>NW_026901158.1:9607500-10207500 GCF_033783945.1 Neopsephotus bourkii
CTCGTGTCTTTGGGCCAAGCCACCTCTGCCATGCCCCCAGTCCTGCTCAGCACACCCCGAGAGGCTGCACAAGCCAAAGCTCCCATGGAAGTGCCTTCAGCCCTTTATCTACACCATACCTGGCAGCAGGAACTGGAAGGGGAAGTTGTGCTCTCCAGCTGTCAGGACCCCTGTGGGAAACAAGAGCAGAAGGTCAGTGGGGCAGGCTGTGGCCATGGGATGGTGTCACCCTCTGGTGAGTGAGGCCACCGGACAGGGACCACCACACAGCTTGTTCTGCCTGCAGCCCACTGGGCAGCTCCAGATCCAACGAGAGAGCCTGAGTCAACATGAGCCTCTGCGGCCACACAAGCCTCCTGGAGATGGGAGATGTCTCCATTCCCAATGACTGATCTCCATTGATACCCTATAACTAAGGTAGTTTGGGGCAGGGTTTAAGGGATCCCAGCACTGTAGCACATGATTAGCCCACTCTGCTGACACAGGGCATGGAGAAGGGATGCTCAGTGCTTATCGACCCTCAAGCAGGCTAAAGCCAGCTGGGAGGAAGGCGAGAAAGCACAGGCACTGTGTGAGGGTGGACGGGAGGTCTGGAGGGCATTGAGCTGCCTTAGCCACCCACCCAGCCCCATGCAGACTGCACAGTGCTCACGAGCTGGAACCAGAGGTCCCTCTCCCAGACCTAAACCCATGCCTGGTCCCAAGAAAGGACCTGCAATACCTCACCTCAGCACATGGCTAAAACAACAGCTACAGACTCAGACACCCCAACCCCATCCACCCTCCAGCACTCCCATCTGGACTCTGATTCCCTGCCAGGGCAGTGTGATGGCTGAACTGGACCTGCACTGCGATCTGGTGACATCAGGCACGTCCCAAAGTTGCCTTCAGTAAGAAAAGCACTGAAGTTCACCCACATCTGTTAACTACGTGCAAAGACAGGAACAGCAGTGCTGAGAGCAGACCTGGGCTCCCATCCAGCCAGGCTGGGTTGATGCTGCTTTGTAAGACCATTGCTGGAGGAACCAGGACTCTAGATCTGGCCAGCTCTTGTGTGGAGGAGGCAGCTTGCCCCTTGGCAACACTGGCACCACAGAGCTGACAGCACGTCCTGTTGTCAGGGGATAAAGTGACCTGGGACGGTGGGGGGGGGAAAAGAAAGGTAAAGCCATCCCATTGACACTGCTGCCCAGGGGAGCTGGTGTGTGACTTGGTGCATCCTTCACGTGATGAAGAACTGCAGCTCTGCCCCTTGCTCACTCAGCCATCCCTCAGGGACACCCCGGTCAGTGAGCACCCTGTCTGCAGAGCAAGGGCAGGCAGAGTAAACTGTAAGCTTCAGGGCAGGGCTGCAGTCACCGTCCCTGCAAGTGTTCACACAGCGTGGAGACGAGGCCTCAGTGCCATGGGTTAGTGGTGGCCTTGGCAGTGCTGGGAACGGTTGGACTGGATGGGATTAAAGGGCTTTTCCAACCCGGTTGGTTCTGTGATATGACAGACATCCCATCGGGTACCGCTGCAAAGGGAACATAGCAGAGAACCGAGGTGCGCGTTCATGTGCTTTGCCCTCCCTCACTGCATCCCCGCACCCAGGCCCCCTCCAGGCGAACCCGGATCACGGAGCCTGCACTGCAACACCCGCTCTTGTCACCAGGTGGAGACACGGAGCCGCCGCTGCCGCCCCGCCGGCGGGGCTGGGGCTGAGGCTGGGGCTGGGGACCTCCTCCCGTCCCTATGGGGAAGCCCCGCTCCGTTAACGGCAGCCGCTGCGGTGCCTTCGCGTGTTGGGGACAGGGTAAAGCCTGGCCAAGATGCCTCAAGGGCACCTGCCTTTTATTGGGCACCCTTCAACGTTACCCTTACTGCTGGAGAGCGGACTGACACACCGGAGCGCATCAACTCCCCTGAGCAGCTTCTGCACTGCAGTGAGGGGGCTCGCTCCATCGGGGAGCGAGAGGGAGCGAGTGCAGTTACTGCCGTGCAGAAGGGAGATGGGAGTCCCTGAGGGCACTGGCACTGAGTTTCCACTGAGACCTGGAGGCTTTCCAGCTCTCTGACCCGCAGATGAACACACAAACAGTGATTTCAAGCCTCCTGCTACGAGCATGAAACCCCACAGCCTTTCCAGGACCCTTAGGTAAGTCCAGACCCCATGAAGTGGAATTCCCTCTTCTGCACTATAGACAGCACGATCCAAGAAGTCATTCAGGCTGAGCTCCTGTCCAGCTCCTGTGCACCAACAGAAAACCAGCTGGAAGTGAACCTGTGAGCACCTGGCATTCAGAGTGTCTAACCCCCTGCAGAAACCCAGAGGTTCTAAGGTCACTCCCAACAGCAGCAAGCAAGGCACTCTTAATACACTCTCCCAGCAATACACATGGCCAGCATCACTCATACAGAATCCCAGCCTGGTTTGGGTTGAAGGGGCCTTAAGCTCACCCAGCTCCAACCCCTGCCATGGGCAGGGACCCCTTCCACTGGAGCAGCTTGCTCCAAGCCCCTGTGTCCAACCTGGCCTTGAACACTGCCAGGGATGGGGCAGCCACAGCTTCTCTGGGCACCCTGTGCCAGCGCCTCAGCACCCTCACAGGGAAGAGCTTCTGCCTAAGAGCTCAGCTCAGTCTCCCCTCGGGCAGGTTCAAGCCATTCCCCTTGGCCTGTCCCTACAGGCCCTTGTCCCAAGCCCCTCTCCAGGTTTCCTGCAGCCCCTTTAGGCACTGGAGCTGCTCTAAGGTCTCCCCTTCAGGAGCCTTCCCCTTCCCAGGCTGCCCCAGCCCAGCTCTCAGCCTGTTGGATGCAGTGTGGCTGTTGGAGCCACCGTAGGACTCGGTGGCACTGATGCAGTTTCCATGCAGGCAGCCCAGCCTCTGACGAAGTCACCAGATGAGAACTGCCCACAGGACAGCACAGAGCACCACAATAGCTCAGACCAAGCCTGAGCACCCCGAGACCACGCTCAGACCTGCTCTGACCCCATCTGCAGCCTACAAATCCCTCCTGCAGCTCCTGCCTGCAACAAGTTGCCCACGAGGCATGGAAGAGCCCATTCCTGCTCTTCACAGCCAGTGAGGAGTACTCTGGACTGCAGCCGTGCCCTCTCACAGCTCACACAGACCAAGGGTGCAGGAGCAATGGCACTCAGCCCACGGCCACCAGAGCCCAGACTTCAGCCCTGTTCTTCACTCCACTGAGCAAAGAGATGCTGCAGGCAATAAGCAATAGCTCTTGTTTTCAGACCTGCTCCTTCCAGCCCACAATCTCCTTATCCCAAAGGGAGAGAAGCATTTTTATGCCTTAAGATCCTCCACATACAGGGAATTCTCCAGCAGGCTGGACCAAGCACCCAGATCCTATACACTGGTACAGATACCACTACATGGGGGTTCGTTTGCTAGACAGCTAGCAAACAGGTTGGACTTGATGATCTCAAACGTCTTTTCCAACCTGGTTGATTCTATGACAACTCCCAGCTGAGCCCCTGCACTTCCTGCCCTTACTGCAAGCACAGAGCTGTTGGGGAGGTCGCTGGTGAAGGGGCTATCATGGGCAGCAGCATGCTCAGCCTGTGTCTGGCTGGGGACACCCTCAGCAGCCTGGAGTGGGCATTTCCAGAAGCCACTGGTGTGGAAGCAGAAAGCATTGGGGAGCTATTTACCACAGAATGGTTTGGGTTGGAAAGGACCTTAAGTTCCAGCTCCCTGCCACAGAACAGGACATTTAGTGTACCAGGAACTGCACATGCAAGCTGCCTTTGCAACAGACAGTGGCTGGCAGCAGGCAGAAGTGAGATGGTTTCCTTTGATGGACACCCCAGCATGCCCAGGAGGAGCAGCCTTTGTGAAAGCTCCTTTCCAAGCTGCTCCTGAACCAGCAGCGTTGCCAAACCAAGCCAGAGACTGCATGGGTGAGAGCAGGGCATCACTCGAGGGGTCTCTACAGCCCCATGGACCAGGCTGAAGGCTCCTGAGCCGTCTGTGAGCAAACACACTGTGAGGGGAATGGGCTGTGGCAGCCACTGCAGCCGCTCTGAGCCATCACCTCCCCATTCCCAGAAACCTGAACAAAGGCCACAGTGTGCTTGGCTGCAGAAAGGCTTTTCCTGGAGTTTACGTGCAGCTAAAAATACCTTGGGAAAGTCATTAGGCAGCAGAGGCAGCTGCAGCAGCAGAGCGCTGCGGCGGGGCCCTACCTGCTGCAGCCTTTCCTGCGATAGGAGCCGAGCCAGCAGCCAGCAGCGGCCCCCGCACGCACGGCCTCTGGAAACATCCTCCCTAAACATTCCTGCAGGGAAAGGAGCTGCTGCCCCAGACAGGCTGGCAAACAAAGCAACGCAGGCAGCAGGAGCAGCAGCAACAGCCAGCAGTGCGCAAGAGCAGTCCTAGAGCGCACAGCAGAGAGAGTGACCTTGGAGAGGTCCCCAAGTGCGGTGGGGAAATCCAACCTGGAAGCAAACAGACTCTCCCTTTCACAGCTCAGCTGCTCCCCTCCACACCGGGATGAGGGGTGGGTCACTAGTACTAGAGGACATGAAGGAGACCTGATAGCGTGGAGAAGGAACACCTTGATCCAGAGGAGTAACCCCAAGTCCTCTGCTGGGTCCCCAGGAGGTGACCGGGTGATGCCAGGCCCAGGGGTGCTCTGCTCCACAATCAGAGCCTGTAGAACATCACCAGTGATGGGGAGCACACCCCAGCCCAACACGAAACACCAGACCCCAGCAGTGCAGCACCATCCTGCAGCACTCAGGCACCTGTGGTCACCCTTGTGTGCAGTGCAGGGACAGAAACCCAGTGCTTTTCCCTAGGGTTTATGGGGTTTCTAGGCAAAACTCAAGCTGGCCTTGCCCCTGAGCCCACCCAGGGCTGGATGCACCATCCTCTCCCTGCAGACAGCTCTGCTGCAACCCACAAAGGTTTCCCTGCAAACCAGCACACCCCTGCTCAACCACAGGGAAAACATGACACCATCATAACCATCGTGGGTGAGGTGACCACATGTCTCTATTTACACTGTTAAATCCAAGTCGAGCTTACTCCACCACAGCTCAGGTGCTGAAAGGCTTTGTTCTGAGCAGCACAGAGCAAGTGGCCAGCCCTTCAAAGCCACTGTCTCCAAGAGCAAGGAGAAGGTACAGCTGAGGCTGGGTAAGGTCCTCTGGCAGCTTCTGCCCTGGCATGAGAGCAGGAACCTCCTGGGGCTCAGGAGGAACCAACCACACACACACAAGGATGCTGAGCCCTACCTGCTGCATCCTGCCTGGCTGGAAGCCACAGGCAGCTCTCCACAAGGCTGTGACACAGCCAGGACCTCCAGGTTGGTGGCAGCAGGGGGAAGGCACTGGAGAGGATCCAGAAGAGGGTTGGGAGATGCCTTGATCACTGATGCACAGACACAACAGGCTCAGCTGAGCCTTGTTACTCACCCCTGTGAACTCACACTCTGGTGTGCTGGGGGAGACAGCCCGGAGCTCCGAGCACACAGCAGGCTGCAGGCCAGGCAAGCACAGTGTGTGATACCACACACACCTCTGCTCACCACACTTCATCCATGGCCAGACTAGGGCGAAAGAGATGAATATTCCATGTACTGCTCCCCGTGTTCTCCAAAAAGGAGGATACCTTTTGTTCCAGAACCACAGCTAGGAGCCTGGAAGGTGTCTCTGCACCCCAGGCACAGGAGCCAGGAGTGGCTGAAATCACAGAATCCCAGCCTGGTTTGGGTTGGAAGGGACCTTAAAGCTCCTCCAGCTCCAACCCCTGCCACAGGCAGGGACCCCTTCCACTGGAGCAGCTTGCTCCAAGTGCCTGTGTCCAACCTGGCCTTGAACACTGCCAGGGATGGGGCAGCCACAGCTTCCCTGGGCACCCTGTGCCAGCGTCTCAGCACCCTCACAGGGAAGAGCTTCTGCCTAAGAGCTCAGCTCAGTCTCCCCTCTGGCAGGTTCAAGCCATTCCCCTTGGCCTGTGCCTACAGGCCCCTGTAACAGGGCTCCTGACCCGACCTCCACCCCTCCTGGCCAGTACCTGCCAAGCAGACGGCAGTGGCTCTGCTCCCTGCTGCTGCACATGCGGATGCTGGAGCAGGAACAAGCTGTGCCTTTGGAGCACACATATTTTCTGGTTCTTCTAGCAGAGGAACAGCAGGCCAGGCCATATGGCATTTTCTCTCTGGCTACTTAGCAAGTGATGCATTAACTGTGCTGGCCAAATCATGCAGTACAGGGAAGGTACCTGGTGCCTGCTGGTCCCCCTGCCGCTGCCTGTAGCAATAGTCTTCCTGCTGCCTAAAATCAGCCCTGTGTCTCCCATGGGGAAGGTGAGGTCCTCTGAAGATGCTGAGAGTGATGCCAGTGTTGGTGATGCACAGCTCAGGTGCTCTCCTCTCACTGTCCAGGCAGAGAGCAGGAAAGCAGCTGGTTTGTGGGTTCCACTTTGAGGTGGAGAAACAGGCAGCCCTGCGCCCACACTGTGCCACAGGACAGTGGTCCCCCAGGTACAGGAGGCACCATCACTCACTGCAGCCCTGCCCTCCTCATCCACCTTTGCAGCCCAGAAAATGGAATACTGGACGTAAAAGCAAGAAGATCAGAGCTCTTGCAGCCTGCAGGAGGCTGTATCAGGGATGCCAGACGGGAAGCATGAATTTTGGCTGTGCCAGGGCACTTCAGGCAATGCCCGGCCATTGCAGCTTCAGTGCGAGGACTCCAGCTCAGCCTCGGGTGGATGAGGCTCACACAGGATTACAGACTGCAGCAAATGAGGGGAAATGCACATGTTTGCTTGTGCCATCCCTGCAGCAGGCACAGGGGCCTCAGAGGGAGCCAGAAGAGTGCCCTGCCAGCAAGCACAGCCAAAGCTGCTGGGGAAGGCTCAGTGTTCAGCTCAGCTTAGCTCTGCTCAAACAAGAGCCGTCCTGCTCCTGAGCAGAGCTGGTGTCCGGCAGTGAGGGAGCAGGCCCCAGCTGGCTCCAGGCTCCTGTTCAAAGCAGCAGCTCACAATCCCAGCATCACTTGTGAAAGAAGGCACCTCTGGAGATGATCCAGTGCAACCCCTGCCAGGGCAGGGCCACCCAGAGCAGGACACACGGGAACGTGTCCATGGTGGGTTTGGGATGGCTCCAGAGAGGGAGACTCCACAGCCCCCTGGGCAGCCTGTGCCAGGGCTCTGCCACCCTCAATGGAAACAAGTTCTTCCTCATGGTGAGGTGACACTTGTTGTGTGTTAGTTTATGGCCATTGCTCCTCATCCTGTCATTGGGCACCACTGGAAAGAGTCTGGCACCATCCTGCTGGCACCCACCTCTGAGACACTGATCTGCACTGATGGGATCCCCTCTCTGGCTGCTCTCCTCCAGACCAACCAAGCCCAGCTCCTGCAATCTCTCCTCATCAGAGAGATGCTCCAGACCCCTGAGCATCCTTGTGGCCTTCACTGGGCCCTCTCCAGCAGCTCCTTGTCTGTCTTGTACTGAGAAGCACAGCACTGCATACAGTGCTCCAGATGTGGCCTCACCAGGGTCAGTAGAGAAGGAGGAATCACGTCCCTCGGTCTTGCTGCCACACTGCTCCCCACGCACCACAGGATCCTTTTGGCTCTACTGCTCCTAAATGCATCACCCAGGATTTGCATTCACACCAACACACAGTAGGTACAACCTTCAGTGCTCCAATGTGGTTAATGCAGCAGAGACACAGGCAGTGCAGTGAGAGGAAGAAAACACCCCAGAAAGCCCAGTGCTGAGCCTGGGGCTCTGCTGCTCAGAAATCCCTGTGCCAGCATTCCCAAGGGCCATTTTCAGGGAATTAGCAGGATCTGGCAGTACAGCAACGCTGCAAAAATCCTCCAAGGATTAACAGTGATCTATGCAGGCAAGAAACTGGGAAGTGCTGAGGAAGCTGCTGCGACCCAAGGCAACTGCAGCTCCTTCCACGTGGTTTTTCCTGGGCTGAACCTGTAGTTACTGCTGCTGCGGCCAGGAGCTGGCACCAGCACATCCTTAACAGTGCAGCAGTGTCCACGGGCACCCTTCAGCACTCACCATGGGCTGGGCAGGAGCATCCCTGCTGTCACCTCCACTGATCCCTGAGCACAGAACAACAGAGCAGTCTCCCAGTGCCAGCTCCGTGGTCACTGAGCTTTCACAGGTCAGTTGCAAGCCAGGATCCTGACCCTGTGCCAGCTCTTGGCTGTGAAGGTGCCGTGCCAGGAGGGCAGAGAACCCCCCCAGGGAGGAGGTGATGCACATCTGCCCCTCTTCAGCTCTTTGTGCAAGGAATGTGTGAGAGGAGCAGCCAGGAATTCCCTGCAGCGCCTTCCCACTGAGGAACAAGCTGGGAATTGCAGCCAGCTCCCTGCACAGCTCAGCTCAGGTGCAAGCAGGGTTTAAAGGGAATGAAAACCTTTGCATGCACAACACATCCACAGGGCAGGAGGTGTGTGTGCAGGGATGCAGGGGGTACAAGGAGAACAGCCCGTGTGGGTACCAGCACATAAAGGACTTGCTCCTCTGCCTGAATAAGGCCGTAGCTGCAGTAAGGGAGGGGAGAGGAGCAGGAGAGAGGCCCCACAGAGCTGAATTACTCCATTATATCGGATCAAAAGAGGCAGCTCTGTCAGAGAGCAGCACTGTGGGCACAAGTGGTGCTATTCTGTACTCAGTGCAACTGGTGCACTGTACTCCTGCACTGCTGACACCTACAGAAACCAACACCCCCCACACGTGCACGGTTCCCCCAACCCCTACTGCATTTCTGTGTAAAAGGGGAACCCAACAGAAACCAGCACCAGGAACAAAGTAAGAGATTGACAGAATGGTTTGGGTTGGGAGAGACCTTAAAGCTCACCCAGCTCCAACCCCTGCCACGGGCAGGGACCCCTTCCACTGGAGCAGCTTGCTCCAAGCCCCTGTGTCCAACCTGGCCTTGAGCACTGCCAGGGATGGGGCAGCCACAGCTTCTCTGGGCACCCTGTGCCAGCGCCTCAGCACCCTCAGAGGGAAGAGCTTCTGCCTAAGAGCTCAGCTCAGTCTCCCCTCTGGCAGGTTCAAGCCATTCCCCTTGGCCTGTACCTACAGGCCCTTGTCCCCAGCCCCTCTCCAGGTTTCCTGCAGCCCCTTTAGGCACTGGAGCTGCTCTAAGGTCTCCCCTTCAGGAGCCTTCTCTTCTCCAGGCTGCCCCAGCCCAGCTCTCTCAGCCTGGCTCCAGAGCAGAGCTGCTCCAGCCCTCGCAGCATCTCCATGGCCTCCTCTGCACTGTCTCCAGCAGCTCCACATCCTGCTGGGGTGCAGTCACACTGCTGCCTCACGCTGAGCTTTTCATCACCCTCCACCCCCAAGTCCTTCTCCTCAGGGCTGCTCCATCCAGGCTCCCCCAGCCCGTGTTTGTGCTGGGGATTGCCCCGGCCCAGGAGCAGCGCCTTGCCCTTGGCCTTGCTGAGCTCCAGGAGGTTTGCACTGTTCCAGCTCCCCGGTGTCAAGTGGGAAAAGCAAATCACACCTCAGCCTCCCCGGAGAGCCACCCATGAGCTCTGTGCCCTCCCTGCTGCCTCCAGCGCCTGCTCAGCCCCAGCCAAGGCCTTCCTGGAGCACAGACACTGCTCTGCTCGAGCAGGGCCAAGCACCAGGGACAAGCAGGGACACGAGCAGGGTTCTCTGCAGCAAAAGCACCCATCACCAACCTGCAGATGCTCAGAGCAAGGCTGAGTCCTCCTCACCGCACATGCTGCTCCAAGGTGGGGGATGAGAAGGGAAATTAAGGATGAGGCCAATGCCTTAAATAAGTGCCTTCTGTTGCAAAGCAGGCATCTGGGTTATTTCAGGGCCTGCCTCCTCTCTCATACAGCGTACACCCCTAAAATACCCCAAACCAGTGTGGAATACAGCAACAGCTGATGCTAGAGAGGACGAGGTGCCCCCTCACTTATTTCAGCGCAGAGGCACGTGGGTGAGGTACACAGTCATCCCTAGCTGCTTAAAGAGCAATCCAAGCCTCCCTCGCTCTGCAAACCCCTCTCCCCTTCCCCCCTTGTGTCCTCAAGAAGCACAGATCACTGATTTTCGGTTCCTGCTCAGGATGTGGGCAGGGAAGCAGCGAGGCAGGCTGGTTTCCAGGCTGAGCCTGCCTCCTGCACTCCTCCAGGTACATGAGCCACATGCCAGGGCAAGCCAGAGGTGCATTGGCTGCATGGCCTTGGGGAGACGAGGGAGCTCCCCTAACACGAGGTGATGCTATCAGGCTGGATGAGGCCTCTGCAAGAGGGATGGGGATGGTGCCACAGGGAGCGTGGCATCACCCTGCACCCCAGCTCCCCCCCAGCAGCTGCTGCTCCCCTTGATGCACAGGTTCAGAAACAGAGGTAACAGCATTGCTGTAAGGGGGAACCAGGAACTGCAGAGTCCTCTGAGCTCCCCCCTTCCTCCATTCATTTGCCATTTGTGCTGCTGGGAGGTGACACTGGGCAGCCCTGTGAGGGTGCTGAGGCGCTCATAGAGAAGCTATGGCTGCCCCATCCCTGGCAGTGTTCAAGGCCAGGTTGGACACAGGGGCTTGGAGCAAGCTGCTCCAGTGGAAGGGGTCCCTGCCTGTGGCAGGGGTTGGAGCTGGAGGAGCTTTAAGGTCCCTCCCAACACACACTGGTCTGTGATTGTATCTCCCTTTATGGATAAGATGCTCTCACAGCGCTCCTCCTCCTAACACATGGGGCCTCCCATGCCCCTGCCCTCCCTTCTGCCCTTAAGGTGTGAGGAGGAAGGGTTGGCACAGCCAGCCCTCACCTGAGGAACAGGCACATATTCACCCCGGGGGGTGACAGGACTGTCCCATATGCCACCACAGCACTTGCCCACTGTAATCTCTCCTTGTGGTGCTGCTTTTCACTGGTGGCTGTCAGATGCTGGCCAGGGAAAGAGCCATGGGCTGGCCCCATGTTCTATGCTCAAAATGCTTCTGACTCCATTAACTCACCTGGGCTCCTGCCATCACCCATCACGGAGCTCAACACCCTGAGCCCCAAGAGCCAGGAGTGTTTCCTGCCTCAGTTTCCCCTGCCCACCAGGTGTCAGACGTGCACCCAGGGAGCACCCAGGAGCACAGGGTGCAGGTCCCCAGAGGCAGCTCCCCTCAAACAGCTTCTCTGGCGGACACTGGAGCACCATTCCCTGTGGAATGCCCTTCCCTGGAGTCACAGGGAATGGGACAGCTTTGAGCAGAGCAGGCACCAAGGGAGGGTCCGCCCGTCCGGAGCTGCTTCACACTGGTCAGGAAAGGCCAGAGCAGCTGAGAGCTATTCCAGGGGAGCCTAAAAATGCTGTGGCTGAGTGAGTGCTGAGGCCCTGCCTGCACCAGGCCATTGCACGAGTCCCATAGCAAACCCCTGCCTGCTGCTGCTGTGCCGAGCCAGGCAGCACGCTGCCAGCAGCCCCTTGGAGCAGGCAGGCAGGCAGAGCCAGGCACATGCGGAGGCACAGACACAGAGAAGCAGCCTGGCTTCCTGCGGCCCCGCCAGCCCAGACATGCACCAGGGTCAGGCCAGGCTGGGACAGCAGTTATCTGGCTCCCCATGCTACAGGCTGGGGCACTGCCAGCCCCAAGGCTCTTATTTCCACTCCACACAGCCCAGTGTAACTGCAAGGGACAGCTTCAAACCCATCTCTGCTGGAGGACACGGGTCCAAAGGCAGATCCACGCTGTCCTCTACCATGTACATAGAATCATAGAATAGTTAGGGTTGGAAAGGACCTCAAGATCATCAAGTTCCAACCCCCCTGCCATGGGCAGGGACACCTCACACTAAACCATATTACCCAAGGCTTCGTCCAACCTGGCCTTGAACACCGCCAGGGATGGAGCATTCACAACCTCCCTGGGCAACCCATTCCAGTGCCTCAGCACCCTAACATGAAAGAATTTCCTCCTTATATCCAATCTAAACTTCCCCTGTTTCAGTTTTAACCCATTACCCCTTGTCCTATCACTACAGTCCCTAATGAAGAGTCCATCCCCAGCATCCCTATAGGCCCCAAGTATACACCCCACTACTTGCTCTGCTGTGTCATCACTGGGATCAGCCATCCTGCCTGAAGACAGACATGGGACAAGCACTGCAAGTCCAGGACAGTAACTCCTGCCCCGTGAGCACTGCCCTTGGTTACAATCTCATGCACAGACATGCCCACCTTGTCCATAGCTGCACCCCTGCAATGGGAGCCAGAGGCTGGCAGGTCCCAGTGGCTGTGTCCACTTTGACACAGAAAGCAGAAGAGCACATACAGGTCAGTGACCAGGTACCTGGTACAATGCCCCAGATTGATTGCTGGTAGCTGGGACCAGGCTTTGCCCCATAATTGCACTGTAGGTTTGCAACACCAGACAGTAACCACAGTACAACACACCTCAGCTTTCAAGCACAGGACTCTAGAGTCCTAAAGGACACGTTTTCCCTCCAATTTATTACATCTCTGATAAGTCATATAATATCTTAGACTAACAGAATGATTTGGGTTGGACCTTAAAGCCCATCCAGCTCCAACCCCTGCCACCTTCCACTGGAGCAGCTTGCTCCAAGCCCCTGTGTCCAACCTGGCCTTGAACACTGCCAGGGATGGGGCAGCCACAGCTTCTCTGGGCACCCTCACAAGGAAGAGCTTCTGCCTAAGAGCTCAGCTCAGTCTCCCCTCTGGCAGGTTCAAGCCGTTCCCCTTGTCCCTTACATGTCCTTACAAGTCCTCCACTGCCGTTTCTCTCCTCACTGGCCTGGAGCTGTGCCAGCTCTGGAAGCCCTCAGCCAGCCGGGTCTGTCCCATCACACCCCTGGCACAGACAGGGACAGCTCCAGCACAGAGCCCAGCCCTGCCCCGGGCACCCATTCAAGTCTCAGGCTGGCAGAGTCTCTAACAGTGGCAGTTCACAGATAGCAGCACTGCACCGGGTGATACACAGAGCCTCAGGCCAGAAATTAACAGCTAAAAGACTAGGGCTGCCCATGAACTGGAAAACCAGCTGGGAACACCAGCTTAGGCTGTCTGTGGAATTCAGAGCCATGAAAGGGTGTAGCCATTAATGTGTTTCCCTTGCATCCTTCCACACTGACCCTAGTTGCCAAGGGGATAGCTCCCAAGGGCCACCTCACAAGACCTGACTATCACACTCTCCCAGGGCTGCCCAACCAACGAAAAGCACATCCACCCTTCCCACTCCTACATCCTGCTTGGCTTTTGCCACTGCTCAGCTTTACCAGCACAGAACCCACCACAACACCACAGCTCTCCCTTGGATCTTTAAATAGAATCATAGAATCGTTAGGGTTGGAAAGGACCTTAAGATCATCCAGTTCCAACCCCCCTGCCATGGGCAGGGACACCTCGCTCTAAACCATATTACCCAAGGCCTCGTCCAACCTGGCCTTGAACACTGCCAGGGATGGAGCATTCACAACCTCCCTGGGCAACCCATTCCAGTGCCTCAGCACCCTAACAGGAAAGAATTTCCTCCTTATATCCAATCTAAACTTCCCCTGTTTACGTTTTAACCCATTACCCCTTGTCCTGTCACTACAGTCCCTAATGAAGAGTCCACCCCCAGCATCCCTATATGCCCCCTTCAGATACTGCTAGAAACAAAAGCTGGGAGGTGGGTTTTTCAGTGCAGTTGCAGGTTTAAACCTCTCCAGAACACCACAATCATTCACAGCCTGCAGCTCCCACCACAGCTCAGTGGCCTGCAGCACCTTACATCCTCTGAGACTTTGCTACCCTGGCATTCACAGCTGGGCTCTCTGCCTGTGCTCAGCACCACATCCAAACCCAGGCAGGAAGGTTTCTCATTGCCCTCCCTGGCAGCTCACCTGCAGCTGCAGCCCCTGGGCTGTGAGCCAGGCACAGGGCTGTCTCCCTTCCCCAGGCCTGGGAGCAAGCAGTGCTCCTGCCACTTGCTGTGAGGATGAGCTCAGTCTCCCCTCAATGCTAAAGCTCTGCTTGCAAAACTGCTGAGCTAGCAGGAACTGCCACTTCAGGTTTACCCATTTCCTGTTAGGGGATAAACCAGCAGTGGAGGGCTGAGCTCCTGCCACCCTTGGCTTTTGCTATGGTTCAGTTACTGCTACAGCCACTGCCTTTGGCAGGTGAACACTGGCCCGTCTTGATTTCAACAGAAGCCAGAGCACAGCATGAATTATTTGTGGTGAGCTGACCTATTTACCAGCAGAAAGACAGCATTCATTCCAGCCCAGAGTCCCCAGAGGCTGCTGGTGTCACTTTATCCCACAGGATAACACAACCCCACTGCTACCTCTGGGTATCTCGCCTCATGGGGTAACTTGTCCTAGGCTGCCATGTCTCTTGGAGGACAAGCAACAGCTCCACAGCCCTTTCAGTGCAACCTGCTCCTGGCCTGCAAGTGGGTTCTGCTGACCAGCTCTGATCAGTGTTTTGTGTCCATCAAAGCCAACACACATAGAAAGCAGAGCAGAGTGAGCCCACAAGGCCTTGAAACACTGCTGGCAGCTCAGTTTCAGGCAGAGCAGGCTCAGAGCATGCGAGCAGTGTTTGCAGAGTGGCTGCCAAGTTCTGCAGCTACTCAGGATGCTTCTCTGCACAGCTCCTTCTAAGCTATTCTCATCTCTAATACTGGCTCCCATCCTCTGTGCACAGTCCTAGGCAGCCTGTGAAGGGGTACTGCACATCGAGAAGATGCTGAAATCTTGGCACCTCATTTCTGTTGAGCATCTCACAATCACAGATCCCCACCACATCGCTGTGGACCTTACCTTTGTCTGCCAGAGACAGCGTGCTGTTAAAGTACTGCTCCTCCACAGTCCATGCTGTGTCATTGATCTTGTTAGATACCCCACAGGATCCAATGCAGCTCACCTTGATGGCTGTGGAGAAAAAGCACACCCGTAAGCTCTGGGAGAAAGCAAAACCTCGGGTTCAGACTTGCTTCAGGTAGTTGTGCAGGAGGAGGGCCTCATGAAACACACACAAGGTGCAAACACAGAGCAAAGGAATTGGGTCATGTTTTCATTCCATTTCAGTAGCATGTTTTCCCTTTACTCTCAACACTATTGCATGCTCCCTGCTACTCCAGTGCTATTCCCAGATATTATCACCTTAAGTCCTGGCCTCCTTGCACTGTGAAACCCTTAGCAGCAGTGATTCCAGCTCTCCAAGAGATAACCCTCTCTCTAGTTTGCTCCCAGATGAAGCAACATGCACGTCAGCCTCAGCACTCAGGCTCACAGCAAAGACTTTGAGTGGCTTCTTCCTCCTGTTAAGAGACTCAGGACTCACAGCAAAGCCACACAGCAAGGTCTGGAAGCACCTGAGATGCCATCTGATGGTCCCAAAGCAAGGAGGGTAAATTTGAGCTATGTTTGTGCCTTGCCTTGGGAAAGCCACCCCAGAGCCCACCCTGCAGAATGCCTTTCAGAAGAGGTACCCACTGTACCTTTTCAGTTAGTCTTGGCCAATTCACAGCAGGTTGAAATCATGCTCTGATGTTAACAATGGACCACAGAGACAAATGGGATGGCCTGGCCTTGCTTCACAGCAGATGATGCACAGCTTGCCCCCATACAGGGGGGATGCAGACAGACCGGTCACAGCACAAACCAGGCCTTCAGCTTTGTCCCAGCTGGACGTCTCCTGTCCTGATTGCCACCAGGTTCTGCAGCAGCTTCAATGGATCCCACAGAACTCCCTCACTGGATGTGCTGTGTGACTGCTCCTGCTGGCAGGAACTGCCAGACAGACTCTTCTCCTGTTTCACCCATCTGCTCCCCTCTATCCAAGCCGTGTCTCACAGGAAGCATCTCCCCGGGAGGCAGGAGGCCAATTCATGTTGGCTTCAGAGCTCTCCCCTTCCCCACACCTCCTCAGCCATGCGCCTCCCCAGACACCAAGGGCTGTGTGATGCTGCACACAACCACCTCAATAGCTCTCTAGAGCTCCTGCCTGGCTGGTACGACCTTGTTCCCCACACTGACTGAGGACAGGGTGGAAAGAAACCCAAACCCAGGCTTCTCTGCAGGGGGAATGGATAGTTCTTACCCCAGTGCCCTACTGGTGCTTTGCTGCATGCATTCAGGTGAAACAGGCTCCTCATCCCACAAAGAACAGCCTCCCCCTATCAGATCTCCTACTGTACCTTCCCAGCCTGATCATGACTGAACACCAGAGCCTGTTGCAGTCAAAGCGCTGTCTTATACTCAAGGGCAATGGATAAACAGCTCCAGATGCCAACTCTCATTAACACACAGCAACAGAGCAGCAACGCTGACTCAGCAGCTCTCCTGTGTGCGTCTGGGATGTGCATTGCCACTTCCAAGGCACTTCCAGGGGAGCACGGCCTCCAACTGGAGCTGCCCACATCACAGCATGTGGTCTGAGCAGACACCGGTCCCCTCTGGAAGCAAACCATCACCCCAAACCCCCCTGCAGGTCTGGGACATCCAACCCTCTCTTTTGCCAGATGGCAGAGCCAAAACCACGCAGGGCCTTCAGCACCAGAAGGAGCAGGGAATGGTACCCACACACTGGTACCAGATCACGTGTTCCCACCTCAGACACACTGCCGCATCTCTGCATTCACAACAAGCCTGTCCCACTTCAACTAAGCCCAGAACTTGGGTGGCTTAAGTCAAATCAAGCCCAGACTCAACTGCTCCACTCCCACATTTTCACACAGGAGATGAGAGCAAGAAAAACCCAACCAAGAACTGGAGAACATCCACAGAACATTCACATCCTTCAGGAGCAACAGGCTCCCCCTCAGGCTCCCTTCACCACAGGAGTTTATAGATCACCACCATCTGTTGCAACGCCCAGATACGGGGATGATGGTCTTGAATGTGAGCTTGCTGCATTGCGGTGCTGAGGCATTCCTGCTCCTGGGAGGCAGGTGGGAGGAATGTTCAGGCACATACATGTTAGAGACCATCTCCCTTCCCACAGCAGACATACTCAGCCAGCAAAGGCAGTGGGTTTGCAGTGGGACGTGCAGAGCCAGCCTTTGCCTGGTGGTCCCTGCTGCGATGGTGGAACCCCTGTAACCAGCATCAGGGCTGCACTTAACTGTGTCTCAAGGTCTCACTGCGTGTAGCAAGGAGTTGTCCATCCCAGGCACAGGAGCTGTCAGCTCCAGAGCTGCTCAGCTACCAGCATCCCAAACTGGTGTGGTCGCAGCCAGCCTGTGCCTATGGAAGAGGGACAGGTCCTGGAGGGAGAAGAGGTCTGGGGCTCTTGGGGGTCCCAGTCCTGACACCCTCTCCAGTGGCATTCCTGACCATCACAGACCCTGGGACTGCCAGTCCAGATGCATGAGGACAAGCAAAGAGCCAGACAGCAACATCACAAGCTGAAAAGCTTGAAGGCAGTTTCACACTAATGGAGAAACCCTCCCCTTTATGCTCTCCAGAGCTGCCAGTGTAGTGTTACCAGGCACACCAAGGTACAGGGCAAGCCTCAGAGCAGTTCAGGTGGCAGAGGATTTGCTATGGAGCATCTTCTCCAATCTATTTCAGAAACATGAGCTTCCTGCACTTCACTGGGGGAGAAATGGGGTGGACAACATATGCATTGCCCCATAGCTGAGAGAGGGGCTGTGGCTGGATACAGGGATCACCCCACAGGCTCCTGGAGGAGGCAGCAGATCCCCAGCTCTCCCCAGGGTGGGCAAAGCAGGGGGACAGCAGATCCAGAGCAGCCCAAGAGCCCCCCCATTTCATCGCCACAACCACAGAGCAAGGCAAGCAGGAAAGCCTGGCAGCTCCAGGGCTCTTGGTCCTCCAGGTTATCTTGAGAGGTGCCAGGTTGCACAGGTCAGAGCAGCAGCTCTGCTCTGGAGCCAGGCTGAGAGAGCTGGGCTGGGTCAGCCTGCAGAAGAGAAGGCTCCTGAAGGGGAGACCTTAGAGCAGCTCCACTGCCTAAAGGGGCTGCAGGAAAGCTGGAGAGGGGCTTGGGACAAGGGCCTGTAGGGACAGGCCAAGGGGAATGGCTTGAACCTGCCCGAGGGGAGACTGAGCTGAGCTCTTAGGCAGAAGCTCTTCCCTGTGAGGGTGCTGAGGCGCTGGCACAGGGTGCCCAGAGAAGCTGTGGCTGCCCCATCCCTGGCAGTGTTCAAGGCCAGGTTGGACACAGGGGCTTGGAGCAAGCTGCTCCAGTGGAAGGGGTCCCTGCCCGTGGCAGGGGTTGGAGCTGGAGGAGCTTTAAGGTCCCTTCCAACACAAACCAGGCTGGGGTTCTGTGATTTCTCTTACCTCTAACCAGGTGTTGGAGCAGCCTCACCATGAAATCCACAAGCATCCAACGGGCAGAGGAAGATACTGGGGACTCTCCCAAAGGCTCCTGTGCAGAGGCAGGAGGAGGGATCGGGGCAGTTGATGGCCACAGCTCAGGCAGGTGGAGCTGGGTCAGCTGCAAGCTAAAAACAGTGTCAGTGGGACAGCTCTGGGAAACCAGCACCACCAGAGCTGCCACTGGAGCCACCTGAGGGGCAAAGCTTCTCAGCACCAATGTCAGGAAGCAGAATGCACAGCCTGAGCCTTCCCAAGGAAACCTCTGTGCCAAGCTGCAGACAAAGCAAATGAGAAGTTTCTACATCCAAACAGGCCCGTTCCAGTTAAAAGGAACCCATAAACGCCTCTGGAATCCAGTGCTACCAGTGCCCAGGTTACCACGCTCCTGCTCCCTGTGTACCCAGGCTGCTCTGAATAAATACAGAGAAGGGAAGGGGAGGGAGGAGGCAAAGAGCAGCAAGCAGAGAAGAAATTATGAAGCCCTGCAGAAGGCAAGAGCCTTCTCCCCTGCAGTCCCGCAGGGATTTGGGAAGTGGGCAGCTTCACATCCAGCCAGATACATCCTTAGCAACGTACTACGTGCCATATGCTGGAAAGAAAAGGAGACAGTTGAGACCCATCCATCTCTGCACAAAGTAAAAATAGAGATGCCAGGAGCTGGGCACGTCTGCCGCCTTCCAAAGTGATTTGAGAAGAGCAGTCTTAGACCTCAAGTTACTGTTGCTGGTGACCCAGTGAGCTGGCCTCCTCGGGAGAGCTGGTATTGCAGCTGCTGGATGTGCACATCCCTGCTTCCAACACCCAGCCGTGTGCTGAGCAAGCAGAGTCCCACCAGCACAGTGAATGGGGCAGCAGGGCCAGCCCCGTCCAGCTTCAAGTCCCATCTACATCACACCCCCATTGCAGCAGGGACAGGCAACAGGCAGGGCAAGAGGGAAGGAGGCACCAACAGCCTGGTTGGTGGGGGGGCTCTGGGGTGGGGAGGGGAGCAGCAGAAGTGGTGGCTGTTGCACTGAGCAGCAGTTTACACAGGGCAAACGGACCAACCTGGCATTGTGGTGTGAGGCAGGGGGCTGGAACTGGATGATGTGAAGGTCCTTTCCAACCCAAACCATTGCCCTTCCACTGCAAGGACAGCCAAAGAGCTGGTGCTGAGCTCTGGACCAGCACCTGCAGCCAGCCCTGGGGCTTCACAAGCTGAAGCCCACTCGTATGTGGCCTCAGCCATGTCTGTTGGACACGGAGGCTCCAGGACCACAAGCGTGGGACGAGAGGGATGGCACAAAGCCACCCTCTGCCTGTGCCGTGACCTCCCACAGGACAGGGATGTGTATTCCCAATGGGCTCAGAGGTACCTGCAGACCTGAGAGGTGCTGTGGAAAACCTGTGCTCACCTGGAGCAGATAATGAGGGAGCACAGGGGGAGGAAGTGCTGGGGAGACAAGTGACTGCGCATCAGAGACTTGGTTCATAGAAACCAGCCACAGGAAGCCAGAGCCCCCCTTCCTCCTCCCTGTCCATCAGAGCTGGGGCAGGCAGGATCACCACATTGTAATTAGATTGCCTCAAGCTGCTGTGTGTATGCACAGACCTGCAGGGACTCAGCACCCCGTGAGCTGGGAACGGGATGCATTTCCCTGCCCCAGGGGCCAGAAACAGCCCCAGGAGAAGGGTGCCCCATTGCCCAGAGCCCCAGGCAGTGCCCAGTGCACGGTGCTGGGGCCCTGCCGTTCACAGAGCGATGGCTGGCACAGCAGCAGGGCCAGCTGAGCACAGAGCATCGCAGCTGCACCCTGGAGTGAAACCTGGCTTCAGAGATGACACCTTCTGGTACACCCCAAGAGCTCCTGGCCCGGGAAGCCCCTGCCCTCGATGTGATGGAGGTGATGTGTTTGGGGTTACACACACAGCCAGCAAAGCAGGACCAGATGGTGCTGGGAAAAGGGAAAGCCCATAGACAGAGGGAGCTACTCTCAACCAGTTGAGGAGACTGGGGGATTCCTAGAAAAGCTCCATGAGAAGGGGATGCTGAGGAAGCCAAAACCCCCCAGAGGGGCAAGGATGAGGCCTTTGCACTGACTGCCTTCACACAGAAACACCCCAGCAGCACCTCAGACACAAAGGGCTCATGTCTGCTAAGCAGGAAGGCTGGAAGCTCCCAAGATCTGCTACTCCCTCAGCACCCAGCCCTCACGCAAGAGTCTATGACACTACTTCATAATACTAATAACACTAACACTGTGACACTACCAATTAAACCAACAGCTCCTCATTAACCCTCAGCTGTCCCCATCCTTCTGGGGCCATCCTGTCAGCTCCTGAGACACAGAGACAGGAGGCAGTGAGGCAAGAGCAGAGCTTACACAGGCAGCTGGAGGCAGCGGAGGGTTCAGTGCAAGGTTAAGGATTGTCTGGGGAGGATTTTATCCTCTTCCTCCCCAAGAGCCCAGCACAGGGGCACGGAGGGCACTCGGCCTCTAGTGTGGAAGGAGAGGAGTCGTCCAGAGGAGTAGCTCACGCTTTCCATCTCAAGTCAAACCCAAGCTGCAGCCAGGCCCCCCAGTGACTTGTCTGGAGCTGACACACACTGAGCACATCTCCCAGCCCAGCAGCAGCCTCCAGCACACCAGGACTTGGCTGCTGCTCCCCATGACCCAGGGGGACATCCCACCTCCCGCAGTCCATCACACGGGTCACCCCAACACAGCTCTGCTCAGAGGCTCCAGTGAAGCACCAGTGAAACACTGCTGCAGTTTGACTGGTCTGTGCCCCTGTGCTGCTGCCCATGGGCAATGCTGCTGCCATGCACAAGGCCAGCTGGGGCTCAGGACCACCCCTCTGCAGTGCACAAGCTTTAGCATCATTCAGTGCCCAGGAGCAAGAGATGCTCAGCCATTCCTTCCCCAGGTTTGCACTGCCCCTCTGCACCCTGCAAGAAGAATCACTCACACCATGGAAGAGACAGTCCCTTCCTAGCCCTAACCTTCCAGCCCATCAACACCCATCCTAAGCACCACCAATGCCTATTCTCCTTGGCTATGGGACAGGGCTGTATTTGCCCGCTGCCAGGCTAAGGCAGGAGGACCCAGCCCCACACAACCTGCAGGAAGCCCAGACCTACCCAACACAGCCCCACACTGCGGGAAGGCTGGACACAGCCTGTAGAAACTCCGCCTGTAGCAACAACAAGGCAGTGCCAGCTCTGCCACAGGGACACAGTGACCCACAGCCATTATTTTGCCTACACATGAGTTATTTTAGCCAGAGTCCACACCAGCATGGGGAGGGGCACGTCCATGTAGGCAGTATCGACACAGGGAGGATGTTCTTCTAGCAGATGCTGGAGTCTGTACAAAAGCAGAGCAGCAAATTGTCTCTGAGCCCATCCCCAGGCAGGCTGGTCCTGCCCCTCTACAACCACTTTCTTCCATCGAGCTGAGACTAACAAGTTAACCTACATTTACCATTTTCTCCCCAAAACCAGGGGTCAACACACACCCCAGGAGAAGAAAGCAGGCTCTGGGGCTCCTCTTCAGAGCAACGTCCTGTTTAAACCTCTCTCCCTTGTAGAGCTGGCAGGTTTATTTATAGCAGCCCAGTGTTTCATGGCAGTGTGCTGATAGAACAGCGGCTGCCCTCAGAGGCAGGGGTCACCTCAAACATGTGGGATGAAATCCCGGGCTGAGCGTGTTCAACAAGCCCAGCTCTGCAGGTGTCAGGCTGGAGGTGCAAAACCCACCAGTGAACAAGGCCACGGGGGCTGTGGGAGGGGGACGGCCACAAAGCCTGTGCCTTGGATCTGCCACTCCTGCTGCCAAAGGCAACCGCAGCTCCTTAGCAACACACAGGGAACGAGGCAGCATCCACAGGCAGGGCATCGCGATGGGCTGCACCCATCCAGCCCTTCACCCCAGTCCCCACCATGCTGCTGATGCCACAACCCCCCCTCTGCTCACCAAACATGCTCTAAAGGGGCTGCCCCAGCAGCATCCCCTTTCTCCAGAACTGCCTTTTACAAAAAAAACAGGATTAGTTTGGCTGGGTTTTGGGGTTTTTTTAGCTTCAGACTGATGTTGGCCTGGGGCAGCCTGGAGAAGAGAAGGCTCCTGAAGGGGAGACCTTAGAGCAGCTCCAGTGCCTAAAGGGGCTGCAGGAAACCTGGAGAGGGGCTTGGGACAAGGGCCTGTAGGGACAGGCCAAGGGGAATGGCTTGAACCTGCCCGAGGGGAGACTGAGCTGAGCTCTTAGGCAGAAGCTCTTCCCTGTGAGGGTGCTGAGGCGCTGGCACAGGGTGCCCAGAGAAGCTGTGGCTGCCCCATCCCTGGCAGTGTTCAAGGCCAGGTTGGACACAGGGGCTTGGAGCAAGCTGCTCCAGTGGAAGGGGTCCCTGCCCGTGGCAGGGGTTGGAGCTGGAGGAGCTTTAAGGTCCCTCCCAACACAAACCAGGCTGGGGTTCTATGTTTTCTCCTGTGATACTCAGAGGGATGGATATCAGCAGAGGAGGCTGAGTGCTGGCGGTGCAGCTGAGGTGGGTGGCTGGCATGGAGATATTCCTAGTGAGTGTGAGATCTGCCTCTCTCTGCCAGTTACTCCCCAGTACAGATGGGACCGAGCTCCCATCAGAGCTTGCAGCAAGAGTCCCACACTGGCCCCAGAAGCTCTCAGCTCCCAGTGCTCTCAACTGCAAAGCAGCAGACACTGTCAGCTCGGTACAGAAACATCTCATATTTAGGTTCTCAGTGAGGTTCAGGAGACTTCTACTGACAACCCCTTAACAAGGCAGGTCCTAACTTCCTGCCGTCCTTCTCAGGGGACCTGGGCAACTTGAACTCACTTGTCATCCTTGGACAACCTGAATTTAAGCAAGTTATTCTCTTCAAAACAGAACAAGGCTGTACATACATAAGCCCTCAACATCTTCATCTGCAGTGTTTGGTTCCTAGAAGAGCCCTGTGAGAGGGCAATAAAAGTCCAGATGCCCAAATGCAGGCAGGCAAGTGGAGCAGAGCCAGCCACTCGCCCCGGCAGACAGGGATGCTAAGAGACACCAGGACCTGCCAGCACTCAGCACTGCAGCCAGCCAGGGACCACAGCCACCCTTCAGCTGCACTCAGACAGGAGAGGAACCTCGTTTTTTATAGCCTGCCCATACTGAAATAGGTTTCCACCCTGCACTTAGCAATACTTGAGGCCACAGCAGTGGAGATATTCCAGTACACTTGACTTGGGCCGTTAAAAAAAGGAAGAACCGGGCAAGAAACCCCACCGCAGCCGACCACAGTGCTGCAGGTCACTGCGTGCTGTAAGACCAGTCCACCCTGCAACAAACTGCCCCTTTAAACCTGCTAACAAACCGGATTGCTCCCTCCCAGCAAGTGCAGAGCCTCCTCCCAGCTGGCTGCCACAACGAGCCATGATGGAGGGGTCAGGCTGAGCTCCCTGCTGTGCTGGGAACACCTCTGCTTGCGATCTCCACCAGCTCCGCTCCGCTCTCCCCACACACCGGGGCAGGTTCAGCGGGCTCTGCCTCCCGACCCGGCCAGCCCCTCTGCAGGAGCATCACCCCTCCTGCCGGCAGATAAACAGCGACTGATCAGGTTTCTCCGCTTAACCACAAAGAGGTTGATTCACCGGAGCCTACTCCCTTTTCAGGCTCTCTCTAAATAAAGGCTTCAAAGAGTTCTGGAAATTCATGCTTAACAGGCTTACTGTAATACCCGGGCTCCAGTGGGCCAGACACTGCTGCGGGACTGAGTCAGGCTCATTTTCTTCTGGGACTCTCAGATACACTTGTCTGGGAGTTAAGGTTCGGACAAGTCCTGTTGGTCCATGCTCGCGTTGGCAGATCCTCACTGCCACCCACAACACAGCGCTCCTGGTCTCCTCAGCAACAGCCAGCCCTGCAGATGCTCAGGAAAGGGGGTGATGCTCCTCCTGCCCCTCCTGGGCATGAACCCCCCAGCACCCACTGCTTGTCCTCAGAGAGGAATCACAAGACACTCATAGAACGGGCTGGGTTGGATGGGACCTTGAAGCTCCTCCAGCTCCAACCCCTGCCATGGACAGGGACCCCTTCCACTGGAGCAGCTTGCTCCAAGCCCCTGTGTCCAACCTGGCCTTGAGCACTGCCCAAGTCAGCTCAGCACCCAACTGACCAGGAAAAGGCCTGTTACAGGCTGGACACCCCCCACCACATGCATCTGGGGCACACACAGTACTGCCATAACCAGGTGCCCTGAGCAAGCTTCTGCCTCCAAGGCACCAAGGACTAAAGCAGCAGGTTCAGGAGCGCTCAAGCATTCTGGAAACAACAGTTCTGATGTGAGGGATCAGAGCCTGCACATGAGGGAAGGACACAAGAGCACAGGGGACAAGCAACTGTGCATAGCTGCACTGAGGCCCATCACCCTGCTGCTCTAATCTCGGCGCTGAACTCGCAAGTCAGCAGCTAGAATTTGCTGAGACACCTCCAAATGATTTAATGCTGCTGCAGCCCCCAAGCACGAGCCCAGAGCCAGCTCGCCCCTCCTAGCAGAGGAGGTTTCAAGTGTCTTTTCCTTAGGAGCCTTATTTATAAGCAGTAAAACCACCCTGTACTTACTGACTCTTCTAGTCTGTGTACCAGCTTCTCCAGTGGGGAGGCAGGAGGTGCAGTGTGGCACAGAACAATGGGAGAACCCAGCCACATCCCCTCACTTGCTCTCCACTGAACATGTCACACACCACATCGAGCTCTCGAGCGCTGCTTCCACACGTCTCAGTTGTCAAGAAACCCCTCTGCCCCAGCATCTTCAAAGAAAGCAGCTAGAATCCACTTCATTCTGCATTAGAGCTGCTCCTATGATTTTCTCTGATGCCATTCAATACAAGCAGCTGGATTCTCTATTTATAGCAAGATCATCAGTTTGGAAAGACAACTTATGTTCTTGTTATTACCAGAGCAGCAGACAGATAACGAATCCCTGCTATGCTAGTACTACGACTCTTCATGGTAAGGCTGGACACCTGCAGAGGTCTGAGCAGATAGAAAATGAAGCATTTGGGACCAAGGGCTAAACCCCTGGACCTGACATTCAGTCCCATGTCGACACTCCCCATCAAAGCAGCACCACCCGATACCCACACACTGAGCTTTCCTCCCTGGAATGTTGCCTTCCAAGCCAGTTTTATTGAAGTCTTACTGCAGGAAGCATTTGGGATTCAGCTCAGGAGGGATGGACGCAAGCTGTTACCTCTGGCCAGAGCTGCTGGAGCCGGAACGACAGAGAGCACAGCTCCTCAGCAAGAACAAAGGATTGGAAGTTACAAGCATTAGTGCTCCAGAAATGATTCATGCTTCTTGGAAACAGCCTTTTTGCTGCAGATATCTGGCAAGATCTGGTTTTTAATCAAGATTAAGGTGCTCAGAGGTCAGGGTGTTTTCAAACTAGGTCTCCAAACAATCCTAGGCTGGCACTCAGCCTGACACCCTCATTTCGCCAAGGGGGTCAAAAGCAGCATCCACCCTCACCTCAGGACACCCCACATGTTCTCCACTTGACACTGGCACCCCATCAGCTCATTTTAACTGGCCATCAGGAGGAATTTGGGCTTGTAGAGTTGCTGTTCAAAAGGAACACGAGGAGACAGAAGCCTGCCCATCTCTGTTGGTCTGAAGCCATTTCACCTCCTGTATCAGATCCTGGACATGACCCAGGGACTCAGAGCACACACAGGAACAACTGTGCATAAGGGAAAAATCCTGCTGACTGGCAGCACTCTGGTCCTTTCTCATTTTCTCCTCTCCTAAGCAGTCTGCTCTTCGACACAAGAGATTCGAAGAGTGACAGGTTTTAAGAGCCGCACAAAGAGGTAATTAACTTCTGCAGCAATCCCTATTGCCAGACTTCAGAGGTCACAACAGTAGCCTAAAGGCTGTACGCTGGTTATCTGGGCAATCAGCCCTCAAGAAAAGAGGCACCAAACTAAACCCCAGCCCCCAGTGTGCCTGCCAGGCTGACCCAGGAGCAGCTGCCCTGCCAGGCAGAGCACCTTCCTACAGAGGCTGCCCATAGCAGCCTTGCAGCACAACCCAACTCACCCACTGACCTTCTTCTCTTGGAAGAGCCTGAGCATTCTCTTCTCCAGACAGCAGAGGACAATCTCCATGTCCATCATACTCTTCCTGGCCAAGACTTCACCAAGTCAAGTGACAGATACATGTCTTAAGATAACTTCCTCCTCTTTCCCAAGAATGACTTTCAGCAATAGGCATTCCCTGACACACCAGAGCAGAACATGCCCATCCATGCACCCACACCTCCCTTGGCAGAGGGGCTGCCCCAACCATCACCTTCCCTGGCTGCTCCAGCTTGCCCAGCCCTGCCTGTGAGGCCATGCTAAGGATGGGGACTTGCCTCCAGAGAAGAGGGATGGGAACACACAGTCTTCATCCTCCCTGCTGCCTACCTGACTCCAGCCCTGAAAGACAACCTGCATCTCCGACAGCTCTGCACTGCTCCAGGGAAGGGATAAGCACTCACACCCCATTTGTCACACTTGGAAGCAAATCAGACAGACAGAACTCTGCTCCACTTGTTCTCCCATTGTCTTAAACAAGAGATGTGAGGCCGCAGCATGTCTCCTGGCCACAGAAAGCAGCAAACAAGAGGTTTCTGGATGAGCACAAGTGGTGTACAAGTGGGGGAGCAGCAGAGAGAGGCACACACTGCAGAGACAGGAGACACAAAACAATCTCGTGATCCGTTATTGACTCCAGAGGACTTGGAGCTCTAGCAGCAAGCCAGCCAGGAGAGCAGAAATCCCTCTTTTGTTCCCCAGCCTCAGACAGACTTGGCCACACAGCTCCCTGCTGTCTCGCTCCAGACAATGAGAAAAGAAAGTTAATCCACTTCCCCTGCAGCAGGAGCCATCCAGCCTGCCGGGGAGATGCTGCAGAATACACGAGCATTCCTGAGCATCAGCACCAGCCTCATCCCGGCACCCGCCGCTGCCAGGGAATGCCAGACGGCTGGAGGACCTCACCAGGCACTGCCAGAGTTCCCAGGGATAGGGACAGCTTTGGATCTGCTCCTGCCTGCTGAGCCCTTTGGGCTCTGATCAGCTCTGCACTGCAGGCACCGCTCCCTTGCCACGCAGCACCCAGAGAAGAGACCAGCTGTGGGGTCCATCCTGCCCCAGTGATGTCCAGATGAGCACAGCAGTGTCAAACCCACCTTTACAGAAGGTAAACTTCTGACCCGGGACAGAGCAAGCTTCAGCCTGCTGACAGAGACCGAACCCATCCTTTCACCATCGCTTTCCCAAGCAGCCCAAGCCACGGCCCTTCTGCTGGAACAATGTTTTCCTCTGTATCAAGCCAAGTGGTAGAGAGGATCGTGGCCAACAAAGTCCTTCGGTGTCACCTCTTCCCCTCAGGAAGGGCACAGGTTACTCGCACACCAGACCCACCGTGCATGTGAACCAACCCCAAACTTCTCCCTGCTGCCCTTCGAGGGAAACAGAGGTGATCTTTTACTTTGGGCTCATGCCTCAGGACTCGAGTCACCTGCTTTTCAACCCCCTTGTCACCACCAGCTTTCTCGGCTCTCCACGTGAGAAGTGAGGATGTTTACTACACTGAAGATGAGAGAAGGAAATGAGGATTCACCAGCACTCTGCTCTGCAGAGGCAATGAGGTACCCAGGTACTTCTAGAGCACAAACAGACATCAGTACTTGTATCGGGAGCTTTGTAGGTCATGGGAGTGATTTTTAAAGTCAAGTCATCGTGGCATAAACTTGAACTGCTAAATACCAGAGAAGAGCAAAGTGCTGAAACCTGCTCCGGAAGGCACTTGCCGTTTCTTTTACCAGTGACACAGGAGAGGGCTGGTGCTTTACCATTACACTTTCGGACATGAGAGCCTGGCAGCGGGGCCGGAATAATCTGCATTGGCCCTGGCAGCCACAGAGCTGGGAGGAAAGTGCTCCAGCACCCCCAAGCAGCTCAAGCCTTTGTTCCAGCACACTCCCGCCAGCGGCCAGGGCTGCCGGCCCTGCTCTGAACACACTTATCTCCCTCCTCCCTCCCTTCCTCCCCCCAAATTACCTCCATCTCCAGCTGTCCCAGAGCCAGCTTCCTGTTCGGATTAATTATTCTTTGTGCACCCGTGTTTGATGATTTACCCAGCGAGCCAGGCACGACATGAGGAGTTCTGCCTTCCCATTAGCGCCTTCCCCCGAGGCTCACAAGTTCTCCGGGAAGGACCTGCACCCTGGCACAGCCAAGCGTGCCTCCCCATAAGGTCTGCTGGGTCACCACAGGCCACTTGTGACGTTGCTCCAAGGTCAGCTGCAGAAGGTGTGCTGCTGAGCAGCCTTTCCTGCTAGTCAGCAGGGCTGGCACGGAAGCCAGCGTAGGTGGGAGCGCTTGTGATCCCGAAAGGTGCGTCTCCAGTGAGGTTTTCCTATGACCCAAGATTTCCAGCGTGTTTAGCAAGGCAGAACAGAGCTTTGTTTGTACTGTCTGCCTTTCAGAAGGTGCAATTTTCAACAGCCATCAAAGGAGTTACCGTGTGAAGCACTCATCTACAGGCTTGTTTGCATCTGTGATCTCAAAAAGCCACAACGCTGAGAGAAGCCACCACACGGACTGGTCCAGCTCAGGCAATGGGAAGCACCAAGCCTCAGTGCTGGGGGCCAGACCTGCAATGGGGGAGGATTTGGTGTCTCCTCCTGGGAGCTGTTTCTTAGTCTGAGGAGTGATAGCTGATCACAGAAGGTGTAGGTGTACATACTAGATAAGACAAGTGGATGCCACCCACCTCTCCCCACGCTCCACCAGAAAGCCACAGCACGTCAGGGTTGTCCGATTCCTTTGCTGCTGAGCCCATGGAGCTCTCAACAGGGCTGAGCAGCCCCTTTAAGACCTCTTGCCAGCAGGTAGCTGCCTGCTGTCACACCAAGAAGGATGTTTCAGCAGCTACATGAGACTCCTCCTCCTCTGAGGGTGAGGCATTTCCTTCAGCCAGAAGGAAGAGGGTGCCCATCTGGGGGATCCCCATCCCCAGTGTGGCGGGACTAAACACCAGAGACTGTAAGATACAGAGCAGCAGGGAGGAGAGGTAGCAAAGAGCTCTGCAGATGCTGGTGTCCCAGCCCAATGTGACTTATTTGGGTAGATTCACGTATCGGTTACAGGAAGTTTCCACCCCAGCTGGTGAACCAATGTACAGGGATCTCAGCCCAAAACAGCTGCTCAGGTCACCTCTGCACAGAAGCAAAAGGAACAGCCACACAGAGCCCACCTCGGATTCCAGCTGGATGCTTCTGCCAGCATTCCTAGAGCCCTGCTCAGCTGCTCCTGCCTCTTACCAAGATCAAACACCAACAGCAAACCCCCTCCTGGCGTCAGGACCAATCCTTACACTGGGCCCCAACGTTTCACAGGGTCAAAGCAATGAGGAAGCAGAATGAAGGTCCAGAACAAAGAGATACATTCCTCCTACCCCACCACAACCAGCACACCAGGAAGCGAAGGAGATCTGGTGTGAAGGGGAACGTACAGTTCCTCTCCAACATGGGAGTTGTAGAGGCAACAGCAAGGTGGAACCGTGGCCAGCACAACTGAGCCCTCAGAAGCCAAACACTCGTCTTGCCCAAGAGGCGCCTTCAGGAACAGGCGTGGAAGTGAAGGGGATGGGCTGAGGATGGAAGTCAGCCACCCTTTGTTAATAACATCTTTGCTGGAAGAAGTACCTTTGGGAGTACCCTCCGAAACATGCAACTGTTTCGCTCCAACAGGAGTTGAAGAGGCTACAAGTCTGCACTTGTCCAGGATACTGTTTTCCTCGGGAAGATCCCAAAAAGCTCTTGCAGACAACTGGGGATGGTGCTCACAAAAGCAAGACACAGACAAGCATAGGCACCACCATCCAGGCTGACGTCTCTGCTCAAGAGAGACTTTGCATTTCACATTCTTTGGTCTTTCTTCCCCATAATAATTTCTTATAAAGGCAGAAGCAAGACAACCTCAGGGAAAACAGCAAATCAGCCCGCATTTCCACAGCACGGAGCACAACAACTAACTTGTAATGCAAATGACTTCTGCAGGCTGGGGCAGCAAAGTTCCTGGTTTGGAAGGTCTGAACCAGCTCCCATCACCCCCAGCCCATCCCTGTCCCTCTGCCCCGAGGGACCGCAGCAGCCACCATGGGGGGCTCACTTGGGAGCAACCCCGATACCTCCTGCACCATGAGCACAGTGGGGGCTGCTGCTGCCTGCCCCACCGCGGGCACCCCCTCCCCACACGCACAGGACCACAGGCACAGCCTGGACGCCTCCAAACCGGTGCTTCCACAACTCAAACCGCTCCAGTTCATTCCAGATGGAACGGAGCGGATGCTGGCCGTGGACTGTGGCTGCAAACGGGCGGGCACCCTTCCTGCTGGGGCATGGCACAGGGCACCCTCCCCGCTGGGGTATCACCCCTGCCATACAGATCACACACTCCAGAGCCGGGGCCCGCTGTTGAGGGACCGCTGGCACCGCGATGCCGCAGCCCAGGGAGGCCGCAGGGCGCCGGGGGAGGCTGGACACGGAGCCCGGCTCCTCCGGCCGCCTCCCGGTGCCACTAACCGGGGCACTGCCGGCTGCTGTGAAACAAGCTCTCCCCCGGAGGGTTTGCTGGGGCTTTAGGGGGTGGGGGGCTGCTGGGTTATGGGATGGGAGCAGAAAGTACGAGGAAGCGGAGGAGGAAATCATTCAGCAGGTTGCTGCTGCCGCTCCCCTGCCCGCAGCGCCCGCTCCCCACCGCCGGAGAACCGGCTCCTCCGCGCACCCCCCGCCCCGCCACCAGCCCCACGGCTGAGGGCAGCCCCCGGGACCGGCCCCCCGGGTACACCCCATGCGGGGAGCGGCGGGCAGGCCGCGGGCTCACCTCGGTACTGCAGCGAGCCCGAGAGCCGCACGGTGACGGTGCCCGCCAGCGGCTCGCCGGGGCCGTACACGACGCGGCTGTCGCCCAGGCGGATCTCGAAGAGCTGAACCTTCCCCATGGCCTCGCCGGCCCCCGCGGACCGGCCCTGCCCGGCCCTGCGCGCTCCGCCGGCAGCGGTACCTGCGCCCTTCGCCGCGCCGGCCCCCGATGTCCCTGCCCCGCCGGGCCGGCCCCTTCCCGCCCCGCACCGCCCCTTCCCGCCCCGGCCCCACAGCGCGGCCGAGCCGGGGCGGGCCCGGAGAGACGGGGCGGTTTGTGAGGGCCGGGCTGTGAGGGAAGGAGGCGGTTGTGGGTCTGGTGTGTGAGGGAAGGAGGCGGTTGTGGGGCCGGGCTGTGAGGGAAGGAGGCGGTTGTGGGTCTGGTGTGTGAGGGAAGGAGGCGGTTGTGGGGCCGAGCTGTGAGGGAAGGAGGCGGTTGTGGGTCTGGAGTGTGAGGGAAGGCGGCGGTCGTGGGGCCGGTCGTGGGTCTGGGGTGTGAGGGAAGGCGCTGGCTGCCCCAGCATGGGGCCATCTTTCCTCCTGGTGATCCCTGCTCTTTCTAATCCGATCTCCCCCTGTAATTCCCTGGCCCAGCTGTCAGCTCTCTCCCTCCTATTTTTATAACCCCAATCGCTTTAAGTGCCCGGTGAGAGGCAAATACAGGCGACCAGTGCTGGGGCTGAGGGCTGAGCTCCACGCTCCCCATGGATCAGTGGGGTGAAGGTGTCTGACCCAGCGGGGGGTGAGCAGCGGGCTCCCTCCGTCGCGCTCACCATGGCCCCCCCGCTCTACATCATGGAATAAACCCCACCTGCAAAACCCGCACCAAAGGCAGCGCCGGGGGAAGGCACCGCTGTGTGCACAGGCAGAACGAGTAAGTGTGCAAGGAAGGGCTGTTTGTCTGCAGAGCACACCCAGCTCGGGGCCGGCCCGGCAGGCAGACCGGCATCCATCCTCCCATGGACCTGCAGTGACACCAGCTCGGGCATGCGGGGGGCAGGACCCTCCGTGCTGCCTTACGGTGGGTGCTGAGATAGCAAACCCATCACAGAGCACCAGAGGAGTTGGTGTGCCTAGAGCACAGGGCTCCTGCCGGGCACTCCCTCCTCTGGTGCTGCAAGCTACCTCTTGTTTGCAGCCTGTGTGTAGTTACAGGCAGCATACACCTCGTTCCATGGCCTCCAGTAGCTCATCTCCTTGTACCCCATGCACCTCTCACCTTGTGCTGCCCTTTGCTTTTGTTTTGCCAGGCTACATGCACTGATTTCCTCCAGTCTCTTGTAACACCAGCCCACAGCAGCTTCCTTCAGTCCCTGTTTAGCTCTGACCCAACAAACTGGAGAGGGGCTCTTCATCAGGGACTGTAGAGATAGGACAAGGGGTGATGGCTTCAAACTGAAACAGGGGAAGCTGAGGTTGGATGTAAGGCAGAAGCTCTTCCGTGTGAGGGTGCTGAGGCGCTGGCACAGGGTGCCCAGAGAAGCTGTGGCTGCCCCATCCCTGGCAGTGCTCAAGGCCAGGTTGGACACGGGCTTGGAGCAAGCTGTTCTAGTGGAAGGGGTCCCTGCCCGTGGCAAGGGTTGGAGCTGGAGGAGCTTTGAGGTCCCTTCCAACCCAAACCAGGCTGGGATTCTATGATTTTATTAAGCACCTTTTCCCCATGGAAAGTGGCCAAAGACTCGGGGCTTCGTGCACTGCTGGGGCTACCCCAGAGGGACACCGCACATGCAACAGCTCAGGGTGAATAAAACCCTTCGCCAGGCTCCTCTCTCCGGATACAAAGGGGTTTGTGCACCTTGTTTACAGAAAAGTTAACTTTAAGCACAGCAAAAGTTGCTCACCCAAGGTCACAACGTCAGTGAAAAGGATTCCTCTGCCAGGAGCTGAACAAAGGCACCAGGCTCCAGCCATGCACGCTGTGGCACAGCTGCAGCACTGCAGGGCAGGCACTGTGTGCTTCACACAGGCACGGGAGCCCTTCTTGTGGCATGACCAGCGATGCCACAGCGTTAGTCCATCACCCAGACCACGGCCATGGTGTGCATGGTAGCTTGTAAGGCATAACTAGGTGGGTATAGAATCATAGAATCCCAGCCTGGTTTGTGTTGGAAGGGACCTTAAAGCTCATCGAGCTCCAACCCCTGCCATGGGTGTTTGAGAAACCACAAACGATGCACTTTCCTGTGATTTTGGATCATTGTTTTGCTTTAAAGAAATTGCTTTGAAAGGTTTGATGTGGTGGTGGGGGGAATCTCACTTCTGCCTGCTCTCCCTTCCTCCTTTTTTGCCTTAGTAAAAGGGAAACTTCTAAAGAGAAAAGAAAATCAACTGTCAACCCTGGGTTTAGAGTAAAATTTTCCTATCATATATTATCACGTTCCCCTCACTTCAAGGAATATGACATTTCTTGACAAAGAACATAGTAGTTATTAAAAAACCACCACAACACGTATCAGTACCCCACGCACTGTCACCTGAGTGTGCCCTGCCTGCAGCAGAGATGAGCTTCAACCATGGGCCCTGGGAGAGCGACCATGGGTGCCCTCACACAGGGATCGGCTGTAGCTGCAAGTTGTGTACTCCCCTCACATGTGTGGTTATAGCAAGCCGTCAAAGTTAAGTCACAGGCACTGTCTTGTGACTTAAATCCCTTCCTCTTTTGGCCTCCGAGGTGTCCTGCAGCAGCGCATGGTGACAAGGTGGTGGCACAGCCCCACCTGACCGTGCCTCAGTTTCCCCGTGCAGGACACCGTGATCCCGCCTGGCAGTGCCTGTGCTGAGCCAGGACCCGGGTGTCCTGAGGGAGAGGCACTGCGGAAATGCCCGAGCATAGCCCAGCCGTGACTGGCAGAGGCTGGGCGATGGGAATGCTGCCAGGTGAGGCTCAGCACGTTACCCCCGGGGCAGGGAGGAGCTGGCACCATCATTTCCACCCACTCGGTGCTCTGGGGAACCCCTGTGGCTGCTGGGCAGAGGGACCAGCCTCACACCCAGCCCCCTGCGGTCTCCTCTGTCACAGGGGATGAGGAGCCCTTCTCAAGTTTTCTTGCTTTTGCTGTTCCAACCTCCCCCCATCCTGCTGATGGGAGGATGTGATGGGGGCTTTACTCCTGGCTGGGTGAGCTCCCTGCACCCCGTGAGGCTGTGGCAGAGGAAAAAGGGAAGCAGCACAACCACAGCAAGTGGCCATCAGGTTTCAGTCTGGACATGAGGGACACATTTTACAATGAGGGTGGTAAAACACTGGCTGCCCAGAGAGATGGTGGATGCTCCATCCCTGAAGACACTGAAGGCCAGGCTAGATGTGGTTCTGGGCAACCTGATCTAGTTAAAGATGTTGCTGCTCATTGCAGGGAGTTGGAATAAATGAGCTTTGAAGGTGCCTTCCAACCCAAACCATTCTATGATTCTGAAGCTTCCCTTGGACTCAAACACACACCTTCACTGACAAGCCCATGGAAGGTTCACTGCTAATATACTATATACACCATTAATAACTATTCTATATACCTGTATATGTATAGAAAATCCATAATATTGATATATTTATGTTACATTTGTTACCTTTCCAGATCACTTCCCTGCCTCGCTGGGTACCTCGCTGCTCCTCAGCTGATTCTGTGGCCATTCAACCACGTCATCTGATACGACAGCAGCAACCATTACTCATTTGTTCCAGGCTGACACCTTTCACCAGCTCACCTGGGTTTGGTGGTGTTCAGCCACACCTTCCTGCACAGCCGCCCTTCACCCTGCAGGAGGCCACAAACCAAGGTCCCCAGCAACCTCCTGTGGGTTCATGGGCTTGGCTGTGGGCAGGTGAGGCAGCTTCCCGAGGGCACGTGCTGGGATTGGAGCCAAGTGTCCCATCAGTGGTGGATGAAGCTTTGGGATCTCAAATCCCAGAGCATTGCAGCAGCTCCTTGAACTGTGTCTGCCTTATACCAGCTCTCCCACAGTCCCACTCCTTGATCCTGATGAGATCAAAATGAGCCACACAACAGAGCCAGGCTCTGTGAGGAGGCAGGGGCAGCTTCAGACTCCATCCCAGGAACACTTTATGACCCTGTATCCTGAGGCAGTGTCCCAGGCCTCATGTGCAGACTCATGGAATGGTTTGTGTTGGAAGAGTCCCAACCCCTGCCACGGGCAGGGACCCCTTCCACTGGAGCAGCTTGCTCCAAGCCCCTGTGTCCAACCTGGCCTTGAACACTGCCAGGGATGGGGCAGCCACAGCTTCTCTGGGCACCCTGTGCCAGCGCCTCAGCACCCTCACAGGGAAGAGCTTCTGCCTAAGAGCTCAGCTCAGTCTCCCCTCGGGCAGGTTCAAGCCATTCCCCTTGCCCTGTCCCTGCAGGCCCTTGCCCAAAGCCCCTCTCCAGCAAATCAAAATGCCAAAGGGGCTGTAACAGCGTAACAAATACCATCCCCTTACCCTCATACCATGTGCCTGATTGTAGAATAACCTCACTGAGCCATCTCCACCAGACTTCCCTTCCCTCAGGGACAAACCCTATGTGGCCCTGGGCAGTTTGCTTCTGCTGACAACCCTTTTGCTGCTAACACCCACACTTGCCTTTTAGTCCAGCTTCGGGAGGCTTCAGCCACTGGTTCTTGTTCTGGCTTTCTCTGACATTAAGGAGTCCTTGAGTGCCAAGTAATTTCCCCTCGAGGTGGTACTTACACACCAGGATCAAGGCACCTCTCCATTTCTGTGATAAGCTGAGCAAGCTGAGCTTGTCAGGCCTCTCTCTGCATGGTGCTTTCTCCAGCCTTTGTGTTCCTGCGCTGCTTTGTGCCTCTGCAAACCCACGTTCTGGCATTTGTGTGTGGATGGGAATCTGTGTGCAGGAGCAGCTTCCCCCCCACACACACGTGCACACACAGGAGCTGAGGCATTAGGGGTTTATTTATCCTCAAATGCACATGGGGTACGCACAAGCCCTTTAGATCACATCATGAGGGACCAGGTGAGCGCCCACAGGTAACACACAGGGTGTTCCTGACCTGTTCTCCCCCATACGTTAACCCTCACTCCTCGGGAAGGGCTGATTCAGGGCCATTCCTCCCAAGCCATCTCCTCCCTTTCAGTCTTCCTCCCAAGCCATGAAGGAAGATGAAGACAGGGAGAGCCCCTACCTGAGCCAGTGACCCAGCTGGCACCCATCCTCTTCTTGTGGGTGCTACTGCTTTAATCTCCTAATGCCAGCCAGCACTTGGCAAGCCTCACTGAGTCCTTCGAGAGAGGCAAGGCATTCATTACTGTTATCATCATTCACATCCTGCTGCCTCGATTTCTGATCTCCTCCTCTGCTGAAAGAGCCTCTTGCTCAGTGCAGGACTGGGGAGGAGGATCTGGTGGGGGGATTCACGTCTTCCCTTCCCCACAGCATCCATGCACAGGCAGAGTGGTGAGGATGGTTTGCTGCGCTCACCTACAGGCTCTGGGAGCAGGAGGATTCACTCCCTCAGCCCCAGTGATCCCAGCAGGGCCTCACCTGAGAAAAGGGCCAAATTGAACCCCAAACCTGACTCTTATACCCCCAGCAGCAGGCAGAATTTTGCAGCTCTCCCTCACTGCAAAGCTCCACACAGTCGGGGTCAGGCTGACACAACATCAGGGCGGGCAGCAGCCACTGTTCAACACGTGTGAGCAGGGTGAGGTTCCCCCAGGCTCATGGGGACCCTTTTCAGAGCTGTGCTGCAGGCAGTACCCAGTGCCTGCTTCCCAGGAGATGCTCTGAGCAAGCGGAGGGTCCAACAGCAGCAGCAGCACTCACCCTGCCTGATCCCCACCCGTGGTGCAAGAGGTTTGGATCCTGTATTTGCCCTGACTCTACTCCTTTTTCCCCTGCACAGGTTCCTCTAACACCACAGCCTGGCTGCCCAGGACAGCAGTGCAATGCAACCCAGCCATCAGCTCTTCCACACTGGTGATGTTTGGTACCTTTCCTTGCAGTGGGGATCGCTGCCCCACTACAGACTCACCACTGGGGATGCAAAGTCCCATCAGCCACTCCCATGCAAGGTCCATGATCACACCTGCAGTACTTCCACCTAAATCCACTGAATTTCCCCCGGAAATGGGAGGGATGCACTTCCATGTTTGGATGTGGAGGAGATAGCTCCCAGCAGAGAGGCAGTGACAAACATCCATGGACAGAAGGCAGCAGTGGTGATATCCAAGACAGTACCACAGTAGCTAACTAGAGGAGTGGATTGCCATGCTGCTTGGAAGGTGGCTAGGGTTAATTTGTCCAACCAGCCCAGATGTCCCTCTTCCAGCTGATAAAAAGCTGTGGAGCGGACCCTGTCCTAGATGGCATGGCCTGAAATCACCAAGAAATCCCCCAGCCCTCCAGGAAGCTCATGAGCAGGGTCTGGAGAGAGATCATGCACCGAGGGTCATGCACCCAGCTTGAGAGCCCTGGGGTGCAGCCAGCACCTGGTGACAGAGCACCCGTCTGAACAAACCCCACCTCCATAGCATGAGCCCCTTCCCCACCACCAGGGCCTGGGTACGGGGCAGGACATCACACCAGCAGGGCTGATCCCAAGGACACCCCATGGGCTGGCCCAGAAACCAACCCAGACCCAGGCGTGCAGGGGAAGGAGTTAATGCCTCAGCACAAGCTGCTGCAGCAGCACTGCCCGAGGGCACCATCAGCACTGAAGGGTTTTCTCTGTGAAGTAATGCTTTCCAAAAGCATTTGCTGGCTGGCTGCATCCGGGTGGATGCTGCGTGGAAAAGCAGGGGGGAAATGGGCATCCCCTGTCACTGTACCTGACTGTTCTTTACTCCTGCCCATGGCTAAGATGTCCCGGGACTGACCCTCATCAGCTCTCCCTTCCCCTAGTCATTATTGATCTGGGGTTCTATGAGCTAATACGCAAGACCCAGAGGTCACTGGTCCAAGGCCAGCCAGACGTGTCACACAGCGGCTGAGTCACATCCGACAGCCCTGCCTTGGCCAGAGCAGGAGTCATTAAAGAGCCCTTCACTGCCACACCATGAGCAATGCCTGCCCCAGCCACACATGGGCACGGTGCTGCTGACACAAGGAGCTGATGGAGGCTTTGTCCATGCTACAACCATGTGCTGGACATCTCCTGCCAGATGAGCTGGTGGCAAGTAATGTGGTTGAAGAGTCTACAGCCCATTTACACCAGTGACCAGGCAACAACGATGCTTGCACAGCCAGTTACACCTGGGTGTGCAAATGCCCTGGGGAAGCAGCCAGCACCTCCCACCATGGGATAAGAGAAGGCAGAGAGCTGTCTGCCTCCACACCTCTTGCAACAGTGGGAGCTGAGTGTGATGAGCTTCTGCATGTCCATGTCTGCTACCCCTACACTGCTTCTGCAGGGCAACCTGGCAAGCTACTGTCACCCAGTGTACCCACTGGGACAGCAGGAGCTGAAGCCACTGTGCCACCCCAGGGACCTGTCCTGGCACAGGGCCGCGAAGAGGCTGGGGCAAGCAGCACAGCAGAGGTTGCAGCAAGAGCCTCCATCCCCCAGGGGAGGTACAAGGGTGCAGCCTGGCAGGGAAGAAGCACAGAGCACATCCCTTGGAGTTTAAACTGCAAGCCAACAGCAGGTCAGTGTGTTACAGCAGCACAACTGTCAGGGAGTGCTGAAAGGCAGCTCAGGGCAGACCAGCAGTGAGCTGTGTACAGACCTGATAGCATTTCCCTTCCACAAAAGTCTGAGGAGCTGGTGTAAAAAACCATGGGATCCTTGGCCGAGGACCAGGAGGGAAAAGACATGATATGTCTGATTTAATCCAGCCAGGACGGTTGTTAACAGTGTGCTTCAGTTCCCTGTGAGCACATGGGGGGCTGGAATCATCCCAGGCACAGTGTGGATCCATGTCCTGGATTAAGCTCCATGGAGAAGACAGAGTTATCCAAGCTAAACCTCTCCAGATTGATCTTATTTCATCTTCCTCCTCAGGGTGTTTCTCTTACAGATCAGCTGCTGCCAAAGCTTCCTGTACTTCCCCTGCACTATAACATCACATGTGTCTTTCCCCACCCTCCCTGGATTCTGTGAGCTTGGGCTGGTTTAGGATGAAACCAGTTCTTTCACTTGCAGCTCTGGGTCCCTACAGCACCACCTTCACACACTCCTCCCATGGGCAAATATTCCAAGCCCAGCCCTATCTACAGCTATTTTTGGAGTCCTCCTAGAACTTGCCTTGCATTGACATTTCAGCCCCTGAAAACACCTACTGTGATGTGAATTGAGGCCAACAGATGCACTGCATGCATTACCACAGCTATCAGGCTAGAGCAGCACCACAAGAGATCGCTTCATTTGGGTTTGAATCATGTCTCCACCAGACTTGTGTCTGACTGCAGCACAGCTACAGCTCAGCCGGCCCCTGCTTCTCTTAGCAAGCTCTGCCATTACAACTTCACCACTTATCTTCCTGGCAACAACCCAAGGACCCGCAGGAACTTAAATAGGCTTGAAAAAGAGAAAGGCACCATAGGAGAGGGGCTTGGGACAAGGGCCTGTAGGGACAGGCCAAGGGGAATGGCTTGAACCTGCCCGAGGGGAGACTGAGCTGAGCTCTTAGGCAGAAGCTCTTCCCTGTGAGGGTGCTGAGGCGCTGGCACAGGGTGCCCAGAGAAGCTGTGGCTGCCCCATCCCTGGCAGTGCTCAAGGCCAGGTTGGACACAGGGGCTTGGAGCAAGCTGCTCCAGTGGAAGGGGTCCCTGCCCATGGCAGGGGTTGGAGCTGGATGAGCTTTAAGGTCCCTTCCAACACAAACCAGGCTGGGATGATTCTATGGTTATGTCAATACAACCACACCATCCTCCGCAGGCACATCCCTGCCCATGGCATCCCACCACCAGCATCATTTCTCAGCAGTTCCAGAAAATAAGGATTTAAGAAGAAATTGAATTCTCCAGGCCCAGTTTGCTACTGCCTGCCCCCATGCACAGTGAGGGGGCTTCTTTGGTGTGAACACTTCATAATAGCCAAGTTTGTTTCCCAGCTCCTCACACGGGTGTCTGTGCACAAGGTACCTCCATGGGGGAGCTGACTCTGCCTATTTCAGCGTATGTTTCAAAAGGCAGCACAACAGAGACAGATACCAGTGAGGAACCTGGTCCTGCACTCACAAATACAACATCTGTATTCCCCCCTCAGCCTGAGGAGCCAGCTCCACTCCTCCTCACAGCATCCCCTCCCTCCTCTGCACCCGGCACGCAGCCGTGGGTACCACCAGCCTCCAAGGACCTCACACAGCAGAAGCATTGGCTAGGACTGCAAGGGACACCACAGGGGAGATTGTCCTACCCCATCCCAGCAGACACTGCCCTGTAGCACGTATCCCACACAGCCCCCCTCTCTCCCAACTGTATTTTCTCCTGTAGCCCTTTCTACTACCACCCACCAGGGTACAGCAAGGGCCAGGAGCACCCAAAGGTCCAAGAACCCAGAAGAAACACCACAGTTACAGGCAGGGTCTCCTCAGCAATGGCTCTGTCCCTCTGCTCCCAAACAGAACAGACCTAGACATGATAGAAACATTCAACCAGGAATGAAGAGCACCAGGAAAGGTCCCCACAACGAGGCAGATCTAAAAGCCAGAAAGTCAACCTGCGGTTCAGGATCAGTGAAGGCAACCAAGGTGAGACAGAGCCTGGTGATCTTCTGGCAGGCCTACAGTGATGAGGCACAGCAAGCTGGGAAATGAGCTCATGGTAACGGCTGGACGGTCACAAGAGAAGACCAGTACTCCTCAATACAGCTTAGACAGGGACTACTCTGGCAGAGCTTAAATGGACCCATGGGCTGGGGGTCCAGGTGAAGCTGGTCAGGGCCATTAAAGCCTATTAGTGCCCTGACACCCTGTGTAGGTCCTGCCCCCGTGCAGCCCCAGCCTGCAGTAGGGAGCTTTTGGTGGCTCATCTGGCCTTGTTCACCCACCATAGGCCTGAGTGCTCAGGAGGGGGTCTGGGTGCTGGGGGACATTAAGGACCTGTTTGTAAGGCTGCTCTATGGGTACCTGCAGGAGCTGGATTCCTTGCAGACCTTTCTCAAGCCACCCACTAGCCCTGCTGTGGCTTCACAGCTCTGCTCTGTGAGTCTTGTCTGAGCAAAGCAGCAGCCCCACTGCAGCAGGGAGCACAAGGAAGACCCTGTCCTACCCTCCCCAGCGTGCCAGGGAGCCTTTGCCCATCCCAGCATGGCTGGGATGAGCAGGGACAGTGCAGGGCTGATGGGAACAGGCAGCAGATCTGTTCTGCATTGCTCCAGCCTCTGCTGCTTTCTCTGCCAGGAGCAGAAGGGCAGGCCCATGGGCTCCGCTTACACCTGGGTGCAAGGTCCAGCTCAGCACTCATCCTCCCCCAGTGCTCCTCCAAATAAGCCCCTGGACTCTGGGTGCTGCCACTGATCCTCACATCACCCATGGCTGCTCGGTGCTGCACCATCCAGGCACAGAGCAGGCAGGAGAAGCTGCAGCTGCTGGGCCCTGCCATGGGAATGGGCTTTCCTGGGAAGTCTCCTTCCTCTATCTGCCCAGCAGCGAGTGGGCAGCAGGGCCCCAGCAGGCAGCAGGGCCCCTTCCCCATGCCATGTGGGCTGGTCACATAGATGGGAAAACCCACCCTGCATTGCCAGGTTATTGGCTGCATCACCCACTCAGCAACACTGCTGCACCCAGGTGTGCTGGGGGTCCTCAAATACCCCACCTGTGCTCAGGTTGGGCTGCTGGGGCTCTTCCATCCCATACTTTTAGGGACTAAACTGAGCTGAAAGCAGCCACTGCAAACCCAGCACCAGCCCAGTGGAGGCTGACCTGATAGCCGGGCTCCCAGGAGCAAGGCTCGGACCAGGAATGCTGCACAGGGCTGGTGGGAGACCAGGACCAAGCACTCCCCAGTCAAACCTCTCCCTACCTCATCTTCTGGCCCATTGGGTGCTGCTGCATTGTGCCTGTCCCTCTCCAGTTGTGGCTGCATTTCAGCAGCAGTGAATTGCTGGTAATGAACCTTTGAGACCAAAGATGCTCATATCCAAACCCAGAATGTGCTCACTGGCCTTTAAAGGCCAGACTAAGCTTCTGAGGGAACAGAACTTCAATTTTCTGTAGCTCTAATTTGAAACCACTTTAATGCTCATTAAGATAGAGAGACCCGAGCAGCTTGTGCAGGCTGGAGGACAGCGAGGGGAAGAAAGAAGTTATTATTGACATTTCAGTTTAGGTCTTTATTCTACCCAGAGCTCCCCACTTCTGGCCAGCAGCTTTGAGTAATGCTATTGTTAGCACCAGGATTGTAATTCTAATGTCCTTTTTATAGCTGGCTTGGGAAAAAGAAATCCTGAAGGCCTTGAATGATTTCAAAGTAATGGAATTTATAGTGATAAAAAGAGATCTGAACACAGAGAAACCTGCAAGCTCCTCTGCCGTTGCTCCCTGTCATGGGTGGTCACAATGCTCACCCTCCCTGGGTGTTCCCGTCTGCAGCAGGGTGCTCAGCGGTGGGGGGTGAAGGAAGGGACCACAGTGGATGCCTGGTCCTTGTGTGCCCCAGCTCGGCAGCACACTGGAGCCATCTGCCAGAACCACTTGGCCATCAGTCAGGTCACAGCCCTGGGAATGACTGCCCCAAGGGATAACACACGCCTGGGCAGCTCTGTGCTCCTGGCAGAGGGATGGGATGGGTATGGGAAAGAGCCCAAAGTCTCATGAGACCCCCCTACAGCCCTGATCCAGCTCTGGGGCAGCAGCACCAGAGGGACGTGGAGCTGTTGGAGTGAGGCCAGAGGAGGCCATGGAGATGCTGCGAGGGCTGGAGCAGCTCTGCTCTGGAGCCAGGCTGAGAGAGCTGGGCTGGGGCAGCCTGGAGAAGAGAAGGCTCCTGAAGGGGAGACCTTAGAGCAGCTCCAGTGCCTAAAGGGGCTGCAGGAAAGCTGGAGAGGGGCTTGGGACAAGGGCCTGTAGGGACAGGCCAAGGGGAATGGCTTGAACCTGCCCGAGGGGAGACTGAGCTGAGCTCTTAGGCAGAAGCTCTTCCCTGTGAGGGTGCTGAGGCGCTGGCACAGGGTGCCCAGAGAAGCTGTGGCTGCCCCATCCCTGGCAGTGTTCAAGGCCAGGTTGGACACAGGGGCTTGGAGCAAGCTGCTCCAGTGGAAGGGGTCCCTGCCCGTGGCAGGGGTTGGAGCTGGAGGAGCTTTAAGGTCCCTGCCAACCCAAACCAGGCTCTATTCTATGGTTATTTGCCGCTGTCTGTGAGTGCTGGTGTGGGCGCACAGCATCGGGTGAAGGTGGGGGCGTCTGTGCAGCGGGCGAAGGCTCAGGGTGGGCCTGGAGCAGGTGGGAGTTCAGAACAGGAGCTGGTGCTGAAGAACCCCCGGCACCGCTCACCCAAAGCTCTTTCAGGAACCAGATGCCACCCGCCCCGGCCGCTCGCTGTTACTCGCGGCTGCGCCTGCGGAGGGCAGCAATCCCCAGGGAAGCGCCTGCAGATCCCGATCCCTTCTCGCTCCCGTTCCCAGCGCCACCTCCCTGCGGTGCTTCCCCGGGAAAGCCCTGGGGATGGTTACCTGCAGTGGTCCCGGATGGAGCGATGCCACCGAGGGTCCCACCACTGCTCCCACGCATCCCGGTCCAGCCTGGAGCACTGGAGCACCTCCTCCCGGCACTGTGCAACCCTCGGATGGGGATGGACGAACTGTCCCCTCACCATGGTCTCAAGCGCCAGCCTGAGGGCTGTCTGAGCCCAGCAACCCACCCGCCTTCAACAGGGGTGAACACAGCAAGATTATAAGCAAAGCTGTTGTGGGAAGTTGCTGGTGTCCTCGTTTCGCCTGTGCTGCAGGCCCTGGGGGGGGGAATCACTCCTGCCTTAGGAAAAAGAAACCCAGGACATATGGTTTCTGGCCTGTTTTGACCTCAGAAAGTACAAGCAAGAGGATTTTTGTTCTGGCAAAGGAGAGGATGAGAGTGCCCAAGCACGCAGCAACTCCAGGGACTGGGCAGCAGCATCCCCAGAGAACAGCGGCCATGCCCTGCATCTCCCCTGGAGCCCCGCTGTCATTCCCTGCAGAGGAGGGTCCTTCCTCAGAGGGGAACTGCAGGGTGAGATCCAGGAACAGGTACCAAGTGTTTGAAGGTACCATGGTGCTGTGTCTGGTCAAAGACATTTGCAGTGTGGATTCACATGATCCCCCAGATTTAGCAGGGGCTGCACAACACAGTGTGATGAAAGCTGAAGTCCTTTAAGCCACTGGTACAGCCCAGGAAACAAACATGCATCTTCCTGCTCCAGATTTAGCACTTTATTGATTTTCCAGCTGCATCCATCAGTCATTGTCCCAGGGCTCAAATTACCCATTAAAGACATCATAGAAATGAGAGGAGAAGAAGACACTGTTGTGGTATTGATGAAAAACATTAAACATCCCAAACAGCAATTAATGGAAGGAAAATGTGTCCTTCTTAGGGAGCGGATGGCTTACATTTGCTCTTGAACAACTCAGAGACACCACGGGCTCCTGGATGCTTGCAGCACGGCCCCCAGCCCCTGCTCCACTGGCAGCGCCGTGACCCACAGGAGGAACTTGGAGATCTGCATTTCAGCTTGTCACCTGCTTCAGATCCAGAGATAAACATCAAGCCAGTTTCTAAATCCTCATGACTGCACTGGAGCGGACAAACAAGTCCAGAGGAGGCCATGGAGATGCTGCGAGGGCTGGAGCAGCTCTGCTCTGGAGCCAGGCTGAGAGAGCTGGGCTGGGGCAGCCTGGAGAAGAGAAGGCTCCTGAAGGGGAGACCTTAGAGCAGCTCCAGTGCCTAAAGGGGCTGCAGGAAAGCTGGAGAGGGGCTTGGGACAAGGGCCTGTAGGGACAGGCCAAGGGGAATGGCTTGAACCTGCCCGAGGGGAGACTGAGCTGAGCTCTTAGGCAGAAGCTCTTCCCTGTGAGGGTGCTGAGGCGCTGGCACAGGGTGCCCAGAGAAGCTGTGGCTGCCCCATCCCTGTCAGTGCTCAAGGCCAGGTTGGACACAGGGGCTTGGAGCAAGCTGCTCCAGTGGAAGGGGTCCCTGCCTGTGGCAGGGGTTGGAGCTGGAGGAGCTTTAAGCTCCCTTCCAGCACAAACCAGGCTGGGATTCCATGAAGCTGTCCCCTGTCTGTTCATGCTGCTGCTTCCCTTCACCTGCAGGTAACCCCTCATGGCTCCTTCCTGCTCAAGGTGTCCCTGCAGTCAGAGCTGTCTGCTGTGATTGCAGCTAGCTCCTCCCCACACCTGTAGCATGGAGTGTCCTGAAGGACCAGGCCATTGGAGATGCTGTTGACACCACATCATCATTCAAATACCCTACCTGGGGGCTTTACTCCATGAATACAATCTAAGACCCCTCCTGCAAAGCGACTCCCACCCCAGGAGCTGCACCGTGTCTCTCTGTTCAGCACAGGGTCCAGCAAGAGGTATCTCAGGCTCTCCTCCCTCACCCAAAAGTGTCCCCAGAGGGGAGGGCTGCTGCTCACGGTGCCCAGCGCTGGATGTGCTGACTCAGCAGCGCACACCCTGTGTAAACCCAGCCAGCTGCTGCCCCTGTTTGCTCAGCCCGCGCCTCTCTGTTTGCTTTCGGGGATCACGATGGAAGGAGATGGCCTTTCAGCACCGGGAAATGGGGAAAGGCAGCTCCAGGCAGCTTCCCCGAGGATCCTCCAGTGAGACCCCAAATGCAGTCCCCCCTGGAGCTCAAGGAGCTACAGAACAACGCACCCCTTACAGCCCAACCCGGCTGCCAAGAGCCAGGAGAACTATTTATTATCATTTCCTTGCAACAGAGAGATGGAATAAAGCACCCACCCTCCCCAGGTGCCACCAGCAGCAGCTTCCACATAGGGATCTCTGTACATCCCAGCACAAAGTCCATTGGGAAAACCTCAATCCAAGTTTAAAAAACCCCTCCCCACATACAACCTAAAACCAGGAATCAGAAAAAAAAGGGGTTGAGAAAACAGGTTGCCCCCTCCCTCCTGCTATAAAATATTTATATATTTATATATTCCTAAGGCAACATTTCACAAGACCAGAAGCAAGGCTCCTACAGGGGCTGAGCTTGCAGCCCAGGACACCGCAGAGCACACATCCCATGTGAGAAGCTAGTGTAGAAACCAAAGCCTCCACCCGCCCCATGCCTCAGTGGTCAGCATAGTCCTTGGTCTCCACCCCGGTCTCGTTGAGCACCGTGGTCCTCATGATGGCCTCGGTGACCGCGTAGGGGTCGCAGTTGGCCGCTGGCCGCCGGTCCTCGAAGTACCCGTACCCGTCCTGGCCGACCTGGCGCGGGATGCGGATGCTGGCGCCTCGGTTGGCCACGCCGGCGGAGAACTCGAAGATGTTGGAGGTCTCGTGGTGGCCGGTGAGGCGCCGGGAGTTGTCCCTGCCGCCCCGCGGGTCGTACACGCAGATGTGGTAGTCGTGCCGCTTGCTCAGCTTCTCGATGGCAGCTTCGATGTGCCTGCGGGAGAGGAGAACAGGGATGGGTTTGTCAGCTGGTCCGTTTTGGGGGTGTTCCTATGGCCAGGAAGGCTGGTACCCCCTCCTCTGTGCACCTCTGTGATGTGGGCACCCCAGGGGACACTCTGACATGACCCAGACATGGTCTAGGGTGAGGTGTCCCTGCCCGTGGCAGGGGTTGGAACTGGATGATCTTAAGGTTCTTTCCAACCCAAACCATTCCATGATTCTATGACAGGCCCGGCCCTGCCTGGTGCAGCCACCCAGGCACACAGACTTACATTCTACACCCCAAACATCCCAGGAACCCCCCCCAGGACTCACTTGAGGCCCCCTTCTCTCCGCATCTCCTCAGTGCTGTAGTTGGTGTGACACCCGGCGCCGTTCCAGTTCCCGGTCATCGGTTTGGGGTCCAGAGTAGCCACAACCCCAAAGTCCTCACAGACGCGGTGCAGGATGAACCGAGCCATCCAGAGGTGATCCCCCATCTCAATGCCTTCACACGGGCCCACCTGGAATTCCCACTGGAAGGAGCAAGCAAGTACTAGTGAGGATGGGCAGGTTTGTGCCTCCCCATTCATCACATCCCTACAACCCCTCAGGGAGAGCTGTCAGCCTGAGCAACAGCCGAGTTTTTCTCTTGGGTATCAGCAACAGGGACGGGAAGCATGGAGGTAAGCAACAGGACAGCTTTGACATGCAAAAAACTCGGAATAAACAGCTAAAACTAGAGCAAATCAGAAGGGTATTAATCCAAATGGAGGTAAATAAACACCACTCCTGCCTTCGAGGCTGGTGCTGGAGCTGCTGGCATGAAGAATCCCCCAACCCACACTGCAGAGGGCTAAGGAGGAGCCCGTGAGTCCCCCCAGGGCTGTTCTGTCCCGGCTGGAGCTGGGGTTGCGCCATCCACAGTGACTAAGCAGCGGGTGACGCATTCATGGCTGCTGCCATGGCCTGGCCAGATGGAGCCCGGGGTGCAGGAAGCAGCCAAGAAGGACCCTGGAGAAGCCTGGGCAAACAGCAGGGTCGTTAGAAGCCCTGGCCCAGATAAGCCCCCGCTTATCACCACTGCATCAGGAGAGCCCGCGGCTCACAGGCTGAGGGGCCACGGCGCGTCCGTCAGTCTGCCCACCCGCCTAATGCAATCAGGGGCTCCTCCAGCTAACTCCTGACTGACCCCAGGTCCCCCCGGCTGCTTCCCAAGGCCATATCCCACCCGATCTTCCCAGCTCCCGGGATGGAGGAGCAGGATGCACCCACTGCTCCATGTGCTCTTCCCGCAGCCCATCCTGGCTCCCACTGTCCCCTGCACCCCTGCTCCATGGTGAAGGAGAGCACAGGGAAGCACCCAGCTCCACACTGGCTGCCACCTCTGTGAGGAGCTCGCCTGCGCTGTGCCTCAGCTGTGATTTCACTTGCCTGCCCCCCAGAAAGCAGGGATTTGCATATCAGGGTGAGTTAGGAGGACATCAAACACAGACATTTTCATCCTATCATCCATGCAACTGTTCCCATCTAGACAAAACCTATGTGGGGAGTTCACTGGGTTTGGCATCCTAGAGGGGTTGCTGGGTTATTCCAGCCTCACAGTAACTCGTATCCATCACCATAAAGAGGGGCTGCACAGGGCCAGCCACACATACCTGGGAGGGCATCACCTCTGCATTGGTGCCACAGATCTTCACCCCTGCGTAGAGACATGCCTTGTAGTGGGACTCCACGATGTCACGCCCATACACCTTGTCTGCTCCAACCCCACAGTAATAGGGACCTGGAAAGGGAGAAGGAGTCACCACCAAAGTAAAGCTTTTGGCACCACCAGCAGCACCACAGCGTAATCCCACAGCTCCCAGGTACCAGCCACCATCTGCAGGGGGTTTATGGGAATTAAACAGTGTTTTCCTCCACGGTGCATCAAGCCCCTGACCCCTACTCCAGGAGTGTGAGCAATTCATCTCTGCAACCTCAGCCTTATCTAAGGCAGTTAAACAGGAATTGTAAAGCATCAACCGGGAGGTGGCTGGGAGATAAGGGCAGCCTGGTCTGCCCCGCAGCACTCCGGACCCTCTGAGCACATCAAGCAGCCGAGATTGTTTTGACAAGAGCCGGCACTGTTCATGGCTGTGGTTTTGTGCAGCTCCTCAAGCAGGTCAGGCCCAGATCTCCTCCCCGCCTGCGGCAAGGGAGATGTTGAAAGCAGCCGGTCCCCACAACAGGCTGATGATGCGGGTTGGGAAACCCCTGGCCCTGGCCCAGGCGGCAGCAGAGGCAATGGGGCTCGCTCCGGAGGGCTCCATGAGCCGGCCCTTTCCCAGCAGCCACGGCAGGAGTTGGCTTTCCCAGCCCTTGCCAAACAAGTGGTGCCGCTGGGCTGAGCTGTTTGTGCTCCACGGGGAGCCCGGCTGCTGCACGGCTCACGGGAGCTGAGGGCTCCCTGCAAACGGCTCCTAACCCCATCCCTTGCCAGCCACCACGGGGAAGCTGCACCGAGGATGGTGATGGGATGCTCACAGCCAGGGAGCAGGGTGGGAGCCAAGGGGAGCGCAGGGGTTGGGGAAGGGATGAACACTTACCCTGTGGGCCGGGGAAGCCGTTGTCGGGCCAGCCATAGGGGTGGCCGTTGATGCCCAGCAGTGTGTACTCCTGCTCCATCCCAAACCAGGGGTGGCTGTCCTTAACCAAGTCCATGATCTTCTTGCATGTGTGTCTCAGGTTGGTCTCTGGGAGCACAGAGGGCTGGGTTAGACCTGTGCTGTGGGCAGGCACACACCATGCTCTGCTCCATCCTACCTCACTCCACCACTGCCAAGTGCTTCTCACAGAAGCCTTAAGAGAACCAGTGAGGAAATCCCCTCTTCCTGCAAAGCTCCCTGCTCACCCAGCCCCTTCTTGCAGAGCTACTCCATCACCACAGCATCAGGCCACAGGCTGAGAGTGTGTAATTAGCCTGCTCCCCAAACCACCACCAGTGGTCCATGAACATCCTCCCCTTCTCACACACCAAGAGATCAGGAGCTATCCCCCAGCCCTGTCCTACAGGTATCTAGCAGATCTGGGAACAGGGATTATACATCTCCCATCACTACTTCACCCCCAGCTTCATCATCCTTCTCTTTCTCCAGCTCCAGGCTGGCTGGTGGAGTTCAGGGCAATCAGAGCTTTGCCAGGAAAGACACAGATAGCAGAGAACCATCCTAACACGGGACAACATGCCAGGATAGGGGAATGAGGACTCGGATCAAAACTGCAGCCTCCAGGCTGCAAATTCTGCCTTTAAATCACAGTAAAAGACCCCAAAGCAGATACAACACATGCCCATAGCGTGGGGCTGGAGAAGAGCAGCGACATCCCCCTTGCACTGATGGGAGAAGGGGGAAGGAAGTTATCACCTACCCAGAGCCCACAGAGTCCTTAATGCCCATGGAGACCCCCCTGGGAAGAGGTTGGTGCATCCCTTATCTGTGTGGCTCTGGGTTCAGCTCCTGCCTTGGCTGCAGCCCCAGGAGCTCCAGGGCCTGGGGGTCTCTTTACAAAGAGCTGCCATGGAGGAGCTGCCGGGCAGGAATCTCAGCCAAGGCTGTTCCCCCCTGGCCAAAAGCCGTGGTGCTGTCTGAGGAGGGACCAGCTCTGTGTTTCACCATCACTGCCCGCAGCCTCTCCTCTGCATCACCCCGCAGATGCCGTCTCCCCCCCTGATGCACCCAGCACGGACATGGCCCCGCTTCACTGGTAAATAACCGGTCGGTTGCTGACAGAACCCCCTCTGGGAGCCCCTCAGCACGTCCCTGTGCACCGTCTGCCTGTCCTGTCTGGGGCTTTATCAGAGGAACAGGACAGACACTGGGACTGCCGGCTTCTGCCTGCGGTGATAAGAGACCAAGAGCCAGCGCGCTCCGGGGCTGCTTGCGAAAGGTCAGCACCTTCTGCCTCCTTCTCTACAGCCGCCCATCAGCAAGGACAGCAGCCACAAACCCGGCACTTTAAAACTCCCATTGCTCCCCGGTTAACCCCAGCCCCAGAGCGGGATGTGCTCGGGCTCAAAAGCCAGGTGACGCCTTCAGCACACTTGAGCTGGCAAGCACCATGAGCTCCACAGCGCACTGCTCTTCTCCTCGCCCTACACCTCCAGAACAGGTTCCTGCAAGCAACCGCCACCACAGCACTTGAATTTCAGAGCCTCAGGCCAAGCTCCCAGTGCTGAGCTGCTCCCCAGGACCAGCGGTGCAGAGCGAGCAGCTCCTCGGGGGGATGGCACCCTAAACAGTAAGTGGGTGAGCCGGGGTGCGCGCTGGAGGTGCTCACCTGCGGGTTTCCTGTTGTACTTCAGCACTTCGCAGAGCACCAGCTTGTTGGGGTCCAGGCAGAAAGGGTCCCTGAACATGCGGACGGGCACCAGGAACATGTCGCTGTTGGAGCCCTCTGCCTGTGCCGTGCTGGAGCCATCGAAATTCCACTCAGGGACGTCTACGAGGCAGGAGGGAGACAGAGAGAGGAGTGGGATTGTGAAAAGGTATCACACATACGGACTGTGCCAAGTGGTGGTGGCTCAGACCCAGGGTGGAGAACCCAGAGGGCACTGGGTGCTGTGGGATGATGATGGCCAAAGGGTTTTCCTGCCCAGCAGTGCTCCTAAGCATCGGTGTGTTCACCCCCCCCCCCAGCACAACCAGGGGACAGGCAGGATCAGCCTCAGCCGCTTCACCTCCCTCCACCAAACCCCATCCAGATGCTGACACATCTCCATGCCTGTTTCCCTGGTGGAGAGGGGTGAGGACCTCATCATCCCCTTCCCACCCAGCGCTACTGGCACAGATTAAGCAAACCACAGCAACACACTAGATAGAACCCCATGAGACAACTGAAGTGGGTATCACCAGTGCCACACAACCAGGGAGAGCAAGTGCCAGCTCTCAGTGCCCCGAGCACCCCAGAACTTTTCCCCAGCCCAGAGGGACAAGCAGCGGCCTTACCTTCGATGCTCTTGGGCTCCTTGTCGAGGGTCCTGCTCTTGCAGCGCACGCCCTCGCCGCTGCCGTCGATCCAGACGTAGGTGACCTGCACCAGCCCGTCCTGGGGCAGCCGCACGTACTGCTCCCGCACCAGCTTGTTCAGCCTGGAGCTGTGCGACACCGACATGGCGACGGCCCTGCGGGAGCGTCCAGGTGAGCGCGGCATCACCCCCGCCCCGGCCCCACCCGTTAAAGAGCCTCCAAACCAACCCCCGAAACGAGCCCAGCACCCCCCCACCGAGCATCCCCCCGCGGGGATCGAACCCGCAGCCCCGCCGCTCACCGGCCCCAGCGCTGCCCACGCCCGCGCCCGCCGCGCTTTATAAGCACCCGCGGCCCGAGGCGAAGGGGGCGGGTGCGGCTCCGCCCCGGGAGGCTGCGGCACCGCAGGGGGACCCCGGGAGCAGCGTTCGGTGTTCGCTGGGCTTCCCATCCAAACACGGGAAACAGCGGGAAAACTGCCCTGGGAGGGTGCTGGGGCACTGGGTGCACAGAGAAGCTGTGGCTGCCCCATCCCTGGCAGTGTTCAAGGCCAGGTTGGACACAGGGGCTTGGAGCAAGCTGCTCCAGTGGAAGGGGTCCCTGCCCGTGGCAGGGGTTGGAGCTGGGTGAGCTTTAAGGTCCCTTCAACCCAAACCAGGCTGGGATTCTTTGATTGCTTATTAGAGCACTAACTAGCCCATGGTGAAAATCTCTATTCAAGTTCTTGGCTAATAACTTGTTATTTATAAAACATCGTGTATTATTCAGTGAGAATATAATTTACAGCCTCCTGCTCCCTCACTGCCTCATCCCCGCTCCTGGCACATTGTTTTTGTAGGGTCAGCTCCTGCATGCCAGTGGGGCTCTGCCTGGTGAGGCTGGCTCAGTGCATGCCCCCCTTGAAAGTCCCCCAAAAGCCTCAACGGGCCTATGCCCTGTGGAGTGCGATGCCTCGGGGTGGAGGAAGGTGTCTGGTGGCCCTGGGGACAGAGGCATCCACATCCCTAGGCCATGGGCACCCAGATCCATGGGGACAGCGGCAATTGCGTCCCTGGGGATGTGGGTATCCACATCCCTGGGCACAGGGATAACCACGTCCTTGGCAGCCCTACCACCACCCATATCCCCCTTACCCAACCCTGGACACCCCCAGGACAACTCCTGCCCACCCGCTCCAGCCCCTCACTGCTGCAGGGCTGCATTTGCCTCCTGGGTGCCTGTGCTTTGGAAGAACAAGAAACACAGGAGCAGAAATCACCCTTGCTACCGTACAGCGTTGAGCTAAAGTACAACTTTCACATTTGTAAGCACTGGGACACAGTTAAGTACCCTGAAAACCAAATGCTCTCCATGCTCAGCAATGGCTCTGGTCTGGTTTCCACTCAATACCCCTCAGCCGGGAATTGAAAGGGGTTATTTCAATCCAGCCCCAACGTGCAGCTCTGCGGCCGGTCCCAAAGCTCCCTCGGGTTAAACGGGGCGCTGCCTGCCCCGGTTTCCATCGGTGCGCCCCGGGGCTCGCTGCCTTTGGAGCAGAGGGATCCGCACCGCGCCCGCGCACAGCCCAGCGCAGCGCAAACACCCGGCGCCTCCCGGCTGTTATCACAGAGACCGCGGTGTTTTCCTTGTGGGAGGAGGGCAGGAGCCAAACAACCCCCAGCAAACGCGGCCGGGTGAGCGCACCGCGACCCTTCAGCCTCGGCCCGGGAGCGGTTTCCCAACGCTGCAGATGAGAAAGGGCTTTAAAGCAGAACCAGGCTCTGCGTTTTGCTGATTCCCCTGCTCCTTGAGGCAGACTCATGCTTGTGGCTGCCTGACTCACCCCCAGGAATGCTTTTCTGCAAAACACTGAAACATCTGCATCGGAGCAGTGCACAAATCCCCTTGACAGTCAATGTCCCCCCATCAGGACACCTCCTTGCTAGGCACAGACCCACAAACTGCCCCCATTGCACCTCCTCCCTGGGCGCTGACCCCAAACCTCCACCCCTGTTTTCCTTCTGAAGGTGTTTTGGTCCCACAGGCGGATAAAGAACCAGGAAGAAACCTGAAAGCATCTGGGATTGCACAAGAACCAGGAAATGAGATTGGCAGAGAGAGAAGCAAAACTTAATGAGCAATTTTGGTCCCCGGGTGCTGACATCAGTGGCAGTGGGCTGTGGGCAGGCTGGACGTCACCGTCACCATCACCAGCCCCTCTGCCCCTGCTGCTGCCTCCAGCTCTTGTGCCAAGGAGGTGGCACCCAGGGACGTGCCCGAGGGTCCCCAGAGCAGCAGTGGCAGAGCCATGTGTGTCTCCTCTGTGTCACCCTTGTGCCACCCAGGGCTCCTGTAGCTGGAGCTGGGGTGCAGCTCAGAAACAGCCACCTCCCTCCCTGGGGTATTTTAGGGACACATCCATGAATGCGGTTGCAGAGCTCACTGTTTCCTCATTCCTGTTTGGAAATCATCCCAGCACACGAGGAAGCGTACCCCTGGGTGTGCAGCCCAGCAGCAGCGCTTCCCAGAGCCGTTGCAACACGAGGGATGGAGCATCAGCAGCTCTGCCGGGTTCCTTGGCCTGATGCACACATCCCTGTCCTGCTGGAGCGCATGGGACTGGCCTCAGGGCTGGTGGAGCAGTGCTGATGGTGAGCTTTCATGGAAAGCAGGAAGGATGGAGATGGACCTGCATCCCCTGGGGAGCATCACAAACCCAACCCAGGGAGAACTGAGCCATCTCTCTGGGGCCTGATGGGTTCCATCCTCCCAGCAGACAGCAGGACCAGCACCAGTGTGTTCATGTGAGATGCCAGGGTTCACATCCCTAAGCTGGGTATTGGAGAGCCTCTTTTTATTGCCAGTGAAAGCCCCAGTTTCCCTCCTGGAATCACCCAGCTGGGCGGAAACACCCCAAAGCATGAGCGGGCTCAAACCCATGGAGAAACCAAGCAAGCTTCAGGCTGTGTTAACACTCACAGGTAACTGGGTTGGGGAGCAGAGCTCCTCTTTGAATGACTGAAACCACTGAGCACCAGTGTACCCAAATGGGGAAGCCAGAGCAAACATGATAAATCCCTCACCCGGTCAAAGCCCATCCGGCTCCAGGACGACAAACACGGGCTGTTTATGGCTGTTTGGGGAGCAGCCCGTGGGTGCATGGCCACATCCCATCCCTGCCCCAGCCCTGCAGCCGAGCAGCTCACCAGGCATGTGCTTGATGCCAAATTGTTTCATGTCAAGAGGGATTTCAGTGAGCACAAAAGGATTTCTGCCATGGAGTGCTGGGCATCTGCTCATTCAGGTTTTCTTGGGATCAGGTCTTGCCTCTCCTCAGTTTAATTCCAGCCGTTTCTATAGCATCACCTCTATGTTACACCAGTAACACCGGACACAATCCACGCCTAGATCCTTGAGCTCCTGAACAACATCTCATCCCCCAAGCCAGCCCGTGCTCTGCAATCAGCAGGTTCCTGCCCGCTCCCCTCAGCACCAGGTACAGTAAATATTAACCACCACAAGGCATCCGACTCGGAATCAGTGACTGGCCCAAGGTCAGCAGCCGGAGGAGCTGGAGGCAGAAGGGAGCAGTGATGTCCTTGTAGGAGTAAAAGGTGACACATTAAATCTCCAGAGGCCTTTGCTGGAGTTCATTCAGAGCTGTAACACAGCACTGGAGATAGCAAATGGCAGGAAGAGAAGCTGATTCTGCTTCATTGCTGCAGCACAGCCCAAACATCACCTCCACCACAGCAATGGAGATGCCATCCAGTGCCCACCGGGATCACCCAGCAGTTGCAGATGATGCTGCAGGATGCAGCAGGGCTGTTCCCTCTCCCAGCACTGTTGTTTGGGGTGATGACCATGGACCTGCAGCCAGTGATGCCCACAGAGCTCTCCGGGGGAGAACTGGCCAAGGCCTAAACACTCTCAGTTCTTATCTCTCTGACTTTGAGACTTTATCAGCCCAAGTGTTCTCCAGCCGTGCCAGAATACACCAAAGATGTTATTAAAGCCTTTGCTTTAATAGGAATAATAAAAGCCTTAGGAAATTTGCCAGGTTGGAACACTTTAGTAATACAACACTCTTTACCAAGAAAGGGTTAAATAGGGGCTAACTTACCTGCTGTGGTTCAACAGGGATTAACTTGCCTCCTGGGGTGACTTTTAACACCTTCACCCCAGCTACAACAAGGCAGAGATGGAGCTGGGGACCCTGCAGCCTTGGCTGTCAGATCCCTCCCCACACCAGCCTGGAGGCATCACTGGGAGGATCATCCCTGGGCCCAGCACAAAGCAGAGCTGCTGGGATGCAGAGCTTGTGTCCTGCTCCAGATCACCCTGCAGGGCTCAGGATGTGGCTCAGAGCCGAGGTTGTTAAAGCCCAGGAGCATCCCCCGGAGCCCTGGACCACGGAGCCCGGGCAGGAGCGTTTCCTCTCATAGGTTCAATGGGATCAGCCCGTGTCTGTGTCCTGCCCAGGCTGTTTGGTGGCGAGATTAGAGGGGAGGCAAAGAGCAGGGTCGGTGCAAACACCATAAAGGGATTAGAGAGGCCGAGGGGAGCGGGGGGGATGTTCCTGAGCGCTGCTGGGAGGAGGCAGTTTCAGAGCTGAGGAAACGCTGTGAAGAAAGGGCCTGTGGGGCAGCAGCTCGGAGGTGAGGGGCTGGGGGTGCTGCTGGGCACTGGGGTGCAGCAGGGGAGGACCAAGGGGGGGCAGGTCAGTGCTGGAGCAGAGAGCACCCAGCCCTGTGCTCAGGGAGGGCTGTGCTGGCGTTTCCCTGTCCCCAGTACACCCTCACTTTTACACCTTTCCTACAAAACAGCTGATCTGACAGCTTCCCTTTACAGTTGAGACATATTTAAGCAACAGCAAATCTCCTTATGTCTACATGTTTGCACCCAAACCACTTCCTCTTCATTCAAAGAGAATGATAGATCTTTTTATGTACATACACACACACATATGTCATAAAATCATAGATAATCCCAGCCTGGTGTGGGTTGCAAGGGACCTGAAAGCTCCTCCAGCTCCATCCCCTGCCACGGGGCTGCTCCTACCCCGAGGGGAGCCCAGGAGACCCCAGACCCTGATTTTCCTCCTCTGCTCCCCCTGGCTCAGCTGGGTGGGGAGGATGCTTCCCCCCCACTCCTCTTCCCAGCCTCCCCTGTGCAACATGGGAATAACACCTTGAAACAGCTCCTGGCCTGGGGCAGTGAGAACCTGCTCCAGGTCTCAGAGCACTGTGAAGCCAGTGACTGCCCTCCAGCATCGCAGCTCCAGTGTGGGCTGCCCATAGAAGCCCAGGCTCCCCCACAGCACAGGCAGTGCACTGGGGGCTGTCTGCTCAGCTCCAGGGGTAAGGTTGGGGTAAGGTTGATCTGAAGAGGCAGCAGAAAGGGCTCACAGAGCAGCGGCACTGGGTAAGGATGCCCTGAGCATCCCCATAGAGCCACTGAGCAATCCCACTCCTCCAGCCCACAGGCAGAATAAATCTGGGGATAAACCCTGAGCTGTGTTCATAGAAGCCCAGCCTGGTTTGGGTTGGAACGGACCTTCAGGTCATCCGGTTCAAGCCCCCTGCCATGGGCAGGGACACCTCACACTAAACCATGGCACCCAAGGCTCTGTCCGACCCGGCCTTGACGGGTTCCTCTGCAGGGATTTGGTTTGAATTTACCCTTAATCCCCCAGCAGCCACTTCAGGCTGCAGGAAAAGCAGCCAGGGGGGATGCAAGGGAATGTGTGGCACTGCCTGCCCTCGGGGAGCCAACGGGACAGGAGCCAGCAGCTGCAGTCTGCAGATGAGCAGCGCAGGAGCAGGAGCAGGGCTGGGCTCAGCTCCCCTCAGGGTCACCACAGCCCTGGGCTGACAGGGGCAGGCTGCTGCAGAGCCGCACACCAGGCATGGGGCCTGAGGGGTGCCTGGCCATGGAGAGGGACCAGTGCCTTGGGTGGGCTCTGAACCATGGGGGGAGCTTCTCATCCCGTTAGAGGAAGAAATCACAACTCAGATCCACTGAGATCCGCTCAGATCCATCCCTGTCCCACAAGGAGCTCACCCAGCTCCCAGCTTTTCCTGCAGCTCTTTGCTATAGGGACAGGACCAAAGGTCCCTTTGCCACCATGTGAAACCTTCCCCGGGCTCCAGCCGGGCTCCTGGGATGCAAAACTCCATCTGAAACGCATCCAAACACTGAATCACATCCAGACTGAGCAGGGACCCACCAGAGGTGAACCCCCACATGTGGCAGACGGGACGAGAAGCACCAGCAAGCGATGCACCCAAGCAGGATGGCAGCTGGCCGCAGCCTCCTCACCCAGCTGGTTTCCCAGCCCTGTATCCTGTTTGGCAACCCGAGTTTGCACTCTTACACACATGCAAAAGCTTTTTCACTTACCTTGCTCGCATCCAGCCCGGGCATTCAAACCCATGAGGCTTCCTTGGCTGGAGCCAAAGGAGATGCTTTCTGTGATGCTGGTGCTTTCCCAAAAGAGGTGCTTTTCTCTGCAGAAACACTGTCATCTCCTTGCAATCGTGTGCTTTCAAGAGCTGGAACTTTAAAGCAATTCAGCCTTTTTAAGGTGATTCCTACAGCTGCAGCGTTTGGCTTTAGATGCACAGAATAAGGCTGCCTTGGGCAGGGGCTGTGCAGTCTGAGGCCATTGATGCAGCTGGGGAGACATCTGGGGGCAGAAGCTTTGTTTTTAAAGGAAAACACCTTCTTGCCAGTTTGTTGGAGCCTTGTGCACAAAGAAAAGGCAAATCCTTTGCTCAGCAGGGTTGGAACTTGCAGCCTGCAGCTCATTTCATATCCTACAAAGGGAAAACCAGGAGGGCCTTTATGTGAACTTCAACCAAACCTGCCAGGCCAAGAAACTCCCTTGTTCTGGGGCAAAAGGCCCTCTAAGCCCTTCATTTTGGTCTCATTTAACCCATTTTAGAAGAAGATTGACACAAAAGGAATCACTTCTCTTCCCTAGCAGAGCATCCCATCCACGAGGGCTTTCACACCCTCCCAGCAGAGCTTAAACTGATCCAAGTGTGGTCTTCTGAAATACCACCCACCACCCTGGAGTCATCACCCCATGGCAGTGCTCATCCTGTGCCCCATGACGTGAGCCCCATCCAAACACATTGGAGACCAGAACAGCTTCTTTCATTACCCAAATCTTCAGAGCCTCTTCCATCATGGCCATGGGCTGGGCTGGGGATGCAGCCCCTCATGCTCACTTTGACTTTGAGATCAAAGAGACCATTGGGTTCAGGCTGTTTCCTGAGGGCTTCCCAGGGGAGGATCTTGTGTTGATGGTGTAGGAAGGGAAGAAAACAAAAGCCTCCTTCTCCCCATCTCCTGCTGCTCCTCTCACCTTTCCCTCCCAGCTCCACTGGCCCTGAGGTGTCTGGTGGGAGAGAGGATGAGATCCAAGCCTTGGGCCATGGCTGCTGCATGGGGTGTAGAGCATCCCAAGGCTGATCAAGCCACCAAGAGCTCTGTGTTCTTGCTCTGTGTCTTTTACTGGGCTCCCCAGGATGAGAGAGGGACATGGGCATCCTTGGACCACACAAGCTCCAGAGACCCCATCCCACCTCAACCACTCTGCAAGAAGGAAGCTTTCACAACAGCATCCAGCCAAGGCAGCAGCCACTGAATGCATTTGGAGGGGGATGAGCTGAGCTTTGGCATGGCACGTTCATTTAGGCTGTGGTTAGATTGTGTCGTGTCATAAACAGGAAGCACGTTTCCAAGTCACCAGCTAAAAATGCGGGTAAGTGGCCGTGGTTCTTGCTGGGCAAGCAGGCTCTGTCAGCACGGGCTGCCCACACACCGCATTGGTGCTGCCAGGATGCCAATGCTATGGATGAAACGGATCCTCAGCCCTGCACAGCGGGGAGAAGCTGAGGGCTTTCCCCAGGCCTGTGTCAGCAGCGCTTCCTCCCAGGGGTGACCACTGGAAATGCTCAGAAGGGCTCTGATACCATGAGAACACCCTCTCAATAGCTCATCATCCATCATCATCCATCATCTCAATATGCAAATAGGCTGGTATTCCCCTGCGGGAGGAAGGGCTCTGGGAAAACCAGGGAATCTGCAGAATGAAGCGTTTGTACCCAGGCTGAGAGCTTTCTGCTGAAGCACTGAGGAGTGGATCTCCATCCCCTGGGTGGGACCTGTCGGTAGCACCCCTGCTCCCATGTGTGCCGTGTGCTGCAGCACCAAGGAATCACAGAATCCCAGCCTGGTTTGTGTTGAAGGGACCTTAAAGCTCCTCCAGCTCCAACCCCTGCCACGGGCAGGGACCCCTTCCACTGGAGCAGCTTGCTCCAAGCCCCTGTGTCCAACCTGGCCTTGAGCACTGCCAGGGATGGGGCAGCCACAGCTTCTCTGGGCACCCTGTGCCAGCGCCTCAGCACCCTCATAATGAGGAATTTCTTTGTTGTCTCCAACCTGAGCATCCTCTGTTTCAATTCGAACCCATCACCTCCTGTCCTGTTGCTACAGGCCCTGATGAAGAGCCCCTCTCCAGCATCCTTGCAGGTCCCCTTCAGATACTGGAAGTGCATAGGGTGCAAACCTCAATGCAGTGCTCCATGCAGCATGAAACTACAGAGGGCAAAGCCCGATAGAACACTGCTGTATTTCACAAAGCCTGACACATGCTTTGGGTTTGGTGGCATCTGGAAAGAAATCACTGGCTTAATCCAACCCTTGAGCCCAGCTTCACCATGGGAAGGCTCCATCTGCCCAACTCCAAGACCCTTCCATCATTTACAGTCTTTACCAAGCTTCTCTCCCCCAGCAGCACCTCTGCTGTGCTCCCGGTGAGCTCAGATACCACAAGGAGCACAGGACCAGGACCTCCACATTGCCAAGTCATACAGGGGGACTTGGTGCCATGGTCTAATGGTCTGACCCTTTCCAGCCCTGATCAGTCTATGATTCCATGGTAGGGTTTTAGGCCTGGGCTCACCAGGGCTGCTCCAGAAGTTCATGATGCTCCACAGAAAACCAGCTCAGGTCAGACTCCTGGTTATTTGCCTGTCTCACTTGTGAGGGCAAGGACCCAGGCCACTGATGTGACACTGATGTGACACTGCACATGCTCCTGCAGCGGGCTCCCAGGCCGAGCCTGGCTGAGGCCCATCACAGCACCGCCAGCAGCCATTCTCTAAACAGCCAAGAGGATTTAGGACACCAGTAACAGGGTTATAAAGCCATTCCCTTGGTCATCACTGCAAGAACTCAGCCAGTGACCGAGCCCCATACAGCCTGCATGTGCGCCAGGAGTGAGGACCTGATGGCTCTCCCCTGACCCAAACAGAATCCCTCTCTAGGGAATATTACTGGAAACCACAGGCTGCTTCCGTGCATTTTTAGTGCAAGGATCTCACCTGATGGCCCTGTGAGAGGGTCAGCAGCCCCTCAGTGCTCACACATCCCCATCTCTGCAGAGCGGGCGATGCCGATTCACCTCCTTGGGTGGGTGAGGGATTAATCAGCCCTGGAATAGCCATATCCATGTGTGAACCCCCCGGTGATGGGTGCCCAACACCAACCACAGCCTGTAATGTTCCTGTGACATTCCTGTGACGTTCCCATGATGTTCCTGTGATGTTCCTGTGATGCTCCCATGACGTTCCTGCTGCGCTTCCCTCTCCCCTCTGCCCAGGCTCAGGCGATTCCCACTTCCCAATCTCAGCCCTCAGCTGCGCTTGGGGATGAACCAGAGCTTGGGGCTGAGGGGGGACCAAAGTCAGTTTAAATCAAGCTGGAAAAGGTGGTGCCAAGAGCTGGGAGCCTGCAAGCGGTCGCCCAAAGCCATTGGTGACTTTGTCTTTGCCCACAGCTGGAGACCAACAGTGTTTGCCTTGTGAGCCTTTAGCACTAGTGCTCTGCCTGGTTCCTTCATGGTGAGGGCCAGATGCAGTGAAGATGCAGCCATGGGCAGTGATAAACTGGATTGGACCAAGGAACAGTATAGCCGTGCTCCTTACAAATGCACAAATTCATCTCAGACAGGCATAAGAAAATCACCTTTAAATAGTAAAAGTTCATAACCATTTTCCTCACAGCAAGTGAATAGGGATCATATTCCCCAAAGGGTTTTTTCAAACCAAACATGTCAGGAATGGGATGACTTTACCGGATTTACTGCATACTCAGTAACCACTCAAACCAAGGAAGGGCAATAGGATTTGTGGTGTTGCTTAAGGTCAGTTTGGGGTTTAAAATGTAGCATGAGATACAGTCCCTTTGCAGGACTGAAGATACGTTTTAGTTCCTGATTATTTGCCCCATCTGTCTTTGTCTGAACAACTATGGGATGTAAAGCTGGTGGTCCAGGTGAATTACTGGCAGTTAGGTAGGAGCAGAAGGGTGAATGTTGACCTGCAGAAGGGTTTAGCATCAACATCATGAGAGTTATGCTCCCTGGTGGAATAAAGGGGCATTATCCTGACTGGTTCCTCCCCATCACTTGCTTCCCTGGGTTCAGAAAGATCAGGCTTCATCTTTTTGCTGGGCACTTTGGCAGATGCTGTGGTGGGGAGAGGAGCAGGCACCTTTCCCCCAGACATGTCCCCTTACTTATGCATCGCATCAGTAATGCAAAAGTATTTCTTCCTCTAAGTCAGAGCCCGAAACCAAGGTGCTGTTTGCTGCCACCCACATGCCTGTGTGAGGCAGGGCCCTGGGGCCTGCCTGGGTTTTGCAATAGGATTTATCCCATAGGAGTGTTACCACCAGCAGGGAACTGCAGCTTCCCCCTGAGCTTGCAAGGTGCGCTGTAGACACAAGTTCAGCCAAGCTGCACAGCAAGCCCTGGTAGGGCAGGCAGGGGATTAGCCAGAGAATTAACTGCGAGAGAGAAGCCAAGCCAGAAAGTGAGCCTCAGTCACTGGCACCCTGCCCTTGGTGCAGGTTTGCAGGATAAACACATTATTAGATGGGGCACATTGGAGCAGACCCCTGCAAGGGGCCTTCCTGCACCAACCGCTGCTCTAGAAACCTCCCGAGACCCTGCCTGGGGCCAGGGAGAGCCCATCCAGCTCCAGAAATGCTGCCCCCACAACTCCTCCTCCTCCATCCCATCAGCCCAGCTCCCAGCTCCCCAGTTCTGTCCCCATGAGCTCAGTCCCTTCCGCTCCCCCTGCTCCTGCTCCCTCCCCTCTTCCCTCCCCAGGTAACAGAGAGCAGCCAGGAGGAGCTGCTTGTCCTGGGGCTGCTGGGCTCCCAGGGCGCAGGCACCCACCTGCATAGGAAGGAGGTAAAGGGCTCTGTGTGCTGTATGGCTCTATGGCTGTATGAGCTCTATGGCTGTATGAGCTCTATGGCTGTATGAACTCTATGGCTGTATGAGCTCTATAAGCTCTATGGCTGTATGAACTCTATGGCTGTATGAGCTCTATAAGCTCTATGACTGTATGAACTCTATGGCTGTATGAACTCTATAAGCTCTATGACTGTATGAGCTCTATGGCTGTATGAGCTCTATGGCTGTATGAACTCTATGGCTGTATGAACTCTATAAGCTCTATGACTGTATGAACTCTATGGCTGTATGAGCTCTATAAGCTCTATGACTGTATGAGCTCTATGGCTGTATGAGCTCTATAAGCTCTATGGCTGTATGAGCTCTATAAGCTCTATGGCTGTATGAACTCTATGGCTGTATGAACTCTATAAGCTCTATGACTGTATGAACTCTATGGCTGTATGAGCTCTATAAGCTCTATGACTGTATGAGCTCTATGGCTGTATGAGCTCTATAAGCTCTATGACTGTATGAGCTCTATGGCTTTATGGCTGTATGAGCTCTATGGCTGTATGAGCTCTATAAGCTCTATGACTGTATGAGCTCTATGGCTTTATGGCTGTATGAACTCTATGGCTTTATGGCTGTATGAGCTCTATGACTGTATGAGCTCTATGGCTGTATGAGCTCTATAAGCTCTATGGCTGTATGAGCTCTATAAGATCTATGGCTGTATGAGCTCTATGGCTGTATGAGCTCTATAAGCTCTATGACTTATACTCTATGGCTACTCTATGGCTGTATGAACTCATGCTGTATAGCTCATGCTGTATGAACCTTATACTCTATGGCTGTATGAGCTCATACTATGCTGTATGAGTCTATGCTTATGGCTAAACATGCTGTATGAGCTCTAAGTCATGCTTATACTCATGGCTGTATGAGCTCATAAGCTCTAGGCTGTATGAACTCTATGCTGTATGACTCTATGCTTATATAAGCTCTATGACTGATACTCATGGCTATGGCTCATAAGCTATGCTGTATGAGCTCATAGTCTATGGCTGTATGAACTCTATGGCTGTATGAGCTCTATAAGCTCTATGACTCTATGAGCTCTATGGCTTTATGGCTGTATGAGCTCTATGGCTGTATGAGCTCTATAAGCTCTATGACTGTATGAGCTCTATGGCTTTATGGCTGTATGAACTCTATGGCTTTATGGCTGTATGAGCTCTATGGCTGTATGAGCTCTATAAGCTCTATGACTGTATGAGCTCTATGGCTTTATGACTGTATGAACTCTATGGCTGTATGAGCTCTATAAGCTCTATGACTGTATGAACTCTATGGCTTTATGGCTGTATGAGCTCTATGGCTGTATGAGCTCTATAAGCTCTATGGCTCTATAAGCTCTATGGCTCTATGAGCTCTATGGCTCTATGAGCTCTGTGAGCTCTATGGCTCTATGGGTTCTATGAGCTCTATGGCTCTATGGCTGTATGAGCTCTATGGCTGTATGAGCTCTATGGCGCTATGAGCTGTCTTCTCTGGAGTTTGGAGCCATTTCTTGTGTTGTGGCACTTCCCTTCCTCCCTGTGGGGTCACCGCTTCCCCTGCATGGGGGTGAGTTTGTCCAAGGGTGCTATGGCGGACCGGTGGGGTGAGAATGCAGAATCAGACCCAAACCCTGCAGGAAACCTCGGTTACCTCAGCACAGAGATGGAAGCCTCCCACCCTTGGCTACACCTTCGCTCAGCCCAGTTCACTGCAAATACCAAGTGGGAGGTGAGCCCCTCATGGGGGGCTGGGTGCAGGCTGCTGGGTTGCATCACTCACTCAGGTCTCTGTGCTCCACACCACTGATGCTGGATCCCGAGTTCTCCATCATCACCAGCTCCCATCACCAGGTGAGCTTCTTGGGCAGGATTTTCTCCACCAGAGCTGCAAAGCAACTTGAATAGCTGCAAATAAGCAAAGCCAAGCCTACAGCATCCAAACCAAGAGTCTGGTCTGCAGATTTGTGTTCCTCTGCGTAAAGGATGAGAGGACAAACATCTGTGCTGTAGAAGCAGCATCAAAGATGCTTTTCGCCACACTGGACCGTCCCTTACCCCACCAGCTCTCCCTCTGGGGTGGCTCCCATGCTGGGAAAGCCAAAACCAGCAGAGAGATGCAAGGCCTGTAAGAGAGTGGAGACAACCTACACACTGTGTCTGTAAAAGGGTTTATTGGAAGTAACCATGATGGTGTTTACAGGGATAAATCCAGCACATGATCAGCAGAGCGAGGCATCCCTGGCCCTTCATTCCCTACGGGTGCAGCAGTCAGGACATCTGCCTGCCCTGTCCAGGTCAGTCTGTCCCCATTCAGGTGCATCTGTTCAGCTTGTGCAATGGGGACAGTCCTACCCTGCAGCACTTCAGTGGTTAATTCAAACGCACTCGAGCAGGGAGCAGGGAGAACCCCCAGCTCCATGCCCTGCCTAGGACCAGGGCGGGCTCCACGCCAGGAAAACAAAGTCCCCACCACCCAGAAACACCTGCTGAACCTCCTGACACCTTCTGCATTTGTTGCTCTGATACCAGTGGGGTACCTGCATGCGCTGGGATGGGCAGTGGATGCCTTGGGAAATAGCCCCAGTGTCCCAGAGCTGGGGCACTTCTTTGCAGAGGGTTTATGCTATGCAATGTGCAGAAAGTGTTAACTGCTGCTCCTGCCTCTTTCCCCCAGGCCATCCAAGCACAAGGCACGAACTCCATCTCCCAAGCCAAAAGCTTCATCTCCCCTAAGAGTAGAGGTCTGCATCTGAGCTACTTCCCCAGCCTGCCTGGGGTAGAGGATTGGGCACCTCAAGAGCAGGGTTCAGCCGGCTTCCTTTTGACGTTTATCTTTGGAGGAGACAACTCACAGCCCCTCACGTGCCCCTCTGTGCTCACAGGGGTCTGGGGGCCTAATTCAGTGCAGGGGCAACTCCTGCCACGGCTGAGCCAACACCACAACAGGAACGATTTGCAAACAACTGAGCAGGAGGCAAATCCCAGCCTGGGTTGGGTTGAAGGGACCTTAAAGCTCCTCCAGCTCCATCCCCTCCCACAGGCAGGGACCCCTTCCACTGGAGCAGCTTGCTCCAAGCCCCTGTGTCCAACCTGGCCTTGAACACTGCCAGGGATGGGGCAGCCACAGCTTCTCTGGGCACCCTGTGCCAGCGCCTCAGCACCCTCACAGGGAAGAGCTTCTGCCTAAGAGCTCAGCTCAGTCTCCCCTCGGGCAGGTTCAAGCCATTCCCCTTGGCCTGTCCCTACATCCCTTGTCCCAGGCCCCTCCCCAGGTTTCCTGTAGCTTTAGGTATTAGAAGGCTAAAACGATGCACATCTGCAATGTATCTACATTTGTATCTGGTGGCTGCTTCTGGATAATGAATACATCATCTATTCCAGCTCCCTTCCCTACCTACTTCTGGGTAATGCCTCTGTGAGCCTGAGTCAGGTTTATAAATGTTTGGCAAGGAGAAAAACAGGCAGCACTTGAGCCAAACATTATGTTCAGCAAACAAGGTGGTTTTGCCATGGGCAGTGGCTGTGAGAGCTCAGTGTCAGCGCTCAGCGCTTCCCATCCCGCGTACCACTGCTACATGGGGCAGCAGGACACAACAACTGATTTCACCTCTAAAATCTCATTTCATGCCCAAAGAACAGACTGGAATAAAAGGGCAATATTTTATTCCCTTCCCATCTAGCTGCTCATTAGAAAGTCACTCTTACATTTGGCTCGACTGCTGGGAATGCTCCAAAGAAAGCTAATTACAAGGCCATTGCACTCGGTGGCTCAACTCCGAATCACCAGCTCAGTGCTTTCCCCCTTCCACCCTGGAGTAACTCATTAATAAGGGTGAAGAAAAGCACTGACAGACTCCCAGTGAATAAGACTTAATGGGAGCCAGCGTTTCCAAACTGTCCGGAGCCCTGGGTGTAAGTTCTCTTGGGAATGGTGGCAAACTGGACACCAAAGGTCTTCCAGTCGCTTTGGGAAATGCTTACCAGCCACAGAGCCCTCGAGTGGAAGGAGAGGAGCCTGAAACCATTTGGAGGCTTCCCAGGGTTGCCCACACAGGAGCAAGTTTCATTCTCCCCCCCAGGAATCTACTCATCCCTTTGGGAAGAAGCAGGAAAAGTCACTTTACTGTGGCGGGTGGTAAAAGCCTCATCCCACTGCTGTTGATCCCGCTGCTGGCTGAGGTGTTTCCGTCCTGGTTCCTCACCACGCAGGGACGGGTTCCCAGGAGGAAGGGGCTTGTTCCTTCTCATCACGCCAGGCTGGGTGGGGAGAAGCAAGCTGCAGGTTGCAGATCCCAGTGCCTGGAGGATGCCTCATGCCGGCTGCTGCGAGGTGGTAAGTGGGTGCAGACCTCGTGAGCGATGGGTGCCTCGGCTCCGTCAGCTCTCCCCACGCTCCCAGCGGATGCATCCTCACGCTTTCCGGATGATCCGCCCCGGTTTCCTCCAGTCCCTGTACCTCTCCCTGCGCACCGAGTGCACCAGCGGCCTGGAGAAGCTGGAGTGGTTTGATCTGGTGCTGCTGCTGCTGAGGAGCAAAGTGAGACAGGGTTAAACTGGTGTGGGGCAGAGCTGGGGCACATCTCCTGCATCTGGGCTGTAGGGACCCGAGTGAGCCTCTCCATGTCCCTGAAGCAGGGATGGGGACCTTCCTTGTCTCACCCACAGGAGGTCTTGGGTCACTGCTGAACTACAAGCGCACAACTGTGAGCTCAGAAGCCCATGAACAGCCTGTCAGAGCCACAGGGACCATCCCCTCCGGCCAGGTGGGTCACTGAAACCAAACCCCTTGGCTCTGAAACTTCCACTTCAAATACCTTTGAGCGGTTTCCCTTACACCCACCAAACCCAACAACGTGCCTTTCTTTGGGCTTCCGCCACCCTTTGTTACAGTCCGTGTTCCATCAGGGGGTTGTCCAGGGGGAGAACCAACCACACCACATGCAGAGATGCTCAGGACACTCCAGGCTGCAGGAGCAGTGAGGCTGGGTCCACCTCAGGCTCTTCTGGGATGCCTGAATGCTCAGCCCTACTTGCCCTGGGCATTTCCACTCTCCCCAGGAGCAGTGACTCGGGCTTTTCTTTCTTTCCTCCTGGCTAACACCTTCTCTACCTCTTTTTATATCTAGCTTTTGCTAGCCTGGCACAGCGAGCATGCTGTGAGCAAGTTCTGCTGCAGAGCAGGGGGTGATGGGGACACAGCGGAATCATAGAATCATAGAATAGTTAGGGTTGGAAAGGACCTTAAGATCATCAAGCTCCAACCCCCCTGCCATGGGCAGGGACACCTCACTCTAAACCATCTCACCCAAGGCCTTGTCCAACCTGGCCTTAAACACTGCCAGGGATGGACCATTCACAACCTCCCTGGACAACCCATTCCAGTGCCTCACCACCCTAACAGGAAAGAATTTCCTCCTTATATCCAATCTAAACTTCCCCTGTTTAAGTTTGAACCCATTACCCCTTGCCCTACCACTACAGTCCCTAATGAAGAGTCCCTCCCCAGCATCCCTATAGGCCCCCTTCAGATACTGGAAGGCTGCTATGAGGTCTCCACGCAGCCTTCTCTTCCCCAGGCTGAACAGCCCCAACTTTCTTAGCCTATCTCCATACAGGAGGTGCTCCAGTCCCCTGATCATCCTCATGGCCTCCTCTGGACTTGTTCCAACAGATCCATGTCCTTTTTACGTTGAGGACACCAGAACTGCACACAATGCTCCAGGTGAGATCTCACAAGAGCAGAATAAAGGGACAGGATCACCTCCTTCGACCTGCTGGTCACACTCCTTTTGATGCAGCCCAGGATACGGTTGGTTTCTGGGCTGCAAGTGCACACTGAAGCCGGCTCATGTTCATTTTCTCATGGACCAGCACCTCCAAGTCCTTCTCCGCAGCGCTGCTCTGAATCTCTTCTCTGCCCAGCCTGTAGCTGTGCCTGCAGCCGAACTCCTGCAGGGTGATTTCCCCTCCACATCCCTGCACAAGGGGCTGGGGCTGGCTCCTAGAGACCCCTTCCCGGCTCCTGCTCACTCATTCCCGCTGTGATCCCAGCGGTCAGTAAACACCGCCCAGGCTCCATCTCCCCCGTGCCCGTGCGCGGTGCGGGCAGGGCTCCCGGTGAGCGGAGCGATGTGGATGAATGGAGCCGGGCGTGGGGAGCGCCAGCCGCGCCGGGAGCGGAGGAAGGCAGCGCTGGGGGAAAGCTGTGAATGTGAGAAGAGCTGCGCTACAACAGCCTGCTACTACCGAGCGGCCCCGGCAGGAGGAAGGGCCCGGCCATCCCCGGCCGGCAGAGCGCTGCCGTGTCCTCATCAGCTCGCTGCTTGTGACTTCATTTCCTAATCGCTTTCCAAGTTAATTACTTGGACCGGGGGAGGCGGCAGCTCAGGCCCTGCGGCAGGAGACCGAGCCTCGCTCCACAGCTCCAGGCCGTGCTGGGAAGCAGAGTGGCCTTAATCCACCTCTTCCAAGGAGGTCTTGCTGGCGGCTCGGGTTTAAGCTCTCAAGGGAAGGGTTTGGGACAAGGCAAATCCTTCCTAAAGAGGCAGCAATCCATGGATCCCAGAGCACACCAGCCCCTCACTCTCGTTCCTCCCAGCTGCAGGTGGTACCCAGCCGGGCTGAGTGTGCCCAGGGGGAGCAGACATCACATTCCGGCACACGGGAATGAGCTCACCCGGGTGCCCCAGATCCGTACTCCCAATGTGGTGCAGGTGTGGGTGTACAGACACTTCCTGACGATTCAATCCAAGCTGATATCGCAGCTTTCTTTATGCTTTCGTGTTTGTGCTGCTTCAGCTGTGTGAGGACGGGCGATCCTGGAGCTGGGCTGCAGTGGAGGGATGGTCCCTGGTCCAGCGTTAAACCAACTGGTGCACTGGTCACTTGTGAGCTGGCTTTGTGCTGTGCTGCCCCTGGCCTAATGCGAGGCATGAGGAAGCTTTCCTGCACTGCTGAGCCACAGCTTGGACCCTGGAGAGCCAGACCACAAATGTGGCAATCACTTCTGGGCATTTTCTAAGCCTATGCTGATGGGTGAACAACTGGCTGTGCTCCTTGAGCACTGGAAACCTGCCCCCGGGGGCTCATCACTCAAGAAAGCTTCAGCATCATTGCATGAGCCCAGGCCACACCACATTCAGGGTGTCTGTACAGGACAATCTCATTTCCACCAAGAAGATCCCAGTTCATCCTGTAGTTTTCCAGTTGCTGGGCAAGGAGCTTCACTTGTTCATGGTGTAACCTGTGATGGACCCGTGCAGCACACCCAGACCTGGTGGCTCTGCTTTCCCAAGCTAGCTGGAATCGGGGGGGTTAAGGCAGGGACAGGCTGGGCACAGCTGATTGTGACCACAGGCAGGGCAGGCTGTGATCCAGTCGGATGGAGATGGCTGGGATGGCACAACTCATCCAGCTTGGTCCCACTTCCCCAGATGAGGCTGGGTTAGATGGCAACCCCTGGAGATGTCTAATGGGGTACCTAATTCCCTTAGGTCCCCTTAAAAGCCCCCATAATCAGTCCTGTGACACTAATCCTGGCTGTTTGGTGAAAATGCCTTGGTGGCCTTTAGTAAATACAAAGATTTCTTTAGGTTTTCTGCATTGCATCTGTTTTGCTAGCACTGGGGTACCTCAGACCTCAGTGTAAGTTACTGCCAATGCCTCCCTGCACTCCTCCCTGACAGCAGGGACTCTGCCTCTAACCTCAGCTATCAGCAGCCAGCTCTGTCGCCTTCAAGCTATTTCTGCTCCGGAGCTGTCTCCACCCATGGCTGCGTTCCCAGGGCTCATCATTCCACTTGTACCACACCAGGCAGTGCAAGGTGCACTCTGGCTTTGCTGGGCTGTAAAAGCAGCCAGTGCATTTAGCCCTGAGATGCAGACAGAGGCCGGTGTCTGCTGGCTGGTGTCTCCAGCAAGCCATAGCTGCGTCCTGGCTCCTGCTTCCTCTTGGTGCTCTCACCTACGTGCAGCACCAAGCACCGTGGGGCTGGAATTGCGGCAGGGATTGCTGCACATGAGAGGATTAGGATAAGGAGCTGTGAGCTCTGCATGCTGCTGCTGCTGTCAGACCCAGAGCAATCTGGGTCACGGGCATCTTTTCATGTCCAAAGGTACGAGATGTTGGTCTGTCATTGCCCAAGATCTGTCAGGAGGTGAATTTGGAGTGCGGGTCTCAATCACACAGCTGATGGAGAGCTGTCAATATCTTTCTTTCTAAGACCCCAACAATATAAAGACCAATTATTACAAGTGAACAAAGGATAAGCAGTATTTGCAGAAACATCTGAATTTTAAGGGTATGCAGTGCTTATCTTTAATGTCCTTGTTTCTCCAGCTCCTTCCTGTTGTTGGGCAGAAAACAAGGCAGGGATTAGTGTAGTGGGCACAGCCCAGAGAGTGGGAGGAGACGGTGAGATAGTGACATGCACGCTAGTGATTTAACATGAAACACTCGCGTTGTGAGGAGTCCCTGGAGGTTTGTGCCTCATTGATGAATATCACACATGAAGCGTAGCTCCTTTTGCTACCCACAGTTTTCTCTTCCAGGTATGCTGATGGGGAACCTGAGTCACAGGAAACATGCTGAGTTACAGCACATTTCCACACACAAAACCCCCCAAATCACAGGCATGTTGTCTGCAAGTGTGTCAAAGGCACAGTCTGTGCAGACAATACAGGCTCAAAAGATTAACAGACCTATAATCCTCCCTCTGTGGTTTGCACACAATGGATGATACCCAGACATACACAGCTATAAGGACTGAGGTACACACACAAAAGGCAATCTTCCCCTTCAAAGCACACCTGAGCTATTCCCCTTTTGGATGCATAAGAGGCATTAACTCACCTAGAAGACCAGACTGGACCCGCCTGCTTCTTTGGCTTGGCTATCTGCTTCTGGTACTCCATCCAGCCACTCACCAGCTCGTGAAGGATCATCACGTACAGGAGGAAAATAAGAATCCTGGGATCCATCCGTGGCACTTCGGGGTCTGCTTCATTGGGTCCAGGTGACATTGGATCGAGAGCAGGGGAGGGCAGCCGGAGGTCTGGGAGCTGGAGGGATGGGGAGGCTGCTGCTGGAGAGGAGCCTTTGCAGGCTGGGCTTTGTGCAGAGTGAATTAGCGCTGTCGGAGCCTCCCGGGGGATGAGAGGCTGGTGCCTGGGGCGTGGAGCGGCACAAACACAGCTGCAAGGGGCTACGGCCGCTTCCTCGCACGGGGAGGATCACATCTTGCGGGACTCCATCCCTCCCGTTCCCCTCTCACTCCTGCTTTGCCTGCATCACTCCGCAGCCATGAGCTCCCTGCACTGGGGTGGCAGGAGCAGCCCTGCGAGCGGCGCGGGGGGGGGAGCCGGCACCGGGAGCACCGTCTGCCTGCGAGGGATGGATTAAGCGCCCTCAGTGACTGGGGATCCACCGGCTGCCTCTCCCCTGTGGCTCAGGGTTTGGGCTGCACTGAGCCAGTGTTGATTGGGAGCGTTTCCAAGTATTCTATCACTGAGAAACCTTGTCTTCTGCTCACTTCTCTCACATTGATTTTGTTCTCCTCGTTATTATTCCTTACCTAAACCTTCGGATGCTGTAAAGCTCTGGTGGGGTATCCAGTGTGCAGGACAACCCTGCTGCACAGCTTCCAGTCTTTTCCTTACCAGAGCTCCTCTCCCAGCCCCTCGACCTCTTTTTGTTTAGCAATGTAGGATCGTGCTCCGCTGAGACCTTGTTGTGGCACCAAATCCTTTCAGCATCTCCCTTCCCCCATGGAGACCCCCAGGACATGAGGCAATACATGTGCCTGGTATTTCTAGCAGGACAAAAGCATAACCCACTGCTGCTTAGACACCTGTGTAAGTCAAGCAAAAATCACCCCAATTCTAAGACCATCTTGCTCAAAATTCAGGTTACTCCAGTGAAATTCTTCAATAAGTGAACAGTGAACCCGCAGCAATGATTTAATTACCAGGATCATCTAGAAGCAAGAAGGCTGATTGATCAACCTACCTTTGCTTAATGGAGTTGAAAGGGGCCTGTACCTAAAGGGGCTGCAGGGAACCTGGAGAGGGGCTTGGGACAAGGGCCTGTAGGGACAGGCCAAGGGGAATGGCTTGAACCTGCCCGAGGGGAGACTGAGCTGAGCTCTTAGGCAGAAGCTCTTCCCTGTGAGGGTGCTGAGGCGCTGGCACAGGGTGCCCAGAGAAGCTGTGGCTGCCCCATCCCTGGCAGTGCTCAAGGCCAGGTTGGACACAGGGGCTTGGAGCAAGCTGCTCCAGTGGAAGGGGTCCCTGCCCGTGGCAGGGGTTGGAGCTGGAGGAGCTTTAAGGTCCCTTCCAATACAAACCAGGCTGCACCAATTCAGCGCAGAGAAGGAGGTCCAGATGAGGGGCAGATCCAGCAACACCCATGATCTTCAGCTCCACAGTTCCTCCCATGTACACAGGGACCACTGAGCTTGCTCTCCACACAGAGCAGGGCTCAATGTGATGGTCACTGGGGTTCCTCAAGGATGTGACAGACACATAATACACAGTGTCACAGTAAATGTACCACAAGGAAGCTGCTTCCCACTAACTCAGTTTACATTACCTGTGGGTTTAACACCTGAGGTCAGAATTTTCTCATCAGCTTTTGCCCTTTGGGATATAACTGCAGACAAGTGTGCAGAAGTGAGAGATCTTGATAGTTGTCTATTAAGCACCATTTCAGTGTCCATTAGGGATGCTAATTGCACAGTACATCTGCATATGTAACAAACCCAAGTGTCCCAGTCAAATGTGCACCTCAAAGCATGGTGTGACTTTCCCTCAGCTAACAAATGTTCTTTCATTATGACTCCTGAAGTGTTGAGTAACTCTCTATATTGGGAGGAGAGGATCGCATGGATGGGAGTGAGCAAGTGAATGAAACCAGCGGGGTCTGGAGGTGTTCCAACAGCTACAAAAACCGGGATACTTGAGGTTCTCCACCAAAGGATAACGGAGCCGTTCCTATAGCAACAGAGGGAGTTGCCAGGCTGCAGGAGATGGGTTCTGATGCTTGGTACAAGTCATTCGTAGTGAGGGAGTTTAGACTAAAGACAACACTGATATTTGATACATATGCAATTAGCAGTGAGTAAAGAAAACGTGACTGCTTTGTTCCAGGGGAGAGCAAAAAAACAAGGAGAGAGATGATGGGGGTGAAGCCTCAGGGTAACTCACTGCACCTTGCTCCTAGTTTGCATGAGGGCTCCATCGAATGAATACAAACACATATATAAACATCTGCTGCTTGCTGGACATCACAGTCCTGTCTTCCTGCTGCTCCTTTCACCCCCTGCAGACTGCCTCTGCCCTTTTACCACCGTCAGTGCTCAAGCAAACATCTCCTAGGGCTGGTGAGTCTAAAAGACTTGAGGCTTATAAGTTCTTCAGTCTTAAAAAAAGTTATTTGAACTTCCACACACCACTTTTTGTTAAAAGTTTCACCAATTCATCCTTAACACTACATAAGGCAGAAAAGCCACGAGCTGCGAGTTACTGCCAGAGCCCACAGCTTTAACCCAGCACTTGGCTTCCAAACGGGTGGGTGACAGTCACAAGGAAGCTCTTTGACAAATGATTCAGGAAAGGAACTGGAAAGGCTGATTTTAGGGTGATTGCAGCCCAAGTTGGGAGGGCAGGGCAGGGTGGGAGGTGGATGTGGGGCTGTTCCCCCTTTGTCCCCAGCCTGCATTGGTGTGTGAATTCAGGCCAAGGGCACAGCCTCGGTGTTGCCCTGGACAGGTTTGGTGGGAGCAGAAGCACCTGTGTGGGTCCTTTGATTTGTGCAGATACTCTGACAGTAGAGACAAGCAGCAGTCAGCAAACCCAGTGGGGATTACCAAGGGTCTGGGACACCTAACACCTGGGCTGTGCACACCTTCACAGACTGGGTTGGGCTGGAAGGGACCTTAAAGCTCACCGAGCTCCAACCCCTGCCACGGGCAGGGACCCCTTCCACTGGAGCAGCTTGCTCCAAGCCCCTGTGTCCAACCTGGCCTTGAACACTGCCAGGGATGGGGCAGCCACAGCTTCTCTGGGCACCCTGTGCCAGCGCCTCAGCACCCTCACAGGGAAGAAGATAGTGAGAGACATCAGTACAAGAGAGATATGCCAATAAAATGCATATAACAAGGCTATCATGTACCATAGGCACCTGAGTGCTGAAGCAGACCTTACCTTCAGACCAGAGCCTTGATCTGCTTCTCAAGGTGTCCATCGTTCTGCAAATGGTTTTAATCAGGAGCCAGCATCCTCAGACACATCATGGCCCTCTCCTGCTGTTTCCAGACAACTCTGCAAAAGCAACAAATAGGTCAAATACGGATGAAGTCTGTGTGAAAGATGTAGCATGGGAAGAAGCTTCCCCTCAAGTGAGCAGGGAGCAGAACCTGGGGTGAGATCAGAGAGCCTGGAGCTCAGGTGGGCTCTGAAGAGCAAAGGCAAATGGAAAGCAGGCTCTGGAACACAAAGTTTAGTTGGGCAGAAGCCCTTGCAGGGGACACCTCTTTCCACTCCCAGTTTAAGCAGGCACAAAAGGAATGGTGACAAAGCTGGGCATTCATAAAACCTCATTCGGAAGCAGCAGAAGCAGCAGCATGTGCAGGTTTGTGATTCCTTTGTGAATCCAGGCTGGAAATGAGGCTCTCCGTCCAGGCAGTTGGGCTGGAATAAAAACCCAGAGTGCTTGAATAGTTACTGAGCCTTTCTTCCTGACTGCGGCAGCATTCCCATTCTTCTGGGCTGTGTGTTGTTGGAGCAAAGGCACTGAGGAACAGGACTATGTCATTCTGCTACTGAGTGCCTATTCCCCTCTCTGCTGGGTGATAATCTGGGCCTCTTTACTACTAAAGGGGTGGGTAGATGCGGGTCAGTGTTAATATTCATTGCAGCCCCAAGGGAAACACCAGTATCACTTCCTTCAGCCTCCTTGGAAGCACCCATCTCCTCATTCTTCCACCTGGAATGCAGCACAACAGACTGGAAACCCACCCTGCCAAGGCTCACCATTGACCCAGAGCTCACACAGTAAATCAGGGTTGACCTGAACGGTGTGTTTGACCTGTTGCATTTACTGGCTGTTTAGAAGGAACTTCTGAGCTTCACTGGAAAGGCAGTGACCTGCATTCCCCTTGTACAGGGCCCAAAGGCGGCAGGATTCCTCTAGCTAACAGGATGACCAAGGACTGGGAACACCAAACCTGCCCCACAAGTCAAACTGAAGGATCAGGCCAAGCAGCTCGTACAGCAGGCCATGGGGTCACTGCCCAAAATCCCTGTGGCATCCAGAAGATACAGGGACAACCCCAGGCTGCAGTCAGGCCACAAGCATCTGCAATGTGAAGTACCCCTACATAGACACAGTGTGAGTAAAGGTGGATCTGAGGTCTCAGGGTCTTCAAATACTTCAGACAGGACCCCATTAGCTGCAGGCATGCTTTCTGCATCTCCACACACTCTTGTCCTCAGCCAGAGCCCATGAGTGCTGTCCTGTTGGGACAGGCAAGATGGAAAACAGATTGCCTTCTCTGCCCTTTGTCCACTCGTCAAGGAACCTGCCTGTAAAAAGCCCTCTGTAATTACATGTTTAATCCCTATTGAGATTAAATCTCTATATCTGAGATGATGGTGCTCATTTGGAGCAGGCCACGGGCTGGTAACAAGCCCGGCTATGACCTACTGGACCAGATGTTTTGCTATTGCTGCCCAGGCTTTGTTTCACAGGTCAGTAATGACCCTGCCCCAGCAACTCTGGCATCTCCAATGGGGCTTCATGGGCAGTTCAGGGGAATAAACATCACTTGCAGACACATAGAATTCCATAGAATGGTTTGTGTTGGAAGGGACCTTAAAGCTCCTCCAGCTCCAACCCCTGCCATGGGCAGGGACCCCTTCCACTGGAGCAGCTTGCTCCAAGCCCCTGTGTCCAACCTGGCCTTGAGCACTGCGAGGGATGGGGCAGCCACAGCTTCTCTGGGCACCCTGTGCCAGCGCCTCAGCACCCTCACAGGGAAGAGCTTCTGCCTAAGAGCTCAGCTCAGTCTCCCCTGTTTCAGTTTGAACCCATCACCCCTTGTCCTATCTCTACAGTCCCTGATGAAGAGTCCCTCTCCAGCATCCTTGTAGCCCCCTTCAGACACTGGAAGCTGCTCTGAGGTCTCCACGCAGCTTCTCTTCTCCAGACTGAACAGCCCCAGTGTTTTCAGCCTGGAGAAACCTCATACAGGAGCTGCTCCAGCCCCTGACCATCCTCATGGCCTCCTCTGGACTTGCTGCAACAGCTCCATGGCCTTCTTATATTGAGGACACCAGAACTGCACACAGGGCTCTCCTTTCCCTCTCACTGACATCAGTGCTGCCTTCCTAAGCTCAGTAGTGGTCAAACCGATCTGGAACCAGAGGGGAATGAGCTGCAAATAGAGCCAGAAGAGAGCAGATCTCAGCAGATCTCGGCCTTCACAGCACACAGGAAAATGGATTTTCAGAGTTATAAAGAAAAAAGCAGCACTGCAGAATCTGTCAGCAGCTTCCACAGCCTCACACAAGCCCTCAGTGAATAAAAGACAACAGACGCTCTGGGGCACAGTTATTCAGAGGAGTTTGAATTGCTTCTACCTACAGATGCAGTTGGGAACGTGGCAATGGGAAACTTGCACGCTTCACCACCAGATTGCTTTGTATCAGATTGCTCATGACTCAACTCCAGGGCTTTATAAACATTTCACCTCTTTTCCTTCTGTTAACCCTGATCAGACAACACAGCTTTGGCACAGCAAACGGGTGCTAGTGGAGGGAAAACATACTATTACTAATAGTAATTGTGTCCCCAGTTCTGGACTGCTCTTGTAGGACAATACATAAGAACCAGCAAGGCTTTAGTGTGACTGGAGCTGGAGGACTGGTTACAGGGGTTATCTTTTTTACCTAATTGCATAGACTGACATTCAGAGCACCTGCAGGAGATAAAGGCACAGATACCCACTTCTTGGCTGCTGCCTTTAGCACAGATGCAGAAGCTGTGGTCAAATACTGATGCTTTTCCTCTTCCCTGAGCAGACCAGAGGCAGCAGCAATCTATAAGGTGAGATACCTTTGTCCCTTGTGCAATTGTTTTGCAAGAAAAGGAAGCTGGTTTCACTGCATCCACTTGTTCAGCTCTGTCCTTCCCATCCGAATTCCCTTGCAGGTCCAGCCGCCCCAAACCCACCCACACTGATGGTTTAATTGCTTTCTGTGAAGTTATCCTTCAAGCTGGACTGACGGTGGTATCTTCAGTGTGGTCTCTGCATGCTGATGGACACTCTATTCACTGCTGGTCCTTCTTGCACTCCGGAGGTATTAGCCAGGTTCAAAATTCCCCTACAAAGCAAGAAACTTCCCAAAATCAGTGTCTCCTGCCAGAAAAAATATGATTATTAGGTAGTGAAGATGGTGAAGATGAAGACAATGGAGCTGGAGATGATGGCAGTAAGTGCCAGGCACTCAAGAGCAAGAAGCAGAGAAGAAAGGACCTGGGAAAGAGCAGTGAATGCAGAGGATACTCCTGAATGGCAAAGCCTTGAGTAACCAGAGAGCAGCAACCCTGTCCTCTACACTGAGAGTAACCTGAACCTGGGTGGAGCTGCCCTTAATCCAGGTTTTGCACCCACCTGAAGCTGTGAGAAGCTGATTTGCCCCTTGTTGTTAATGCTGAACCTGGCTGGTGGAGGGAGAGTGATGCGAGGACACCCAGAGCATGTCTGTGGGTTCACAGCTTGGGCTGGTCCCTGAGTGCTGCTGGGCTCAGCCCTTCCTGACATAACAGCCTGACGGGGAAATGAAGGGGAGAAAGCAAGTGGGGACTGCAGAGGTTCTGTGGTCACAGTGGGATCTACCAGAGCTGCAAACTGCAGAGTACTTACTCCTAGAGAGCTGCTCCACCAGGACCTCTCTCCAGAGAGAGCTGGATTATAATGGCATTTATATGCCAGGAGAGGCTTGTACCAAAGAAAACATAACGCAGCATCTGTGTGTCACCCATCACAATTGCAATAAGGGTCAGAAAGTCTCTAAACCACCCTGTGGTGCTGACTCTTTCTCCACAGAGTTCTGCTGCAGGTCACCTACAGCCACCACCTCCCTTTACCTGAGACACAACTCCAGCTTAAGGAGTTCTACACTAGAAGTATAGACACCTGCAGGCAAAATCGGTGTAATTGTCCATCCTCAAATGGATTAACTGTTCTGAAAAAGCAATTAACAAGATTGTCCATGACACTTCATTTTCTGTGCCAAATGCAGCTCTTCCAGTCAAAGCCAGGCAAATCCCAAGGAAGCTGGGCAAGGGGATCCTTGCTTACAGGGGAAGCCACATACCAAGTGCCCATTCATGCACAACTCATCAGAGTTAACCTAAAGGCAACTGTAAAGCCTGAACCATGCAGCAGCTCCACCAGAACTCTCCCAAGAGGAGAGTGATAATTCACTTTGCTGCTGTGCAGCTTCTGCTCCAGACTTAGACACTCCTTTTAGATGTCCATCTTCCCTCCAGCCATCTGCATCACAGCCCATTGCTCCCCACCACTTCTCCATGGATCCACTGCCCACAGCACTAAGAGCAGGGTGTTCTGCCAACAAGCAGATGTTCTTGAGCATTCAGCCTTGTAAAGATACAGGACAATGCCTTTCAGCTGCTGGATCCCCACCTCTCATTATCCTGTAAGTCACAACCTTTCAGAGCTGCCCTTACAAGGGTCCCAGCTGTGGCTCTTGTGGGAGCATTTGGGAAATACGGGCTGGAAACCAGAAGCTGGCACCCAGGGCTCTCCAAGAGGGTGATTTCAGGGCTATTCTGTTTCACCCGTTCAGGTGCAACCCAGGCAAGAGCAGGAGTTGCAGGCTGTCAGCATACAGCCCTCTTTTTGAAGAAGAGGCTTCCTCTTGTAGGTGGAAATTGGTGCCATGAAGTTTTCTCCCTGCACCACTAAGGATCCTACTGAGGCCATGGCACAACCAAAGGCTTCTTCAAAAGAAAGACTTCTGAATGCTCTGTCCTAATGGGAGCTATTCCCTACCTGCCAGGCTCCTTGTTCTCCTTGTTCCTTGTTCTATGATTCTCCTTTCACTGCTTCAGAGCAAAGGAGGTCTGAAAAAGTATCTGAACCTCATGAAATGACTCCTAAAGGCACTGGGTGGACACATGTGGTCCCTTGTCAAAACACCAAGGTTTAAGTGCCTAAATTGGATGGATCTCAGTGGGGAAATCAGGCACCTGAGCAGTAGAGAATGCTAAATGCTCATGTTCTTGTTGAGCAACTTCCAGCCAAGCAGGACCTGGTAGATGGTCACCAAGGCACTGAATCAGCATCAACAAGCATCACACCAGTGTCTTCGTTCTGCCTGCCAGGCTGTGGGGTGGCTCTGCAGGCAGGGAAGGTGCTGCTGTCCCATTGCTCCTCTTTCCACACCTCCTGGAGAAATCCACTGAGCAACACCCCCGGTGAGCTGCAGAAGAGCCCTGAAGGTCAGGCACAGCTCACAGCATACAGAGCTGATGCACCAGGTCAGGGAGCTGCTGATGGTCAGTGAGGGGCTGGGCATCGCCAAGTGAAGGTCACAGCCTTCCCCCAGAGCAGAGCAGTAAACCAAGGACAGAGGTGCACCCAGCCCCAGGGATCTCCAGGGAAGCAGGAATACACGTGCTGAACAGGGCCAGGATGGCTAGGACCCCCAACAGCACAGGACAACCAGGGTGATGGTCACACCATACCCTGGTTTAACCTCCCACATGAAGGTGCACACTGAGAACTAGTACCTACCATGCAGTCTTGCACTTCTCCACAGCAGAAGGCCAGAAGACACATCTAACTGCTCCCACCACACACTGCCCCAGCAGCCAACCTTTGAAGTCATCTCAAGAACAATTTGGTGAGGCTCCAGGCATTCCAGCAGAAGGAGTAATTCTGTCCATCTGCACAGAACCATCTCTCCTCAGACAAGGCAGAGCTGCAGTGCAGGAGGAGCAGTGAGAGTCAGCACCAGTGCCTGGTTCATCCATCCCTGGAGAGCAGCTCCAGCCCAGACCTGAGCTGCTTCAGAGCCAGAGTACAGGGACCACGGGGTGAAGTTCAGACAACCCAAGCTTTGTGTTACCCCCACATAAAGACAGGTCAGACATGGAGATGTGCCTTCCCGAACCCAGCCACTTCAGTTCAGCATGGGAATCAAACTGACCTGGGCAGTACACATAAGAAACCTGGAGAGGGGCTTTGGCCAAGGGCCTGTAGGGACAGGCCAAGGGGAATGGCTTGAACCTGCCAGAGGGGAGACTGAGCTGAGCTCTTAGGCAGAAGCTCTTCCCTGTGAGGGTGCTGAGGCGCTGGCACAGGGTGCCCAGAGAAGCTGTGGCTGCCCCATCCCTGGCAGTGTTCAAGGCCAGGTTGGACACAGGGGCTTGGAGCAAGCTGCTGTAGTGGAAGGTGTCCCTGTCCATGGCAGGGGTTGGAGCTGGAGGAGCTTTAAGGACCCTGCCAGCCCAAAGTATTCTCTGATCCCACACATAGCTCTGGCTCCTGCTCTGTGGAGGTTCACACATCCCACAGGTGTGTGTGTGGTTTCTGACACTGGGATGAAACCATTGGCATCTCAAAGGATGGAAGCAAACCCTGATGCTCACTGCTAAAAGGATGTTTTCTGGAAAGTATCCCTTATGTTGCTCCCACTCTCAGCTGCCCACATTACCCCCCACCTCAGCCCAAGCAGCCACCAGCACAGGTAATGGGCAGTTTGTGCTCTGGGACTCCATTCCCTTATGGATTTGAACAACCTGGGAAAACCCCCAGCATGTATCTCTGTGTATAGGCTGAAGCACAAGAGCTCTTTCCACCAAGCAGTAAACCACACAGCCTGGATTAAAAGGAGTTCGTGCTGCAGGAGTGGTCAGCATGTGGGTAAGGGAAACCCTTAGTAACCAAGAGAACCCCGCCACAAACCTACAATACCCTTTGAGTCTGAGCAGAGCGTGGGGCCTGAGCAAGTTCACTGTGAAAGGTTTGCCAGCAGCGTGGGATGTTATTGTGTCAGTTACCATGACAGTTTCAATGGTTTAAAACAAAACTTTGCAAGAACAACATGATTGTTATACCCAGATCCTGCTTCCAACAAGTCTGATGCCTGCACTGCTGCGAGCTGCCAAAGGCAACACCGACCCCAGGCACAATTGGAGAGGAGATGCACAGAGGTGGACCAGAGGCACCAGTAGGAGCGTGCATCCACCTAACGCAGCTTCCCATTGCCACAAGATACAGACAGGTCCCTGCATGAAAAGAGAAATAAAGCCCCAAGGTGATGAAGAGAAGTCACACTCACTTTCCTCACGCAGCATCTGAGAGCTCAGAAGGAAGAAAACCACCCCAAGAGGGAGACAGCAGCTCTAGGGAAGGATGTCCATCTCTACTTCACCAGCACCTGGTTTTTGTTCTGGACTTCAGGAAATGAAGCCTAACAAGCAGGATTTGGCACTAGGAGTGCTCAAGTCCCAGGAAACAAGGAGTAATGAGGGGCAAAAGTCATACCCAGAAACATGATGGAGAAGGAAGTGACAGGGCATGGCCAGCACAGAGGAGAAATTACATGGGTTAACTATGCCTGACAAATCCAATAACCTGCTCTGAAGAGAGGCCTGGCTTGGTGCATGGGGCAGCACCATGTGTAGCTTACCTTGACTTTAAAGGGCTTTTGACACAGCTGTCTGAGGAATAAACACAGGCACATCACCTTGAGACAGTTCAGATGGCTGCATGGAACCAGGCAGGACACACTCAGAGGGCTGTGAGCTATAGCACGAAGCCCCATTGGCAGCCCACTACTCCCAGCATTCCTCAGGGGGCATCAAAGGGGCTAAAATCCTTCACTGCCTCTATTTAGAGCCTGAAGACAGAACACAGCCTCAGCAAAAGACACCAGGTTGCGGGCATGGCTGACACATGGGGCAGGGCTGTTCAAAGGGAGCCCCTTCCTCAACAGGCTGGACAAGTGACACAACAGAAACCTCATGAAACTCAAAGGTAAATACGAAGTCCTGCTCTTGAGCAACCCAAGGCTGGTCCTGCTAGGAGTCAGGACCACACATCCTCAGAGGTGCCTTCCTACCTGAATTACTCTGCCATTCAGATTATGCCATGCAGACAGCTTCCTGCTTACAGGGGACTGGCAAAGACACTCTCCAGGCACATGGTACCTGCTGAAATCAGTGTAAAGTGCACTGTAAACTAGCCCAACCCATTCTTCTCCCATGTCCATCTTCCTGCACACTCTACCTGGGGCTGTGGTAAAATCAGAACAGGAATTAACTGTAGCAGTACAGACAGCAACTCAAAAAACAGCCCTGAAGAACAGGCTATGTTTTCAGTGACAGAATTTTACCCCACCTACACTCAAACCCTTTTACCACTGGGGAATGTGCTAGTGTCTTGGTTTTCTCTTCCCCCAGTGGCTCCAGGACTTATTTCAAGCAACTCCTTTGGAGAAAAGGGGAGAGAATGATAGAGTTTCTGGCCTCCTTTGCAAGAGCCTAGCTGAGAAGATGGCTGTTGACTGCTGGTGGGCATCTCTGACTAATGCAGCATGTCCTACCACGCACCAGAGGAGCTAAAACCTCAAACAGGGAATGGTATCAGTGGTGCTTTTCTCCTCTGACATTTCTTTCTGTGAACATCTTATCCAAAGAGCCATAGCACAAACTAACAAACGAAGGCCAGAGGAGGCCATGGAGATGCTGTGAGGGCTGGAGCAGCTCTGCTCTGGAGCCAGGCTGAGAGAGCTGGGCTGGGGCAGCCTGGAGAAGGCTCCTGAAGGGGAGACCTTAGAGCAGCTCCAGTGCCTAAAGGGGCTGCAGGAAACCTGGAGAGGGGCTTGGGACAAGGGCCTGTAGGGACAGGCCAAGGGGAATGGCTTGAACCTGCCTGAGGGGAGACTGAGATGAGCTCTTAGGCAGAAGCTCTTCCCTGTGAGGGTGCTGAGGCGCTGGCACAGGGTGCCCAGAGAAGCTGTGGCTGCCCCATCCCTGGCAGTGCTCAAGGCCAGGTTGGACACAGGGGCTTGGAGCAAGCTGCTCCAGTGGAAGGGGTCCCTGCCCGTGGCAGGGTTGGAACCAGATGAGCTTTAAGGTCCCTTCCAACCCAACCCAGGCTGGGATTCTATGAAGAAAGCTATGGTTAGCCTGTGGGAGTTCACACTACCTGCTCAACTATAATGGAGCTAAACATTCATTGATCAGCTCTTAAAGGAGAGTTCAAAAATACAAGATGCCAAGCTTAAAAATATGCCTTTTTTTGGGAAATAATAAAAAACAAAACTAAACCCCAAAGTCAGATTTTAAAGTGAATCTAAAAGACGACACTCAACTACCTTTAAGAAAAGTAAACCTTTGCAATGCACTGCATACAGTTTTCTAACCAGCAAGAGCCAGTGGGGTGGTGTAAACTGCAGTGTTTCCTGAAAGAGCTTCAATGGCTTTTGGTTTGGTTTCCACCCTGTAGGCAGAGACACTTGAAAGGCAGCACAGTGCCTTCACGCTGCAGAGCACAAGGCTAGTTCCTCTCCTGTGTCACTCAGGCAGAGCTCAGCGTGAGGCTGGTGTGGGCACAGTGGGCAGGGGCAGCTCCATGGAGGGGGTCTCGGTCACTTCGGCTGGACTCGGCTTCCGAAGCTCCAGTTTTTCAGTGAGCTGGTTGTAAAGCTCCTTCACAGCTTCCCCACTCTGCAGAATGGAGGAACAAATAGTTATACTTCATTCTTCATCAGGAACTGTAGTGATGGGACAAGGGGTGATGGGTTCAAACTGAAACAGGGGAAGTCCAGGTTAGATCTAAGGCAGAAGCTCTTCCCTGTGAGGGTGCTGAGGCGCTTGGCACAGGGTGCCCAGAGAAGCTGTGGCTGCCCCATCCCTGGCAGTGCTCAAGGCCAGGCTGGACAGAGCCTTGGGTGACATCATCTAACGTGAGGCATCTATGCCCATGGCAGGGGGCTGGAACTTGATGATCTGAAGGCCCTTTCCAACCCAAACAATTCCATGATTCTAGTCACTATGAACTAGAACATTAAGCATGCAATTACCCTGTGTGTTTTAACACAAAGCAACAGAGAAAGAGGAAGTTCCAAGCTAATTAACAAACAACTTGGTACACTTGGAAAGCAGAGCACATGTTCCATTAAGCAATGTCTGGAAAGGCAGCTGCTTTCATTTGCTATTAATTTTCTCCTTCTCCTGCTTCCTTTCTTACCTGCTTGGTGGGTTCCAAAGCCTTCTGGAGAGACTCTAACTTGGCAGGTGCCACTTTGTGATGCAGATGAAGCAGCAGCCTTAGCACATGTCTGTGTACATTCTCCTTTCTGCAGAAAAAGCAATTTAAAGCAGAGGAGCTGATATCAACAAACACCATCCTCAGAACAACAAAGCTACAGCAACAGCACCAGAATAATTCACACCCCCACAGACTGCTGTCATTTTTCCAGACACCTGAGAATTGTAGCCTGTGTGCTACAAAGTACTAACCCTGCCTTAGACTTTCAAGGAATTCAGGTAATTCTTCAACAGGAGTGACCTGGAGCACCCATGAGGGAGCAGGGGGAGATATTAAGCACAGCACGTGGCAGCAGCTGGTCTCTGCTGGACAGGCCACATTGCACATGCAGGAGGGTGTTTGTGTCTCAGTGTGTGTGGAGGGGGTGGCAGCAGCATGTCCTGCTGTGCCTGAACAGCAGCCCTGGTCACTTTGGGAAAGCCTCCTGGGGGTTGGATCTGGGCTGCAGGTCTCCACCTGAACCACTGAATTACCAGATACAAACAGATTATCTGTATGCAAAGCTAACCTGGCTCTTCATCTTCAGAGCTACTGCGAAGCAGGATGGATACTGTCTTTTGCAACTGCAATTTAGGAATAATGAGTTACAGTTTAGGTAATAATTCATAATCTGAATTAATCTGTGGGGCATCCACAGCTTCTCAGGGCAACCTGTGCCACTTCCCAATTTTGCTGATAAAAACTTGGTCACAAAATATAAGAGTTCCTTAAAGATTCTGAACAGCATTAGGGTAACATTTCCACTGTATGTTAAGAGTTTGCTGAACCAGAACTATAGTTCAAAGCAGTACAACCTCTCTCAGGTATCCTGCAAACTCTTTTCCCTCACTTTCCCCTGAGGAGAATCCAACTTACTTTGAGCAGGCAGTGAGAAAGAAGTTGTCAAAGAGACTGGTGCAGAACTCCTCAAGTGCAAATTCCTCACCCAGCAGCGTGAGGTTTCCAGTAAGCAGATGCAGAAAGATATCACCGAAGGCCAAGTCACTGAATGTCTCAACTGTTTAACATGAAAAAGGAAACAGACTGAGACACAGGTGCCAAAACCTGGCTACAGAGCGGATGCTCCTGCTGAAAACTTTGCAGTGAGATTCCCTTTTCAAACATGTAGCCCAGGCAGGTGGCTCTGGCCCTTCAGACATAAAAGATTAGGAACAGAGAGGTGAGAATACACAGAAAGCCATGTCTTCACCAAGGCTGAAGTCTTGCTCCTGACAATACCACAAAGTCCCCTACTACTCTTCTCCAGCATCCTCTGCTCATGTCCACATTCATCTCCTACACTCCTCAGACCCCACAGAGAGCAGATGCAAACCACCCATGTAAAGGAGCTGACAGTGCAGCAAAGGGTTCAAAGGACACCAGAGGCATGGTGAGGGGTGGGAAATGAACCCCAGTGCCACTACTGGGAGCTGCAGTTGCTAAGATTGCCTCTGAGCTCTCATGCAACTCACCCCAGAGAAGTCAATGGAGGTAATTCCAGGAAAAAAAGGCTGTGTCCAGTCCAGTTTTGTGACAGGCTTTTTCACCATACAAAGCCAAGTCCCAGGATTCTGGCCACCTGGAATTACTAGGAGCACCAGCAGAATTAAGCCTCCTGCTCTTTTATAATTCCCATTTATTCCAGGCAGTTCTCAACTCATCTCATTGTTAACACAGCTTTTGATCTAAGGAACTACTGACCATCAGCCACTGCCCCTAAATTCTCAGATCAGCAGAGAAGTATCCTAATTGCAGATAAAAAAAGACCAACCACCTCTGCAGGGCCTTACAACTAAGTCACCAAAAGAGCCAAAGGCAGAACATCATGTCTTTAATGCTGAAATCACTTCCACTCCAGGTTTGCTTGCCTCCTGGGTGTCCAGGCAAACAGCTACAGAAAATGAGACAAAAAACCTTACCTAGTGCTGGCAGGAGCCTCAGGAAAGCATTCTTGTTCCTCTGTTTAGTGATGTGAAGGACGTAATACAGCCCAATCTCACAAGCTATTCTGTTCTCCTGCAAGAATCTGTCATGGCAGAAGGAAAGTCTCTCAATGAATAAAGCTAAAATAAATTATATATTAAGAGGGTTTAAAATACCACAGCAAGCAGTTACAGCAGTGGCCAACCTCAGACCCACTGAAGAGCAGCTATTCAGTGACTGAGCAGATGATGATCACTGTGTTCACTACCATGGTCCAGAAAAATCTACCATTCAACAAACACAGCACAGTCTTGCAATCAAACAGTTGGATTTGATTGCCAGCATTTAGAATTTTATGATCAAAGTGCTCTTCAAAATGGGTTTCAGAAGAAGCCCAAATGGTGAAAAAATGATATAAAGCCCAATATTGTTTTGTTATAACAAAATCAGGTCAAATATCAGCACTGTCATAGTGGAGAATACAACCCTGAGGATACAACTCCAGATTCTGGCATGCTGATAAGAGCAGTGCTGGAAATTAGTGCAAGATCTGAATACCAGAGAGCACACAAAGGTTTTCTTTATCTTTCTGAGGCCCCTGGAGTGACAGACTATCAACAGAGAATAAGTGTGTGACAAAAATGCCAACTTCAGAATTTACAACAGCCCTCTTCAGAACAAGCACAGGCACTCATCCAGCTGCACCCAAGTATCACCCACTCCTTGTTCTCTGCTTGGGAAGCTACACAAGCAGTGTATTTGGAAGCAGTAACACCAAATATTTCCATATTCAACCTGCCAAAAGAATGGTTATTACGAGAAATATTACTTCATGTAGATTTTACTTGAGGAATCATAATGGAAACCTGTTCTGCTAAAGGAGAAGTTCAGGTTTGATTAACTGGCATTAAATCTTACCCCAAGGAAATCTTCACTTTACCACAAAGAGTATCTTCCCCTGTCTGTTGGGTGGCTCCTTGCTGCTTTGCTTTGGTAACAACACTCTATGTAACAACACAAAGTCAGTAAGGCAGGTTACATACTTGGTGAAAGCTTCAGGGATGGTGCTGGGGTAGGGGGTTGGTCCCTTCTCCTCTGAGGGCAGTTTCTGATCTACGTTGAACATCTGATCATCCACCACAAAGGACATCAGCATAGGCAAAAACCTGGTGATCAACTCAACTTCCTTGGAGGGATGGAAGAAGAAAGGGAAAAGAACAATGCTTTCATCAGTCACCTCATGCCACCTAATGGTCCCAGAGTGCTGTAACAGACAGTGAGGCACTGCATGAGCCCCATCCTACACTTGGGAAAACAAGCTTCCATTTTCCAGTTCTAGTCAAAATTCTTAAGCAATTCATTCCCACATGTTCCAGTGGTAATCTGGAAAACTACTTCACCTCATCTGTAGAAACACTCCTGCTCAAATCCTTTCTCTTGACAATTACTTAGCATTTCTTCTGTGAGACCTTTCCCAATGCTGCTGCAAGCACTGCGTGTTAAGGATGATACCAACTGCTTTTATCAACAATAACAAATCATTTTGTCCATTCCCTAAGCTGACAGGGATCAGCTAGAAGAGCAACAATAAAGGGCAGCTCCTCACACAAGGTGGATCAGCCTCTGTTGTATGATATTCACAGAATGGGAAGTTACAGCTTGTGACAATTAACAGATAAAACAGATTTTAAATACAGATTTAGATTCCCTTCAGGAAAAGCTTCACAGTTCCTTTCGAAGAGATTCATGAGAGCCCCTCTGCAAGTCAAATCAGTCACACTCAGTGTTACAACCTCAGTAAGAATGCACACCCTGTGGTAAATTTAAACATGCAGTCAACCTGTAATATATATTTTGGAGCCTTCAAATGCCCCCCCTAGGTAGATATTTGCTGCTTTATAGTACAGAACAGAAACAGCAAGTTTCTCTTGAGAAACAGCCCTGCTGTGCAGCTTCCTGTCACCAGCTGAACATACCAGCTCCCAAACTACACCAGAGCTGCCCTTTGGAAAAGTATTTCCAAAGCAGGAAAGACTGTAGCTAAATGTGGCACGACACAACACTGCTGTAAGATAGCCGGAAGGGAACAACTTCTTCACCTCAATGAAAGGCTGTTACACTGTTTCCAGTTTCAGAGCAGCCTCTGAAATCCCTCTTTCCTTATCCAAGATGTGTTTTACAAATGCATCAGTTGTGTAGTGATATATCCAGGAATAATGTTCTGTACCCAGTTGTGTTGCCAGGATCAATAAGCACCCAATGCAGAACCTAACATAGGTACAGTCTGATTTAAAACAGCAGGGCCAGCCATTTATGTAAAGAAAAAAGCAGGTAAATTAAGCTAAATTAAGCAGGTAAGTAAGCTTAGTGTGCCTGCTTAGGCTGCTGCTGGGACCACTTACATGCTTTGTCTAATGAAGCTGTGATGAGAGGTATGTTAAATCAGGGATGCAACAAAATAATGATCAAGTCTAAATTTGTTTCATTAAATGTGTTATTCTACACATCAAAATGACTCACCATTTTTGGTTCCTTGAAGACTTGACTGTCAATCATGTCCCAGGCCCCCTGGCCCAAAGAGAGCATCCTGAGGAGCAGCAGCATATCTGGGCTTTCCTTGGATTTTTAAGGGGAACACAAAAACAGCTGTTTTGATCTTCCACAAGTTGCACATACATATATTGATTTGGAAGTGGTGCTTTACATTCAGAGCTCTCCAAGACTGCTAAGGGCATTCAGTTCTCCCATTTGTTGAGAACTGATTCCTCAAATGGGACTCAAATAGCAGACACACCTGATGGTTTGTGGGTTTTAGTAACATTCGAGAATGCACCAAGAAGTACGCAGCCAATTTGACCTGATTTTTAAAGGCGTAAAGCCAGATCAGTACACTTAAATATAAAGTGTGACAGGACAAATCAAGTCATCTCAGCAGAAGTAAGGAGGAGAAAGTGTAAGGAGGACAATGGGGCTTTGGTCATATTGTGCCCTGAAACCGAGACAGTTTTCAATCTTACACTGGAAGTTATTCAATCCAGCAATCAAATTTAACTCAGGGATAAACCCAGCAAATGCTTTACACGGTTCAGACTGTAAGTAAGTGTAACCTGTAAGGTTACACTCCTTTCACCATTAGCTTAATTTAAGCACCTCCTGCAGCGACTGCTTGCAGGAAGTGTATTATACCACAGCCAACAGACCAGAACAGTGTAAACTAATCCTCTGTATTTACCATGGTGGGGACAAAAGGCTGCTGCTATTAGGCAAACTGATGGAAGGACAAAGCAGCAAGGCACCTATTCTACGTGTGCTTAGCTGTTACGATAGAATGAGCTCTGCAAAGAATTCATAGTAATTTCAGAAGCTCCAAAATGCCTGTCTCCAAACAGCGCTCCTGCAGAGCTCTGCAATACATGCTGCAGATGGAGAGGGAGCATCTTGTTTCCCTTATCTCAGTTTACACATGCATTTGAGAACTTAAATGTACTTTTACAGCACCAGTCCTGTGTTTATGGATGCTATTCAGTTAAAACTACAGTTCAGATTAGGTACACAAGCTGCAACACTCACCCTGGGTAAGGTGTCCTGCCCAACCAGGTCTTGCACGTGCCTTATGGTACTCAAGGCTAAGGTGTTAACGGCAAAGGGATCACACAGGATCATTGATAAGTCCCTGAGAAGAAGTAAAAATCAAATATGAGTCATACAAAACAAAGAACCCAACCATACCATTCCATACCTAGCTGTGGATACCAGCCTCCTGAGCATGTGTTTCACTTATTAAGATATTTGAGCCCACTTTTTGTTGCCATCCTGTCAACTATCAGATGTTACATCAAAGTAGTGTGTGTATGTGTGTGTGTGTGTGTGTGCATGTAGGTAGACAAAGGGCGAGTACTGTAACAATACCCTTACTATGATAACATAAAACCTAAGTTTCTCTCTTTTGTTACCTACAGGTGTCCACTTGATGAACCTTCTCCTGCCTTGTAAAAACACCATTAATGTTATTTCTTCAACTTGAATGTTATCTGAAAACAATTACTACAAGTCTTCTGCACTGAAATCACACAGATCTCCCACAGTCAGCTACCACAGGCCACAGGGGAGACTCAAGAGTGGTAACTTAATACAGTCTCTGTTGCCAGAATGTGCTTGGCTGTGCCCTAATACATTAATACTTGTGGATATACTGGATGTGACTGCACAGAAGAGCAATCGGCTGTCAGTGAGGTCTGGGAAGAATTACCAACTGCAACACCTGCCAGATGCTGTGACTGACAGGCTACTTATTGTTTCTCAATAAACAGCCCATGCACCTTACCCCAACACTTGTTCTTGTCCTTTCTTCACCCCATCCAGAAACCCCTGCAATTCCCGAGCTCTCTTGTTGTCTACAAACTTCTCCCGAATGCAAGCATCAAGGCACCAGGTGAACTGTTAGAGAAACAGAGAAAGCTTTTTGAAGCACAGCCTCTCATGAAACCAGCAATAAGATACACCATGTCAGACAAATCTGCCTCAGAATGACTGGGGCCACCAACACAGGAGGGACATGGAGCTGTTGAAGTAAGTCCAGAGGAGGCCATGGAGATGCTGTGAGGGCTGGAGCAGCTCTGCTCTGGAGCCAGGCTGAGAGAGCTGGGCTGGGGCAGCCTGGAAGTGAAGGCTCCTTAAGGGGAGACCTTAGAGCAGCTCCAGTGCCTAAACAGGCTGCAGGAAACCTGGAGAGGGGCTTTGGACAAGGGCCTTTAGGGACAGACCAAGGGGAATGGCTTGAACCTGCCAGAGGGGAGACTGAGCTGAGCTCTTAGGCAGAAGCTCTTCCCTGTGAGGGTGCTGAGGCGCTGGCACAGGATGCCCAGAGAAGCTGTGGCTGCCCCATCCCTGGCAGTGTTCAAGGCCAGGTTGGACACAGGGGCTTGGAGCAAGCTGCTCTAGTGGAAGGTGTCCCTGCCTGTGGCAGGGGTTGGAGCTGGAGGAGCTTTAGGGTGCCTTCCAACACAAACCAGGCTGGGATTCTATGACCTCCAAATATGTGGCATTAATACACTTTAATAATACACTTAGGTATGGTACCAATCTGGTCACAAATACTGGAGGTCAGAAATACAAACCCCCAAAAGAGGACAAAGCAATGTCAAGAAAGACATTCCCTGGCAATCAAGGAGCAGGCACGTATAAAATATACCATTGCTCAGGCCACGGGGTCAGTGTGGATTTACACAAGCAGGAGACCAAGAAAGAAGCAGCAGCACTTAGCAAAAACAGCAGGGATATCTTAGCTACTGCAATACCACTCCCACCTTCTAAGTAGGGGATACTAACAGTGGAGGTGCTTCTGATTTAGAGATTACTATCAAAATGGAAAAAGACAGTCAAATTTGCTATTTGACTAAAAATCAAGGGCTTTTTCCCCCCTTTCAGAAAACAATACGTATTTTAGAGTAAAACAGAAAACAATATATATATACATTATAGTATTTTCCCACAACAATTCAGCAAGAACAACTTGTTGAATTTGCTGCAATGCTTTCAGCAGGCTCCCTGCCCTTGCAGCAGTCACTGCATGTTGCAGTGGCAAAATGAGGTTGATAAAAATGATCTGTAGCTTGAATAAGAACTTTCCTTTTCTATCCAATCACTGCCTGCATACTGCTTTTGGGAGTCTTGATCAGAGGACACTAAAAAGCATGCAGTAACATTTATCATCACTCTAGGACATAATCTCTATAAGCAAAATACACATAAAACAGCAATTTTACTCAAGAGAAAAGGCCTTGTTCTAGATCAGAGTGATGGAAACTATAGACAAAGACTGCAACAAGATCCTGGTGTGACATTAACACAGCTGTACCTCCTAACACTTTAGTATTTTCTTATCATTCAAGATCCAAAGTATTTAATGTTACACACAAGTTTACCAACAGATGGAGTGTATCACACCCAGCACAGCAGGGAAGGAAGCAAGATCTGATTAAGAACCTGGGTCTGGCTAATGTTTTTGATCACTTTTTGCAGCATCTCCATAGGTCAGATTAGGCTTTGTTCTTACCACTGCACAAGTACCATAAACTTGAATGATCTATGGGTTATGAAATGAAAGAAAGCTGCTGGTTAACCAAGATGAGATTTTCACCTGAGTTCCAAGGAATATAAGATTACTTTTGCATTCAAGGTCTGAGCTCTCTTCACAGAGAGGAGTCACCTTCTCTGGGCTGAAGTCCTGCAGGGCAGCAGGTATGGGTGAAACAAAATTCTCCATCAATGCTCTCATGTGTCCCACATGGTTAATACCTTATGACAGGGGTCAACAGTGCAGATTTCACTGATTTCCAGGTCGTGCAGCGACATGAGGAGCTCTGCCCGTAGTGTGCAGTAATGAATATTCCTTGTGCGGAGGAACAGGGTTCTCAGAAACTGCAACACCATGTCATAGAGCTTCACGTTCTTCCCAATCATCTGGGTCAGCTTCTGAACCACCTAAACAAAGCAGAAAAAACGTGCACTCAGTACCAAGAGATGCTGTTATTTCACACACACATGATGTGAATTCCTTCTTTTATCTGATTTATTGAGATTGAACCACCTGCACTGAGAGGAGTTCCTGAAAGGAACTATTTATACCAAGATTTCCAAGAGCATTTGTTCAAGAGATGTTCACTAAGTCTTTCATAGCCGTAATGAAATAGAGAATGCCCAGAAAAGGTTCTCTTGCCAAAGGAAATAGAAGCATTTGTAGAATAAGGTGCTCAGCTATGTGAAAGAAGCAGCACCTGTTATTGATGAATCACAGAAACAGCTGATCGCTTCTTTGAGCAGATCCAACTCACTCTTGGAAAACTACTCACTGGTTTTATTTGCTAGAGTTACCATAGCAATTATTGAGCTGAATCAGGGTGACAATCACCAGAGCTACAGGTACACAGTAGCAGCCCCTGCCCTTCCTGTGGCTGAGTGTTGGATCAGCTCAGGCACCTCCTGCAATCCCATTCAAACAGCAACCTCTCTGAATGCCAGCTTAGCTACAACTTGCTGCGTCCCTTTCCAATTGTGCAAAACAAATTAATAACTACAGTTTTTGTAAGCCTATGTCCTCAAGAAAAGCAATTTAACATACTCAAACTGATTTGATAGAGATCATCAGCCTTTGAAACAGCTGAGATGTATTAAAGCCACACTAAGCAACAAAGGAAATTTGGCCTTGCCTTTTTTTTAAAGCACATAAACAGCTCAGAACATTAATGAGTTATTGCTCAGCACTGAGTAACTATTAAAGTAATTCCTGCTCCTTTCATCAAGAGATGTAGGAAGAATCAGCCTGGTATTTCTGGCAAATACTTTTTCTAGTTAAACAGCTTCAGTAGCAAAGTTGGGTGGGTGAAATGGACACCGTTATTTGCTGAGGTGGAGTGAAAGCTGATGAATTCCACTCACAAGCCTGTTGACAGAGGTTTCCTTGTCCTTACCTCTCCTTGACGCCTCGTTTTGGGAGATGGACTGAAGAAATTGTGCAAGACAGAAATGTCACTGCTGAAGAGAACATTCTCCTTCTCCAGGATGTATTGCTTCAGCAGTGGAGAAACCTCATCACCAAACAGAGCCTGGTTGTCCTGCCAAATCTGGCGCTTCACCTCCACTGCACAGGCTTTATACAAGTCCTTATCAGCCATTACCAACTTCAGCTTCTTTTCAGGGACCTGCAATCAACAAAGCAGTTACCAAGTGCAGAGCAGCTCACCTGCCTGACTGTGCAGGGAGTAAGAACTGACTGCAGAAGACATCTAAATCATAATCTGGTAATGTGCACAAGAATGCAATTTCACACCAGGCAGTATGAGACTCACCTTTTGCCTCACCTACCCCTGTAAAAGCCAGTCCTCAGACAACTTCTTCAACAACAAAGTGACACCCCAACCTTTTCTTTACTTCTTTCAAAGAGAATAAAAGACTTCCTTTAAATCTCTGATGCTGAGATCTGGGACAATGTTTCAATAACTTACAAAAGTTCTAGTAGCAGTTTTGAAGCCATTACCTTAAGTACAATATGACACTCTTAATAAGGCTACTCTGAGATTTCATTCACAGATCTGAATGTCACTCCTTCTACCTCTAACTGTGGTCTTCAAATCTCATTTTCCAGTTGTCATTACATCAGCTGTGGAAAACTTCACCTATCAGTAAACTTGACAATGTTTAGGAAGCTGCCTATATTGAATAAAGCAGGGAAATAGCCTCATCTAACTATGAAAATGTAAAATGCTTTTTGAATTACTCTAAGTTATTACCAGATAAGGTAGTAAATCTTCAGTCAGCTCCTAACACTGAATGACAAACTTGCATTTGTCTGCAGATGGAGCACGCAGCCCATCCAACGGCACAGCTAAGAGAAGCTGCACAACAGAGATGCTTTTACCTTGGGCAAGTGCTTCATGACACACATGACCACAGGCTGAATGGAAGGCATCTTGACCAGGGAAAAGCTCTTCTCTAGGAGATCTTCCAGCTTTTTGTATCTGAAAACATAAGCACAAGAGACTAAGTACCACATAACAGTTAAGCATCAAAGTGGCTCATCCCAAAGCCACCAGAACTCGATCCCCGAGGAACCCAGCCCTTGCAGAAGTCACTCATCCACTGTAACTCGTGTTCACACAGACCTCCCAGCTCACTCGGACCAACCAGCAAGCCTTAACAAACCTCTCCTCGACCTTCCCTTCCAAGGCGATGGCAGAGACCCTCTCCAGCAGCTTCTCCCTCAGCTCATCGAAAACCGACTGGTGGAACTCCAGCCGGGGGGTGCCGTGCAGGTCCAGGAAGGGCAGCGCCGACTGCAGCGAGGGCAGCAGCACCCCATTCTCTGTCTGCCAACACAAACACCATGCGAAAGGACAAACCCCGCAGAGCAGAGCCCTCCTCGGGCCCTCCCGCTCCCCACCACCCCGCAGCGCCGGCCCCGCCGCTCGGACACCTTGTCCCACCGCACCTGGAACTGCTCGATGGCCTTCAGCGGCTCCGTGCAGTTGGTGAGCGTCTCCTTCAGGTCCTCGCCGTTGGCCACCCCCAGCTCCTGCAGCCCCGCGTACATGGCGGCTGCCGGCCCCCCCGGGCCCGCTCCCACAGCGCCGCGGTCCGACCCACCGCGGGTCCCCCGGCGGAGCGCGGTCCGGCGCTGCGCCCCGCCCCGCGGAACCCGCTCCCGCACACAAAGGTTCCGCCACACAAAGGCTCCTCCGCGGGATACCCGGGCTGCCCGCACCCCCGCCGGCACTGGGGAGCCCCAGGGCACGCTGCTGCGGCAGCAGCGTTAGGGCAGCGCGCTCGGGGTTGCAGCGGGGCGAGGGGAATCCCTCCCTGCGGGGCAGCCGCAGCGTCTGGCTGATCCCTGGCAGAGAGCGATGGAAAGGGGAAATGGAACCAAAACCGGCCTCAAAAAGAGGCCTTTTCCCGTTCATGGTTTGAGATCTGCAGGATCATACTTTCGGGATAGCTGGTACAGAGTGAGGAAACAAATCTTACTGTCTTTCACAAGGGCTGCAGGGAGGCACCAGGGTTATATTAAGCTGCATCGGTCCAATCCATTGCAGAAACCTCTTTGGCATCTTCCCACCAAATCTAGTGGCAAACCAATAGTGGCAACTAATATCTAGGCAAATCTAATGGATTTAGAGCCTACACACACACCCAAACCATTCTAAGGCTGGGCTGCTGTTGACAGACCCCTGTGAACCTGGATATCCAAGCAGAACAGATGCTCTCCACTATTCCCAGCCATGAGCTGCTGCAATGCCCACCACAGCACTTGAAAGCCTGCCTGTCCTCATGGGCAAATGGGAAAGCAGAACCATGAGGATTGTCAGCACTCTGGAGATTTAATCCCAGTGCCCTTTGCAAAGCAGAGCATTGTCAGCTCAAGTGCAGGCAAAACAAAGAATCCCAGCCTGGTTTGTGTTGGAAGGGACCTTAAAGCTCATCCAGTTCCAGCCCCTGCCATGGGCAGGGACCCCTTCCACTAGAGCAGCTTGCTCCAAGCCCCTGTGTCCAACCTGCCCTTGAACACTGCCAGGGATGGGGCAGCCACAGCTTCTCTGGGCACCCTGTGCCAGAGCCTCAGCACCCTCATCATCAAAAACGCTTTCCTCATGTGCAATCTAAGACTGTCCTCTTTCAGTTTAAGAGCATTCCCCCTTGTCCTATCACATCTGTAGATGCATTCTAGTCACTGACCAGCAAAATCAGAACTGGGGTCTAAAGTCTGCAGGAAGAGGAGGGAATTCTGCCACTGCTTAAAACAACTCTAAGATGGAGAAGTGCATCTCCAAATACCCCTCTGCAAGGCCAATGAGGTGTTCTGCAAACAGGGGCCTGGCTGGTGAGCTCCTCTGGGGGGGACAAGGTGGCCTTGCCAGTAAATGGTTCAGCTCACACATGCAAAAGCTTTTCTTTATGCAGTTGCACTTTTATTCCTAGACCCAGTCCCTGGGAACCAGATGGGGACAGGCTGAAAGGAGCCCATCTCCTGGGAACAACACATCTTTCTCCAGGAATTCTGATTTGGGGGACATGTCTTTGTGGCACCAGAAAGGAGAAAGCAGGCACATGCTTTGTAAAGCCTGGGGGTTGGTTATCCTTCATGGGAAGGCTGTGGAAGGGGTGTACAGACACCTATGCTGACACTGACCTTCTGGAGGCAAAGTTCCAAGCACCCCTGCTCTCTCCTACCCACAGCAAAGGCCAAAGCAGCCAGAGTGTCCTGTAGGTATAAACCCAAATGTGCATGGGTTTTCCTGTCCCAAGTGCCACCAGATATGAGGCAGGAGCAACCTGCAGGAACTGTGCTTTGCTCCAGCCTGGTGCACACGTGCTTGCAGAGAAGCACCCCAGGTTCACCCTGGAGCCCTCAGACCTAAGTAAACCCAGCATAAGGAGTTTCCCCACTTCTAATTCTGACAGCTAGCACTGCCAGGAGCAGAATACCAAACACATGAGTTCTGCCTGCTCTCTGCTCATCACACAGCTGAGTTAACCCCACAGGTCTGTTTACCTCAACCCCATTGCCTGGGGCAGTTTCGAGGTTGCACTGATGCCTTTGCACTGGAACAGGCACGAAGCCATCATTGTATTTACTGTGTGGAGGGATGGAAGGAGAACTGCTTGAGTCATCGCTCCCTGTGGTCCCTGTGGCTTGGGGCTGGGCTGAACCCAGAGCCTGGCCCCAGCTCCGCCTTTCTCCCCTTTTAAAGGTGGAAGCAGCCGCTGTCAGTTCACTGCTCCACTGCTTCCTCTCGTGTCTCTCTCTAGGGAGAAAGTGCTTCATGTCTTGGCGTGAACTGCTTCCCCCCTGGCTGGTGATCGTGGCAGGACTGACGGGCATCGTGCTGCTCTGCGTCTCCACTAAAGATGTGCCCTACACCCCTCTCAGGACCAAGGTAAGAGCATCCACCTAAGGGGTGGCCAAGCTGGGGTCAAGTGGGACAATAAGCAGAAGACCTTCTCCTTGCCTATGGGGCCACTTCTTAAGGAGAACCTGCTGTTTCCTTGTGCAAGCTGGGCATTTGAACTGGTGTGTTTTGTTGCTTTTTACATTCATGGCACTACTGAGATATTTACTAGCCTGAAACAAACTGAAGAAGGGACTACCGTAAGACTATGAGGACAGGTTGGCATACTTTAACATGCTGTATCTTTTCAAAGTGAAAAGACAAACCAACCCCTTTGGCTGGACTGGGAAATACAGGCTGGATGTGGTCCATGCATCAGCAGAGATGCTCACCACAGGCTGGGGAGTGGTAGCTCATGTTAGAAGCCACCCCAAGAGTCCAGAGGTGTTAGGGGTGGGAAAGAGCTAGGTCCCTTTTCAAAGTTGGTAGGAATCTGGGCCTGAACTGCTGCTTCTCTATTAAATATATGTATTATATATATTTTATACATGTATATCTATCTGTGTATCCATATATATCTTCCATGCCTTCTCCTCTTCTGTTCTCTCTTGATTTTAACCAAAGAACCAACCTGTTCTACATGGCAGGGTCAGACCTGCGTGGTGACCAGGGGGTTAATGCCCATCCGCTCTGCCTCTTGATGCACCGGCTGCTGAGGTGGGAGCAGTGGCACGCTATGGTTGAATCAAACAGAAGCAGGTTAACCTGTGTGGTTAGAGACACTACCCCTCCTCCACACTCCTCTAAGGGACAAAACTGGATTTAAAACAAAAAACCCCAAACCCTTACTGCTGCATGCTCTGTCCTTCCCTGGGGCTGAGCTGTGGCAGAAGTGCCGTGACCCTTGTGCTCCCAGCAGCCTCTCCTTTTGTGAAGGAGGAAGAACCCCAGGTTCCTCTGCCAACACCACCCATTCCTTCCTCTTCTGCAGCAGCCGACGTGTCCCTATGAGCAATAGGGGCTGTCACTCGTGTGGGCAGATGCCAGCAGGCTCAGGCAGCGAGCTCCATCCTCCTTCCGCATTTCTGCTCCAGTCCCAGGCACTGTGTCTGGTGCAGCTTGAACTCCCAAGGGATGAGGCAGCCAGCTTGGCTCTGAGGCTGCAGCCAGGCTCTGTCTTGTGCTAAAACCCTTCTGATGGTGTCAACATCAAACCTCTCGGGAGGTTTCTCCTCCCACTCAGTCACAGCTACAACTATTTCTGTGCAAGATAACAGCTTAGACCATGTCCCCCCCAGATCTCATGGATTTCTTCTCCATCTGTGTAAATACCCATTTGTGGTCATGTAATAGTGGGAGGAGAGAAGGAGACCCTAGGATAGCACTAGGGCTATTTTGAGCGTGAGGACATCCAGAACAGGCACAGAGCTGCACTGCAGGGTACACCAGTGGCCTCTCACTTCCCAATCCTCATGTATAAGCTGCAGCTCAGCAAAGCTTGGTCAGCAGCAAACAGCCCAGATGCTGGGCTGCGAAGAGACTAAGCAAGCCCTTGGCCTCCCTGCTAGGTAACAGGATGACTGTCAGTGGACAAGGTGTTGAGAAATCCCATGCTCGCTGCTGCTCTTTCCACCAAGATGTTATCTTGGTCTCAGTGGGGCTGCCGCACTGGACAGTGTATGTGCTGGATGGTCCCAGTGTGCTGCAGCTCCTGCCCACGTCGCACCATCTCCGCAGTGGGGCATCAAGGAGACGTGAGATTCAGGTTCCTCAGAAGTAGGAGCAAGCCACAGCCCTCTGATTCCTGCACAAAAGCTGTAGCAAACCAATCCAGCAGTAGCCTGAGTCCCAGAATCAGTCAAAAGCCTGGATACTGCCATCTCCCACTGGTTTAGGACCTGTTTTTCCTGAGCTCCAGGTGGCTCAGCTCAGCAGAAGCCCTCTGCCTGGTTTCAAGAACACAGCACACCACTGTAGTTCTGAAGGATTTCTGGGTGTCTCCACTCCTGCTGCTCCTCATGTATATTCAGAAATGCAGATGGTTCCCTGCAAATCCACATCATCTTCTGGCTTCACCCTTTCTTTGCATGTAAAAAGCTAACTCAGAAACTACAGTGCAGGCCCATGGGTTACCTATACAATGCTACAATAACAAAGCAGCACACGTTCAGTGGTGTTGATCTGGAATGTTTTTGGGGTTTTCTAGTATGGCATTGTTCTGGATGCTGGCCCATCCCGCACCAACCTGTTCATCTACCAGTGGACCACCACCAAGGCAAATAAGACCGGGGTGATCAGGGAATGTAGTTCCTGTCCTGTGCAAGGTAAGGTGTCTGATTTGTGCTGGCTGGGCTGTGGTACTGGCATGGGATGGATAGAAACAGAGAGATCTGTGCATGGATCATTACTGCAATGTCCTTGGCTCCTCTATCACAGGCTGTATCCTGAAACAGTGATGATAGTGAAGCAAAAGCTGCTTATTTCCAGCATGAGTCTTCTCAACATGGGCAGATTTAGTCATACACTGTGGGACATCAACAGCAGGTGATAGTTTCTTTAGCCTGCTGCAGCCACAGAAGCTCACAGAGGGGACAAGGCTCATCCTCATGTCCATATAGATCAGTGACACAGCCAAGGTTGCTGAGCTTCTCACCTAGTGAAGAGCAACAGAGACAAACCTGGCTGCAGGGTGACTCCTGGTGCGTTTTGCTTCCTCCTGGCTGTACTCTGGGCTCCGGTGTGTGTAGCTGGTGTAGCTCTGGAGCAACAGAAGTACAAAGACTCCAGCCCCCTATGTGGGGTTTGATAGCACAAGCATGAGTTCAGCGTGGATTTAGGTGTCACATTTTGGAGAATATTGGGGTCTTCCTCTCTAGTTTGAACCAGTTTAGCCCTGCCAATGCCAGCTGATAGGGTTTCATGCAGTAATGCTTGGGGTTTTCCTTCCCTATCTCTCAATCTTGCTCTGATGTTGAAGCCTGATTATAGCAGGATGCTGGGAACCCCTGAACTCCCAGTAGCAGTATGCTGTGGGAGGGCAGCTGCATAACAAGCAGGGAAGAGGGTTTGTGCCCTTGCAGGCTGTAAGCAATACAAACCATGTATAGAAGATGCAGTAAGGGCTCCCTGAAACCTTGTACATGTCCCTTGCCTGCTGCCACCTTCACCAGATGGCTTAAAACCAAAAACTATAGCTCAGAGCAGCAGTTTGCAGCAGCAGCAACAAGAGGTACAGGCAGCTCTCTCACCCACATGTGAGAATTCATCCTTTGCCTACACCCTCTACAGCCTTGCAGTAGCTGTAGACAAGCTGCAGCTCAGCCCTACACAGGGCCCACCAGAGCAAAGCAGGGAGTTACACAGCCAGGAAGATGATGGGAAGAGGATGGGGAAGTGAAGCTCTTTCTGGGTAGCAGTTGAAAGCCAGCATGTAAGACCCCATTGAATCTTGCTGGAAAGATGAGGCAGGGCTTGCACACAGCTTCTGTCTGCACAGCAACAGCTTCCTCTAAAGCAGAGGTGTTTTGTGGTGGCTCAGAAGCCACCTTTGTCAGCACAAGAGGAAGTGGCTGGAGGAGAGAGGTGACACATCAGCCACACTCTGTCTGCATGGCAGCATGTCCTTTTGCTTATCTCTTACAGCGGCTACATTTTTTCCTCTTGCGGCCTCAGCTGCTGAACTGCCCTATGATTGATAAATGGTCATTTGTAGGACATCTCAGCAGCAGAGCTAGGTTTCTCTCAGTGTGATTTGGGACTTACATGCACATGTTTCACTCCCAGTACCGTATTTCAGTAGGATGGGTACGTAGAGGAACTCCATTCCACCTGTGGCAGGTCCTGACTTTAACCATGCCCTAGGATAGCAACTCCGTTGGGTAACAGCTCTCACACTTCTCCCATACCTTTCCTTAGAAAATGCCATTTTAATCCCTGGTCCTCAGGTCTGGGAGTCTCCAACTACACAGATTCTCCTCAGAAAGTCATGGAGAGCCTGCAGCCCTGTTTGACCTGGGCCCAGCAAGAGATCCCGGCAGAGCAGCACAGCCAAACCCCGCTCTACCTGGGAGCAACTGCCAGCACAAGGCCGCTGAAGTGAGTGAACATTGCAAACCCTCAGCCATCAACACATGCCATGGGATCAGTCTGTGGCTGCATCTCTGCCTGCCTGCTCTGCAGTGCTCCATCCCTGGCCTGGTAGCCAGGTAAACCTTCCCCAGGTCCTGATGTACTCAAGGGGACTGTGGCTGTGTGTCCCCAGTGTTCCCCCAGGCAGCCATGAGGATGACAGTCTTGCTATTGCTACCAGTCTGTGTTGTGTCCTTCACAGTTGTGCTTGGGAAAACACCCATCAGTCTGGAAGTTGAAGTTTATGTGACAGCCCACCTGGGCTTGCAGGGGTGCTTCTTGTCAGCAGGCTGGGAATGGTGGTGGGGAGATCCACCTCATCATACACACTTTTGTGTTGTTCTCAGTTATCTCATTACTGGGACTTTTATCTCCTTTAGACACTGGGGAAAAGTAAAGCCTGGAGGGGACCTGGTCAGTGGAGCAAGGCCACAGGACTCCCTCAGTGGCACAGGGTACATTCTTGAATGTGGCACAATTGCTCAAATCATCCCTCTGCTATTCTCGCCCTTAGTGCCATGTGAAGGGAGAGGGAAGTAGCAGCAGGAGTGGGACTGTCATTTTGTCTTTGTCCTACTACCCAAAGCAGGAGCACAGCAAAAGCCCTGCAGCTATGCCTCCACCGCAGGTTGCTCCTGCAGGGTCCTGCAACAACAAATGTGCCTTCTTTTTCTTTTCTCTTTAGCCTCACCCATCCCATCCTCTCTGATGGTCTCCTTGCAGCCCTGAAGTCATCTCCTTTCAAGTTTCAGGGGGCACAAATCCTGTCCAGTCCAGAAAAGGAAGCATTCAATTGGGTTGCTGTTAACTATGTCCTGGAGAACTTCTTCAAGGTAAAGGACAATCCTGCCTGGGGAGTAGAGCAACTCCCATTAGCAAACAGCCATACAGACATGTATGTATGTTGAAATCCTGTAGCTTAAACAATGCTTAAGCACAACTTGCACTGCCTTTCAGAGAAGGCAGGTTATATCCAGCACCAGCTGGTTGGGGGACAGAGTATGAGATGGTTATAACTAGGATGAAGGACTAAAGGTCTAATATAGCTTGTCATGGACATTCAGTTGCCCTAACAGATGTGAGACTTCCTGGACAACACATCCCATGCTTGCATAACCTGGCCCTGAGGTGTCAGTAACAACTCCACTGCTCCAAGTCCCTGCAGCTCTAGCTGAGCACCACAGTCAAACAGACATTGCTGCTGTTTGTGGCATTGCCCCTGGAGACCAGCAGTCCCACAGGATATCCTCTGGATGGTGGACAGAGAACCAGTCTTTTACTGCCAAAGCAGAAGCCTCTTATGGAGATGCCAGTGAGAGTAAATCTGAGTGTCCCCACCACAGGGGCCTGGTCAGTATTCAGAAGGCTCTTGCTAAACAGAAAGAATACACAGGAGTTTCCTTACTGTCCCCTCAAGCCAAAGCCTTTGAGTTCTTCTTATGAACTCAAAGGGCAGGAGAAAGGCAAGTTAAGCCAAGTGATTCCACATCAGCAAAGTGAAAGGCAGTTCTGATTACCAGCAGCAAGCATGCACTGGTTAGGGAATTGCTAGCAAATTCCAGCACAGCCTCCCCCAGCCAGGGCAGAGCATTTCCACCCATGTAAACCTGCCTGCCTGCACTGCTAACTTCAGCATCCCCAAAATCAGTTCTGCAAGACTGCAGCAGATGAAACATCAGGGCTCATCTGACAGCTGGGTCACTTCAGCACCAAGGCAGCAATTGAAGCCCATACCTTCCCACTTGGAAACCTCCTTTCCACCACCCTCTCCCCTGCTCCTACCTGCCAAGACCACTGCTTGCTGAGCCCTGTTTGCTCTCGCTGGCTGTGGGGAGCTCTCAGTGCAGATGGCAGAGCTTGTTCAATGGCTCCTCTGTTCCCTGCCAAGCCACCACTTCAGCATCCTTATATCCTGTGGGCAAAACAAGAAGTTGGGCTGTACTGCACCAAAGAGCTTTCTCTCTCTGTGCACTAATGCTTGCACTTGACTGTGACCACATGCAGAAGTCTTAAGAACTGACCTCTCTGGTTCCTTTTGGGTCAGTACGACTGGCGAGGACAGTTGGTCCCCTCCGGGAAGGGGATGGCAGGAGTCCTGTTGGTGGGAGGAACCTCAGCACTGCTCACTGCCAACGTGGAAGAGGAGAATCAGGCACCTACAGAGGAGGTGAAGCTGCAGCTGTATGGTCAGACACACAGAGTGTACACTCATCACTGCCCCTGCCATGGCACAGCCCAGCTCCGCAGCAGGCTACTCGCACTGCTCATTCAAGTGAGTATCAACAGAGGGTGTTTGTAGGGTTCCTGACTACAACAGTACTAAATAAAAGCTGCACAAGGTGTAGCTTCTAACAGGTAAAATGTCAATCACTGTCTTTAACACAGGGCATTTGCATATACTTTAAAAAAGCCCAGTGCACTGGTAGAACATACTCCCTATGCCTGAATCAATGCCCTCCAAGCAGCCACACAGGCACCCATTCAGAGGTTTCCTACTTGCAGGCTGTTTGGCTTCTTTCTTAATACACATGAGCACAAAACTGTTCTCCAGAGGTGCTAAGATCACCTTCAGGGTGAAGAACAGCAGCACCCAGGAACCAGCAGGGACCTTCCATCTGGGGTATTTCCTTTGCTGATTTAAACCCTGAAGCATCTTTAAAAGAGCACTATTTCATCTGGAAAACATACAGGTCCTTTGGTTCTTCCAAACTTTATTATACTTGGCAGGAGGCAGGATCTGATGCAAAGTCAGGAATCACTTTAGTCTCCACCAAACCTGATTTTTTTTTGGTCAGAAATAAACTACTTGCTGCCCATCCACTTGCCCCCCTCTAAACCACACCTCTTATATGAGACCTGAATGTCCTACATAGAGACCCACTTCACCACAGTTATATTGGGAATTCCTAGAGATCCCAGACTGGTTTGTGTTGGAAGGGACCTTAAAGCTCATCCAGCTCCAACCCCTGCCAAGGTCAGGGACACCTTCCACTAGAGCAGCTTGCTCCAAGCCCCTGTGTCCAACCTGGCCTTGAGCACTGCCAGGGATGGGGCAGCCACAGCTTCTCTGGGCACCCTGTGCCAGCGCCTCAGCACCCTCACAGGGAAGAGCTTCTGCCTAAGAGCTCATCTCAGTCTCCCCTTGGGCAGGTTCAAGCCATTCCCCTTATTTCCTGATAAGAAACACTGGTTCCTGAGGGGTTGAGCCATCTGGATGTCAAACCTGAACAGCCTCTTTCTAGCAACTAGAAAGAGTACAGGATCGATTGAAACTATTTCTGGTTTAAGGGAGAGCAGGTAGCACTGGGACTCAGCCTCCCATAGCAGGCCCAGTCATTGCAGCTTGCCCTGGACCCTGTGGGAGCTGGGGGACTGCTGCATTGGTCTGGGACTTCCAGTTGAGTGCCTGAGACAAGGTTTGCAAGCCTTTGCAGCCTGTTTGCTCTTTACAATACCCTGGTGTCAGAGGAAAACCATTCTTAACTCTGTCCCATTTTGTCTTCCTCTGTGACGGTTTGGGAAGCCAGCCCATTCTCTTGCTGCCTCTGTCCTTGTTTTATTCTGCCTCTAGGATCAGAGAGGGGCTAAAACTGTGTCTAATCCTTGCTGGCCCATCTCCTACTCCCGGGAAGTGCAGTGGCAATCGGTGCATGCTGGGCCTTGTGCTGTCAGTGAGGACACATCAGACATCTCTGGCCCTGAGGTTTTCAATATCACCGGCTCCAGCAATCCCACCACGTGCATGAGACTCATGCAGAACCTGCTCAACTCTTCCTCTTCCTGCAGCTTCTTCGAGCATTCCCTCAGAGGAGCCTTCAAGCCTCTCCGGACCCGGTTTCTGGTGAGTTGTCATCTACACTGGGGTAGGCAACTGGTGTGGAGAACCCATGCCATGGGACCAGTTTGATCATTAAGAAGTACAGTGGGAGTAGCCACACTGTGCCCTCTGCTTTGGGTAATGCTGTACATGTGCTCTCCTGCCCTCTCCTCCTCATTGACACATAGCTGGTCAAATATGGACCACAGGCTTCCCACCAGTGACTGTGGCAGGGCTTTGCTCATCCATGTCTCAGCAATGCTTGCTGCGAGACAAATGCTGGGGCTCCACAGAGCCAGCAGCAATGGAACAGCCAAGAGTCTCCTGCTGAGCAGGTCTGCTCACATGAAGTCTGTGGTGAAGCCAAAGATCTTCTGCCACTTCCTCAGCAAACATCTGGGCACGTTCCACCACAAGCATCCTTGTATCTGAGACCCTGGATCTAGTGTCCAAAGTCATTGGGTTGTTAAGTCAGGACCAGCTCAAGATCCCAGGACAAACTGAGTGCATTTCAAGGGAGGAATTACAAACATTTCTTCAGCTCCCTGCTCCTGAGAGCTTCCCATGGACACAGTGCCAAGGAGCATAATGACTAGTCTACTTATCCAGGCAGGGCACACAAGCTAGAAACAGTCCTGTGTCTATCTCCAGAAAGCAACAGATCTGCTTGTCCTCCTTGCATACATCAGAAACACCATAACCACCAATACAAGCACATGGAGAGGGCACCCTGGCCACACACCCCACAGCTACTGCCACTTTCTTTCCTATAGGCACTGTATGTGATGTGAGGATGCAGAATGCAGCGTGACCTGATGATTATTTCTGTTGCAGGTGATTTCTGAGGCCATGGACTTCATGAGAGAAACCATGCCCTCTCCTGACTTGGGTCAGGCAGTCAACAGGCTTTGTGGGATGTCCATCAAAGAGGTAACTGGAATAACTCAGTGTGCAAGGAGAGTGCAAAGCAAGGAACAGGCTTTTGTAAAACCCCATAGGGCTCACACTGACAGAGCTTAATTGACTGGCTCCCTCAAGGAAAAACCTGGATTTTTCTGTTTGCTGGTTTATACCCACTTTGAGGAAACAGGCTCCTCTTATTTTATTTCAAATCCCACCTGCTGGCAATGCCTGGACTGAGTTAAATGAAAAGCCACAAGTAGCTTTTGCTGCATATTAAGGAGTAAACAGGAAGGCTGTTTACTCACTCCTGCACATCACCCTTCTCTCCTTAAGCACAAGGAACACTCACTCAAATGCCAGCAGCTTTCCCATTTCACCTAGGTCCATGCAGGCCAAGCCAGGGAGAAGTTGCAAGTTCTCTCCCTCAGTTTATGGCTTAGAGGTCACACTCATTTGTGCCTACACTGACCAGCATCCACAGTAACATTCAAACTGGACAGTTTGCTAATGGGGTAGCAAAGCAGTTTCTTAGAGCTTTCTCTTCTGGACAGAAGAAACAGATCTTGTTCATGTTCCTGTTGAGAGAAAGGCTACAGCATAGCTCAACCTAATTAGAGAGTAGATGATCATACCAAGCAGCACACCTGCAGACCTGCCTGCCAGCCCTGCTGCTCTTGAACTGCATGGGCTTTAATAAGATGGGAACAAAGGCACACAGAGATGACACCAGTTCCCAGACCGCATTCCAGGAGGTGCAGGAAACATGGTTTCAGTCTGCACAGGACACAAAGCCTTCCTGCAGTCCCACAGGTGATCCCAGAGCAGGAAAGGAGAGGTTACAGCAGGGCTGAAATTCTGGTACTGAGTATTTGCTTTATTTTTTTCCTCATCTTCTTTTGGAAATGATACCAGCTGGTGAAGGAGTCCCAGACAAGCCTGGATACACTTGCAGATTACTGCCTTGTGTCTGCCTTCATCTTTCACCTCAGTACAAAGGGATACACCTTTGACTTCAACGGGTCTGTTTGGACTTCATTCCAGAAGAAGGTCAGTTACCTTCAGCGTGGTACTTCCAGTTACAAGGGAGGGGTGATTTCAGCAAAGCCGACCAGTCCCCATTCCTCCAAGTCCAAACCAGCCAGGTTTCTCCAGCAAGATGCTTTTGCAAAATAAATTCATAACTGTGATAAGCAAGAAAGACAGTGACAGAGAGCTAGAGATTGCACTGTCCTCTCTGAAAAACAGATGGGTCAAAACCTTACCTGGAGCAATATCATCTTTAGAGCCTGTATCCAACAGGCAAGCATGGCTCGAGTGACACTTTATGCTAAGGATAAGCTGCTGATAATATTTCCTGAGCCAAAAGATGTTGCCCTACCTCTTTACAATCACCTTTATAGCAGTGAGGCTTTATAACTGGCTTACAAGGTATGGAATTGCTTCAGGATCTGGAGCCTCTAAGGAAAGGAGGATTGGATTCAGGTCCTCCCCTTCACAAATGAAAAGAAAGCCTATTCCCTGTCACAACTCACCAACAAAGCACACTCCCAGTGAGCAGGGCTGCGGCAGTGACAGCAGTTCAGTCAGCCATGTGGCAATCGTCATGCTAAGGCAAGGTAAGGAGGTAGGATGAGGGCACATCCAGGGAACCCAGTCTGGGAAGCCTGTAACACAGGTCTGAGGTGCAACCAGGCAACAGGGCCAGAGACAGAACCAAAGACTTGAGATCCACCTGGGAAAACCAGATAGAAAGAAGAAAAGGAACAGCACACACCTACAGCCTAGCTCAGGAAAGAAGAGGCTGCCCAGGCCAGAGCTTAAATGGAGCTCCCAGGCCCATGGGCAGAGGCAGGGGGGCAGAAGTGTCAGGTGAGGCTGGTTGGGGCAATGAAGGCCTATTAGTTAACTCAGGGCACCGGGAGTGTGATTGCTCCTCATTTCAAACCTAATCCTTGGATCAATCTCAAATAAAGTATATGAGGCCTTAGGCCTGTGCACAGAAATACAGCTGAGGTCCAGAGTGTCTCCTCTTCTCACCTCTCCTCCTTTTTCTTTCAATAGATGGGTGATAGATCCTCTGGCTGGAGTCTGGGATACCTGCTGAGTCTGACCAACACCATCCCCCAGGACAGCCCGAGCTCTCTCAAGGGGATTGAGCCAGGGGTCTGGTCTTTGCTCCTCATCCTCTTTGTCGTGCTGCTCACTGGCTCTTTCATGCGCATATCATACCGAGTGATGGTGAAGGAGAACAGCTTCAGTAACAGGAACAGCAGTGTCTTTGATGACATCTGACCATTACTCTGGGACTCGATACTTCTGCCAGAGGGCAGTTCATAGGGGTATACAGAAATCACACCACTCTAAGTCACTGGAGGATGCAAGTGATTTTCCTGCAGGACTCTCAGAGCCCCAGTGCCTTACTTCAACTTGCTAGCACTTGCACTGCCATACTTTGAGACAATGGATCCTGCTCTACAGGAAGCCTGTGATTCCTGGTGGATGGCAAGCTATTCCTATCCAAATGAGGTAGCCTGCACTGATCTTGCTTGGGCTGCAACTGGGATTACTCATGTCAATGTAATGGAATTATGCCTCTGGGCAGGCAGGCCCTGAGCTAATACAGACTTAATACTGAATAACACTGTCAAATCAGGAGAGGACGTGTCTGAAGAAAGTGCTGTGTCCTCTTCTGTGGCAAGAGAGACACCGCCTGCAGTATTGCCACCAGCAAAGACTGGAACAGCGTTAAATACAGTCGGAACACGACAAGCAACTTGCTCCCACCCCACATTCTAGAGAAAAAGCAGGGGTTTTCTGCCTGCCCCTACTGTTGTTCTATCTCAGTGATGGCATCTATGTGGCCCTTCAAGAACTCTCCAAAAGCAAAGCTTTTTACACTTGGCCTCTACAAAATGCACAGAGCATCGAAGGAAAAGCAAAGGGCAGCTGAGTTCCAGTCTCTTGGCTGAGTCGTGGCAACTCAGGGTTAACACTGTAGATTTAAAATCTTTAACCAGGACTTGGAATTAGATGATCTTTAAGGCCCCTTCCAACCCAAACCATTCTATGACTTGAATTAACACATTTAATTTCACATCTGCTAAAATAAGGTGCATGGGGGGCTGCGGATCACCAGTCTGGTCATTTGCACTGAACTGCTTGACTCTGAAAGGGCAGTAGCTCATCTAACACTGTCCCTCAGACAGGAGCAGACCCAAGAAAAGCTTTCCTAATTGACTTTCATATTAGTCTGTGACTAGATATACTTTATAATCCAACAGTCCAGTTTCCTCTGGGCATTGGCAGTCATTCCAAGATGCCCTGCTTGTCTAAGAGCTGAGGCACTGTACAGATTGTGTTATTGTGAAGAAAGGGATCAATTCAGACAAACACTGCCCTTTGACTAAAGCACTCAGAGTTCACCTCTCTGCTTCAAAGCAACAAACATGCTGCTAAAAGCCCAAAGGACAAGTGTCTCCAGCTCATTTCAGACCACTTGAAAGAGAAATTTAAATGCTCGCAGATATAATGATGTGCCTTGCAGGATTTTTAAAGCTACCATGGAACCCAAATCCTTTCAAATCTGATTATTTATTCCTTGTGCTCCCAACTCATATACATGGACACCCCCATAATGTTGGGGCATTCATAAATTTTCAGGCCATTAATGAAGGTTTGGAACCTGTCAGTCAAGTTTGGAGGGGTGTGGAAAGAGATTTAAATTAACTTCATATTCATTTCTTGGAGTTGCACATTAGATATTTTTAATTATATCATGGTATTAAAGACGTTTTAATAGACTGTCTATGTTATTCTTGGCAAGAGATCACAGGGGGGCGGTTTATTGTGCATAAGCATGTCCCAGTGAGGAGGATGGGGGGTGCTGGGTTTGCCTCTGTTTACTCCAGAGCTGTTTTGCTGCGTACTTTCAGGGTACACAATGAGATACCCTGAAGGCACTTTCTCCCCAGTGGAAGGCAGACAGAAAATGACTTCAGATAACCTGGCTGCTGGTATTCAGTTGATGAAAGACATGTCTACATCTTTGATGTGTTTTTTGCTCCAACCATCTGAAGAAGGTAGGAGGGACTCAGGCAAGCCTGCATAGGAGAACAAAAGAGGTTATCAGGGAATCAGTGGTATCAGGAAAATTCCTGAGACTTCATTTGTCCCGCATCTGGAAATGCAATTCTTAACAGAGCTCTGGCTTTGTGACCTGTCAGCACTGTGGGATTCCTGGTGGAGATTTGCAACTTGTCCAAGAAGAATCCTACCACTGTCAGGAATGGAAATAAGCCAGTGAGATGCCAGGAACCACAGGACTGGGTGTTCTGGCCTGCTCAGTCATTACAACTTCTTGACTTTGAATACTATATCACAGGCTCCAAGAGAAAAGGACACTGGCTGCAACTTCCCCAAGCCCTTGTTTAGAAGCTTTGGGACTTCCATGTAGATAATAAGTGAGCAATTAGACAAGAAGCTCAGCATGTCCTCCAACACTTTAGTTTGCCTGTACTGAGCCCTGTCCTGAGCTCTACGGAGCAATGGCCCGTACAGATGCCTAACTGAACCCATTAAATCCATGACACTTGAGGCACCATTTGACACTGAGTGCACTGCAGTGCAAAGACAACCCACAACCACTTGATTTCAAGCAGATCTTAAACTCTTGACCTAAAAGCTGTTGTTCTCACCAAAGGCACAGTGAGATGTTTCAATGGCTGAAGTTCCTCCTTCGGTTGTTCACAAACTGCAGGTGGCAGCTCCGCTCTCTCCTTTCCCACCTCTCCTTCCAGATACCACCACTACTGCCTCCTCCAGCAGGCAGGTCGTAGGGACAGGCAGGGCAGGAGTTCTCATGTAATGACTGTGCTGCCCACCTCGAGCTGCAGCCCCCAGCATAAGGGCTCCCAGTGCACTGGGCTTGGGCTGGGCAGTCTTGATGGTGCTTATCTTTCTCTTCCTATCTGGCAGAAGAAAACCCACTTACAGATGTGTTCAGCAGACTATGAGCTAGATTGGTATTTTTAAATCACTGAAGTGTGTTTTTAGTCATAAAAAGGCAAAATATAACCCAAGCTTGGGAACCCTTGAGAAGAATGGAAACTAATAAAAGATACTCCTTTCTCCCAGCTCTCTATGGAAGCAGCTTCTTCATGTTAGTACTATGTAACTTTGCAGAATTAACCCCCAGATTACCTGGACAGAGAAGATCTACTTAAAATGAGATTCTAGATTAACTCACTGACTTTGAAACGAAGATGCTTGAGCCCTTTGGTAACAATGCAATTGTGGCAATGCTTATTAATGAGGATTTTCTGTCTGTCCACAAATTCTTTATGTTTATGCATAACTGCCTCGCTTCCCCCTCAGGCTGAACCATTGGAGAGCTCTTCTGGCAGATAATGTTTGCTCATGTGTAATTGCAGATCTCCTGCTGTTGGCAAGTACCAATAAAGAAGGAATCAAAAGCATTAGATAGAAAAATTGACACCAGAAAAGCCCTTTGACTATTTTAGCTCCAGAAACACACTAGGTTATGTGACCTGCTGCTGGCTACAGCAGCCTACATTTCATTTAGGCATGTTTGGAGTATATTAGCTCCTGTCTTTCTTCCAGCTTGTACCATTTCCAAAGCATCATGTATTCCCAACAGTACATCCCCTGGGTTGTTTCAACGAATTATCATGAAAGCTGAGAGAAATAATGGTTTATTGCCTGCAGTCCTGTTCTGCAGTACAGAATTCACCACTTTGCTTTTTGAGTATAGGTATTTCACAGGATGCTTACAGATGGATTAGTTCACCAGGATTTCACAGGGCTGGAATCTCTACCCAGTGCTGTCACAGACCTCCTGGCTTATCTTGGTGAGTGATGAGAAGGTCATTCACACGTCAAGGACCTTCCAAAACTTGCCACACAGCTGAGCTCCAGCTTTCCATTAGTAACGCAGTGACTGTAACTCTTTCCTTGAGATGTGGAGATATCCAGTTCAGTAGTTAAGGGAAGGCCTCTGGAATAGCAAGGGTAGAAATGATGTACAGCACCAGGCACTGCACTCAGTTTAGTTAGAACAATAATGAAACAACCACTGGTGGAGCAAATCCAGCAGAATAGGAAAGGAATGGAATCATAGAATCATTTAGGTCGGAAAAGACCTCGGAAAAGATCATCAGGTCTAACCATAGAACACCTTTTGGCATGGCTGGATTAGAGACTGATCAGAACATTTCATTTTTGTTGCTATACCATAACTATGATCATGTATCTGGATATATTCCAGAGAAGTAGGAAGCCATATGATGTTTATATGCTACCTCATGGACTGTCACTCCTACTTCAAGAGCTAATTCAGAACACACCAAAGCAGATGGAAATGCTATCAGAACAAGCCCAGATGAATACTGGGGTCAGTAAAACCCCAATTTTGCCACATATCTTCTAATGTAAAAGTCCTTTCATAAGGGTGGTGAGGTGCTGACAAGGGCCTGTAGGTACAGGACAAGGGGGAATGGCTTGAACCTGCCTGAGGGGAGACTGAGCTGAGCTCTTAGGCAGAAGCTCTTCCCTGTGAGGGTGCTGAGGCGCTGGCACAGGGTGCCCAGAGAAGCTGTGGCTGCCCCATCCCTGGCAGTGTTCAAGGCCAGGTTGGACACAGGGGCTTGGAGCAAGCTGCTCTAGTGGAAAGTGGCCCTGCCCATGGCAGGGGTTGATACTGGATGAGCTTTAAAGTCCCAACCCAAACCAGGCTGGGATTCTGTGATAATCCATCAAAGCCAGGCAAGTTAAAGTTTTGCAAAGTGGAAACTCGGCAGAAGTGTCTTTGACCTGATTTTCACCATGCTGTCGGTACGAGAGAGTCAGAGCCTCGCTGCAGTAGATGCTTTTAGATCCCTGATCAAGTGAGATCAACACAGAACGTTTGAGCCGTTGCTCCCCTGAGCGTGTAATGACAGGGACTAGTCACAAGAGGGAGAATGACAGAACAGCGCTTTAAGCCTCAGGAAATCTCCAACGCAGCGAGTACCTGGTCCCACCACAAATGAAATCAATGAGCACAGGCTTGTCTGGAGATTTGTCAAGGAGACTTCTGATGCGGACACAGATGAAAGACACATTGTAGCATGGAAGCTGTCTACGTGTAGTATGTGAGAGCAGCACTAATCAGTGATTTAAGAAGCCACATCATTAGTGGAAGGCAGCCTCTGTGCAGGGAGGTGGGCACTAGCATGGAGTGTGGATGAAAACTTTTCTGGATGCAAGAGGGAGAAAGAATAATCCCCAAAAGAGAGAGGACTGTGCTGGGAATGAAGAAGAGGGGGGTTGAGACAGAAAGGAATGATAAAATCGACTCTTGTGTGAAGGAAAGCTTATTTTTTCTCACAGCAGGGGGGTGTCACCATATGTGCACCTCACGATGGAATTAGTCACCACTTCCTGATGGAAATTCTCCAGAGGAATAGATCTCCGAGTGAAAGAAGGTGCTGCCTCCAGGGCTCATCACTGGCCACAGCCACAGCCACAGAGCTGTGGGACTGAGTGAAGGAAACTATGGGAACAGTGTTCAAAGTTCACTGGATTTAATCATAAAAGATTAATGCTGACCCTTATGTCAAGTGCAAGCTGGTTTAGTATTACCTCCTGTTCCATGGTAATCACTGACAGTGGTTAAGACTCTCTTGAGTGCAAGCTTTGAAATGACAGACTCATGGCCACCTTCTGACCTGAGGAGCTCAGTGGAAACCATCAAACCAAATGGAAGGAGCTCTTCTTCCACACAGGGTGTGGTTAAACCATGGGCCTCATCGTGACAGGAGGTTGTTTATGCCAACAGTTTACATGGCTGTAATAGGTGATCAGATAAATTCATAATAATCCTTTGGGGGTATTAAACAAAAGTTACTTCCTTGTGGCTAAAGAATTACCTGAACAACCTGCCACATCCATACGTGTTTGCACTGTTCTTTGGCAACTGCTGCTGATCGCTGGAGACAAGACTGGCCCAGAGACACTTGTGGCTAATTCCCCTTCAGCTGCTTCTACTTCTCTCAAGCAGGAATCCACCCACTGCACCTCTCACCCGTCACTCTCTGGAAGCAGTCCCTCACCTTCAATAACCTCGCTCTTTTGAGAGCAATAGTTTCTAGAAATGAAGTATTATTTATCCCTAGAAGTAGCAATAAGAAAGACTGGAATGACAAAAGGTCTGCACTTACCCAGGTCATACTTAAGTGTTGTCATAAACCTGGGACGACCCAACACCATTATCTCTTCCATTCTGGAGGCAGGCTTCTACTCACATTCACTCTGCAGTGTCCCTCTCAAACTCAGGGCTTCAGATTTTACCTGTATAAACAAGTACTAGGCTGAGCTTAGACCAGGATGCTAATTCAGAGGCACAGACTGCTATTGTGCTGGGTAAGCATCAAGAGAAGGATCATAGCCATTGTCTGTTTGCCTGCTGAGAGGAGGGTTCCTCTCTGTATGCTCCATGCAATGGTTCAGTAAAAGGAGAATGCAATACTCAAAAGTATGTCCCCACTATGTTCAAAACAACCATATTTGCAGTAAAATCTGTTTCCATGCTGACAGCAGTAAAGAGTTAAAAAAATCAACAAAACAATAATAGTTAAAAAAATAATATATAGCTCAACAAAACAGAAATGCAATTTCCAGCTTAATTTTATCTCCACTACCATGCCTTTTGCTGGATTATACTCAGGAACTTTGGCCCTGTAATACTCATCCCTAACATTTTCTAGTATCCCAGCCATTAACTGATACAGTGAACTGCCAGCTGGGAAATTCAGATGCACCTGAATGAGGTAAAACCTCGTTGCACTTGCAGCAGGGTTCGAGGAGAGCTCTCAAGGAATCAAATACGAGCTAAAAGCAATGAAAACACGATGTGGGAGCCACATACCTCCCCATATGGGTAGGATTCTTCTCTCCTCTGCTACCCCAACTGCTTTCCAACCATAGCTGGCAATCTGCAGCAGTGCCTCTAAAACCAAAGAGAAACAGGAATGCACTTTAGTATTGAGCTCAGGCAGGACCATTGAATGCTCTTTTTGATCCCCAAATTTGCCCAGTTGTCAATGTTTCACACAGAGCTTTGCCTCTGAAGGAATGCTTCATGTGAGACAAGGTCCTGGCAGAAACCTGCCTCGTTACTCCCTAGCTCACCTACGGCTACACACTAATCCGGTTGCTTGGTTGCCACAGCATTAGAAGTCACAGGGTGAGACAGTCAGAGCTCCAGCAGCTCTCCATGGAGATTCCTGGCAGCTTGGCTGTGTTCCTCCTCACAGAGAGCTCAGAACTGGCATTTCACTTCCATTTTAAAAAACGCAAAAGTATTTAAAATAATCATTTCCTGTGGATCTGCATGTAGCCAAGAACACAAGTACTCACTGACTGGCATGGAATTAGCAAAACGAAATGTTGCACAAATAATGTGAAATGCCTCCTAACCCCTTGGTCTGCAGGTGCTGCATCTCCCAGGGAAACCTCTGGAGGCTGGACCACAGGAGCAAAGTTTGAGGGTACATCCCCTGCTCTGCTGGCTCTGATCCTGCCACCCTTTTGGAGATAGATACTGGAAGTCTTTCCACTCTTTTGCTGCCACTGGGAACGCTGGGGGTGGCAACCATTTCTCACTACACATTACAGAGCAGCTGCCCTAACATTAAAAGCAGAGCAGGCTGAAGCACAAGCAGTGAGAAGCACTGGCTATAAAGGAAGGAATTAAGGAAGCAGATCCTTGTCACTGATGCACAGCTGTGTGCTTGCTGGCCCTGGCTGAAAAAGCAACAAACCACAACTGTACCTGCATTAACTGCAGCAGCACTTGTACCAGCAAACCTCCAGCCACCCCTGCAGTGGCTCTCCCTGCTCCATTCTGGTTTTCCATGAGCACAGGAGCTGCCTAATGCTGTTTTGAGTATGTCTTGATGAGAATTTTTGCTGAGTGTGCTTTCCTAGACAGCAAAACACAAACGATGTTCCAGTCTCTTTGTAATCGGGAATAAGCCAGAATTCCTTTTGAATGTTACTCTGAAGCGATGGCATTGCATCCTGGAGGAAAAGCTGTCTTTACTGAATGATTACAGCCTTGTATGAAATCTTCAGCAAGTCTGATCCAGATTCATCCTGGCTGCCTTTGATACCTCAGAGATACTGAGATTTTGGATTCGGGCACTTTAAACACCTTTACAGAGAGCAGAAAGGTGTTGTTAGAGTGCTATGCAGAGCTGGAATGGGCAGAGCCACCCCTTTCCACTGACTCTTGGTATGAGCACAGCCCCGAGTTAGCTTTTGAAATCAATGTCTATAATTAGGTGGGATAAATCTGGACCCTAAAGCCTGTGCATTACTCAGCTATCTCAAACCGAACTGCATAAACCTCCTGCATTCTGGCTTCCAGTGTGGGGGATGAGCCATGTACGTGTCTGCCCAGGGTCCTCTCAGGTCACTCCTGATGCTCTGGGGCTCCTCCCAGGGTCTCGGGGGCTGCTCCAAGTGCTCCTGGGCTGCTTCCAGCATCTCTGGGGGGAAGATGTTATTTACATGGCAGAAGTAGCAATCACCATAACCTTTGTACTAAGCCAGCTATCTGATCTCCAGCAAGAGCCTTCACAGGGCTATTCCCCTCCTGCCCACCTCACAGAAGCAGTTGGACACTGTTCTCCAAGCACAGACTATGGTGTGTGCACAAGCCTTTACGTACCTCTGTCTGGTAGGAATGACAGAGTGGCAGCCTCATGTGTTCTGTGTAGAGAATCGAGGTCATCTGCTGCTCACGCCTCAGTCCACTCCCACATCAAGGCAACAGACTGAGCCCAGCCAGGCTTGAAGAACTCAATTAGAGGCCACTTTCAAGTTTTAGGTGCGTTATGGAACAAGAAGAAGTGCCAGGACTTGCAGACATCACTGTCATCCTAACGAGCACGTATCATCATAAATGGCTCTGCTAAAACAAACACCAAAGTATGCTCCGCAGAAGCTGCTACCAACAGAGGAACTGCCCATGCAAGAATGCGCTAACGAAGGTGGATGGTAGAAGGGGAACAGCGCGGCGAGGGTGGCGTTTATCCAGACTGGGATGCTCGGCTGCCGGGCTGCCATAGGAGCACCCGCTCAGGACTGAGGTGTCACCTCACGGGGCACCGCGCTGCTCAGCACCGGCCCGAGAGCAGGCTCCCTGCCCGACACTCCCCGCCTCACAGCGGCGCGGTTGCCATAACAACAACTGCCGGCCCCCGCCGCCTCAGGCGGCTGCGCGCCAGAAAGTGCTAGAAAGGCGCCGCAGCCCGCGCATGCGCAGGCGCGTATACTCCCCCCCCCCCTCACCGGGCGCCGCTGCAGCGCTCCTGGGGTAACGGAGGGCGGCGGGAACGGGGGGGATGGGTTGGAAGGGGGGGCTCTCCCGGAGGAGCGGCGGTGGAGGGAGGCAGCGGCGTGCCCGGGAGCCGCTGGGGAACGACGGGTTGAGGTTTCCCTGGAAACCGTCCTCTCCCGCAGAAAGGAGGAGCTGCCGCCTACGCTGCGCAAAGTGCGCACCCGGCTTCGGGAATGGGCGGCTGCGCGAGCCACCGCCCAGCGCCCGCTGCGGAGTCATTGCGACGGTTACTAGGACACTTCGTGCTCAGCCAATCGGCTGACGTTAGCTCATCCCGGGGGCCGGCAGCCAATCACGTTCGACATCAATCATTCAATTAAGCCAATCGGGAGCGTCTCGAGCGAGTAGGGCGGGCACTGGCGAGCCCCGGTTGCCTAACAGTAAAATCAACAGACAGCTGGGCGGGGCTAATAGGAGCGGATGGCTTGAATGACAATCTTTTTGGCCAATAGAAACTCCTCTTTCGCAGAGCCTCGTTATAAGTAGCCAATAGCCACTGCAACTGGCCTCCTGGGCGGGGAGAGGAAGGCTGCGCGCGCATTCCGCTGCTATATAAGGGTTGGCGGTTTACCTCACGCAGCCAGAGTCGGTTGAGAGAAGGGTGTTTTTAGGTGGAAGTGACCGGTGTCGCCGCCATCATGAGGGAGATCGTGCACCTGCAGGCCGGGCAGTGCGGGAACCAGATCGGAGCCAAGGTCCGGGCGGTGGGCAGGGGGCGGCGGCGGGAGGTGGGGGACAGATGGGCGGCGTGGGACGCGCCCGGCCCGGCCGCCCCTGACGCGGTTTTCCCTGGCAGTTCTGGGAGGTGATCAGCGACGAGCATGGCATCGACCCAACCGGTACCTACCATGGAGACAGCGACCTGCAGCTGGAGCGCATTAATGTCTATTACAACGAGGCCACAGGTAGGGCCTGTCGCGCCTCTCGCCCCTTCCCGATCTGCCCCCGGCGTCGCAGTCACGGCTTCTCCTCGTTTTGCAGGTGGCAAGTACGTGCCCCGCGCCGTGCTGGTGGACCTGGAGCCCGGCACCATGGACTCCGTGCGCTCTGGGCCCTTCGGCCAGATATTCAGGCCAGACAACTTCGTGTTCGGTGAGTGCGCCGGGAGCGGGGGAGGGACCTGTCGTGTAACCGGCTCGGGGTGGGGTGGGGTGGGCAGGGCAGGGACGCTGCACTGCGGGCTTTGCCGCTGCACATGCTCCTGAGGCGAGCGCTGCCCCGGGGAGGGGGTTAATCCTGGCGCTGCGTGACGGGTGCGAAATACCGGCGAGCTGCGGGCGGTGCGGGATGGCAGCTGCGGGGAAGCAGGTCCGAGGAGACGCAAGGGATCGTTGCTCTTCCGACTCTCCTTACCTCCTCCACATTAACAGGAGCGACCAAACGGCTGCTGTGTCATTAGTAATGAATGTTTTCTGTGTATCCGCCGAGCCATTTCAGAGGTGCTTGTGTGAAACCACAGCTCAGTGCTGGCTAAAAGGAAGCTCTGCTGGGGGTGGGGTTCTGTGTAGCCTGATGCGCCCTTGCTTGCAAGCAATAAGCAGGAAGCAGTGACCGTAATCTAATACGAAAATGGCTCTCTTCCAGGTCAGAGCGGCGCAGGAAACAACTGGGCAAAGGGCCATTATACGGAAGGTGCTGAATTAGTTGATTCTGTGTTAGATGTTGTAAGGAAGGAGGCAGAAAGCTGTGATTGTCTCCAGGGCTTTCAGCTTACTCACTCCCTTGGTGGTGGTACGGGCTCAGGTATGGGTACTCTCCTCATCAGCAAAATCCGTGAAGAGTACCCAGACCGAATCATGAATACTTTCAGTGTTGTTCCATCCCCTAAAGTGTCAGATACTGTAGTAGAGCCCTACAATGCCACACTCTCGGTTCACCAGCTTGTGGAGAACACAGATGAAACATACTGTATTGATAATGAAGCTCTCTATGACATATGCTTCAGAACACTGAAGTTAACCACTCCAACCTACGGTGATCTGAACCATTTAGTGTCAGCCACCATGAGCGGTGTTACCACCTGCCTGCGGTTCCCGGGCCAGCTCAATGCTGACCTGCGGAAGCTGGCAGTCAACATGGTTCCCTTCCCCCGTTTGCACTTCTTCATGCCTGGCTTTGCCCCTCTCACCAGCCGTGGGAGCCAACAGTACCGGGCTTTGACCGTGCCAGAGCTAACACAGCAGATGTTTGATGCAAAGAACATGATGGCTGCTTGTGACCCACGGCACGGCCGCTACCTGACCGTGGCTGCTGTGTTTAGAGGCCGTATGTCCATGAAAGAGGTGGATGAGCAAATGCTAAATGTTCAGAACAAAAACAGCAGCTATTTTGTGGAATGGATCCCTAATAACGTTAAAACAGCAGTCTGTGACATTCCACCTCGTGGCCTGAAAATGTCTGCCACCTTCATTGGGAACAGCACAGCCATCCAGGAGCTGTTCAAACGTATTTCTGAGCAGTTCACGGCCATGTTCCGCCGAAAGGCGTTCTTGCACTGGTACACAGGCGAGGGCATGGACGAGATGGAATTCACAGAGGCTGAGAGCAACATGAACGACCTGGTGTCTGAGTATCAGCAGTACCAGGATGCTACAGCTGAGGAGGAGGGGGAGTTTGAGGAGGAGGCTGAGGAAGAGGCTGAGTAACAGCTATGCAGATGAATACCTGTAAATTTTGTTTAAAGCTGTATGAACTCTCATCAAACCTCTGTCTGTGTTGTGTTCCTCTTTATGTCTCAAAAGTCACTTCAACTGCTGTACAGGCACCATTAAAGCATTTTTCACAGTGCACGAGCTCGTTTCTCTTGTTCCTTTTGGTAAGCTTTTCGGGTGCTGTTTCCATAAGTCAGTGCATAGACGTTCCGGAGCTCTGGAAAAGAGAAGCAAAGGACTTGGGGTGAGCCCTCCGTGAGGCAGCCAGGCTTCTTCTGCCTCCCAGCCTGGTGTGGGTGTCACTGGATGTGGTGAACTGGTGTTGCTTTATAATCTGAGTGTGCTGGTGGTGGGGATAACGCCTCCTGAGAGGATGGAATTCAGCTCTGAGCTGCATCTAAATTTAGGTACCTGTGTGTGGATTCCTGTTACAGGCTCAGCGGGAGCTGAGTAGCTCTGTAGTAGATACAGGTTCTGTCTGCCTGACAACACCTTCCCAAGGCAGGCAGGGCTCCAGGAGAAGATGAGCCAGGCTGATGGGCTCAGCAGTGCAAAGCAGGCAGGTAGCCATGACCTGTGCCAGCAGTGCTGTGGACAGCAGTGCCACACCGCACTGCTGAGGAGGAACTGAGCTCCTGTGTGCACAGCTGTGTTTTCAAATCGTATGTGGAGGGTTTAAACCTCCCTAAGTTACTGCAGGCTCTGCTGCTGAGGTGGGCTGAGCACCCGCTAGCACATCAGGGGTGTTTCATGGCACCCCTGTATTAACACCACATTCCTACTGTGGTAGCCATGGTGTCAGCTAAAGCAACTGACCCACCGCTGGGGAGCTGGGCAGGGGAGCAGACTGCTTTCCTGCTGATGAAACCCTGCTCACTGCTCTTAAATTCAGAACTGTTTTGTGCAAAGTTTTTTGTGCCTTGAAAACAATTTCTCCTTCTAGTGCCTGAGCTGCTCAAGAGTCCAAATGGCACCAACGGGAAACAGCCTGTCTGCAGGAATGGGTGGGTGGCTTCAAACCTACCTGGAGAGGGAGCTGCTGTAGGTGTAAAGGTGGCAACGGGTGGTTAAAGCATGAAGACACTAGGGTGGGTGGTCAGAGCCCTCCCCAAGCAGCCCTACGCAGAGGAAACAGCTCCTGGAACAGTCTGGGCTATGCTGAGACGCCCCAGGGCTGCCACACACAGGATGTGTGCTTCCCCACTCTTTGCTTTCATTTCTACCAAGTTTTCAGCTTCTAGCATTTTCCTCCTCTGCACTGCATCAAGTACAAGCTATGAGGTTGATTCTTTCTCCCTTGTCTCCCTGATTTCCCAGCCCACATTACTGAGCTCTGGGCAGAGACAACCAACAAGACAGTTGCTGATTTGTTGATGTTTTAGGTTGATACCTTAACGCTTTCAGGTGCATGATGGGCAGAGCTTCCCCTTCACACACACAAAAATCACTTCAGCCCTCTCTGGTTAGGCGCCACCACTAACTGAGGATCAGGTAGACAGTGCAGGGTAGCCACTGCCCATCTCTATGCCTAATACCATTTCACTGCTATAATTTTGAGCATTCTCATCCCATTTATATAATTTGCATCTTGCTTTTTATCAGACTTTAAGGACATGGAGCTGCTGGAGAGAGTCCAGAGGAGGCCATGGAGCTGCTGTGAGGGCTGGAGCAGTTCTGCTCTGGAGCCAGGCTGAGAGAGCTGGGCTGGGGCAGCCTGGAGAAGAGAAGGCTCCTGAAGGGGAGACCTTAGAGCAGCTCCAGTGCCTAAAGGGGCTGCAGGAAAGCTGGAGAGGGGCTTGTGACAAGGGCCTGTAGGGACAGGCCAAGGGGAATGGCTTGAACCTGCCCGAGGAGAGACTGAGCTGAGCTCTTAGGCAGAAGCTCTTCCCTGTGAGGGTGCTGAGGCGCTGGCACAGGGTGCCCAGAGAAGCTGTGGCTGCCCCATCCCTGGCAGTGCTCAAGGCCAGGTTGGACACAGGGGCTTGGAGCAAGCTGCTCCAGTGGAAGGGGTCCCTGCCCATGGCAGGGGTTGGAGCTGGAGGAACTTTAAGGTCCCTTCAACCCAAACCAGGCTCTACTCTATGAATCACTTTCCTGATGAAGGAAGATGCTGTAACGCACCCGGGTGACGGGCAGGGTGTTACTGAGTCTCCACTGCTTTAGCTGGGGGTTGGTGGCTGGAACCCAGAGGAACATTCTGCACAAGCCTAGGCTGGCAGCCAGGCTGACAGGCTCTCCTGCAGGAAGGGGATGGCACCGCTCCAGCACCTCAGCACAGACCGGGAAATAACCTACTACCCATGTGGAACAGTTGAGTAATTGTTCACTTCTCCAGCACTACAGCTAATAACAGCACTACTTAATGACAGCAATTAGTATCAGTGACTTTCCTTTCACTCAGCTGATAACATTACCTGGTACAAAGCCCATGTAGGAAGGTATCAGTCCAGCACTGGTGTAAATTCTATTGGTAGGCCAGTAAGTCTGGGGATACCTCTTGCCAAAGCTGTAACATGGGTTTCTCAACATAAACTGGGGAGGATAAAAACAACACCAGGGTACAGTTAATTTTAAAACACACCGTTTTTACCAAGTCATGTGCTTTGACTCTGCATTCAATATTGAATGTAAAGGAATTCTCCTTCCAGTTCAGTTTTCTTCTAATTAGGAGCTACACTGCATTCACCTCATCACCTCTGAGCATCACCTGCAAGGCACAACCACCTTGTGCTCCTATATCTGATGTACTGCGAGCCAGTAGTGTCTGCTGGGCTTGGGTACAAGCCTCATCTGCTCCTGTGCTGTAACTCTGCACATCTGGGGGTTGGTTTGACCCCTTCAACTGGTTTTGTTTCTCCATGAGTCCCACTGGTGGCCATCAGCCAGCAGTTCCCTGGCTGGGAGGGACAGGAAGGCTTAGGGAGCGTTAACTGCAGGGAGAGTGTAAATCACCCCCTGGAACTGTCTGACCCCCCCCAGGGTGAGCCCCAGACGAGGGGCTGGAGGGTGGATGTTGCTGCTGTCAGTATTCAGATGTCACTAAAGCTGCGCTGCCCTCCCTGGTGGAGAAGGGATGGGGCTGATTGAGCCGAGCTGTGGGGCCACTGACCCATCCTGTGGTGGTGATGGAGCGGCTGCTGCATCCCTCAAGCACTGCACTGAAGCATGAGGGCTGCACTGTTTTGCCTGATGCAGGCAGTAAGCAGTGATCCATAGCACATCCCAGTATGTAACCTAGGGCAACAGAGATTTAGGGCAGCAGATTAATGGCTTGAAGCCATCTCAGATAGAAATGTGGTGTGATTTGGTTGTTTTCTTTAGTGTACTCCTATTCCTTCAGTGCCTGATGTGCCACAGCTGAGCTCTGCAAGGCTGGATTCTGCTGAATCCTGCAACAGAAACACCTCCCTCACTGATTTATTACATGCAGAATGCTACTTAAGTGATCAGGGGCAGAAAGGCATTGCAAACAGCACATTCAGTTTTGATAATGCCATGGTTTGGGATTGTTTTTCCTTGCTGCTTCATCTCAATTCCTATTAATGGCAGAAGCATAAGGAAGCCAGCACAGAAAAATACATTTCAGCCTGAGAAGCAAGAGGCTGCCATGAGCCGCCAGACCTGCTGCTCTCCCTGCTGAGTCATTTCTGCCCAGCTGAGTTTCTCTGAGCTGGGGATCCTCAATCTTGGAATGTGTTCCTACATCAGTACACTCTGGGATGAAGGCACTGCAGCGAATGCCAGTGACCAGAAAGCGTTGGGAGTGTTGTAACCGGTGTCACTGAGCTGACCAGCCCTCACCTGGGCTGGACCAGGGATGCTGCTGCATCTCACTGCATCCTGGTAGCAGGAGGAAATGCATTGCTTGGAATGCAAACTGTTAACTACTGGGGGGAGGGATCTCATTTTCCCATGTAGGAGGGAACTATATGGGGGATCTGACAGCAAGGGGACAAACAGCGTTTCAGGAGGGATAGTTCTGCATCCTTCCCAAAAGGAGATCTAACCCCCTTTAAGACAAATCCTGTTAGGAAAGGAAAAAGCTTTACAACCAGTTAAAAGAGAGGAATAACCACCCAAGCAGGCCAGGAAGGCATCCGGCACTGCCAGCCCAATAGAGAAGATGGATTGCACAAGGGAAGCACAGATAGTTGCATCCTGTGTTTCTGCACTCAGAGCCACATATTTAGCAGCCACCCTTGACCCAGCCCTCTCTAGATTTGCTTAATCCTTTTATGAACTCATTTCTTCTCCCTCAATGTCCCAAGGAAACAAGTTACAGGCTTTAATTGCTCATGAGTTTTTCACCATGTTACCTAATAGCATTTTACTCTGCTTGTAAGCTATAACCCCAGTCCTAACCCTACTGCTGCAAGTGAAACCACTTCTGGTGTTGCAGCTGCCTCAATTACACGGCTGGAATAAGATTTGTGCCTGTAACGTACCTGGTGTTGGTCAAATTCCTTCATTGCTTCCTCCACGCTCCGGATGTAGTTCACACCATGAAACCAGGAGAGGCGGGGGATGAATCCAGTGTACCCTGGGGATGAAGACAAGAGAGAACATTGTCTGCTTGAGAACATAGAGATCCTATAGACATCAACCAGCCTGGAAGTGGAAGAGGCTGGGATAAATACAAAACCTCAGCAGAGCACAGGAAGGCAAAACGCACCCATTTAAAGTGTAAAATTAACTCTTACCTGTCGAGTATCTGTTCTGAAAGAGTCTTTTTTACAATGCCCAAGGAAAACTCAATGGATTGAACTGATCTGGGTGCATCTCCATGAGGTATGGAAGAAACATTTCATTTTCTTATAGCCTTTCCTGTGCACCAACAGCTCTGTCATGTTCTCTCCCAGTTTAATACACATTCAGGAGCTAACAACAAGGCGTCCAACCTTTCTTCCTCACTTGCCCTGCCCATCCAACAGATCTCCATCAAGTACGAGACAGAAACTATATGAAGTCTAAACCTACATAAAACATAGTGAGGTACATCTAAAACCCAGGCAGAACTCCCTCTTCCCAAAGGAATGCTTTGAAGAGAGAAAATAGTCTTCTGCATCCTGAAGCATCGATGCTCTTTCGCTTTGACTGCAATACTCTGGCACAGAGCTCCTGTTTGCTGTGGTCCACTGCAGAGTGAAGATCCTGCCCCGTGCATCACCCTCCACCATGCTCAGGCTCTTCCAGAGCAAGTGCAGAAGCTACAGAACAGACCTCCTTGTCCACCAGCTTTATACAGTCCTGGTGGTGCGATGCATCACTGCTTGTTGGCTGCATGATTGTGGAAGGGCTCTTGTTGCTGAGAGAGAAAGAACCACCACAAGGGCAGCAGGAGGTGGTGCAGAGCCCATGGCCCAGCTCTGCATTTCTGGAGCATTTTCTAGCCTGGCCCCAGTACTGTAGGGACTTCACATGGCTCCTGCATCCCATCCATGATGAGCTCTCCTGCCCATGGAGAGCATCCCAGAGGAACACCCTTACATGGAGAGAAGCAGTGGCATTTTCCATCCCAAAGCGTTAACTGAACTGGAATGACCAGCCAGGATCCCTGAGGTTTCCCATGGGGAAGGATGGTGACATGGCTCTTTCCAAGGGGGACTCCTGCTGCACGTGGCTTCCCTCCCTGTTACCTGTGATGACTTTCTGCTGGATCACGTTTGATAGCTCTGTTTCTGCCAACCAAAACTCCTCCTCCTCGGCCCCGTTGGTTCTCATGGGCTCCTGGGTCAGCGGTGGCAATGTCACCTGCCCCTGCGTTACAGGTTCAGAGCAAGAGCAGTAAAAGCTGTTTCTTCCTACAGCTCCATTGCTTAAATCAGCAACAGAACCTATGAATGGCAGCTGCTGTTTCCTGTTCTTCATAGAATCATAGAACAGTTCGGGTTGGAAAGGACCTTCAGATCACCCAGTTCCAACCCCCCCTGCCATGGGCAGGGACACCTCACACTAAACCAGGGCACCCAAGGCTCTGTCCAACCTGGCCTTGAACACTGCCAGGGATGGAGCATTCACAACCTCCCTGGGCAACCCATTCCAGTGCCTCACCACCCTAACAGGAAAGAATTTCCTCCTTATATCCAATCTAAACTTCCCCTGTTTAAGTTTTAACCCATTACCCCTTGTCATGTCACCACAGTCCCTAATGAAGAGTCCATCCCCAGCATCCCTATATGCCCCCTTCAGATACTGGAAGCTGCTCTGAGGTCTCCACGCAGCCTTCTCTTCTCCAGGCTGAACAGCCCCAACTTTCTCAGCCTGTCTCCATACAGGAGGTGCTCCAGCTTTTTCTTCCCAGCTTTACACTAGGAGCTACCCAAAGGTTTCTGGTGAAGTCCCATTGCACGTGCCCGCTGCACACAGAGCCTCTCCTTTGGGCACTGAGCTCCTCTCTAAATCTGCTTCTCAGAGCAAGGAGCAGGAATGCCCTTCCCTGGGATTTCTGTCCCAGGCAGCTGTTGATGTGATGGGCATCAGATCCTTACTCTCTGCCCTCAGGGAGCATGCAGAGCCCTGGCTGGCTGGAGCGGGATGGAAGAAATGAGGGGCTCAGACACATTGGTCCCAAGTGATCCTGGCTTTGCTGTGTGAAACAGCACCAGCCCCAGAGGCAAACACAGTGCTTGTGCTTAAGGGATAACCGTGGTGAGAAACTCAGGTGGGAGCAGGGAAGGGACCAGATACCCAGTGCAGTATCCAAAGGGGACAGGAGGAAGAGGGTGTCAGGGCTGCCAGTTCACCCAAAGGAAACACAGGCCTGGCACAGTGCGAGATCTGATGATGGCTGGGATTTGAAGCTAAAACTTCAGCAAATAAGAAGTTCAGGCTTTTTAATTAGGAAAAGTAATTAATGAGTACCGCAATTTCCTGGGTATGGAATGGACTTGCTACTGCTGGAAATGTTTCTGTGTTTGATATCCTCTACGTGACACTCTAAGCTCTCTGCCCTTGTCATCCACACCCACATCATAGAATCCCAGCCTGGTTTGGGTTGAAAGGACCTTAAAGCCCATCCAGCTCCAACCCCTGCCATGGGGTTCCACTGGAGCAGCTTGCTCCAAGCCCCTGTGTCCAACCTGGCCTTGAACACTGCCAGGGATGAGGCAGCCACAGCTTCTCTGGGCACCCTGTGCCAGCGCCTCAGCACCCTCACAGGGAAGAGCTTCTGCCCAAGATCCAACCTGAATCTCACCCATTTAAGTTTAAAGCCATTCCCCCTTGTCCTTTCATTACAGCCCTGATGATGAGCACGTCAGGGTCCCTTTTCACACCCCTGTTCCAAGGAGATCCCTTCCATGCCCACCAGTCCCAATCCCCATCCCTCCACAGCAGCATCCTCTACCCCGTGCCTGTTCCACCCCAGACCACTTACTGGTGCGCTTCCTGCCCAGGCACCACCGCACTGGCCGGGTCCACACCTTCGTGTCAGCCACTCTCGCCCTTCGGCCTCAGGATAGCGTGGAACACTGGGGGGGTATTCCCGAAGCACCTGTGTCCTCGGGACGTGCTCGCCGGGGTGCTCCCGGGGCTCAGGGTCCGTCTGCATCATGGTCAGCTCTTCCTCGGCCAGCTCCGGCTTCAGCCGAGGCAGCCTGGCCTGAAGGAGTGGGTCAGGGAAGGTCGCTGTAGCCCCAGCTCTCTCATAGGGAAAGCACCCTGTGGAATGACAGCGAGGTAAGGGGGAGGAGAGGCTGAGTGGGGGGTTCCCATCACCCTGGACTTCAGCCCCTTGTAGCGAAGGAAAGGAGCCTGGAGCTCAGCAGCATCCCATAGGCTGTGAATGCATCCCGTGGGTGCCATCGGCCCGCCCAGGTAACCATCCTGCACGGGCAAATGCACAAAGAGAAGCTCAATAGCTTACAATTGAATCTAAATGACACCTAAGCTCTACAATACCAGCAGCTGAGTTATAAAGGGAAAATAGACCCCAATGTGTCCCTTTGCTCCCTGCACCCCAAACACAGACCCATGGATTCAGCACTGCCTTGAGCTCTCCGATCCCATCATGGAAAATACCCCGGAGGAGCCCAGGCAAGGCTGCAGGGAAGGGGTTAAGGAATCCCTCACTGACAGCAGGAGCTGGGGATGAAGTCACCAGCAGCAGCCAGTGCTTCCCAGCTCCAGTGCTGGCAGATGCAGTAAGGGCTGGTGAGGAGAGCATGGAATGGGGACAGGGTAATGAGGGAGGGCAAGCGGGCTGACTGGTTAGTTGGGTCCATCCAAACCGCAGCTTAATCCCAGGACATGCAGATGTAAATGTCCAGGTATGAAGCCCGTAAACACCATCTGTGGTGGAGACCCGGCTCCCGGGAAACAGGGCTGGGATGGACAGAGAGAGTGGAAGATTCCAAGCTGCATGGCACAAATTCCCAGCAGGAAACGGGAAAGCATCGCTTTGATGTGGCCATCCCCAGGGAAATGGAGACCCAGATCCTGCTGGGAATGCTGCCCTCAGCCTGGAGAGGACTCGCTTCCACCAAACAGGGCATCCACATGGTGTGGTACATGGCACACGTGTCTCCACAGGATGGATCATGGGATAGCTGCTGCTGCTGCAGCCTATTTTGGGTCTGCTCCACAGGGACCAGGCACTTTGGCTGAAAGAGCTGGGATTTGGCAGGAAATTCCTGCAGATTCCCAGCATTGGGAATCTAGAGGAGCATATCTCAGTGTCTGATGGAGGAGATGGGGCCTGCGAGCAGGGAAAGAGGAAGAGGGAAAGTGGGAATGGGCACACAAGCCCATCCAGTGATCTGAGGTAGGAGCATTAGGATGCAAACTGAATTACAAGCTGTGAGAGCTCTTGAGGAGAGCAAGCCCTGTACCAGGGGGGTCAGCTGGGAAAGGGCTGGGAGCAGCAGAGCTGAATGTTCCCAGAGGATGGATCTGAGTCCTTGGAATTGTGCTGGGGTGATCGGGGAACCCTCACAGCTTGGGTCTGTGCTGCAGCGCTGCTCACACAGGGATGCTCCAGTCACTGCTGATGGGCAGCGCTCACACAGGGATGCTCCAGTCACTGCTGAGCAGCACTCACACAGGGATACTTCAGTCACTGCTGATGGGCAGCACTCACACAGGGATGCTCCAGTCACTGCTGATGGGCAGCACTCACACAGGGATGCTCCAGTCACTGCTGATGGGCAGCACTCACACAGGGATGCTCCAGTCACTGCTGATGGGCAGCGCTCACACAGGGATGCTCCAGTCACTGCTGATGGGCAGCGCTCACACAGGGATGCTCACACAGGGATGCTCACACAGGGATGCTCACACAGGGATGCTCACACAGGGATGCTCACACAGGGATGCTCACACAGGGATGCTCACACAGGGATGCTCCAGTCACTGCTGAGCTGCACTCACACAGGGATGCTCCAGTCACTGCTGAGTGCTGCTCACACAGGGATGCTCCAGTCACTACTGAGTGCTGCACACACAGGGATGCTCACACAGGGATGCTCCAGTCACTGCTGAGCAGCGCTCACACAGAGCCAGGACCTTTTCTCCTCCTCCTGCAAGCAGCTGGGGGGGGGCACATGGAACTGGGGGAACGCAGCCAGGCAGTGACCCCGACTGACCCAAGGGGTATCCTGGACCATGTAGCACCATGCTCAGCAATGAAACTGCGGGGACATTGAAGGGGGGCTGCTGCTTGGGGGCTGGCTGGGCATCACACAGTGATGGTGAGCAATGGTTTCCAATGGCATCACTTGTCTTGCCCGGGGTTTGTTTCTATCTTTTTGGTATTTTCCTGTTCATTACAATTTATTGCTATTTTTCTATTCCAACTATTAAAAACTATTACAAATAAATATGAAAATTTTATCTCAATCCATGAGTTTCCTCACTTTTATCCTGATTCTCCCTTATCCTACAGCAGTGGGATGAGTGACCAAGTGGCTGTCGGGGTTTAGTTGCTGGCTGGGGTTAAACCATAACAGGAACATGGAAGCATTTCATAACACAGCAAATCCCCATCTACCTCCATCTAACAGCAGGCAACCCGGGAACTTAAACCTCCCCTCCCTACCCCACCGAACACCAACGGGGCTCAGCTCTGCTTCGCACTGATGCTGCTGCCCCAGAGCTGTGATTGAGCCATGGATAACAGGAGCCGTGCGCGTTGGAGCAGGGCCCGGGCTGTGCTCACCTGGGTGCCCGGGGGGGCGGCCCTGGCCTCCGTGCTTGTCCCCACTGAAGTCCTCAATGACCTCCGGCTTCTGCAGCGGCGCGGGCAGAGCGCGGGGGCCGCGGGCAGCGGTGGGGCCGCGGGCAGCGGTGGGGCCGCTCAGCAGCCGGTGCGTGGCTCTGCCGAAGGTCTCCCCGGCCTGGAAGCGGTACTGGGGGATGAAGCCCTCGTAGCTGGGGAGGAACCAAAGAGCGGTCACTGCGGGGGGCTGGGACGGGCCCATTGCTTGGGGCTGTGCGGCACCGGGAAGGTCGCAGCCGGGAGCACGGAGGGGCTGGGGAGCGGGGGAGCAGGGGGGTGCCTGCGGGCAGGAAGGAGAACGGGAGCAGCACGGAGCGGGTGTGCGGGGCTCGGCACGAAGCCAGGCAGGGGTGTGTGTGTGTATGTGTGTGTGTGTTTGTATGTGTGTTTGTATGTGTGTGTTTGCACATGTGTGTGCTTGTACAGGTGTGTTTTCACACATCAGCATGCAAACCGGCTGATGGGTTTACAGGCACAGGCTCAGTGCTTCTGTTCATGGGGAATACAGAGAGCGGCCAAAGCAGCGCCTGCAGAGAGGAAAACTTCATAGAATCCCAGCCTGGTTTGTGTTGGAAGGGACCTTAAAGCTCCTCCAGCTCCAACCCCTGCCACAGGCAGGGACCCCTTCCACTGGAGCAGCTTGCTCCAAGCCCCTGTGTCCAACCTGGCCTTGACATCGGCTGCAGTCACTGGAACAGCCCCAGTTAAACACAGCTCTGGTTCAGATGCTCCTCTCCCTCTCTCTGTTACTGGGAATTCCCCGTGTCCCTGTTTCAATACTGGAACTCCAACCAAACTCCTGCAGGATGCGCTGCTCCAGCCCCCCGGTGCCTGGCAGTTGTGTGGCTCAGGGTGCTGGAGCCCTGGCTCCATCAGCACCGATCGGGAGCTCCCGCTGTTCCCGGCACCACAGCTCCTCACAGTGATGTTATTCCACCTCTGAAGCAGGAAGGCAGAGCTGCCGGTTGCCATGTACAGACACAAACACTGAAGGAGCCCACTGCCTACCCAGGACCAAAGCCAGATGATGCACAAGGATCATAAGATGATGAGCAAGTACTTTCCCTTCCAAATGCTTTCCCCAAGAGCAAGCAGAGCCACACATTTCCACTTGGCAAGCGGTCCCGCTTTGCATGCAGGATCTCGGCAGCACCTCGGTGCCTCCTCCCCATTGATTTTCAATGGGTGTTGCAACATGGGAGAGCTGCACCGGGACCATAAAGCTGAGCAAGGGCACAAACGGCTCAGCCCAGGTAATGACAGGGTGGGGGGAGAGCTGCATTCAACTCATGGCAATTAAAAGCGAGGCAACAGGAGGAGCTCGGCTGAGTCAGGCTGGGCTGTGGGGAAGGGATGTGCCACGGAGTGAATGAATGGTAAGGGCTGCGCTCACAGCGGGGCTGCTCCTGCCTTGGGTTTGGCTGAAGAACCCAGAGGGATGCCCCTGTCCCTGCAGTCGCTGCTCCCACCCCTCACTGCCCTCCCCAGGGCCTCCCCCCTGCCCCTCGCTCAGCCCTGTCTCTGCCATCGCCGCTCCCAACCAGCAGCACCCAAACCTGCTCCTGGGCACCGGGAAGGGCCTGGGCCCCGCACCCTGCGCAGCTGCATGGAGCTGGCCATGGATTTACCCCTTCTGTGCACAGAGTCCTTCCCAAACCAGCCCAGCTCCTCAGCGCTGCTCTGCCGTTTCCAAAGCCCCATCTGTGACCATTGCCCAGCACAAGCGGCAGCGGCCGATGCTGATGTCCTTGTGTCCATGGCACGGCCCACGGGACAAGCGGTGAGGTGCTGCAATGCAGCATCCTCCTCCTGCAGTGCCCAGCGGGGTGCAGGGGCCAATGGCTCTGGTGGTGCCCTTCAGGCAGCTCCTCCCTGTGCCCAGCACCCAAAGCAGATGCAAAGCAGCACCCATTCCAGTGCCTCACCACCCTAACAGGAAAGAACTTCTTCCTTATATCCAATCTAACCTTCCTCTGTTTAAGTTTTAACCCATTACCCCTTGTCCTATCACTACAGTCCCTAATGATGAGTCCCTCTTCAGCATCCCTATAGGCCCCCTTCAGATACTGGAAGACTCTTATGAGGTCTCCACGCAGCTTCTCTTCTCCAGGCTGAACAGCCCCAACTTTCTCAGCCTGTCTCCATACGGGAGGTGCTCCAGTCCCTGAGCATCCTTGTGGCCTCCTCTGGACTTGTTCCAACAGTTCCATGTCCTTTTTATGTTGAGGACACCAGAACTGCACACAATGCTCCAGGTGAGGTCTCACAAGAGCAGAGCAGAGGGGCAGGATCACCTCCTTTGACCTGCTGGTCACACTCCTTTTGATGCAGCCCAGGTTTCTGGTCTGCAAGCGCACACTGAAGCCGGCTCATGTTCATTTTCTCACTGACCATCACCTCTTACCATCACAGTCTGGCTGCTTCTTTCCAAGCCTTTGGAGGAGAACATCACAAAAAGCTTTGGAAAACCCCCTAACCACGTATGAACCAGCCCACAGCATCCACAGCCCCCGACTCTTCAAAGGGCTTGATCCAGCAGCAGGGCTGTGCTCTGCCCAACCTGACAAGAGTGCCCGATGCCTCTGCAAGCATCTATCCAATGGAGGCCTTCGAACAGCCTTGATGCAGGAGTTATGGCAGTTTGGAGCCAACCCCTGCACAGCTGCCCTGGTGCCATTTGCTGCTTAAAGCAAGTTAAGAAAGGGAGTGGGGGGGAAGGAACAATTTTGGCCTTACCCTCAATGCACTATGGCAGAGCCTTTTGCTGTACCCTTTTATAAAGCAGTGCTCCTCATGCTGGAGCCCTGCCTCCTCTGGAGCAGGAGTTTTTAACCATGTCTTAAACAAAACCAAACAAGCAGCTTCCCACGGCTCAGAACTACAGATCTCAATGGGAGCTGTTTGCATTGAACAGGCATTTTGGATGAACTTACCCAGGGATATGGTAGGGATGGGAAGGGAAGATGCTGCTTTCCTTGGAGGCTGCCATGGCAATGCAGCAGCTCTGGCTGGTGGGAGGAAGGAGATGCAGCACAATGCAGTTGCCCCAGAAACCTCTGTGATGCACCAGGAGCTGTGTTGTGTTGCGCCTGGCAACGCTCCCAGCTCCTCAGGTTTGGCTGGACACGGCCTTTGTTTCCCCCCATCCTGGGTGAGCAGGGAGATGTCACAGTGCTTGTCAGGTCCCCCAGGGCTGGTACCCCTGGGACAGCTGTGCCAGAGGTTCCCCACCAGCAGCCCCAGCAAGGTCTGGAGAGCCCCAGTCACTGCTGCAGCAGAGGCTCAAGGATTCCCCATGCTACAGGGGAAGGCTCAGCCTTCCTCTCCCTCAGTGCCTCCTGCTCTGGCTGTGTGAGGATGCACCCCTTTGCTTCACACACACAAGGGTTGTGCCCATTCCCAGCACCATACAGGTGACTGTGTCCTGTGTGTGGTGGGGTTCACCCCCTCCAGCTGCAGGCAGGCACAGAACATGGGGTCTCCTGCACTGAGCAGCTGCCATGGCCAGCACATCACAGCCCACAGCGCCCTGAGCACCAGCATCATTTCACCAACTCCAGTACCAGCAGTGAGGCTGGGCCTGGGGAGCTCAGCCACAGCGCTGAGGTTTCAAAGCACTAACCAGAAACCAGAGCTCTCATCTGTTCAGGTCCCTGCTCCTCCACCCGAAAGCTTCTCTGCAGAGGTAAAATTGCTGCTTTGGCTCCTGCCCTTGGTGCCAGTGAGGGATCTGGAGTTTCCAGCCTTTATAAATGTATTGAGTTTGCCCAGCTCCTGAGCAGCACCATGGGACAGCCCCAGGTCTGTGAGGGGGTGAGGGCTCTTCTCAGAGGTGAGCAGTGAAAGACAGAGGAGATGACAGGTACAAGATGCACCAAGGGGCAGGCCCAGTGCACACAAGGAGGGAGCAGCACAGCCCTGGGGCAGGGGTGGCATCTCCATCCTCAGAGATCTTCAAAGGCCAGATGGGCAAGGCCAAGAGCAGCCCAATGGAGCTTTGTGGTCAGCTCAGCTTTTGGTGGGCAATTCAATAAGAGACCTACAGAGGTTCCTCGAAGCCCAGGTCTTCTGATTTTAACATGAAGAAACGGCTTACTGAAATACAGCACTGTGTTAATGACACCAAACAGCGATCCCAGGCTGGTCCAAGCCCCACTGGCCCAAGGGGGTTCAGGTCAGCATCATCCCAGCACTTCCAGAAGCTCCCTTCAAAGCTCACTCCTTTAAATGACCAATGGCTGCTCCTTCAAACCTGGGGTTCCACACGTACCAAAGAGCTACTGAACAATCAGAGCAAGGTATCTGTGCTCAGTGCAGGCACCTGGGTAAAAGAATAAAGCAGAAATCACTTTTGTCAAGGTTATCATCAGAATTTATTGATATGAGAGAAACTTTGTATGTCCACATGTCAAGAGAGGAACAGTACATCCCGATGGAACAAGTACAGGGCCCATCCAGATGACCTGACAGTGCTCTGGCACCTCTGAACTCCAAAGTACAGGAGATGACACACAGGGCCAGCACCCACCCAGTGCCCCACAGGCTGCAGCAGGGACCACGCTGGCTTTGACTCCCATTGCCCAGCTCCAAGCAGGCACTGCACAGGTAACAGCAGCTCCTCACCACCCCTGCAGTCAAACAGGGGAAAACACCTATCTGGGGTGAGCTCCACCTTGGAGATGGGGTGACTTGGACCCTTTGCTCAGAGGACCAGCTCACATGCAGGTGCTGGGGAGCCCCACACTGGGTCTGCAATGGGACAACCTGGGTCCTACCAAGCGAGCCACAACTGGGAATCTTCAGGATGGAGTTTGCCCTGCCCAGGGAGCAGCCCCAGCCACGCTCCAGGCTGGCACCTGCCAATGCAGCTGCAGGTTACTGCCTTCAACATAACATTTATCCTCAGGTGCTGAGTGTTTGGACATTCCCCTGTCAGCAGTGCCCTCGCAGAGCTCTCAGCACAGCCATTCACACTGAGCTTGCGGCTAAGACAAAAGCTGTCTTGTTATCCTTACTGGAAATACATGCTATGCTGGATGCTGGTTAAAAGGCAGCAAGTGCTGAGCTTTCATCTTCTCCCAGCTTATGAAATACTTGGTTTGGTCCTAAGTATCTTGCTAAAGGATTAGAAAGGGAATAGCAGAGTATTCCCCAGGCACTGGGTAAATCCTCAATGGATTTATTGCAGAGCTGAATTCCCTCCCTCACTCCAAACGGATTTCAGAGCCCTCTAAAACCCTCCAGAGAATGAGCTGTTTGTGACAGGACAAACAAAAACCAACCCCAAGTTCAATGGTCTCATGCTGTGCAGGGAGCACCCAGAGCAGAACAGACACCCAAACTAAGGGGATGTGTCAGTCCCATCCACAATGCCAGATCTGACCACAGCCCAAGTGCATCTGCCTGGCCAACAGCAGGAACCCTGCCACAGCCCTGAAGAGGAACCACGAACACTCAACATACGTGTCAGGGCATGTGCACACGTGTGTGCTGAGGGACCACCCGTACTCTGCTCCTCCTCTCACAGGAGCTGTGACAAGGGACACGGCAGGTTCTGCGCTCAGCCGTTCGGTTTCACCAGATCCCAGTTCCCTCTGCACAGGTAACAGCATTGACTTAGAGATCTCATATTAATGGGTACTTATACAGGATTAATTGCACATCAGTCCATTGTGGCTACAAGTTCATTAGGCTAATGAATCTACATAGTGACAGTAGTACAGTATCAGCTACGTTTCAATACAAACTCCCTAGCCTAGCCTTAATCTGTAGGTCAGAAGAAGATCTTCCACCACCATGATCTTCCTACAACCTTTAACATTCATTTTCAAAGTTATTTATCTAGAAAACAAACAAAATCCAGTGTGGGGAAAACGCACATATAGAACAAAAGCAGTGCTTAACAACCACAGGAAAAAAGAACATCAGCTTGGACTCTGGGATCAGCATCCTCTGTACACCCTGGCAGCGTTACTTCCAAAGGGTTGCTAAATGCTCCGTCAGTTCTCAAGTCCATAAAAGCATTTCCTAGCTCTAAACGTTTCTAGTCTCTCACTATACATATTGTCTGTAGCAAGAGCATACAGAAACACTTGCTAATGTGCACAAGACTTCCATTTGATTTAATGGAATAGTTTTAGAAGACTGAAGTCTTTACTTGTAGAAGTACAACTGTTTGTGAGTGGCAGTGCTCTCACCGACTGGCAGCTTCTGTTCCACCCAGGAGAAAGCTCCAAGTCCCTCAAGGTTTTACTCATCTATGTTGCCCAAAGGTGTGTGGGTATCCAAGAAAACCCCTCTCACAGTATTCCCAGGAAATGATTCAGAAGAGGAGATGATTTTTCAACCAAATGAGATCCTCTGGTCTTGTGTGTCAGACCATGGCCAATAGAATGAGCAGCTGCCATGGACGTCTCAACTTAAATACGGTTCAGTCAAGGGAGGAGAGCAAGGTGGCCTGACCATCTTCTGTGAGGTACAGGCAGAGAGGCACCAAAGTCACTTCTGTTCTCAACAGTTTGTCTCTTTTTCCTGGAGTCAAATGTTTGATTCCATTTGTTCTAGCAGGAAGTGGTGAATCATGTCAAAAGTGGGACGATCTTTTATATCCCTGCTCCAACATTTCAACATCAGGTCAAACACAGGGTTAGGGCACAGAGGAGTCTGGGAGAGATAGATCTGCAAGGAAGAAAGGTACAGCTGTTTCAGTGGGTTTTCATATGAGAATTGAACACCAAGAGGACAGTTTCACTCCAGGTTCACAAGACACAGCCATCATGCAACGCTTGAAATCCATTAAGCATGAATCTGGCAGTGGAGTCTGGATGGAGCTTTGATGCCATCTCAAATGGCACTGCAGACACTTTGCCAACAGATTTGATGAGATGGTCACAAAACAGTGCTTTGTGCCCCAGGAAACACGAATGCTTCAGAGAGATTTGTCTTCCAAGTGACAGCAACATACAAACCAAACCCAAATTTACCACAGTAATATCCAAATACTTCCACTCACCGTAGACACCCCATGAGGCTTTCTAAGCATCGTGACAGCTTGTTAGCAGAGAGAAAAAACACCTTTTAGAGCTCATCTAAAGCACAGCCTGGCAGAACTGTTTCCCCTCTCATTCCAATACACATCTTTTAGGCTCTTCACTAAATCATTAGCATTCAGGAGACAGTGAATAAAACCTCCCATTATTTTATTCCCCTTAATCCTTTAACTTGACTGGTGCTAAAGGTGAATTTGGGGAGAATAGCAAACTGCTTACAACCTGCACTCCATGTTTTTGGGTGCAGTGATGCTCAGTACTGCAGGGCTGTCCTGCATCATCGCTGGTGTCTATTGAAGGCAGTGGAGCACACTGTCCTCCCTGGGAGCTGGCCGGAGAGGACAGAATGATACAGACAAGCCCTTCAGGCAGAGATGGCCAAAGGCTTCTTGGCATATGTGGAGACATTCCAAAGAGTATCTAATCCCTGGGAACTAACAACTCTTCCTTCCCCACCTCAGTAAGTGCTTCCTGGTCTTTCACAGATAATGCTAGCAGGAGAGAGATGTGAAACAAAAAAAAAGCACAAGGATTGTGTAGCAGAGGCCAGAAAAGCCAAGGACAGAACAGACTGAGATAGAAGTGGCTTATGATAAGGAAGAAACACTGGAGAGGGCCAAAAGATTCTTCCAGTGGGATTCCAGGACAGGAAAGCTGGTGCAATGAGCAAAGAGGAAGAGAGGTGGGACACACTGAGAAGGTGAGTAATGCAGAGTCCTGCAGATGATGTAAGGCCAGCAGAAAGGCTCTGGGAGGTCCACCAGGATGTGACCAGGTCAAGTGAAGGAAGGAGAGGTCATGTTTGCTGTCTTACCTGCCTGCCCTGGCTCCGGAAGAACTCCCCTGTGTTCTCAATGACTTGCTCATCCGAGAGGAGGCTGTAAGGTTGCTCCTTACACAGTATGAACATCTCCCAGAGGGTGACCCCAAAGGCCCAGACATCACTGGCTGTGGTGAACTTGCCCTGTGAATGAAAGAATGTTGTCAGCCCAGGTTGCTCACAGAGCACATTCAGCAGAACCCATTCCAATCTACATCCTCTGCAGCTAGACACGAGGATGTGGAATTCATACCTGGGAAGATGCTCTGAAGAAGAGACAGCAGAGCAGGTGACCTGCTCCCAGCAGTGCACAAAGGCACTGAGGTATGACATGGCTGCAGTGTGGGCCAGCAGCAGCATGTCTGTGGAACCCACAGGACAGCTCTGAGAAGGTGCAGTTGTCACTGGGGCAAACCCCTTGCATCAGGAAGCAAGTCTCAGAAAGCCACAGACAACTTTTCCTCCTGAGAAAGCATCTGCAGCAGGAGGAGAACGGACTGTGGCCTTCCTCCACCCAGAACACAGCAGGGCAGCCCAGGGAAGCTTTGAGCAGGAAGCAAAGGCTCAGGGTGAAAGCAGAGCCAAAGCAGACTCCAGACTCTTACAGAAAGGCCAAGACAATTTCAGTCTCTGCACATAAGAAGTCAGTGACAGTCTGCTCGGGTCCCTGTTTTCTGCCTTGGGAAAAGGTGCCCAACTGGCTGTGTTTGGGCTAAAGAAAAGAAGCTAAAGAGAGCTCAAAAAATAACAGAATCCACCTGGGGGCTGTTTGGGCAGGAAACATCCAAGATGCAGATTGCCCAGGTTTATCTGGCAACCCTAGCAGTGTGTCAGTGTTTGGAAGGTGCTCACACAGGGACTATGAGTGACTTATGGTTTAGATGCAGCTACAACCAGAAAAACAGGGTGAATTTAGAAAAGCTTGGGCCTATCAGCCTTTATAGACCAGGTAATTGCAGTTGTTCCGGGTACTCGGAGTGTGTGGTAAGAAAACAGAACCAGGTGATCTCACCAACTGGTGTGAGAAAGAAATACTGGGCTCAATATTAAGGACCTGCATCCACACTGGATGTGTTTGGGCTGTTGGATGTTTTCCTGAGGGGAAGACAGCAAGACCCTTGAGCAGGAAACAAAACCCCAACCTCAACACCTGACTTGGCACTTTGAAACTCATGAAGTTTTGTCCATGCCCCTTTCAGCTTCCCAGCTGGGGAAATAAGCACAGAAAGGCAACTTCCTTATAATTGCAGCAGGAAATCTGAATGCCAGGCACAGAACAGAAATTAGGCCCCAGACGAGAGCTGATGCCATCCAGAAGGACCTGAGCAAGCTCAAGAAATGGACCGGTGTGAACTGCAACAAGATTGAAGGTCAAGGTCCTACAGCTGGCTTGGGGCAACCCGTGGTATTAATCCAGGCTGGGGATGAAGGAATTGAGAGAGACTTGCGGGTGCTGGTGGATGAAAAGCTGGACATGACCCAGCAGTGTGGGCTTGCAAATGGTGAAGCATTGGCACAGGTTGCCCAGAGAGATGCCAGACGCCCCATCCCTGGCAACATTCAAGGTCACATTGGATGGGGGTTTTAGCAATCTGATCTAATTGAAGATGCAGGGATTTGGACTAGCTGACCTTTAAAGGTCCCTTACCACTCACAGTATGATCTGTGCTGTATTTGCAAGGGCACACTCCTTTCCCAGCATGAGTTACATCCAAAGCAACCCAATGGACTTCTCACCTAGGACCATTTGTAGCACACATTTTGATGCTATAAGGACCTTCAGACATACACGTGTTGCTGTTTCAATGGTGGAAATCAGAGGAAGGAAGAATGGTTTTGTGCAGTCCCTACCAGGAGGATGCTTTCCCAGGCCATCCAACGGATGGGCAGTACAGCTCTTCCCTGGATCCGGTAGTAATCCCCACTGTAGAGATTCCTGCTCATGCCAAAGTCTGCAATCTTGATGGTGTAGTTGTTCCCCACCAGGCAGTTGCGAGTTGCCAGGTCTCTGTGCACAAAATTCAGGGATGCCAAATACTTCATTCCAGAGGCGATCTGGGTGGCCATGTACAGCAGGTTGGAGTAGCTGCAGTAAAACAAAGAACAGTCGGTATTGTTGCCCACACTCAACAGCTTCTTGCATTTGCTGTGTTACAGTGACCTGTTGGTTTAGTTTTTGCTGTGTCAGTGAAACTCAACTGTCTAGTTTCAGGCACTAAATCCCTCGCCTGCCAGGCTAAGCCAAGCTCTTGAGCTGCCAAAGCAGGAACAGACAAGCTGTCCTTGAAATTCAGGGCCCTTGGAATTTGACATCCTTCAGAGTTTTTAATATCAAGTGTTCAATTCAAGCATTTCAAAGAGTTCATGCAAAGCACCAACCTTCTGCAGAGAGACATGGAAAATTAAGCTGTACAATCTCAGAATCCCCTATCTTAAAACCTGCTTGGCCTAGAATTTCACACACTGCCACTGTGGCATGCTTACATTAATGTAAGTATGTCACAACATTAAAGAGACCTTATTTTTTAGTATGTTTAATATTACTGAAAATATAAACCGACACATTTTCCATCTAATATCATTTTAATTCCCTCATTAGCAAAATGAAGGTAATACCAATAAAGCTGCATGGTACACAGACAGGGTTTGGACCATCTGCCTTCCAGCATTCCTCACACACTGTTGTTCTCTGATGTTTCCCACTGTGGGTTGCCCAAATGCTCCCCACAACCAAGCATTTCTCACAACAAACCTAATAAAGTGTTCACAGTTGGTATTTCTCTGATAAAAGTCAGAAAAAGAAAGTCTGTCTCCTCCTCCTCATGCTCTGGTGGCAGGGAGAGAAGCAGTAACATGTTATCTGAATTACAGTGATGGAATGCATCTAATGATTACAGATTCAACCTACCTATCCTCATCAATAGCTAAGCTATCACTACAGCATCTAATGATAACAGAGCCAATCAATCTATCCTCATCAATAGCTATCAGTACAGTGATATTCAGCTAGCCCCTCACCCCTGCAGAGGCTCTGGGCACCGCTCCCCTCCCAGCCTTTCAGCACAGTGACCACCACACTCAGCTAGGTGAAACCCAGCCCAGTCCCACAGGCAGGTCCATGCTTTCCCTGAGCTGGGCGGACCTGATGTGTCCAAGAGAAGGAATTCTGCCACCCACTTGTACCTTGTTAACCTCATTGCTGGCTTTCCACATCGGAGCAGGCACAGCCTCCAAGATCCTGTTATCCCTTCCCCTGCTCTGCTGCAGTTGTCTCCTGCCTCAGGCTGTTGCTCTGCCCTTTGAAGCAGCCCAGTCTCTCCTGTCCCACCTGCACCCTGGCAGGGTCCCACCAGCAACTACTTTTTGGCTCCCTGTCCCTTTGCTCAGCAAGCTCTGCAGGGCTCCATGTCTGCAGTGCTGCATACAGAGGAGCAAGATAGGAGATGCTTCTTGGCAGAGTCATCCTCATGACTTGTTAGACAGCCAGAGAGACAGTGAGGAGATGCATTTCAAATACCAAACAGCCATAAGGACTTTGAAATGCATCACCTCTCTGCAGGAAAGTGTTCAAGTATTAAGTGTTCAAGGCCAGGACGGATGGGGCTTGGAGCAAGCTGCTCTAGTGGAAGGTGTCCCTGCCTGTGGCAGGGGGTTGGAACTGAATGAGCTTTAAGGTCCCTTCCAATACAAACCAGGCTGGGATTCCATGAAAGGGCTGTTCATCACATCCAGTGTATCAAATATTGGGCCCGAGACACACATGGAATGGTTCACCTTGCCACATGAAACACCCACCAGCATCGGCAGAGCCAAGCTGCCCTCTATGGCAGGAGGATTCATTTTACCCTCAGGAAACAAGTCCTACACAGATATCTGAGCTGGTCATACTGGCTTCCTTTAATGTGAAACTCTACCTGGTTGCAAGGAACGAGAGGCTGAAAGATCTGCTGGATTGAAAGAAAAACTAGAAGAAGAGCCAGATGGAAACCAAGCAAGAATAATGTGAGTGACAGTGCTGAAGTCAGGTGAGAGGTGAGGAGCAGATACAGAAGAAAAGACAACCTGAGACTTTGGTCAGGAAAAAACCTGCAAGTCTAAAGGTAAAAGCTGTACCAGATGCACAAAGGACAAGACAACTGGAGAAAGCTGGAGAAGTTTTCTACTCATATGCAAATCCTTTCCCAAACTACAGTTCCTGGTGTGTCATGACTGCAAGATGCCAGTTTAACACTCCACAACAGGACTGATCACTGCCAGCTACTGGCAGAAATGCTGGTGTTGTCTCGACTTGGGAAGACCCAGCTACCTCCTGGTCCAGTCTAACAGGACTGGCTCTGCCTAACTGACTAGTCCTTCAACTGTAATTAATCTTTGGGGAGGTCCGTGCCAAAGGCTAAGCTATGCACCAGCTTCTGATCAAGGTTTCTTTCTTCATACAACTCTCCTCTGAGGAAAGGATTTCTGCAATATTAGGATGCTTTTATGTTAGATCTAATCCTTCCACATAGGAGGAAAACAAGTGTCACCACTTGCACAAAATGGTTTGCCAAATATTCTCCTCCTGCTGGCTGATGAGATCTTTCCTTAGCAAAGCTCTACACTCAGCTCCTCTCATGCAGTATTTTTGAGACATCCAGAAAACAGACAAACAGAGGAATTTTCCCGATTTTCTTGTTGTAACACAAGCCCACCGACATGAACAGGTATCACATCAGCAAACAATACATCCAAGACAGTCACTGTGAACAGCCCAGTCAGGAACATCTCATGGAACACAGATCTCCAGACACCTCAAGAACAACATCCCAAACAAAGCAGGACTCGTGTCAGGACAGTGTGTGCCATGGCAATGGCTGGGCTGGAGGCAAGTCATTGCTTGGAAGGCACAGCAAATGAAAGTGGTAGCTCTGTGTTGTTGTTTTCTCCCAAAGATGGGCCGTTCCTCTTACCTGACACAGGGAATGTTGTTTGAAATGGCAAATTTGCTGTAGATCTCCCTCTGTGACAGGAACTGATTGAGGTCTCCATTTTCCATGTACTCTGTTATCATGCACAGGGGGTCATCACGCACACACACCCCCAGGAGCCGGATGATATTTGGGTTCTTGAGCCGTGACATGATCTTGATCTCCTTCAGGAAATCATTTCTTGTAAAACAGAAAACACAGGTTTGAATCCTAAACTATTCCTTTGTCTAAGGAAAGCAGAAGTGGTGTGTAAGCACATCTCAGGCATTTACACTTCTGCCCACAGCAAGTGTGAAAGCTGGTTCTGTGCTTGTGGTCAACACTGAACCCTTCCACAGCAAACAGGATTAATACAGCATTTCAGTTTGACATCACATCTATTCCTATCCCCTGCTCCCTGCTTGTCCTGCTCCTGACATGAACACACACCAGAGACACATGACACTCCCCTACAGCTGTCACCAGGGTTAACCTATGTGACACTGGTGCTCGGGGACTATTTGCTTTCCTTCCCAGATGGCTGGCACTGTGGATGCACTCACCTGGCTGTTTTGTTGACATCTGATCTCAGCATTTTCACTGCCACAAGAACCGGCTGGTGAGTGAATTCTGTAGAGGAGACTCCCAAGAATTCCAGCAGGCCATCGGCTTCACAGAGGTGCACCTGAGGGGCAGAGGGAGCTGTGAGAGTGTGCACAGGCAGAAAACCAGAGGAAAACACACACAGAATCAACCAGGTTGACCTCCAAGATCATTAAGTCCACCCATTCCCAGCACTGCCAAGGCCACCCCTAACCCATGGCACTGAGGCCTCGTCTCCATGCTGTGTGAACACTTGCAGGGACGGTGCCTGCAGCCCTGCCCTGGGCAGCCTGTTCCAATGCCTGAGCACCCTCTGGGGCAGGAATTGTTCCTCAGCTCCATCTAACCCTGCCCTGGTGCAGCTTGAGGCCGGTTCCTCTTGTCCCATCCCTTGTTCCTTGGGAGCAGAGCCCAGCCCCTCCTGGCTCCATCCTCCTGTCAGGCAGTTGGAGGCAGCCATCAGGTCCCCCCTTGAGCCTTCTCCATACTGAACCCCCCAGGTCCCTCAGCCCTTCCCCATCACACTTGTGCTCCAGGCCCTGCACCAGCTCCAGTGCCCTTCTCTGGCCCCACTCCAGCACCTCAATGTCTCTCTTACAGTGAGGGGCCCAGAACTGAACACAGGATTCGAGGTGCAGCCTCACCAGTGCCAATGTCACACTGAGGTCACCAGTTTGGTCACCACTGGCAGAATGACCAAATGAATGATCTAACGAAGGTGACACTGTCCTTGATCAGAAATAGCCCATAAGTTGGCCCTAGATCCTGGAGAGAATGTGTACTTCCACTCTACAGCCCATTACGTAGGAACACACATGGACTTCAGCCTGATGTGTCCCCAACACTCTGAACTGACTTCAGGTGTGCAGATTGTTGCAGTAGAGTACTGAGGCACTCCAGTTCAACCAGAAAGTACTGGAGATGCTCAGGAAGGCCTGCAGGAGTCTGCTTTGCTCTTCATGTGCATCCAAACAGCATGGCTGGAGCACTTTTAGCATGTACAGCACATCACACCAGCCATCCAAGTCCAGAACTGCCCTGAGACATGGCTTGAGTCACTGCTTAAACTTAACTAAGGAGCATCCAAGAAGTACAGACAGCTATCCCCAAGTCCTCCAATTCGAGGAGGAAAAAGAAAAGGGAAAAAAGTGTGAGCACGTGTATGCAATGTGAACACCTCACCTGGGAACATACCCAGAGATGAACACTCTGAGTACCCAGAATCCCATGTTTCATAGAATGGTTTGTTTTGGAAGGGACCCTAAATATCATCTAGTTCCACACACCCCCCCAAGCCCCCCATCTTCAGATAAATAAATGAATAAAAACATAAAATTACTGCCAGGGCTGTATTAGAAGGGCTGACAAGACACTGGTTAAGAAGTAATCAGAATGCATATTCAAATGGAGAACTGGGCAACAGATGCTGGAGGAGAGGAGCAGACCAGATGTGTCAGTGTAAGACCTGCAGCAGTGAAGGGAATATAATGGGAGCTTAATGAATTTGGGAGGAAGAAAGCAGCAAGGGCTTGTGACAAGCATGGTGAGCAGAGGGAGACAGCACAGAAAACGGGACAATGCACAGAACAGAAACAGAAGTACAAAGGTGCTGCTGTAGTTGTACAGCAAATAAAATCTGCTGTGGTGAAAGTACAGGCACAAGAGCAGGAGTAAGAACAGCCACAGCACGAAGCACATGTGTGACAAGTGCAGGTGATGGGTCACTGAGTCAGGGAGTGGATGGTCAGGAGCAAGGAACTAAAAAACCTGAAGGGGAAGGAAGCTCTCATGGAGAGGTGAAAAAAGCAGTGAGCCATGCTTCTAGAAGTAGGACCACACACTTAAGCCAGGAGTGGAGCAGAGCATATTATGATGACCAGTTTGGGAAAGATTAAGGAGGTGAGAAGGAGAGATGGGAGAATGCGATGCAGCACATTTGCCAAAGGGTGGGAAGGAGCCTGTGGTGTGAGGAAAAGAACAGGCTCTGAATCCTGACAGTTACTAGAAGGACAGGAATGGGAGGGCAGGAGAAACCAGAAGCAAAACAAAGATTTAAATGAGACAAGCTTCTGCTTCACTTCTGGAGCACAGCCCAAGGCAGGGCAGGATCCAGGCAACAGCAGAAGGGACACTGACAGCCAGATCAAGAGGCTGAGCATGTCAGCACCTTCCCAACACATGGAGTGATCCAGAAAGGAGTGGGACAGGGAAGGGGCTGGGGTAGGGAACGTGCACTGTTGTGCTTATCTTTATAGTTCCTCACATCACAGAGGAGGAAGCAGACAGTAATGGGCTGTGCTTGGTCAAAATGTAGTAGACAGGTAGAATTTAGGGCTGTAAGTGAGCAAAAGCTGGGAAGGAAAGAGAGACAGTGGAAAAGGGAACAGAAGAGGGGAAGACCTGCTCAGTATGGAACTAGGCTAGTGTGGTGGGAAAGCAGGGATAAAAGGCAAGGTGACAGCATTAAGAGCTTGGAAGGAGCTCTAGGGGTAAAGAGAAAGCTTAGCAGATGACAGAGACATGTATCATGCTGCCTGAGGCTTCTGACACAAACTGGGGCTTGACCAATGCTACAGGATACATGAGGGCATCACAGTGCTTGGGAAATGTCTGTCTTGGGTCAGTGTGCAGAATTCCACCAGAACCTCCATCTGTTAATGGAAAAGCTGTTTCTACAGCTCCTGGCTGGAGCCATTGCTAGAGCTTTCAAACTGACATGTCTAGAGGTGGGTGACAACCATCACATGCTTGCGATGCCCACAGAAGACCATGGAACAGTCTGAATTCCCACTGCCAGGCCTTTTCTGTAAGGTATAAAGGATATAATAAGGTATAATAGGGATAAAGACAGCAAAGTTCACCAGTTGAGAAGATTCATGTGGTACCAAGCAGCAGCCTCCCAGGTGCAGAATGGGAGGCTCTGAAACCTATCCTGAGGGACATCAGCTTTCCCCACCAGCAAAGACATATTGCACAAAACACTGGTATGCAGCACAGCCCCCAGGTATGAAGCAGTGCAGAGACTCTGCTCTGCAGGCATCTCCTTTCTGGAGCAGTGGAAGTGCTGTACCTCTCCAAACTGCCCTTCTCCCAGCTTCTCCTTGAGCCGCAGCTGCTGCCGTGGGAATTCACCCACGGAGATGTCCTTCTTGGTAAGGGAGTCCACGGTGAGGGCAGGCACCGCGTACATGTTGTTGCCAGTTACACCCTGCAGATGGACAATATCCGTCTCGGCATAGTGAGGAACACTGTTCTGAAAGCCTTGGTGAGGAGTGGACTTGGTCAGGTCAGGCTCAGCGTAGTCCCCACTGCACACTGAGGGGAAACCAAAGACAGGTGGAGTCAGACACATACACACTCTCTTGAAACCCAGCCTGGCCTGGCTTCTGCTCCTCTTGATCCTGCAGAGCTCTGGGAATCCAGCCAAGCTGTGTGCCTACTGCCTTGTACCAGGGTGACACCACAATACCTGCGAGTGCCAGTGAACTCATGTTAACAGCTGCCTGCTCTACCCAGTCATGGGAGCTAAAGTTCCTGCCCAGGCATTGAGGCATGAATGCATGAGTCTGAAGTGAATTCCTGCTTCTGATTCATCCTAAATAAGGTCTGTTCCCTTTACCTGTTGTCTGCAATGTCAAACTTGCTCTGGATTCCCTTCTGCAACAAAAACAGATCAAGGTTTCCATTTTTCATGTACTTTTAGCAGGCTACACTACCTCTTAGAGCTTATTCACATAAATATCATGAGATAGCTCTTTATAATTAACTCCCTATAGGACCAGTATTACACAGACATTTGTTTTGATTCAAATTCACATCCTGACTCAACCCAATCAGTCTCCCGGTGTACTATAATACTGGATTGGATCTTAGCAACTTGTCAGTGCTTGAGGAATGCAGCACTGCCCTTCCATTCACTCAGATTACAAAACACTGCTAGAAACGCTCCATTCTGCTTGCATCCAAAAGCTCCCCAGGGGCTGCAAGCCAGGGCACCACTAAGAACTCTGCTGCATTTCCCTCTGCTTTTCCCAGGGGAATGTCAAAGAGCCCTTGCTGCAGGAAGAGGTGCTAAAGGTCTTCCCCAGCCAGTCTGGACAGCCCAGGAGTGCTGCAGGCAGTGACTCCACTGCCAAAGGGCTGATGGGACAAACAAGGTACCATTGCCAAAACCAGCCCCTAAAAGATGACCTGGCTGTTGTATTCATAGAGTCTTCAAAGAGAACAAGAAGCCAACACCCTCTAGTGGGCCAAAGGTACAGGCTACGAAGTTGCAGAGCTCCAGAATATTGTCTTCAGTCCCTGGGTTACTATTACATTGCACAGGAGTCAAGAGCAGGTTACCTAGACACCACAACATCTTTAGGGACTGAGAGAAATAATAGAAGAAGAAACACGTAACTTCTGGAGACTGACGATTACATTACCCGAATCCTCTGCGCTCTGGGAGAGCTCTGGAAGCTTTTGGAGCAGTGTAGCTGGCTGGTGATATTCCAAATCCAGTGGGAAAGCACGTTCATAGGTGGGATTTGACTGGTGAATCTGGGTCTGGTTGTTGGCAATGGTGTAGCTGTAGAAGGAGAGGCGAACTGTGGCGTCCTCCTCCAGGATTCGACGTGGGGCCTGCAAAAGAGACAGGAGAACAGCTCAAGTGATGCTCAGTCGTTAGGTAATGTGTTGGCTGCAATCACAGCAACTTCCAGTAACATCTTGGATGGGGGCTGGCTTCCTCCCTGCTGTGAGAACAGAGTTTTAGCTGCACTATGGAGCTGGGGAAATCCTGTACTTTCCACTTAATTCTGAACTCATCAGGGTTAATGTTTAGTACTGAACTTGTGCCTGAAAAATAGCTCCATTGTATTACCTTTTCCAACCTTTTTTGAACATATTGCTTCCAAAGAATGATGATTATAATCATTAGGAGCAGGAGAATAATAGCCACAAGGCAGCCCACGAGGATGGAGGTGCTGGAGTCATCTGCTTTCTCTCCTATCCAGGTGCTGGTCACAGAAGATGTGGTTTCTGGAATCATAGAGATATGAAGAAGAATCTGGAGTTAACAAAACACAGTCTGTTCTGGCTATCTTGCTACATGTCCCCTCCTACACACTGGTACAGGAAGGATCTTAGGCAGCTCCCTGAGCATTAACATCAGCTGTGTTCATGTTTTGGAGGCTCACAGCTAGGAGCTGTGGAGAGGACCTCTGCAGTCAGACTGCTTTTGGGAACAGATTCCTGCATATAGATCCATATTAGAGCAGACAGTTGTCTGAGTTTCACTGGCTGCACTGTGCCTTCGGCCCACTTGTTCTGAGGCAGCCCCAACCAGCTGAGGGAAGAAGACATAGCCGAGGCTCAGAGGGCTGTAAGATGCAGCCCTGTGCACAAGGGCAATAACCATACCCAGAGCTCCAGAAATGGGGGGAGACACCACATTAACTAGACTGCTGCTATGACACCCCCAACACATGATCCCCTGCCATGGCAAGTGACAGAAGCCCTTACCCCAGGTCCCCTCGGTAACATTGTACTCAGCTTCCAGCAGATCTGTTGTGCTTGTGGCGACGGTAACGAAGCTTGGATTGACACTCTCCATGTCTGTGGAAGGGAAGGAAGGTGTCAGTTCAACCACCAACCTCCCTGCTCCTGCCAGTGGTCAATGCAATCCCAACCATCACCCCTGCCTTCCACAGCTGGACAGGACTGAGACCCATGCAGCAGATACCTGCTCCCTCAGCACTGAGGGAGCTGCATGCCTGCAGCACTGAGTTTGCCCTGACCGCAGCGTCTGCAGGATGCTGCCCTGAGCTTGGCCAGGCACAGGGACTGAAGCAAGAGCTTTTCTTCCCATTCTAGCTCGAGCAAGTCCAGAGGAGGCCATGGAGATGCTGTGAGGGCTGGAGCAGCTCTGCTCTGGAGCCAGGCTGAGAGAGCTGGGCTGGGGCAGCCTGGAGAAGAGAAGGCTCCTGAAGGGGAGACCTTAGAGCAGCTCCAGTGCCTAAAGGGGCTGCAGGAAACCTGGAGAGGGGCTTGGGACAAGGGCCTGTAGGGACAGGCCAAGGGGAATGGCTTGAACCTGCCCGAGGGGAGACTGAGATGAGCTCTTAGGCAGAAGCTCTTCCTTGTGAGGGTGCTGAGGCACTGGCACAGGGTGCCCAGAGAAGCTGTGGCTGCCCCATCCCTGGCAGTGTTCAAGGCCAGGTTGTACACAGGGGCTTGGAGCAAGCTGCTCCAGTGGAAGGGGTCCCTGCCTGTGGCAGGGGTTGGAGCTGGAGAAGCTTTAAAGTCCCTTTCAACACAACCCAGTCTGATTCTAAAGAATCACCAACCCAGGCTAGACCAAGCGTCTGTCTGCCTAGTCCCACATGACAGAGGGTAGCCAGAAGCTGCTATCAGCAAGCTACAATCACAGCCTTCCTTCCCCAGGAACATCCTCTCACTATAGCTGATTAGGAACCTTCAAGTACAAAGATACAGAAATATCATTTCACTGTCAGTGCTGGCAGCTTTCTCCAAGACTCTTGTCCCTTCCCTACTAGAGCCTTTTAAAGCAAAGCACCTCAAAGCACTGACTCCCACATCATAGTTAAGACTGGAGGAAAAAAGGCGTCAGCCTCTTATTTTGCACAATCTGCTAACTTGGTCATCATGTGTAGATATATATATATAGATAGATATAGATATAAATTATCCATAACAGAATACTCGGTAAAGAGAAATACAAATCAACCCCACAACCAGTAGGCAACTGCCTTAAAAAATGCTTTACAGTCCAGTTTTTGGTTGTCCTGGCTGTGCTTCTGCACATGTGCACAGAATCAGACTGAAAAGCATCCACTGTGGAGTGGACCTTTATGCCCCTGCACTACCTTTCCAACTCTTCCACAGTGCTTCTACTACCTCCTCCTTCCAACCACCTAGCTCCACAGTGCCTACAGTCAGGTTAACGCCAGACATCCTGCACCTCCACACCATCTCCCTTGCTCTCTGTGCTTCCAGATGTGCTGGACTGAGGGACACTCACCCGACTGGAAGGAGATCTCGCTCATCATCATCCAGGTGTCAGCAAAGTGGAAGCGGCAGAGGATGGCTTTGCCCACACGCTGGCTCAGGGGCACAGTCACAAACCTGGCGCTGGGGTTTTTGTCATCCAAGACAGTTGCCACCCCAACAGGCTCAGGCTCCCAGTCTGCGATCAGGCGTGGTTTGAACAGACACTCCACCTTCTGGAAGATCTTCACCCCCTTGGAAAACATGTTGTTACAATGCACCTAGGAAGGAGAGAACAGATCAGATGGGAGGAAGATTCACTGAAACCTAAACCAAGCCTCAGGTATTATCCATTCATGTATATTATCTAGTTCTAACATCTCCCTACATGAATATTGCTAACCCACAACCCAACAAGTCCCTAACGAGGGACCTGCTCAGTAGGCCTCCAGCCACTCGTAGTGTGCAATGAGAACATATGTGCAAAATGTTACTCTGAAATAGCTCTGAACTTTACATGCAAAAGCTACATTAAGAGTTGAATTTTGGCAGCCTCTTCAAAAATCAAACCTGGTGCTAATCTAAAGCCTCACAGAGCAATTCTCCTTGACTACATATCCTTCAAAAGGGGAAAGAAAAAGCACATCTCTAGCCTCTTCTAGAAAGCCTTCAGCATCTACAGTCTTACTTAGAGGTACAAGCACAAGATATTCCCATGCCATAGAGCAGCTCTTGTGCTGTGGTTGCACCTTAAACACAATTGAAGGTCTACATTTTAAGATAACCATCACACAGCCTGCATCCATTAGCCCCTCATGGTAGCTCATCATCAGGTTGTCCCTACTGCAATGGCACCATTGGAATTTAAGCTACCATCGCTATAGTGCCAGGCTAACATCTGCCTAAAACCAAGGCATCCACTCTCACCTCCAAGTTACAGCTCCACACAGTTCACTTTCACACCTAAGGAGCTCACAAACTGCCTTCAGGCTGGCCTCACACCTCCATCCCTGGGAGGTTTGTTTTAGCCTCCCACGAGCCAGCTTTTTCCCTTCCTGCTCTTGGACTGCACCTAAACCAAGAGGCTCCAGCATAAAAGTGACTTCTCCATTTTCCTGAGTTACGGCATTGCAGACCCATGAACACCAAACTCCTGGCACTCTCCCATTGTCGAGCACTTCCAAGGAAGCAGGCCTGGCAAAGAGGGAGAGGATTAGTAAGGATCCTTTATGCTGTTTCACTGTCTGTCTTCAATGCAAATCTTGCCCTTCTCAAACAAAGGCAGAATCACAGAGTGGTTTGTGTTGGAAGGGACCTTAAAGTTCACCCAGTTCCAGCCCCCTGCCATGGGCAGGGACACCTTCCACTAGAGCAGCTTGCTCCAAGCCCTGTTCAACCCGACCTTGAACACTGCCAGGTTGAAGAACTTCTTCCTAAGATTTCATCTCCACCTCCTCTCAGGCAGGTTAAAGCCTTGTCCTGCCCTTGTCCAAACCTTCTCTCCAGGTTTCTTGTAGCCCCTTTAGGCACTGGGAGATACTCTAAGGTCTCCTTGGACCCTTCTCTTCTCTAGGCTGAACAAGCCCAGCACTCTCAGCCTCTAAGTTCTGCCATACAGTCCCAGTTTTCTGGACTCCAGTATTTTGGCACTGTGTCCAGTGACCAGGAAAGGAATGAATAATGTGATCCTTAGTCTTCAGTCCCCCTCAGTCTACTCCATTTCATACCCATGGTGGCCTGATCCTTACCAACAACTCTAGGAATGATTTCCTAATAACTGTGGGGTATTAGCAACAGTGACAACAACAGCTTCCATACTCAGTGCAGCTTTGAACCCTATTAATTGCTTGGCCTCTGTGAGGTCCTGCAGTGAATAGCAGTGAACGGTAATGAGGACAACAGGCCTGATGAGCAGGAAAAAGACAAAAGAAGGCTATTTGCATGTAATTAGGAACAGATGAAGCTCAGACAATGTTATTCAATAGGGAGGCATACTCATCCATAACAAGGCAGGAAAGCCTGACGCCTGCAATATAGAATTTGTGCCATATTTGGACAGGAGTTGGATATGTTCATGTCTTGGACTGATACAGAGACACTTTCTATTCCAACCACCACCTACGGAAGTCCAATTTTATAATAGGCAAGCCTAAGTAATTTGCAAAGCAGCTGCAATATTTGCTGACATTTACTTGTAATGCTTTCCTGGGCCCTGGGGAAGTTCAGAGGACTGGGATGAAGCTAACAGGTATGAAGAGACAAAAAAGTCCCTACAGACCGCTTACGAAATAAATGCAAACCCAAAACATGCAGCGTTCAAGAAATAATCACCATTTATGCTAATACCACAGCTTTCTAATGAAATACTAGATGTAGTAGCTGCTTTTATGAGCCAACGTGTCTGGTTGATGAGGATGGCTGTGTTTACATGATAGACTTTTGTAAGGCGTTTGATTTCCCCACAACATCAGACTCCAGTTACCAGAGTATGAACTCATGAATTATATCAGCTTGATTAAAAAATGCCAACTAAATCGTACAAGTTTTAAGACACAAATTCTTACCTAGGTGTTTTTCTAACAGGAATTTATTCCTTGCTCAAGGTTCAAACTGAAACAGGGGAAGTTCAGGTTAGATCTAAGGCAGAAGCTCTTCCCTGTGAGGGTGCTGAGGCGCTGGCACAGGGTGCCCAGAGAAGCTGTGGCTGCCCCATCCCTGGCAGTGTTCAAGGCCAGGTTGGACACAGGGGCTTGGAGCAAGCTGCTCCAGTGGAAGGGGTCCCTGCCTGTGCCAGGGGGTGGAACTGAAGGAGCTTTGAAGTCCCTTCCAACACAAACCAGTCTGGGTTTCATTACCAAATTCAGTGATAAGAGACAGCAGAATCCCCAGCAACAAATTCAATTGGGGGAGGGGGGGTGGGAAATAAAGATTCCTAAAATAATCTGAAGTTTTCAGGACGGACTTATTTCAGGGTATTAAACTTGGGAACAAACTGTAAGTGATGCTTCCTACACTGGACTTTTATCCTGGACACCAACAACTTTAAACTGACTTTCAGCACAATACCAAAGCCTCGATGCACACTGGCTCCCTACCCATTGGCTAAGGAGGACCAATATGATCACAAGGTTTATAAACAGGGAAGAATTGTACAGAAGCAGGAAATTGGTGCCATTCCTTTATCCAGTTTGATGGCAAGCCTGCATCCAGTTTTAGTTTCTATACCTCTAAAAGAGTATTGGCAAAGAAAGGAAGGATTGAAAGACAGCTTCACAAGTGACCCTGGATCTCACAGGGAAGGCACTGAGAAGTTCAGCCAGCTTAGTTTACTGAAGCAAAGATTAAGGCAGTGGTTTAATCTCCGTGCAAGAGCAGGGAAGGGTCTGAGAAGGCAGGACTCTTATTTTGGCCAGCAAAAGCAGGCTGAGAGCCAACGGTTGAAAGTTAAAAATAGACAAAATAAAACTAGGGTAAGTAACCACCAAAACAATTTACTTAAGGATGTGGTGGGTTCTCCTTCATTTGAAATCTCTACAAGAAAAGCCACCAATCCTTTTTAAAAGCCTCTGCTGTTTACTACAGCCTCCAAAGTTCGGCTCATTCTTTTCCTGTGTGTTTAAGTCATTCTCCACAGCACAAGCACAGACTCTGACATCCAGAGAAAGTTTTGGTCAAATGGAAACACAACCACGTTCCTTTACCTCAGGGGTCAGGCAGCCCCTAGACATTAAGTAGCCTACATCCTAAACCCAGCTCAGCTGCCTAAGCACTGCTTCAGGTGTCTGCTTTTTATTTCTTTAAGCCAAATGCAAAAGGAGAGCGTTTGATCCCTGGAGAGGCAAGTGCTTCCCTGCTTCACCTTTCTACATTGCTGAACCTGGGACACCTCCTCCAACCCTGCTCCCAGGCACCTTGCATCTTCCTGCTTTGGGAAGAGGACCCAAAAGTGTCAATCTGGAAGCACCCAAATGGAAAGCCTGCTCCAAGCTGCTGCTGGAGAGGAACCACAGTAACTACCTTCATGGAGGTGAAGTTCCGTGGCCGGTCAAACTGGAACTCCATTTCAACATAGCCCGTGCTGAAGCTCTCGTTCTTCCAGCCCACGTAGTCATAGCCTGGCCACACGCGGTACTGGTGGCTCTGTGTGAAGTCATCCAGGCCCAGCACCCCATCCGTGAGCTGGCCCAGGCCACCGTACAAGTGCCTGTCAGGAAAGAAACAGGAGTTAGGCAGGACTCCAGCCAGGAGAGCTCAGACGTGAAAGAACACAGGTCCTTCACCTGGTACCAAGAAAACACAGGTTTATTTACTCTTAATCCATCTTGGATAAACTATTCCCTGCTCTTATGCAACATCTGCTTTACCTCGTTCAGGCTGGGATGTTAGAGTCTTTCCCTGCTTAGGAAAGGCAGAAATTTTGCACTGATTTCAAGCACTGACAGCAAAGCCAAGCTATGAGCAAAGTCTCTTGAGAATGGAAGCAGACTACAGAAAATGATACTGTACACTCTCCAAACAGAGCTTTAATTGCAGCATTTCACCATGGAGCTGCATGGCAGGAACTGCTCCATCCCATCCTGGGGGAACCAGTGGGGAAAGTTTTGCAGGCAGGCACAGAAAAACAGGAGAGAGCAGTGAGACCATGGGCAGCTCACCCAGCCACAGCCAGTTCTAACTGGGATCAGCTCTGGAACTGCTCCTTGTGCAAGAAGAGCATGTTATCAACTCAGACCCTCCACCCAGGACTCTGCCTCACTGCTCTTCCTATCTTGAGTGCAGAGCTCACTACACAGTTCTTCCAGCACTAAGATGCCGATGTGGTTCCCTCCTAACCCACCTGGGAGCGATCCCTGCCACATCCTCCAGCAGGGAGAGCACAGACACTTCAGCTGCGTTAGTGCTGAACTTGCTCCCTGGTCCTGTTTCAGAGTCAGCTGCCTCCAGGCAGTCTGTAACCAGGGCTGCTTGCTCTGCAAGCTCGCTCAGGGTGAGCCTGCTGTCAGCAGGATGTGCACAGGTATGCATGCCTTTGAACCCCAAAACAGGATTTACAGCTGGAAGTGGCAACTCCTGCTTCCAGGCTGGTCAGACTTGGAGGCAAAGCAGTTTGGAAGAGTCCTTGCTTAGCACATTGGGGTTTATGCCTACATCTGTAGCTCCCTGCCACTCCCCAGCAGACAGGCTTCCTGGATTAGTGCTGGGCAGCAAAGAGCAGTACCTGCATCTTCCTGCATATTAAAACCTATTTCTTTAAATATCGAATCCCTACTAATTCCTAAAGCATCAGATATTAACATGTAAAGACACTGTCACCCAATACCTTGTAACAACCCAGAAGGACAAGGAATGTACTTTCCACCCTGTTATTTTAATCTCCAGCATGATAGAACACAGTTCAGTTTAGAAAAAAAATCACCTCTACACATGAAAATCTTTTAGGCAACAGTTAAAAAAAACTCAGGGAGTTACTGACAACTGAACAGGAGATAAAATAAAAGCACCTCAAGTCAGTGGATGGCACCAGGCCCCTGAAGAGACCCTGTGAGATCACTCATTAAACACATTTCTGCACACACAGGGATCTGCTGCCTCAAGAAGATACCCACGCCCCTGTCTGTCAGGTTTCAAGCCATTGAAGCACACTCAAATCTGTATTTATAGCAAGGAAAGTGGTTACACTGAATGTCTGAAAGCTCAGCCAGTTACTTAACATTTCAGATACAGGCTCTTCATGAACTCTCCTTCCTTGAGAATCAGCTACTGGGTAAACAAGAGACACCTCAGAATGTCAACAGATGTCACCCTACCTAATGTCAGTGACATGAAAAATTAACAGACCTTGTAATAAGCTCCCAAAATCCAGGCACTTTTTGATTCCAAATTGGAAAAGCATCATACCCCAGAGATCTTTACAGTGAGCGATCAGCCACCTTCCTCTCACACCACATTGGCAGTGGTGCCGCTGCTGACCTGCAGCTTCTCCCAGGGAGTGATGCACTTTTCCAAGTTGTTTCAAGTCCATCAGAGCTTTGTTTTCAAACCCAGCATCTCCAATCTGTCCAGAAGCTCACAGGTATCAAGTGCAGGCCTACAGTTCAGGTGCTGCACACTTTCTCGGGTGCCCAGTTTACCCTGCAGACCTCCTGCAATAGTTTAAGATGCAGCCCGCTAGAGAGTGCATTTTTGGATATCCAACTGCAAAAGCAACAACAGTAATGAAGAGAGGAAGGACCTTCATCTGCTCCAGGGACACTGGGACTGAAGTATCAACGACAGCTTAATATTATCCCCTGAAGCAACAAAGAAATCAGTGCAATGAACATGGTCACAATTAGAAACCAAGAGCAACAAGGGCTTTAAGGCAATTGGACACATCAGGACTGTATCATCACATCATGTAAAGATGGAAGCTATGAACAAGGACAGCCTTTAGCTGTACAAGGACACACTCTTTAAAGAGAAGCAACAGCTTCCAATAACCAAAAGCACTATTTCTTTCTTTCTTTCCAGCCTTTGTGATCTGGGGGAAATGAATCTGATGCATCCTGAGCCCAAACCCTCCACTAAAAGGGCAACTAACAACATGCCAAAGGCCTCGAATAACAAAGCCACAATGCTTTGGAGAACTAGTCGGCTAGCTTGCAGCTCTGGAGGTCTCAAAGAAGTGTCTGGGATGCAAGATACTACTGACAGGGTAAGTAGGAAAGAAGAAGTAACTTGCATAGTGACCGACAGAGAACAGGACGACTTCTCCCACCTGCGCTCCTGGTAGCCATCATAGGTCGAGTCATTCAGATAAACGATGGGGGAGCCAGGAGCCGCTATTGTCCCTCCTTCAGGGATGCTATAGGATGCCAAACCATCTAAAAAAGAAGGCCATATACCTCAGAAATACAGCAGCAGCAGCCTTCCATCACCTCTGTCCATATGATCCTTTTACTTATGATGTGGACCAACAGAAGCAGTTCCGTGGGCCTGGGATTCCCTCTGCATACGTGGGACATGGGTGAGTCCCAGTGAGCATTGTGCAAGGACTACTTTCCAGTGCCAGGCATGGAAATTGGTACTTACCATGCCAGACACAGCCATAGAGTTCCACCCTCATACAGACAGTCATTGGCACCTTTGTCACAGGCATCACCCGGATAAAACGTGCAATGATGGGAGGCCGAAGATCTTTCAAGACCACGTCGTAAGTGTCGACATTCCCTTGGATCACCTGGAGAAGAGAGATCCTTATGAGCAACTGCTCCCCATCATACTGTTCACCTGTACACTGGTGCACTTGTACCCCATTATCTGAGCCTGAGGAGCTTCCCTGTGCAGTATCTGCAGAGTGTTACCTGCTGCTGCTCCCCTCCTACCTCGTACATGGCTTACAGGGTGATGGGTGCTGCCATTTCACCTCCTGACCACTGCGGAGGAGAAAGGTAGGTAGATGAATGAACACGTAGACTACATATTGCAGAGAGCTCCAGTTACTAGTATATAAGCTTTCTTCAAGTGAGCCTCCATGCACATTCTAACACCAGGAAACCAAGCACTTGCCCTCATCACTAGATACCTGGTAGATGGTCATGATGTCCCTTCTCTATAACCCAGCAATATTCCAGAGGTGCTGCTCTGCTTGGGAATGAAGGTGCAATCAGCTGCAGAGCAGATGTCTTGTGTTCAGCATGGCTACAGTCAGATCATCCTGCTGAGGTGCAGTCAGACATGGCAGCAACTTCGACCCTCCCCTTCACCACATTTCTGGGAACAGTCCACTGTTTGTTTGGACAGTCAGTGTGTGGAAAGAGCTGATGCTGTCAAAGCCCCAGCAGTGCACTAAAGGGATTTCTTTTAGAGGATTTGGACCTATGGAAACAAAATGAGAACACTTTTGATATCAGAAGTGTGGATTACAAGTGTGAGAGCTCCTGTTCAAAGACACTATTGGTGTTGAGGATGAATCAGAGGCTCACAAGACCACAGACTCAAATTGTTGATGTACAGGCAATTTAAAGGATGAGGGCCAGCAAGGGAGCAGAAAGGTGGCTTCCCCTTCATGGCAGCAGGGGAGAGCTCCAGGGAGTGTGGCTGGAGAGTGCTGAGAAGTGAAAGACTTCTTGTATCACAACAAATTAGTCACTCAGAAGACTGCACTGCCCTGAAGAAGAGCCAGCCAGATCCCGTGGCTGATGGAGGTGCACTGGGCTGCACCAACTGCAGATGGAGGTGCAAGATTCAAATCTACTTATCTGTATGCATTAGGAAGACCTCTTCCAGTGCTGCAGTTGATGCCAAATCACTGCTATTTCAGTGTGACTCTATGAACCTAACTTAGCATGTCTCTGTTCAAGAAGATCACACAAATGGTTTCAGCCAAACAAACCAAACCCACCCCTTCCCTGTGCTGCTAGCTTTCAACATGCACCATATGCTGCTCCTCACCAGGAACATCATCGCCAGCTTTAGTTTGCTTACTAAAGGCAAGAGGACAGTCTGTTGTCCCCTTATCTCTGACACCAGTTAAGGATGGTGCACTGGGCTGCACCAGATAGCTGGGAGCTTCCTGCAGCTGGCTGGACAGCGCTGTAAAGGTGTACAGTCCCAGGAGGTGAGCAGAGGAAACAGAAGGAAAGCCAAGCAGTAAGCTTGCTTCCTCGGCCTTGCAGCTCAACAGGCTTTTCATCTGCAGCCTCTGAACATCTCCCTTCCTAAGAGAAACACCCACGACTTCTTGCCATGAAGTAGGGACGCAGAAGTAATTCTTGTCTTCAGGAATCAAGTGTCACAGTGATTAACCCCTTCAGCTGTCAGACAGGCCAAGACTGGAGACCTGGGAGACACCCACACTAGCTCCACAAGACTTTCCTGATAGGACATAAAACCTGAGAGGACACAGCATATGGCAGAATAGCCCACATCATGTTGGACAGATCCTCTGGGGTTGATCATTTGTCAGGTAACCTCTGAGGTAGCAAATGTCCCTACCCATGGCAGGGGGGTTGGAACTGGATGAAGTTTAAGATCCCTTCCAACCCACACCCGTCTACAATTCTATATGTCAAGCCAGAAAGTTCTAGACGGACATAGGGATGGACAGAGAAAGAAGAAAGCCTTCCCCCTAAGAAACAAGTACCTTTGCACCAGCTCCATAGTGGATGGGCTGACATGCTTGTCCAGTCCAGACATCTTCTAAGAGAAGCAAAGGAGAACGTACCCTTTGTGTGGCACCTCCACAAGGTGGGGTTGCTGCTATGGAGCACAGGTTTCTCAGAGCCCAAAACCCCAAAGTCAATCAGCTGTGTGTGGAACAACAGTTTCCAGCTCAGCACCAGTTTCCAGCCCCAGGCACTACTGATGCCAGTGTTCCCAACATCACAAATGAAGCAGTGCTGCTCTCAAACAACTGCTGATGGCTGGTAACAGAAACTGATGAGGGACCAGGACTTATCGCTGCTGCACCATGCAACATTAGTGTCAACGGAGAGGTCCATCCTTAACTGGTGTCAAGAAATAAGGGGTAAAAAAACCTGTCTTTTTGCCTTTAGTAAGCAAACTAAAGCTGGAGATGATGTTCCTGGTGAGGAGCAGCATATGGTACATGTTGAAAGCTAGCAGCACAGGGAAGGGGTGGGTTTGGTTTGTTTGGCTGAAACCATTTGTGTGATCTTCTTGAACAGAGACATGCTAAGTTAGGTTCATGGAGTCACACTGAAATAGCAGTGATTTGGCATCAACTGCAGCACTGAAGAGGTCTTCCTAATGCATACAGATAAGTAGATTTGGATCTTGCACCTCCATCTGCACCTCATTCCAAGGTCTGAATTATTTTACAGGACATTTGACCTGAGAGCAGTGCTGCTGAAATATGGATTCCCCACTGGAATATGCTCCTTACTGGTGACACATTTGGAAAAACATGTCTTATGGAAAGTAATTTTCTAGAGGAGCTGAAATGGCAGGAATTGCACCCATTGTGTATGTCCAGAACAGCAGGAGCAGAGGAGCAGAAGCATTTTCTCTAAGGATACCAAGAGGGAAAGCTTTTTGGTCCCATGCAATGGGGAACAGGTACAAACACACAGAATAGATGTGGAATTCCACATACACAGAACAGAATAGAGTACAGCTCAAACTTATAATTCACATCATATACAGCTGAATATGTGTTCATTACCTTATCTTGGCCTAAGAGGGAAATCTTGCAAAAACTGACCCATACTAAATGATAACATCTGACACTAACACAGTCCTGAGTGTCCCAGATCCCTGCTCTGCATAGGACCAGAGTGGGAGACAAGGAGCTGCTTGTGGACAGTGTAGCCTATTGAATTCTGGTGTAACCCAACACGCAAACAGACTTTACCAAAGGAAGTGCCAATGAAGAACAATTAAATGGAGGTTAAACTTCCCCTCCCATCCTGCAAATACACCAAAATGCGAGGGATGGGCAAGACAACGGTAATGGTCAAATGGCTGGTCAAAGGTCTGAGTGAACAAATAATTCATTAACAAGCTAGAAGATATCCTAATACTGAATACAGACCCCACTGTGACTTGTAAAGCACCCCCAGTGCAAGAAAACATCATTCAGTACCCTTCCAGTCTGGTTTAGGTCTTCATACTCAGGTCTAGAGACAGCAGGAGACACCTTTGGTGAGCTGGGAAACCTCTTTGAGTTGGTGCTCAGCACATTTCCTACCTTCTAAACTCCTTCCTCCTCATTGCTCCTTACATTGAGCTCTGCTATCAACACCCAGAAACTCACCTCCATTCCCTGCCATCTTCCCCTTTTTTAACTACAAAGTAGACATATGCTTTGCAGCTTCCAATTTAGGAGCCAGTGTCTGGCTGGTAGAGGGGCATTCATGTTTTAATATGGACAGTAAGAGTGAAGAGTCACAGCTTTCACTCACAGCAATGGTTGGGATTTGGGGGATCACGTCAGGGGAGGAACAGTCCAACACCACAGCAAACACAGGACTAAGGCAGAGGATGCCTTACAGAGAAGAGTCAGGACACAGTATGGTGCACAAGGCAGTCCATAGAGGATGCAACACAATGCAGTTCCTCCACACTCACCTTCACTCCCTGGCGGTCCTTCCAGGAGACCCAGCGCTCGCCGTTGCGGCTGTAGTCGATGCGGTAGGCGCGGGCAAACTCCTTGCCTGTGGCATGGGCATGCCGTCCCTGAGTGCCAACCAAGGTGATGAAAAACAGCTTGTGCAGGTCGATTTGAAGGAACTGGACATCTTCTGGTTGCAGCAAGCCAGCTGGGCACCAGGCTCCATCACCCTCTTCCCTTTGTAACCTGAGGGGAAAAGTACACGCATGAGAAGTGTCACTTCAAGGAACTTAGGAAAACACCTTGAAGCTTAGGGAATTGGGAGAAAGAAACTAAATCAGCAAGAGACACCTGACAGCTGGCTATGAAATACCTCTCTCCCCTTCAAGGTGATGGTCAGCTGAGAGCCCTGTAGCCAGTTATGCCCTGTTCAGAACAACCACCTGAATTTCACATCTTTCATTACCTGTCAGAAGGTGTTTCTTCCACAGACACATACTTTCATGTTAATCAGAAATAACTGTGCTACTCCATGGGTAACTGCATACATTACATACATACTCTGGAGGTAACCACAAAAATACCTACATTGCATTGTAGGTAATTGCATTGCTTTTTAGAACCTCACTGGTAACGCATGCATTTGCTTCACCTAAACCCTACACAGAAAGGCCTGAACCTCTGCCTGACCATCTCCTAGAGCTCAAACACACACAAAGAGGGGCTATCTTAAGAACACAGAATCCCAGCCTGGTTTATGTTGGAAGGAACCTTAAAGCTCCTCCAGTTCCAACCCCTGCCACGGACAGGGACCCCTTCCACTGGAGCAGCTTGCTCCAAGCCCCTGTGTCCAACCTGGCCTTGAACACTGCCAGGGATGGGGCAGCCACAGCTTCTCTGGCACCCTGTGCCAGCGCCTCACCATCCTCATTGGAAACCATTTTCTCCTTAGACCCAATGTAAACCTGCTGTCTTTCAGTTTAAACCATTGCCCCTTGTCATGTTACCCACAAGCTTGGGTTGCAGGACCCTGCATGCTCTCTGCACTGCAGGCAGCACTCTGTACTGCAGGCAGCTTGTACCTGGAGCTCTCCCCTCCCTGTTTCCCCAGTGATACTTGCCATGGCGGATATCTTCTACAGCAAAGTGCCAAATCTTTTGCTGTTTCTGTAGGACAACTCAGCAAGGCAAAGAACTCATGACTGTGGCTACAAGTGTTGTGAACAGAAGTGCTTATGTGTGGCTGCACACAGAACACTTTATCAGATATATTCCAAGCAGCCAGCACTGCCTGACCAGGTCAGGGGGACACTTAGAAAGAAAAGCTCTGCCCATCTACAAATTATTCTGGGTCATCTAAACCTATCTTCCACCTTTCCATCAGAGCTGCTTGTGCAGAACATTGCTGGGGTTAGAGTGCAAAGGTCTCTGCTTCCAAGTTGAACACTGTGGCACCAGCTCAAAGATTAAGGCTGTTATCCTTGGTGACAGCCACTGCCATCAGCAGAACCTCTGAAGGAGCTGTGTTGCCTTCCCTGGGTGTCTGTATGCTCCCTGTGCAAGCCACAAGGTGGTGAGAGTTCTAAATGTATCCACATACAATAAGACCCCGTGAGCTTCCTAGCAAAAAGCATTTCCCAGCAAACAGGAAGGCCTTGAAGTGTCCTTGTCTTTTGGACAGTTATCTAATGGATGGGATCAGTGAGTGCCAAGCCCCATGCACCAAGGAATGCAGTGCCTAGAAGAGACACTGAAGGTCAAGGCACAGGTTAGAGAAGATTTTTGTCTCAGCTGTTTGTGCCAGACTTTCTTACAGTGAAGTGGCAAGTAAATGAAGTTGTAAGGAAGGCAGGAAGGGTGACTGTGAAGTGACAGGGACAGACATCTGCATAGGACAACTATGACCTCTAACAAAATGAGGTCAGCTTTGTGTCTTCACCCTGTGGATACCCAGCTGCCATGGTAAAGAGATGATGATAACAGATGGTAAGTGATGCCTGAAGTATCTGCAAACTGCAAATAAGTCAACCCTCAGAGAACAAAGTGAGTTTCCTAGCTTTCAGACCCATAGGTGTGCTCAAACTCCACTAAAACACATGACACTGGGCATCTTTGCTCTACCACAGGCTAACTAAAAATATAATCAAGCACTAGGAGAATTTTATGATTTTTGACTGCTCAAATTCACCGCAAAAATGAAAGTATCATAATTAACCCGAAATTAATCTGCACTGAGCTCTGGGACAATACAAGAGGGACATGGAACTGTTGGAGTGAGGCCAGAGGAGGTCATGGAGATGCTGTGAGGGCTGGAGCAGCTCTGCTCTGGAGCCAGGCTGAGAGAGCTGGGCTGGGGCAGCCTGGAGAAGAGAAGGCTCCTGAAGGGGAGACCTTAGAGCAGCTCCAGTGCCTAAAGGGGCTGCAGGAAACCTGGAGAGGGGCTTGGGACAAGGGCCTGTAGGGACAGGCCAAGGGGAATGGCTTGAACCTGCCAGCTTTAAGGTCCCTTCTAACACAAACCAGGCTGGGAACCTGTTTTCCTATCTGACTTGCACCAAAGCTGTAGGCCTGTTTGATACCATCATTATAACCAATTCCAAGATAACTTATTTTTATAAGTATTCTGCAAATCATCAGTGAGTAGCTCTGAGAGAAACACAGCGACAACAGAAAAAGAAAAGCCAAGCTTATGACAACTGTAGTGCTCCTTGACAGTGAAAGAAAATCCTTCAGTTGCTTTATACTCCTTAACTGCCTTAACTCTGCAGTTCCCAGGTTTTTGAGTCAAAGTGGACACAGCCCATTTCCTCAATAGGATGCTGTGGAAAAGCTCATCCTTGTAAATGATTTCCTATTATTTAGTTTAAAGCCCCCTACAGGAATCCCAAGAGCACCGTCCCAGGCTGACCTCTCAGCCACAATCCATTAGATTTATTCACAGAATGAGGGTTGGAAGCAACCTCTGGAAATCTCAAGTCCAGTCTCTGGCTCACAGCAGGGCTAACTCAAGGCTATGGTGTGCTACTCAAGGCTTTGTATAGCCAAATCCAGATTCCACCCTTCAATATTGAATCAGGATTTCCTGTATTACAGCTTGAGACCATGACCATGACCATTGCCTCCTGGTGTTTTACTATGCCCTAACTAGATTTAAGCAGTAAACAAGCTAAACAAAGAGGTTTCTTTAAGGGTGAGGGACGTTCTTCCTCAACCACATATTAGATATCTAGAAGGAAAAATGATGATGTTTTCGCTGGAGATGAACCCACCTTGCATACTGGGGCCCTGTGGAATCATACCACTGGCTGGAAGCCGTGATGTCTTCATCTCGTATCGTCCCTTCGTGCATACCCAAAGGGTAACGGCATATAGCTGAAAATGGGAACACAAGCCAGGCCAACAGATCAGTACCAATTCCTTCCACATCACCAGACAAGTTTAATTAAAAGGCTATTATGCCTAGAGAATAAACATGGGAATGATAAAATAGAGAATGCAAATAAAAAGGATTAAGTACTTCATAATTACTATAAACTGAAATTCTAAGTCATGAAATGCACTCACAGCATCATTCAGCAGAGTCCTGGCAGGCAAAAGCTTTACAAATAAACCCTTTAAGAACAGGAAATTCAAAGCCATGCTATGTTACTGGTTGCGTGGACCTATTTTACAATGAAAAGTTATCAATAATGAGGAGACATAAAATGGAATCATTAAAGAGTTTCCTTCTGGAACAAACTATTTGCTTGAGTCGCATTCAAATAGGAGTAATTATCATCTTCATCAGGCCAGTTACAAGTGAGAAGTTAATCTGCCGTTATGATAGATGACTAGAACCTTAGGGAACCATCTGCTCTGTTCTGTCACTGCAGGCTGGAGCTTACATTTGAGCACAAGCCCTGGCCATGCACACTGCTCCATTCCAGTCTGTTCCCAGCCTCCAGACTCAAGTGGAGCAGCCACCTCTCTCCAGGCATGAGAACACGCTCAGACTTGGTGCCTCCAGGGAGTACACACACAACTGGCTCGAGCCATGGAGCTCTACAAGCTCCATACAGCTCAATACACCAAAGCCAGTGCAGATGGAGCTCACAGATCCACGCTGTCCAAGTTCTCTCCCCTGACACGAGCTTTTAAACATGTCTTGGAATACTAAAGATGCTTCAGAGAACTCAGAATCTTAATGCATTCATTAAGGCTCAGGATTCAAACCAGGCAAGCAAGATATTTTTGTCAGGCTGACAACAGCAGATTATAAAGGAAGTTATACGGGATAAAATGATGAAACAATTGAAAGACCAAAACACCGTCAAGCACATGTCCAGGAAAGAAGAAAAGGGACTTCTCAAGGTCTTTGCCTTCATAGCAGCCCAACAGCCCCAGCTCAGCCCCTGTCTGTAGGGACACAGGAACGTGCCACATGCACTTCAGTTACTCCATGGCACACCTGCTGCTGCATCCTCACTGCCTGCCCCCAGCCAGGGCACTGCCCCACCTGTGCTTCTCATTTCTCTACCTCAGGACTGTCTCCCTTGTGGCAAACCCAGACCAAGCTGTTCTCCAGGCTCAGGTACAATCAGACAAGACAGAGGCATCAAACCCACCACAGAGAACAAATCACCACGGGCCAAATAACTGCCAGACACATTTCAGTGTAAAACTGTTTGCATTGTCAGGCACAGTCTCAGTGAACGTGTGACGTTTTTCATATTCCTAAATCATTTTGTAAAGGAGATGGTGGTGAGGTGACTGATGATGATACCAGATTATTTAATACAGTAGAAAAATCAAACTATGGGAATACAGACAAAACAAACTAGTAAACACCATTACACCACCAGCTATATTCATGGTCAGATGCTGGTCAGATACAGAATAGAGCTCTTCTTTCTTCTCCCATCAAAAGGCAGAGAAGGCAGCACAGATGAGGTAAGGAAAGATCAGCAGGCTCATCGTTACAAAAAATACTGAAGTGAAGCATGACAAAGATATTTATATCATAAACAATTACTCACTGTCTCTAAAAATACCAGAGGCAGAAAGCATCAAGAGATCAGGTAGCAGAGTTCAAACCCAACATATGCATCCTTCATCTACTGAGTGCTCTGAATGCCAAAGGTGCACATGGTACAAAAGTCACCCAGACACACACTGCCACAAGCCAACACACGAGGGGTGGCTCAAAAAGCTCCTGCCCAGCAGAGTGCAGGAGCCCAGAGCACACATGGGGTAGAGCAATGCTGTGTGCCTGCCCATCTGTGCATCCTTCCCAAGCCAGCAGGGATGGGACCCTGCTGGAGTCAGGACACCAGGCTGGATGGGCCTCTGGTCTTACCCAGAACATTCATTCATACACGTGAGGTTCCTTAAGAGGCCTGTTTACAGAAGAATTCACTGGGAAGCAACTTGTATCTGGCTGGGATCAGGTAGGATGACTGTGCAGGCTGAAAGCCAGCCGAGAGCTCTAATCCTGCTCTGACACTGAGGTAAGCTTAGTAACCAAACTAACCTCCACTGTCCTCACTCTTCCCTGTCCCACCAGTACAATCTGGTTTATTGCTGGGTAGCCAATATAGTTCTAGTTGTTGAACTATGGGTAAACACCTGAGGTCTTCTAAAAGGGTGGAGTTGTCTGAAAGCAGAAAGGGTTTTATGCGTTTCTGCAGTGGGAGTCCTGTCTGGTCACACATTATTTAAAGGTCAAGTGCACACCATACAGCAATGCCAGCTGGAGGGCTGGCTAATTGGGAGGGACTCCAGGGGACCCAGCCTTATAGCAATCCTTAACAAAACTCCTTTGTCCACAGACACAGGGATGGCAGATGGAAGCCAGAGCATCCCGTGCATCAAGAGGGGATGCACTGTACAGGTGGCTGTGGCTCTCACCAAAGTAAGCAGCATGAGGCTCTCACCAAGATGCACATCTTCTCATCCAAAACCACTCTTGGGTTCTGTTTAGGTGCCACCAGGACTCCTGCTCAGATATCCCTGACCCTCTATTATGCACTGAGGGACACACTCACCTGCCATGCAGACAGCATACACTAAGGCTCAGAGAAGAGTCACAGCTCACCTCTGTTAGTGAGGTCAAACAACTGATGCTAGGCAAAAGGACTCCACAGAATCCTTCCTACATAGGTCTGAAATCACCCACAGAGCAGCCTCTTTGGTGTAGAAGGCAATGCAGAACATGCTTCAGACCACTCCTGGAGCAGAGCAGGAGGTCAAGATAATCCCAGCAGGGCATCACAGCTGGGGAGCATCATCCAGACCACAGGTGTGCTGGATTTCAGTTGGGAACAGGGCACACACAGCCCATGGGGGCAGAGAGGGCTGAGCAAGCAGAGCTGCTTGAGGAAGTCACAGGGAGAAACAAGTGTGAGCAAAGCTACATGCTGCTTCCTTGGTGGAAAAGATGACTGCCAAAGTGTAGGACCACAGTGCTGTGCTCAGATCCCATCCACCTCCCAGGATCTGGTGGGGGAAGCTATTCCTGCACCTTTGGCTGCACCACCTTCGGTAGTTCCCACAGTCAAAAGGAATCTGCATGTGACCGACTCTCTGGCTGCTGCCTTCCTTCTTCTTCCACTAGGTTTTAACCATCAAAAGGAGAGAGTAACCCCAGTTCAAAGTTGGACTGTGTGGGGTGTACAGGGCTGTGTAAGGGGGGAGCACAGACCTTGCTGAGTCCCCCACAGGCCTCACTTCGCTTCTGGCTGGCTGCAGCACAACCTCAAACCTCTACAAAGATCCACAGGCCAGAGCAGGGTCAGGGCCAGACACAGTTAAAGGCCTCCAAACAAAGCGAGCCAGCCCCAGCAGAGCAAAGGAAAGCCCTCAGGGTAGCACTGCTGCCTCACCACACCTTCAGCCAAGCTGGAAAAGGATTATACTCATGTATTTCACAGACTGTCTCCAGCTCAAACCACCTCATTATGGGGATTTTTGCAGTATATTGCAGACCATTACTTTACTCATCTCCATCATGATTCTAACTTGCCAAGTGCTGTAGGGTAAGAGGTCAGGCCTTCCACAGGGACTCACAAGCTCATATCCCTGTCTCCACTCTAGTTTTGTGCCAGGTAGGGTTTTCTACCTTTCCTTCCACACTTCTCTCTCCAGAACCCCTCTTCCTGGCTGGGAGTGCTGTGGCTTGTGCTTTTCGAGCTGGCAATTTGCTTTCCACAGCATTGCTGAGCCAGTCTAGAGCCAGGTTTACTGTGCAGGCCAAATGGTCAGCCATTGTCCAAAGGGACAACCAGAGCTCAAGACAGGCCTGCAGAGAGCACAGACCCTCTGGGTGGGCAGGGATTGAGCATACCCATGTGCATGAACCCTCCTGGGACTGACAGGAGAGGTGCCCCACTCCAGCAGAGCAGTCCAGGGGAGGACACTCGGGCACTACATTAGTGATTTTATTTACACGCATTCATTACATTCACCATGAGAGGCAAAGAAAGGCTGAGGACGAGCACACGAAAGGTGGGAGACGAGAGTCCTCTCCCAGCCTGGCAGCTCCCTACCAGGGTTGACTTCAGCACCCGCTAGCTCAGGCAGGGAGGCCAGCAGCAGCATGCAGAAGATCATGGTAGCAATCGGAGGCACTGCGCAGGGTCAGATGGGTGCGAGTCCTTCAAACACAGCAGCTGCCATCTACATCTCTGAAAGACAAAGCAAAGAGACAAGATGAGAGAGTCCTCCACAGACAGGACTCCTGTCCTGCAGGCTGCTTCTGCTGTCCTTGCCCTGTGATGGGTTGGGCAATCTTCCATGCCTTCAAGAGGGTCTTGACCTCAGCCCTACTCTGAGCCATGCCCTCATCAGAGGCTTAGTGAAGAACCAAGCAGTGCCCAGGTACGTACACTATCTCTGAAGCTATTAATGGAAATTAGCTTTCAGAAGCTCAGCTCCTACAACTACCATGCAGGCATACTCTCTTAACTGCTTTTAACCAAATCCCAATGCAAGGTAATCTGTCCCCATCAATTCTTCACCCTCCTCATTACATTAACAAGCACTGAAGCTGCATCTCCAGTGAACCCGGACAGTCCAACCAGGGCTCATTCGCCCAATGCACATCTCTATCAGCACCAGCTCTCTACTCCAAGGAGCCAAGTGGGCACTCTGGAGCTTATCATACAACTGCAAGATAAATGTCTAAAACAGGGTGAAAATACTCTCTCCCTACACGTCCACACTGCTGCCACAAGAGCATGTGCACTCCCACATACAAGCACACTTCATTTCCTGTTTGGAAACAAGGAAAATAGCAGAGGGCTTAAACTCTGGCAATTCCAGTGGAAAGCCACGATAACACCTAAAGGAACACAAGGTCATCGCAGCAGTATGTGAATTCTTTGTGTCCACATTCACTGCAAAGAGCCTCGGGAGGCTCCCATCCTGGAGGGGAGCTTTACAGAAGGCAGGTTAGAGGCTCTGTCTCCTAGTGAAACGTCAGGCAAAAAGAAAACAGAACAAAGCAATAAATGAGAAAGTTGCCAGGACCAGAGGGTGTTTGCTCAAGAATCCTCAGAGTGGTAGTAAAAAGGCAAAACTGAGTATTAGGTTTTGTTAGTAAAGGAAGAGAGGATATGAAAGGGCCCATCGCTATGCCAGTGCATACATGCGTGCAAGAGCATCAGATGCCATTAGCTCAGAGGTTTCTAACAAAAGGCTGTATTTTCTCCACCCGAAAGAATTAAACTGTACAAGTCAGAGCCCTGAGTTGCCCTGGATACCAAAACAGTTGGATAGATTCACAACAGAAAGGCACAGCACAGCTTCTTAATTCCAAAGGTAAAACCTTGGGCTCAGGAAATCCCCCCCGCTGTGGACTGCTGAGGAGCTAAATCAGGGTGAGAATCACTGAAGCTTGCCCTGGTTTTATTCTCTTTCCTAAGGATACACTACTGGCCATTGTCCCTGCTGGATTCCGTCATGAGAGATGGCTCTGAGCCTGAAAAACAACCGAGGGCCTTCTTGGGAGAAGCAGAGCCTAAAACAGAGCCTGGCAAAAGGGGAGAGGAGCAGACACCCATAAAGACACAGGGTAGCTCCCACCAAAGCACCTTGGGCTTTCCCTCTGTAACCTACTCAGGGTTAAGGGAAAGAGTGGCTAGAGAGCATTGAAACAGTGATTGTACATGGCTGGGTGAGGACCAGAGACCACTGTGAAAGGAAACAAGAAATGGGAGCAACCCCGGATTGCACTGGAAATGTTCAAATGCCCTGACATTCCATTTGATCCAAAAGCCCAGCATAGAAGGATCTAGAGCAGGGAGGCAGATACCTGTGGCAGAGCACAGGGATGAAGGAGCCCCCATCCCTGCCATCGGTGCATACCTCATCAGCCCTGAGTGAAAGGTACCAAGCTGAGACTTAGCATGAGGAGTTTGTCTTTGACAAAAGGCTAGCTGGGCTAAGTGTGTCTCATCCTCTCAACATGACACAGAAGTCATGACAATGGCCAAAGTCACAGCAATGTAGCAACTGCAACACAAACAGACCCATTACCCCATCTGACCAGGAAGCGACCAAACACCAGAACTCAAGTGCCCAGCTTTAGGCAATGTTCACGCCATGTTCTAAATGACACCCACTGCACTGCCACAGCAAGGCATAGCACCCAGGAAAAAACCCTTCCTGTGAGGGTACTGAGGCGCTGGCACAGGGTGCCCAGAGAAGCTCTGGCTGCCCCATCCCTGGCAGAGCCAAGGCCAGGTTGGACACAGGGGCTTGGAGCAAGCTGCTCTAGTGGAAGGGGTCCCTGCCTGTGGCAGGGGATGGAACTGGAGGAGCTTTAAGGTCCCTTCAACACAAACCAGGCTGGGATTCTGTGATTTAACCACTTCAACCCAGTAATCAACATAAAACACAACAGGAGGGAAGAAGGAATGGGGTGGAGAGACAAGGAAAGTCACACAAATGCCCAAGCACCACATCAGCTCCTGCCACTGAGTCGGCAACCAGCACAGGAGGAAAGGGATGGGCTGGGGCAGCACAGTCGTCGGTGCCACCCTGCCCTGCTGTGAACCAGGGGCTTCTCAGGACTTGGGGGGTAAATGAAGCTCAGGAGCTCACAAAAACTGTGTGGCTTGAGGGAGCTGCAGGCCAAAACTGGAAGATGGGGCCATAACAGCCAGCCTGGGCTCCAGAAGAGAAAGGGAAAGCTTCAAAGCTGGCTCTAGAGCATCTGTCTGCAACGCTGTGCCTACAAAAGCTGGCTTTGAACTTGACTCCTGCCTAAAGAGATGAGCATCCTCTCTGGACATGTTTGTATCTCCTCATGACAGAGGAACCTTAACAGCTGGCCTGGACCAGCCTCATCATTCCCTGGTGACAACAGTTTGGGGAGAAAGCCTCACCTTGGCATGTGGCAGTGACAAACTGCTTCCAGCAGTTCAGCCCTGCGTGGGGACTGCAGCAGCTTGTGCTGGGTTTGCTCTTCCCACCACAGCTGGTTCCCAGCCCTGGACCACTGGTTGGGAATCCCTGGAGATGCTGCACACTGGGAGCAAACGTTTCTCATCTTCTGGAGCTCCACAGCAGCTCTTGTTCTTTTGAACAAGGTCACCAAGAGTGGTTTTCACCCATCTCATCATCCAGAGGAGCCTCAGCTCCACTCAGGAGCTCGCACTGCCAGAAATCACTGTTTGAAGACCTTCTGACGCTGATTTCTGCCGAGTCCAAATCTCAGCCAGTAGTACATTGGATTCCCAAACTGCACACTTCCCAGTGCTGGAACACATTGGAATACACTACTAAATACAAGCCTCTGCACAAACAGCATGGAAATCATCTTCCTGGGTAGATAACTTGATAGTTTCCTTTCAGCTCTGTGAGCTCCACACTGTACTCAGGCCTTTCTTCCCCTCTTGCCCACATGGACACACACAGTGCCATAACCCCAGCACAAGCCCCAGACCAGCAAAACCAGGAATAGCAACATCCTCAGAGAGGCAAGAAAGCGTTAAACTCTGTTCTCAGGCTGCATGGCTCAAGTTGCTAATTGCTAACAGCTGCCTGCAGGAGAATAAACCCCTCTTACAACCATTGTGAGGGTGGAAAAAAACAGCTACACCCTGAAAAAACTGAGAAATGAAAAAAGGGGCAGTTCCCCCCAATCTACCCTCTCTAAAGAGCCAGCCCACCTCGAGAGCAGCAGCTCACTGGGACCCAGCGCTGTCCCCACGCATGGAGTCTGAGAGCAGCAGCCCAGTGGGCACAGGAGGGAGCTATTCTTTAGTGATGTGCATGGAGAAGGTGGGACTTGGAGCTCCTCCAGGCACTGTTCTCCCTCCAGAGATCCATTACCGAGGTCTGGCAAGTTTGCAAGCCTCACTAGATCCCAAGTGAAACAGGCAGCTGTTTTAACTGGTTCCTTTGCAGATCATTACCTCGGAGTGGGACCTCAGGCTCTGCTGCAGGAATCCCATTACAGATGCCCAGCACCAGGCCAAGAAACGACACGGTCATGATGAGGACTCATAGCTGTGTGTATGATGCGCTCTGTATGTGTTACAGAAGCATCTAACCTAATTCAAAGTATCCTCGAAGAGGTGTAGGAATGGTCAGGAGGATTAAATGGTATCATTCCTAAAGGAATTCAAGGAGGAAACAGCAAAGTTACTCATTGGGATAGCAGCTGAAACCTGAAGAAATAAAGCCTGGAAAGTGTGATTTCCACTTTTCTGACTCTGAAGCAAGAGTAGAACATGTGTCTGCCTCAGAATCAATCTGAGATACCCCGAGCCCAGCAGCCTTCCTCTGGAGCACACACAGCCCTTGCAGCTCCAGGCTGGACCAAACACAGGGTGCTGATGAAGATCAGCTTCACAGAAAGAATTGTGATCACTTCTTTGCAACCTTTGGTACATGGATGGGACCCGCATCAGAATAGCTGTGCCATAGTGTGCAGGAGCCCTGTGAGAAGGCAGCAGCAAGTCTTCCCTTAGAGGAACCCTGAGTGTGGCCTCTGTGGCCATCCCCAGCCTCCATCAACCAGCGGAGAGGTCTCTGCATGACACTAGGGTGGCACCTGGACAAAGCGAGTGCAAGCAATGGCACCAGAAATCAACACAGTGGCCAGTAACAGGGCAGGTGGGGAGGCCCAGCAGGATCCTGGCATGAAGCAGGAGGCTGCAACAGGAGGGCTTGGATACAGGTGCCAACAGGGATGGGTGGTCAGAAAGAGCCTTGGCAATGTTAGGAATGTGATGGGCGACATAGGGCAGGAACAATTACACCACAAAGTGATGCCTGGAGCAGCAACATGGCTGGACAGGTAAAAGCAACCAGATTTTAGGTGAGAGCTGGGTTAATCAAGATGCATGTGAGAAGTCACAGCTATTGGAAAGCGAGATGCCAATAAGCTCCACCTTTGAGGTGGTATTAAGAGACCTGTCATCACAAGAGATACAAAAGAACATAAGGGACTTGGAAAAGGACCACAACAATATAGAGTGGCACTTGGGGTGGAGACAGGGACACCACAGAGCTGGGGCTGAGGCAGTCCCACAGGAGTGGGGTGTCCTTGGACTGTCAAAGTGCACAGAGCACTTTTGTCCTAAAACCAGACTTAGGGATAACTGAACAATGTGATTTAATCCATCAAAGTAATGAGGCCAAAACCAGAAACCATTAGAAAGGCAAAGTCAAAGACAAGGAAATGCAAATTCACTTGTACTAGCAATGGCTAGTTCTTAGCTCAGGTAATTAAAACCCATCGCTACCCTTCCCCACTGACCCCAGGCAGGGCTCTGTGCTTATCCCCACTGAGCAGCCTGGAGGCACTTCCCACCAGGGCAGATAGGCTGCAGCACTACACAGGACATGGGTGCACATCATCCCCCAGGAGCCAAACCCCGCAGCTGGGGCAGGGCAGGACAGGACAGAGCCTCCGGGACCCCAGCAAGGCCTCCAAAATACACATCCCCTCAACTGAGGGGCAGCCTCCAGGCTCCGGTCCCACTGTTTCTGTATGACAGAAGTGGCAGAACAGAAGATGTGCAAGCAAAGAGTTCCAAGTCCCTCCTTTCTCCTCTCCCAAGCAGCAGTGTTCACTGTCCCGCACCAAAGCTTCATCCCACCCTAACAGGCACCAGAGAGCATGTGCCACATTGATGTTTTCACTCTGCCCCTTACGCTGGCATCTCCCTCCAGCTTTTCTTTTTGTCAGGAGATTGCCTACTCTTTTCTTTTTCACACTACCCTTAAAACACATCAACTACAGGTTAGCAATAGGCCTCTCAAGACCTACAATCTTCCACTGTGAGAGTCTCACATAGCAGCCATATATATGACATGTTAACCACACAGATGACAGATGGAGTATTAAGAGCACTCAATCTAAACCACCTTCCTCCCTCCCCGCTCTCAAGGGGCTCCACCAGAACCTTTTACTTAACTGTACTCAAAACTGCATTCGGGAGGAGATCAGGTTACTGAGCAGCACAGTTACTGGGGATGGAGAGCACCTAATCCCACCTCCTGCTCTCAGCAGGGTTAGCACCAACTCCAGAGCAGCCTGCGCAGGACTTTGTCCAGCTGGGTATTAAAAACCTCCAAGATAAGAGGCTCCCCCACTTCTCCAGACAACCTCTTCCATTGCCTGTCTGCAGAGGGAAAACTTCACCCCTGTTAAGCCAAGGCAGAACCTCCTGTTACCTCAGTTGATGATCACTGCCAACTCCCCTGCTACACATCTCAGTAAAGAGCCTACTTCTGTCTCCTTGATAACCTGCTCTTCAGTATCCCAAAGTCTTCTCCCGTCCCAAATAAACCTCCTCAACCTCCTCAGTGAAGCCAAATTCCAGCACTATGTTACTTAATGTTTTCTCCCAAGTCACCACTCCTGAGATCAAGTCTCCACACAGCAGTGGGACAGCTCTGGTCAGATTTTACTATCACTTCTACCAGCTTCTTCATGGGCATAATAGGGACTAACTGAGTTTGTCCCATGCTGTAGGAGCACTATTCCATGGCCCTGTGTTTAGGGACTGCACGGATCACATTCCCACCCGTACCTATTTTGAGAGGTATCAGGTGGCACTTTATAAATCAACTTGTTTAACACAGTTCTGATCAGCAAATGGAAACTGAGACCCTGCCACCTTAGCACAGCAAGAGGACACGGACCGGCTACATGGAGAGCACAGACCAGGCACAACCAACACAGCTCATGAGGGTGCTCCTCACTCAGAGCCACCAGCTACCAGCACTGGTGAGGCACCCAAGATGAGCATGAAGGATAGGCCAGACCCTGCACAGGGCAAAGGGGACCACTTTGCCCAGTGGCACTCAACACCTCCTGTCCCCAAAGCAGAGCCTCTTCTGCCTGCTGGGAGCAGCAGCATTCAGTCAACAGCAGGGAACGCAGCCAGGATCCAGGTATCCAGGTGTGTCAACACAGTTCCTTTCGGCAGCCAGTACAGGATTCTCATTAAAAACCATCTGAAGGCTTTCTGCACATGATCTGCTTTCCATCAGAGCACATGGACCACAGAGCATGTGCCTTCTTTAATGTGACATTGATGTAGGGATGCAGCAGCTCCTCCGATCCTGCTCTGGCCGGAGGTCAGGCTCTGCCTGTTGGTCACCTGCTCCCACGCTATTTTAAGCCACTTCCACAACATTTATGTTTTCCCAAACTTCGGGAACTCCTTTGGTCCTCCCAGATTTATTACCCATCGGCAGCCAGGAGTCACAAAGCTGCTTTGCCAGTTGGTTTTAAACAAACAAGTCCCTATCTTGCTCCGATTTCAAAGCCTTCTGCCTGTTATCTTGTGTTTGACGCCCTCCCCCACAACGAGCGCAAGGGAAGGCATTTCCATATCCTCATAAGGGAGAGGACATCATCCAGCTCCTGCCCAAACACAGGAAACTTCTTGCTTCTCAATACTGTTACTAGCAATCAGTTGGGTTTTTTTAACCTTCCCCACTATATAAACAACACTGGTGACATTTATTCTGCTATACAGACATGAAAATATTTCTCACTGCCTTGAGATATACTCACTGTGCTTTTACAGTTATCTTGAGCTTTGCCTACATCCCAAAATACCTCCTTACAATAGCAGCTACTCATTACCTACAACTTTTTGTTAATTGCTCCTGTTGGAAAACCTATTTAAGAGATAAAACATGAAAACTGGGACAGACTCTTTACAAAACAAGAAGCAAAACCAGCAACACACGCAGCACCAAGCAGAGAAGCTGCTGGGTTTTGCAAGGGTGGAAGCCAAACTCTAAGAGATGGTTCAGTGAAAATCAAACCAGAAGCACTATTTGGAACATCTACTCACTCAGCTGGCCCTCTAGGGACACCACAGAAATGCTGATAATCACCAAAAGCTGCTTTTTATGAGCTTTGTGAAACGTCTCTTCATAAAGCAAAGTTTCAGTACACCTGCCACTGGTACCCAGACCTGCCCTTCGCTCAAGGAGCATCACTGGCTCTGCTGTGGTCCTGGCAAAAACTGTTTATAAGTGTAAAACGCCATGCCATACAGCTACAAAAAGACACCAAACTTGAAGCAGATTTACCAGTATTAGAAAGAACCCAAATTATCATTTACTGCATTCCACAACTGAAGTAACTCCAAAACCCAAAACTCAGCGAACTCCCATGACCCGGCTTCAGTGTGCGCCTGAGCCCAGAACTGCCCCCTGTGCTGGGCTGCACCCCCAGAGCGTGAGCAGCAGCTCAGGGAGGGGATCCTGCCCCTCTGCTGTGCTCTGGGGAGACCCCCCCTGCAGCCCTGATCCAGCTCTGGGGCAGCAGCACAAGAGGGACCTGGAGCTGTTGGAGCGAGGCCAGAGGAGGCCATGGAGATGCTGCGAGGGCTGGAGCAGCTCTGCTCTGGAGCCAGGCTGAGAGAGCTGGGCTGGGGCAGCCTGGAGAAGAGAAGGCTCCTGAAGGGGAGACCTTAGAGCAGCTCCAGTGCCTAAAGGGGCTGCAGGAAAGCTGGAGAGGGGCTTGGGACAAGGGCCTGTAGGGACAGGCCAAGGGGAATGGCTTGAACCTGCCCGAGGGGAGACTGAGCTGAGCTCTTAGGCAGAAGCTCTTCCCTGTGAGGGTGCTGAGGCGCTGGCACAGGGTGCCCAGAGAAGCTGTGGCTGCCCCATCCCTGGCAGTGTTCAAGGCCAGGTTGGACACAGGGGCTTGGAGCAAGCTGCTCCAGTGGAAGGGGTTGGAGCTGGAGGAGCTTTAAGGTCCCTCCCAGCACAAACCAGGCTGTGACTCTTAATCGAGTGTTTCTCCCCTCCCACAACACACTGGCCTGAACCAGAGGGGACAAAGCAGGTTGTGTCCTCAGTGGGTATCATTTCTTTGCGCACCTAACCACAACAGCTCAGTCTGTAACACACATCTGCTACGCTGTGTGTATTAAACAAAGTTTGCTCAAGCAAAGTGGTTTTAGCGTTTGATTTATGAAGTGCCTGGCAAAGATGGGAGCAATGAGTGGCGACACTTAGGGATCAGCTCGAATTGCTGCACCAAGCCTGGAGACTCCTCCTCCGGCGGGGATTTCCAGGCAGGTCTCACCATGTTCTGCTGGGTTTGGTATTTACAAGTTCAACTCCCCAAGATAAAGTTTAACTTCTCATGTACAGAGACGAAATTTCCATTACCAGAAGGTCTCAGCAAAACCCCCACCATGCCTACAGACAGACCCCAGAGACCTTTGTTACCCCTATGTGTTTCAAGCAATCAAAGTAAATGTTTTGCTCATAAACAAAGGAGAAGACAAGCACATCAGAAAAGCTCTAACAGCATCTCACAGCTATAGAGAATGGCTGAGTCTCATCATGTTTTCTCAAGGCAGAGCAGGAAACAGGAGCCCACAGAGAAGCCAATTACACAGAAGGCAGGTAGCTATAGGAAAATCCTGGGATTCTTTGAGGCAAACACAAGAAACAGGAGAGAGGAGGGGGAGAAAAAGAAATATGTAAAATAAGGATGCCTAGACCTAAAAGAAGGATCCCATTTACCTCTTTCCCATATTGAAAACAAACTGAAATTAAAAAACAACACATTAAAACTGAGGAAATGAAATTCCAGGGCATACCATGCGCATGAAGCCTCTGGGATATGTTGCCACAGAGCAACGTGGGAGTAATTCCATAAAATACGGGAAGCGGATCTACATAATAAGAACATCTGCGATTCCACTCGCAGAGTCGAGGAAAGAATACACTGGATATACACTTTCAGCTAGCCAGGTATAAGCAAACCAGTAATTAATGTAACCAGAGAGTGATCTCCTACAGGGCAGGTTATTCCACATCTGCCTGTATTTGAGCGCTTGGGTTTTTGTGCTCAATGTGCCAAGCAGCCGCTGCCTGAGATAAGCCGGGCCTGAGTAGGTGGGCTGTGATTAATCCAGTTTGGCAAGCTTTGCTCTGTGTACAGAGATCACATTGCAGCTCTCGGCTGCTTATTGTGCAGCTTCTCAAGGAGAGAAACAAGTGCCCACCTTTGCTTTGTCATTACTCGCTTTCTGTAGCAGAGCTTCTCCTCTGTGACACAAAATGAGCAGATGAAATTTCAGCCAAGCCTACTCAGTAAATACCTGCGGAGCACGGAGTGACCCTGTGCAAACACTGCTATTTATTTGGGACCGTTTTCAGCATCTGGAAAAAATGGGTTTACTGGGGAATTAATCAGATTTTACCTGGAGGGGCTGCTACACAGCTAACCCTAACAACAAGGACTCTCAGAAGCAGCTTCCTGCACATCCATACTCCTGTGGTTCAGGCTAAATGTGAGTCCGAGGAAGTCTGACAGTGATAAAACCTGCAGGAGGTGCATCAGGAGGGGACGGGGAGGTCTGCACTCCCCAAGAGGTGAGACACAACACAGCCATGGAACACGCACAGGGCGGGAGCGGCTGGGGCTCGGGGACCAGGACCGTGTCCCCTCACTGTCCCACCATCACAAGCAACCCTCTGCCAGCGCCAGCTTTGGGTATCTGACTCCCCCTTAGCCTGACACATCCCAGCACAACGTGTCTGATTTGAGCTCTAGCACCATGGGCTTTCCCAGAGAGCCACAGCCCCACAAACCACTCCAGCCCAGGAGAGTACATCAGCCAGCATCACATTCCCACCCCACAGCGGATCCTGGGTCCCAGGGCATGAAGCACGGGGAATACCCACAATCTATGAACCCTCTGGCACCTGCAAGAGGAAAAACAGGGCACAAAGAGCCACCCTCTCCTGCCAGCCACGGAGAACAGCCTCCACATCCCGGCACTGCCACCGCTACAGCCCCCCTCCACTTCCAGCCAGGCTCCAAAGCTTTGTGCATTATCCAACATCGGAAGCATGCGAGGAGGAGAGCAGAGTTAAGCTGGGAGGACCCTACCTGCCTTGCCCGGGGCCTGCTGAGCACAGGGAACAACTGCCATGTCTCTGTTGAGCTCCATAGCTTGAGCCAGGCTGTAGTTTCGACATTCCTTGCAACTTTCCACCAGCACACATGATATGTTCAAACTTGAGTAACTCCTCCCTCCTCCCTCCCTCCGCACACACAGACAGGCCCAGGAGATGGCCCTGCCTCTATCATCCCAGTTCCTATAGCAACTCCTGACCCAGCAGATGGAAACAGAGCTGTTTTCTAGGCAAATCTGCCTGCTTGGATTCCTCGGCTCTTCCCTGCTGTTGGCCCCTCCTTGCTCCAGTGCTCTCCCTCGGGGCTGCTCCGCTGGCACCCGGCCCGGACTGCGCCTGGAGGAAGGCCAAGCTTTGAATTCATTTAGTGAAACCACAACAGAAAGCAGCTCTCCTGCTCAGGAAGCAGGGCCCGTGTAGTCCCAGGGGCGAGCCAGGCCCGGCCCGGCCGGCTTCACCTTCTGGTTTAACACAACTGCCTCTGCTCGCAGGGGAAAGCCCGGTGGGAACATCGCGGCACCGTGCGCTGCGCGTCCGTTCTCCACCAGCGTGTGTGCGGGAGGGAGAAGTAATAAGCAAAGGCAGCTCTAGTCATTCCTTAAGCAAATCCAACTGATGGGACTGCTGCAGGGAGCAGAGGCACTTCTCAGACACTTGGACTTTTGCTTCCAGAGGCTTTCCTGGAAGAGGGAGAGTGCAGAAGAAACACCAGGGCTCCAATGCATGTTTATCACAACAGATCCATCACCCCTATTGCTTTCCTCAGCTGCGTGACATCAGTCCTTTCCTTTTCATTTAAAAATACAGAAATAGAGGGGGAAACACAAAACGAGAATGTGGTACCTGGGGGATGAATTACCAAGGGTGACAGTGGGAATCGTATGGGCAGGTGATATTGATGAGGCTCCGTGGTGGCAGGACAAGCAGGACTGCAGCAAAGTGAGCCACAGGAGGCACTGAAATGGAGAGGGGCTTTGGACAAGGGCCTACAGGACAGAACAAGGGGAATGGCTTGAACCTGCCAGAGGGGAGACTGAGCTGAGCTCTTAGGCAGAAGCTCTTCCCTGTGAGGGTGCTGAGGCGCTGGCACAGGGTGCCCAGAGAAGCTGTGGCTGCCCCATCCCTGGCAGTGCTCAAGGCCAGGTTGGACACAGGGGCTTGGAGCAAGCTGCTCCAGTGGAAGGGGTCCCTGCCCGTGGCAGGGGTTGGAGCTGGAGGAGCTTTAAGGTCCCTTCCAACACAAACCAGGCTGGAATTCCATGATAAGTACCCTTCTGACCTGTCCACGGGGAACATCAGCAAAAGCATCAAAGCAGATGCATATCACAGAAGCAACATCAAGGGCCTGGAGAAGGCTCCTGGGTGCCAAAGAGCCCCCATGGCACTGGGAAGAGCAGTGACCCAACTCGGACAGATCTGAGGAGCTCCTTTCCCTGGGGAAGGACGGTGCAGGAGAGGCACAAAGCACTCCTAGAAACTGCTGACCTTGCAGTTCCCTCGCTCTTGCCTTCAGCACTTGAGCACAGCAACAGGCTCTCTGCTGGATGCCCTCTGCAATGTAACTTGATCCAGGCTGTACAGTCACTAATCAATCTGGGATAAAGCAAAACACTCCTTTTTTTTTCACTGGAATGAGCCCAAATATGCACAACAACAGATCCCACTCTGAGCCATTACAAACTACAGCACTTCAGAGAGAGTTTTGCATCTCACATCGCAGAGGGAGCATACTTCTGCCATAGCATCATCGCTTCTCAAATTGTGTATTTGAGAGACTTCCTAATGACCTCATAGCAGCACATGTGACCAGCTCCTCAAAGGACTCGGAATAACATCAACAGACCCTGTTTTGGTCTTGCACAGAACAGCTTTCCGCAGCAACAGCAGGTTTCCGCACGGCGAGGGGGCAGAACCAGCCCAGGCAGGGATGGCACTGTTCGAGTTCCTCCAGCAGATTGTGTTTGGCTTTGAAAAGATCAGTCCAATTAACTGAGACCAAATTCCATAGACAAATTTAGACACAAGAGCTTGTTTATGCCAGTGCAGGGCAATTTGGCTGCTTAAGGCATCTACACAGGATCGTGAATCCCCAAAGTATTGCAAAAACACTCTAGGAAGAGGTAAGAGGTGGTCTCCCAAAATAGATAATAATGCCTACTAAGTGTTTCAATGGGCTTAAAAGCATGTTTTTTTCTACTACTGCTTGAAAATAACTTGCTAAGCAGAAATCTGAAATCCAGGGTGAAGCACTGGTGAGCTGATCACACTGACAGCGGGAAGTTGCCTTCTGCTGTCCCAGAGCCACGGGAGAAATAAATGAACAAACAGTGATGCTAAGGTGAAGGCAACTAGACAAACAGCTCAAGACAGACAGATGGCCTTGACCACCTGAGCAGGACCCTCCTCTGTAGCAAGCACAAGGCTCTTGCAGAGGAAAAGCTCCACAATCACGTTGTAGAAATGCATGTCAACACCAGACCTGTGACCTGTGGCCAGAGAACCACTGCAGTTACCACTGATGAGGGGGGAATACATGTCCAAGCGTGAGTAAGGAAAGCACTAATTAGAATAGCACCTAAAAGCTTTTCCTGGCAGGCCTCTGCTGCAGCAGCACACCACCACCAGGCACCCTGTCCTTCAGCACAGCCCTTATGCTCCTTACCTTCCAGCCGCCTGCCTAGCACAGCTCTAGCAGGACCTCTACCTGCCTTCATCCCAGAAGGCCACAGCTGGGACCAGGGATCTCGGTAAGCACCGATGTCTCATGTCAGATTAAGACAAGGACATCACCTGAGCAGCCTTTGGCTATGCAGGGACAAGGGAGTAGAAGAGCACAGGACAGTCCCATGAAGGAGGCTGGACCCATACAACATTCAAGCTCTTTATTCCGTCAATGAGAGGAGATGACAGCCAGCTCCCACCTTCACCTTCCCAGGAACTTGTGATACAACACAGAAGCCTGCTCGGAAAGTGCTTTGTTTGCACCTCACAGCCCTCTCCTGTCCTTACCCAAAGTGTGAGAACGTGTTCACTCCCACCCAGCTGAAGCACCTGCTCAGCCAGCTCTGCTTGTATCCTCCTTCCACTGCAAAGAAATCCACTTCCAGCCATAAAAGTGGGAGAAGAGGGAAGCAGGGAAGAGCTTGGCATGGCAGGGGAGGGGCAGCATGGGATGTGTGTGACATCCTCCAAGAACTACTGACCAACCACCCTTCCATACAAGGTGCTGACTACAGCTATTCTGCAGGGTAACAGAAGGCTCAGAGATGACAAGATAGAGCACGGGGTGACATATATGGACACCTGATGCAGAACAACCCCCTCCCAAGCTATATGACACAACAGGACACAAAGGGGAACATTCACCTTCCACCACACACCTCCAACCCCATGCCAAGGAAGCCTTTCTTCTGAAGAGAGAGGGAAGTCCTCCTAAGGGTAAATACCACAGTATATGGCATCTCCTCTACCCCTCAGTGACTTCCTGTATCACCAGAACAAGCACAACCTCTGGTCCAGCCACGGGACAGTAAATCCTCCTGCCCCCAACAGATACAGCTCTGCAGCTGAGCCAAGCTGCTTGTTTCTGGATGCACTGTAGCTGCCCAGTGATACCCTGTCCTGCCAGGACATGGGAGCAGGAGAGGCCTCAGCACTGCTGTGCCACCACAGTTCCCTCATCAGGGATGAAAATGGCTGGGAAGGTGGCAATGGAAGAACAACAACTCCTCCCCAACCCTCCCAATCTCACCCAGAGCTTTAAATACTACCAGGGAAGACCCAAACAGCAGCAGCCTCCTATTTGCCCTGTCTTTTTTAAACAGCTCAGCTGCTCCATTATGGGCTGCCTTAAAGATAGGGATGAGAGTAGAGGGAAGGCAAGTGGTACATATACCCCCAGGTCAGAACAAGTGGGGTGAGATCGGTTTAGCTTTAGCTGTTGTAATGACAAAGCCCAGTGAACACATCTTCCAGCCGAGGAGTGAACTCCTGGCACAGAGCAGCACTCAGCAAGGACACACTTGTAAACACTCTCCCTGGCCATCTTTGCTGACACAAGTGCAAGAAAGGGGCAGAGAAACCACTATCTGCAAACAGACATCCCTCCCTGTCCCTGGACACCGGGACCAGCCCAAGCAGGACATCTCCAGCCTCTCTGCCTTGCTCTTGTCTGCACCATGAGCCAAGTACTCTCTGGTGTCTGCAACGGCAAGTGCTGCAGATGAGAAAACTCCCATGAGCTCTGGGTTTCTGACATCTAAACCCTGTAAGTAGTTAGTATGTTCAGCAGGCACAGGGCTTCTTTCAAAGCTGACCTTCTTGAAGCACTAGATTGCATCCAGTGTCCTGAGCACTGTCATGGACGTGTTCCTCCCCCAGCACTGCAGTAGCCCAGATCCTCCTGCCCCCCATCCCTAGAAGGGGTTCGGGGCAAGGAAGGTAGTGTAAGGAGAGCTCTGACAAGCAGAGCTGCACAGGTCCCAGGCCTGGTGGGTCAAAGCTCTGCTATCTCACCAAGTGATACTTCCCCAGGTCTTCTCTCTCCCAGAAGCTTCCCAGACGAACCCATGTTGCCATATGTCACCTCAAACACTACAAGCTTTGGGGACCGGCAAAGACCAGTGTCTCAGTATTAATTCCAAGCCCAGCTCAGAGAAGAGCTACTCAGCTTCCTTCACTGGAGATTTTATTCCAGAGACATGGAGAATAAGAGCAGAAAGCCAAAGCAAACCATAAGCACTGGCTATAGGCTTCAGCAAGGAGGAACAGCATGTGGGAAAGGAGAGATTGGGCACCAACAGTTCGGGTTTCCCAGCAAGGGACACCAGAACAACCGAACCAGAGCAGAGCTCAGCTATGGCAGGGGTGCTGTTACAGCCCCTCTGCCTGCAACACACACAGACCCTGCAGAAACACCCGGTGCATGGAAGAGCTGGTGGTTAAAACAGGAGCTGGCAGCCCAAGTCAGCCTCTAGATGCCACCCCTGCCTCTGCACAACTGCTGCTCCAGGACCCTCCAGCCACACAACCCCGAACCTGCCCTCTGCACTTGGGTCAAAGCATGCAGCAAGCAGCTGGCAACAGTGGTCACCATGTTTCTGCCATTCCTCAGCAGGGACCATCGCCTCCAAGTGACCAGAGGCCTGCAGAAGCCCACGCTCCCAGCCCATTTGCTGGCTCTGGTATGGAAACAAAAGCAGGAAGATGCTCTCAGGCGCACAGTTCAGACAGGCAGGATACCAAATGGCCCCTCTTCATGGCAACAGGGAATCTGTAACCCACCTAAGGGCACTGCTGCTGGCTCCTCACCACTGGACTCATCTAATACAGTGGACACTAACAGGAATACAACAGGAATCTCCAGAGCAGAAGGCAGTGCTAAGCAAGATCCTGACGAGCCCAGGGTAGCTCTCATTCTCAGTGCCGGTGAAGGATGCACATTTCTCCCCATGACATGAGGGGATGCAGAGTGCAGGGATACAGCCAGACCAGAATCCAGCAACGAGGCCTTGGCTAGGGAAGCTTCCACCTCCTCAGCAGCTCCTTCCATCTCAGCCATTTCCCTTCCAAGCAAGGCCTCCTGGCCTCAGTAAGCATAAGGGTGTTGCAATCTGCAGTTCTGTCTGAAGAAATCCAGCCCAGCCCAGACACAGCAGCAGGCCTCTGCTCTGGCCTGACTACGTGCCATTCATGGACACCCACTGAGTCCAGAAGCTTGTGGCATTGCCAAATCCAAGCTTACTTCTCAGATGTAGAGAGCTGTTGTGCTCCCATTAGTCTCAGGGCAACACAGGGCAACTCCGATTGCCTGTTGGAGCACCCATGTCCTGAGCTGGTGTTCCTTGTGAAATGACTGCAGCAGACCCTGGGGAAAACCTTCTCCTCCCATTGCAAGGGGCTGAGGAGGGACATTCTTTGAGCATGTGTGGCCTCAGCCTGGGCGCAGAGCTGCTCTGCCCCAGCCCACACTCAGCCTCAGGGCGAAGGATGCTCACAGAGCTCATCCTGTGCCTCCAGACAAACCCAGCTCTGGCTGGGCAAACACACAGCCAATACTGAGGAGAAAACACCCATGTGCTCATTCCAACAACAGGACATGTTCTTCACTGTAATAACCCCGTGCAAACATGAGAAAACCACCTAACAGGGTCCTTGCCTTTTCCTGCAGAAACAGCACTTTGGGGCTGCTCATATTTCCCATCCTAGCATGGAAGACAGAAGGATTCAGATACATTACACGTTACATTATTATCCCTACTGGGACATTTCCTAAGGGTTCACTTAAATGTTTTTAAACCTGGAGGATGAGGTAATTCAAAGCTAAATGCATAGCCCACACTCGAAGGTGGCTCACTAGGTACAACTCTCAAGCAAAGCAAACAGAAGCTGATCTGACATGGCACACTGCTCCATCCCTGGATCCTTGCAAGAGATGGCCAGGCAAAGCCATGGCTGAGGTGATCCCAGGCTGGAGACAGTCCCACTTCTAGCAGGAGGTCAGGCTGAAGACCCCCACACATTTTCCAACCAGTTATTTCCATCATCTGTGACAGCAGATGAGAATAATTATTGCCAAAAGTTTTATAAAAGACTAATATTGAGTTTCTCTGAAGAAATCTTTCTAGAGTCTATCAAAGGCTTGGTTAAAGATGTCAGCACTGACACAATCAGTGTCTGTATGGACAGGGATACTGGAGTACCAGTCTCTGTGCCTTCATGAATTACACAGGTCTCAAACAGGGTCAGTGCACTCCCTCACGCTGTCCTTGCACAAATTAACATCCACCATAAGCAGTTTCTTCTTGGTGTTTAACTTCAGCTGAGCATTCAAACACAAAAGCTTCCAATAATTCCAAGAATACAGGTAAAAAGCAAGGCAGCCAATAGCTCTCTCGACATTAGAAGCAATGAGAAAAATCATTTCCCACTTTAAGTCTTTACTCTAGGGAGGCCTCAGAGGCACTGCTGCTATTTGGTGTCCTTCCAGTGCTGGGAGGAGGCCAGAAAATGCTGTAGCAGACTGAACCACATCTAATCCCTGGTGGGTTCAGTCCTCAGAATGGAGGCAGCATGTTGTCTACATGAGGTGCTCTGGCTGGAGGGTGATGGGGTAGCAGAATCAGGCACTGAGATTGAAGAGGGTCGTGGGCCACCAGAGGGAACTGCCACCAGTGCTGTTCCTCCCAACTCTGCCCATGGCACTTGTAAAGCCCCATTCAGCTCATCCCAAAACATGGAAGAAAATATGAGATTGCTGCCAGCTGCACATGTAGAATGGATGGAATCAAGCTGATGGAAAAGGGAAGGACCCTTTGGGAAGTTGGGTTGTTTGAGTAATACCCATGGCAAATGCAAAACACATGCACTTAAAAACAGAGCTCATGAGATGAATTTGCAGCATTGAGACCCTTGTCCAGGGCAACAAGGAGGGAGCTCACAGCACAGCTAGCTCTGCTGAATCACAGTGCACATGGCCAACACCTCACCCCAAACAACAGCATGGTGTTGAAGGCTCACGCTGCATGTGTTCTCACAAGCAGCCCCAGCTCAGCTCCACTAGAAACACAGAACTGGCAGATAAACATCCCAGGAAGGTCACATTACCCAGCATGAAGATGTGAGAGCTTGTCAGGAACAGCAGAAACAGCCTGAGCTTAGTGAAAAGCACCCATTATAGGATGATTTTCGTATCAGTGGATTGCAATACTCCAGCTATTCCTGCTACAGCATATTACTGTTTGTACTTTACCTTTGGACAGGCAGAAACAGAGAAGCACAAGTAAAATAACAGCAGGGATACATATGGACAAAAAAAACTGACTCGTGGCTAGTTTAGCTCTCTGTAAGAAGGCAACATGAAGACTGATGCCACTACCAAAGGATACATGCAACAAAAACATGCTCAGATTCATAGAATCACAGAACCAACCAGGCTGGAAAAGCCCTTTAATCCCATCCAGTCCAACCCTTACCCCAGCACTGCCAAGGCCACCACTAACCCATGGCACCGAGGCCTCGTCTCCACGCTGTGTGAACACTTGCAGGGACGGTGCCTGCAGCCCTGCCCTGGGCAGCCTGTTCCAATGCCTGAGCACCCTCTGGGGCAGGAGTTGTTCCTCAGCTCCATCTAACCCTGCCCTGGTGCAGCTTGAGGCCGGTTCCTCTTGTCCCATCCCTTGCTCCTTGGGAGCAGAGCCCAGCCCCTCCTGGCTCCATCCTCCTGTCAGGCAGTTGTAGGGAGCCATCAGGTCCCCCCTGAGCCTTCTCTTCTCCAGACTGAACCCCCCAGGTTCCTCAGCCCTTCCCCATCACACTTGGGCTCCAGGCCCTGCACCAGCTCCATTGCCCTTCTCTGGCCCCGCTCCAGCACCTCAATGTCTCTCTTACAGTGGGGGGCCCAGAACTGAATTCTCATCCTTCAAGGAAAAGCTGCAGACACCATGTGCTCTGCAGGCTCTGTCTCTGTAATTGCTCATTCTTCAGCAGCTCTTCATTACTGATGGGTGGGACGTTTTTACACCTTAAATGTTATTCCCAGAGAAACTGAACTTCACTTCTCATTTTCACTGCAGAAATTCATCTGGTTGGAAGAAAATACCCCACCCTATCCTTCTGGCCTCCAAACTGCAGCTGGCAGGCTCAGGACATAGGACAGTCCTGGGGAAGAAACACAACTGTTTGCTTTGTTTGTCTGTCCCTCCTCTTGTGCTCTGCCCTCCCTTCCATCCCTCATGGCATGTAGGAGCTGATCATCTCCTATCATCTCCTGACAGGAGCTGACTTGTTTCAGGTTCATCAGGCACCAGAGCTCTGCACTGCAGATCCTCACAGACAGATTTGGGCACAGTACCCAAGCATCAAGAAGGGGAAGTCAAATCAGGTCAGGAGAGCATCATCCATGCTGGGAGCCCTTCCAAGCAAACACCCAGAGAGCTGCTGCATTAGGAGCGGACAGGCCCAACATCCAAATTTTGGAACAGCTCCACCCAGTTTAATTCCTTGGTCATGCATTCTGCAAGCATTAGTTCTGAGTGGGCTGGGGCTTCAGCAGCTCCATACTTGAAGCTTCATGGACAAAACAAGGTTTAGGCAGCGCTCTTCAGGGTACAGATCATCACCTCCCATGTGTACGCACCGCTCAACCCAACCAGTGGCCTTTAGACACACAGCCCATGACCAGACCCAGCAGGATCCCATCCAGGAGCAGAATGAGATGGTTGAGCTGCTACAGCAAATATACCAGTTCACTGCAGTCTATCAGAGCAGCAAGTATTTTACCAGCCCCTTTCATTAAAACAAAGATCCTGGAATTACTAGCCAGTGAGTAAGGGCATGCAACAAAAGCAATTTACTTCACAGCTATCTAGGGAATAAAATAACACAATATAGAAAGCAGGTATTTTAATTTGCATTGTACTACACACTAAAGCGTATAGGCCTGACAGAACCACAGACTGGTTTGGGTTGGAAGGGACCTTAAAGCTCCTCCAGCTCCAACCCCTGCCACGGGCAGGGACCCCTTCCACTGGAGCAACTTGCTCCAAGCCCCTGTGCCCAACCTGGCCTTGAACACTGCCAGGGATGGGGCAGCCACAGCTTCTCTGGGCACCCTGTGCCAGCGCCTCAGCACCCTCACAGGGAAGAGCTTCTGCCTAAGAGCTCAGCTCAGTCTCCCCTCTTTCAGCTTTAAGTTTGACAAGGCTCTAGATACCCATCTAGTTTTCCACTTAGGTGTGCTTGACTTTGCACCTCTACAAAACACCTGTGTGAAGTTATTCATTGTAAAGAGCTTCTGATAAACATGAAGATTGCTTTATTGAGAAATATAAAGGAATGCTTTAGCAGGAGGAAAAAGAAATTCCACCAAGCCTGCGCTCACCTCCAAGATTTGCTTTCAACTATTGGTTTCAGAAAGCAAGCTCACAGAATGAGGCTCTGCTACTAGCAGAAGAACACTGCTGTGCAGTGGTAGGAGGTTTTAACACATCTTGCTTTACCCATTCCCATCTCTAAGTTGCATAAAAGGTTGGTGGATTTCAAGTTTTCCCTGCCTGGTCTGACGCCAATTTCTATTTTTAGTTTTTTAAGAAGAGCTTGGGAACAAGTGGCTCCTATTTCCATAATCAATATTAGTAAAATTCCCTCCTCCCCCCAATTCGGTTTTGCATAACTAACACCTTCTTGATGTGGAAGAAGTAATTTTAGGCGCAAGGAGTTCCTGGCATCAGGAAGGTGCCTTTTACCTGGCCTGTGAGAATGGGCTGTACTTTCAAACTACTGGCAGCAGAAGCTTTTAGGCACACTGTGCTGGGAATACCACCCAGCATCACCTTAGAACAGCTTTGCTTAATTTTCAGCATTCCTAAATGAGGATTGTACTTATTTTGGAAGAAGCCTTTCCATTAAGGACACCTGAACTCAGGTGCCATCAAGAGAAATGGAAAACAGCAGTAAGAGGGACCAGAGACCGGTGGGACCCTCTGCAGCAGGACATTAACATCAAGTCCTCCCTGCTCTGAATGTTCTTATGTATCAACAGAAAAAAAATATCAATTCTACATAAATTCCTTTGCTGAAGCCAGCAGAAAAACGTCTGTGGAATTAAGATGAGAGCCTTCGTTGCCTGGGCTTATCCCAACACCACACACACTAAAGAGAGAAACAGAGCTAAGGAAAGATGAAATACTTCCTTGCTATCTCCTGTTGCTGTCCAAGCAACAGGACGCAGCACTTGAGATCATCCCTTGGTATTCTTTACATCCAGAAAGCTCATGTTGGAACAAAAGCTGCCCCCCAGACAGATGCTTTCACAGTCTCTAGTGTTCTGTATGTGCCATGAGGACACTGGGCATGTGACTTGCGTGTTAAAGCTTTCTGGCTCACCAGTCTAAGCTGAGATTCTTTCCCTGCAAAACACACTGCATGATCTCATCTGCAAGCAATCAGCCTGAGAAATCAGCTTGTTAAAGGAAGCTTCTAGGAAAGGAGAGATGTCTCTGGAGACTTTGGGGGCCTATATAAATTTTAAGCAGTTTGTTAAACCCCAGCTGCTCTTCTCCCCATTGGGGTCACACAACCAAGAAGCCATTTCTCCTCCCACACAGCTCCAGACAGGAGCACACTTTGCCAGCACCTAACTGCAGCATCACGTTTTCGTTCCCCACAGCCTGAAAGCACTCACATTTTCACACAAACTCATTTTAAGCAGGCGCTGGAAGAAGTGCAAGAACAAACTCAGAGCTGCAAAGGTTGAGGAACAGCCGGAAAAGCAATCCATTAAACACACAGCAGCGGGGACCTGCATGTGTAAGAGTATTTTCTTCATGGCTGGAGATGTATTTCAGCATTTCCTTGTAATTATCACTTGAACCCTATCTGCACCCAAAGAGAGAACTAACCAGTACAACAGGAGCTCTGAAGAAAGTAAGGGAACAATAAGCTCCTTTGAAAGCCAGCTTTACCCTGAGATTGCTTAAAAGGGATGTCACAGGATTTTACCCAAGTTTCTGGTGATGCTGCAGCAGCATCCAGAAGCCTCCCCATGCTACTTCCCCACAAAGCTGGTGAAAACCATGGGGAAGTGTGAGTGCTGTAGAGAGTGCAGGAAATGAAGTGCAGTATTTAATACCCAGACAACACTGTTGTTCTCTGCAGGGCCAGCTGCACCTTGCTCCTTTAGGAGTACTGTGATGAGTAGAACAAGCAATACCACTCTTGTGCCTGCAAACTCAATCACATTTACATCCCCTGAGCATTCAGAAGGGATACCAGCACTCCTGCCCCCCAAAAAGGAAGATCAGATCCTGATCCTGCCTGCCTTCCCTTTCTCCCACGCAAGCTGTCGCATGCTGCACTAGCTGCTCTCAACAGCATCTCCCAGGCAACCTTTTCTCAGCTGCCCCTAGTTGGTCATTCAAGTACTGTGAAAGGCTTCCCTTAAAATTCTTGCATAGGAATCACTGTTTAACATTCAACACACAGCACAGTGGGAAGACAAAAACTCTAGCCTGCCTCTAGCAAAAGAGATTGGGAGGACTGAACCCTTGGCTCTTCCCAGCCATGGATTATTCCAAGTGAAGGGGTTATTCACCACTTCCAGCACCCATTTTCAGCTCAACTTGCAAAAGTAACTTACAAAACAGGCTTGGAGCAAGCTGCTCCAGTGGAAGGTGTCCCTGCCCATGGCAGGGGGTTGGAACTGGATGAGCATTAAGGTCCCTTCCAACACAAACCATTCTATGATCAGCATAGACAGGCAATACACTGATCACCATGGGAGAAGAGGATCACGTTAACCACACCGGGTTCTCCCTTGATTTCCATCTTTACTAAAGCTATGTACTACTTTTAAAAAACAGTTCCCACACCTCTTGAACTCACTATGAGAATCATGAAGGGCTTTGCCTGTAAAATGCAGAACGACGGAGGCATGGTGGAACTGTTTTGGTGGCACCTTCTAGCTCCATATGTGACTCTGCATCTCACAGCAATTTGAAATGTTGCCCTAAAGCAGCTTTTTGCTCTCTGTGTCTTTAAGAAACACATAGCTCTGTTCAACTGCAAACGTTCAGGCTAAACAACATAGAAGAAAAAAAAAGTCTCCTTTAAGGTTTTTACTCCCAAGCCAAGCTCCTAATTTTACTAGATTAAGAGCAGACACCCCCCCAAACACAAGTCAACTGCTAAAAACAAGGTACAGGGCAACAGCCCCCAAAACCCTGGGAAGCCACAGCTCAGAAAATGCAAAGCATAAAGGGAGGGAATAATATTGCAGGGCTCAGCTGCCATCTCCTAATGGTGTTGCTTCTCAAGCAAATCATGAGGAGGGAGCAGCAGAAGGAGACTTTCCAGCTCAAGTTCCAGCTCTTCTTAAAAATCAGTTTATAAGCACTAAAATAAACAGAGTAAGAACAACTGTGCAGGAACTGGGGACCTGCAGAAACAGCTGCAGTGTAAGAGCAGCTCGGGCAACGTCTGGCAAACAGCAGCAGATACAAGGGGCCCAAGGGGACAGCAGGACATTAGGGGAATGAAATGGTGAATGTCACCACCAGGCTTATCAAGAAACTACCTAAAGCTGATCCAGCCAGGGCATGCAGGCAGAAGCAGTGCTCCCAACTGGTGCTGTTTACCACTGCGGTGGGTATTTACTCCCTGTTGGATTCACCTCACTCCCAAATTCCTCTTTTCCCAGATGCCCAGGGCTGTCCCACACCATCACCACAGTGGGCACACTGCTCTTTGCCTGGTCTCCCACTCAGTAGGGCTCTAGCCTGTCCCTCTGTTACCCAAAAGCCTTCTCATGGGACACTGCTGGTCCCCCTCAGGCACAGACCCCCACTGCAGCCAAACTCCCCAGGGAACAGCCACCAAGGGAAGGAAGGGCAGGAAACCCAAGCAGAGCACTCCAAGACACCAGTTCTTGACCATTTCACCTGGATGGACACCTTCAGAACAGCAGCCAAGTACCCACATCAGATGGTGCAGAACTGCAGCAGCAAGCAGAAGAAAAGCCACCCAGTCCTACTGCCATTGCACCATTGGGCTCCAGCCCAGAGAGCTTCCCCAGTGGCCAAACCCTGGGGAGTTTTCTGATGCCTTCTCAATGACTATTTAGAGCTGAAAGATCTGTATCTTCACTCAGTGTTACTCAAGGAGCTACCTCAAGCCTCAACAAGACAGCCACATGCTACCCTCCTTTGCTGCAAAGTTGACAGCTTTCAATTACACCCAGTTCAGTTGCTCTTGGCTCTTGGTCCCTCACCACAGCCTTGCGCTGCCCATGGCCAGGCTTGTCGCTGGGCACAAAAACCAAACTCATTAAAGATGCAGCAAATAAAAGTCTTCCTGGAGAGAAAATTGAATGAGGAAGATGAAAACTCCTGGGAAAGCTAAGGAGGCAGCGCTGAGGAAGGAGACAGATCACCTGGGTGATTCCCATGGGGTGGAAAAGGACAGAACACCAAGGGGTCTTACTTCCAAAAGCTGAAGATGCTGCAGTCTCCAGCATCAACCAACCAGTAGCAGGCAACTACAACCATCAGAAGACCACAACTTGCCAACAGCAAAAGTAAGCTCACACACCCTGACATCTGCCCAGGGGACAGCACACACCTGCCTAACAGATTTCAGTCGTCTTCAAATACAATTACTTTCCTCAATTATACTCCAGAGGCCAGAGCTTAGAGCACAGCAAGCCCCAGGTGGCAGAGTGGGTAATCCACAGAGAGCTCCTTCTTCCCACAGCGACATTACCCACACACCAGCAGGTTAAATGGGAATTGAAGCCTCTCTAATGGTATGGTCCACAGGGAGAAGGTAGGAGCAGCTGATGGAAGAGCTGTGAGGCCTCTGAACACACACCCCACTGCAGAGCTGCTGCTGCTTTTTCTGTTTTAAAGGCAACTGAAGAGCAAAGCAAGAGCTCAGCATTTTAAACTGGAGCGTTTCAGAGTGCTGGTTTATCTTTTGACTTCAAAAGAAGAGAAATTAAGTGACACGAAATCTCAGTCAGTCCCTCAGAACATTTTGCTCCCAACAAAGCAAATCACCCTGAGCTCCCCTTGATCACTTTTTCTTTCCTCTCCCCTTTGGCTTACAGGATTCCACTAGAAGAGATGACACAAAGTAGCCTTGGATCCTCATATTTTATCCTCTCCCAGTCCCCCCACTCCTCAACTAAGGAACATTTAGAAGCCAAGCAAGCCAAAGAAACAGAAAGCCAGCACATCCAGCACGAAAAGGAAGAAAAGCACCAAGCAAGAAATTGGAGTAATATTAACCAGAAAAGGCCAAAATAAAAGTTTAAAAGCAGTTTTCCTGTGGACATCTGATTAGGAATATAAAGGCTCGTTCTTTCATAAAAGGGGAGAAAAATCCCAAACAAATGAGCGCACCAGCCAACACGAGGGTCTGACTCTCAAGCTGGAGGAAAACTGGACCTCAGGACCTGAGCACAACTAACACCATAAGCAGTGAAGTTTACTCCCTCCTGCCTGCTTCCTCCTACTTCTCACAGTCCCAGCAGCTGCTGGTAGGACCACAAAGAACACAGAATCAACCAGGATGGAAAAGACCTGTGCAAGATCAAACCCAAGCACTGCCATGGCCACCACTAACCCATGGGACTGAGGCCTCGTCTCCACGCTGTGTGAACACTTGCAGGGACGGTGACTCCAGCCCTGCCCTGGGCAGCCTGTTCCAGTGCCAAGAGCTCACCCAGAACAAGGCGGCTCCGTGCATTCGCTGCTGCCCGGGCCTGGGCCGTGCCCCGCTGCAAGGGACAGCGATGCCGGTGGAGAGCAGGAGGCACGATCGGCATCGCCGTGACTCCACCTGCGGAGAGACCTCCCCGGCAGCAGAGGTGCCGGAGCCTTGAAAGGCCCAACGAAGTCAGCACCGCCGGTACCGGTCAGCGGAGCGGTGCCTGCCCTCGCACACCGAGCAGCGTTCAACAGGTCCGCGGGCTCCGCGCACACACACACAGCCCCCGAGCACACCCGACCCTCCGCGGCCCAGCACAACGCGGGTCCTGCGGGACCCCTCCTCCGCGAGCGGCCTCGGCCCGCAGGGTCCCCGCCGAGCGCTCCCCGCTCGGGTCGCCAGCGCGCACCGGGCACCGCCAGCCCCGCCGCGGTACCCGACCGGCGCCCGGGAGCGGCCCCGAGCTCCTCCCGCTCTTGCGGCCCGCGGGCACCCGGCGGGCGGGGCGGGGCCGGCGCCCCGGGCAGCGCCTCCCCCGGTGGAGGCGGCGGGCGGAGGGGGGGACCGGGCTAGGCCGGGCGAGGCGCGGCGCTTACCTGAGAGAGCGGGCGGCAGCGGCGGGCGGCAGCGCGGACCCCTTCCGGCCGCCGGGCGGGCGAGGGCGGGGGCGGCGGCGGCCTCGCCGCTCTTAAAGCGACAGCGCTCCGGGGGCACGGAGGGAGGCGTCGCTATGGCAACGCGGCGCGGAGGGAAGGAGCGTGGCCTGTGCTCAGCGCCGTGTCCTGCGGATGGCCCGGGGCTCCGCCGTGTCCCCGAGCTTCCCGTGTGCCTCAGGGCTGGGCTGCCATGTGCCCGTGTTCCTCAGGGCTGTGCCACCATGTCCCCATGTGTCTCAAGGTTGTGCCACCATGTCCCCGTGTGCCTCATGGCCCCGCCATGTCCCTCTGTATTCGGGACTGAGTCATGTTCCTGTAACCCCACAGGTACCTCAGGGCTGTGCCTCTCCATCCCCATGTGCCTCACGGCCCCGCCATGTTCCCAGGTTACCTCATGTACCTCAGGCCCTGCCCTGTCCCACCGTTCCCCCGCACACCCCAGGCACTGCCATGTTCCTGGGCCACCCCTGCACCCCTGCTGCTCCTCAGTCACTGCCTGCCCCAGGACACCCCCATAGCCCCAGGGTCCCATCCTGCTGTGCTGCCAGTCCCAAAGCGCCATCCCAAAGCTGTGATGGTGCTTGGTGGTGCCGGGCTGGCACATGGTGCTGGTGGCCATGCACAGGGGCTCCATGGCAATGGCCTATCCCACACACGCCTCTTTGTAACACCCTTGGCATCGTCTCAGCCGGTTGTGAGGCACTGGCACAGGCTGCCCAAGGCAGTGCTGGAGTCACCGGTCCTGCAGGGGTTTCAAAGATGGGCAGATGTGGCCCTCAGTGCCATGGCTCAGTGGTGGCCTTGGCAGTGCTGGGGAGGGGTTGGACTCAACCATCCTGAAGGGTTTTTCCAACCTAAACCATTCTGTGACTCGATGATTCTGCTTTTTACAGCGATGCCAATGGAGATGGACCCTTCCCTGGGGCTGCCCGGGCACTTGGCCACAAACAAGCTGAAGGAAGCAAAAGCAAGTGGGAAACTCCCCCAAGCAGGAGAAGGAAAGGAAGGAAAACACTGGTTACCAGGGAAAGGTTGTTCCAGAGGAGACTTTCAATACATCAGGTGAAAACAGAGCCAAAACCTTGGCCTGGTGACCAGAGTGACAGTCTCTGAGTGTAAAGTACATGGGCTCTGTGAAGTCTCGTTTATGAGCAAACAGCAGTGAGGAGCATGGCTTTGCTCTGGGAAGCAGAACCCTGGCTGTCAGTGTAATCCCCTGCTCCTTATCGACAACCTTTCTGCCTCCCATAAGGAATTTTCACTCTTTTTTTGCCATGGGGGTGAACACAAATCAGTTTCATGGCTTTCAGCTTGCTGAGTGGCTTTCAGCTTGCTGAGTGGCTTTCTAACGCCAAAAGGCAAGGAGAGATGCAGACCTCGGTATGTGTTCACTAGGCTGCTCATTGATTTATTGATTTCTTATTGTTTCCCTTGACTTTTGTCTTCATTCTAAGCCTTCTTTACAGCGGTCTTTTCAGGCTCCCCCTTTTTTCAGGCAGCCGGTTGTGCACTGGAGCAGTGCAGCAGGTAATACCCAGGGGAGGCAGTGCAGCAAAGAAAACATTGCCGTGTTTTTCCCCATTACACTCCCGACACATCCTCAGTCCAGCTCGGAGAGAGCCCGGGGGTGAAAAACACACCCAGTGAAACCAGCTGTGTTTATGATTCCCTGGCACGCCTCCGCAGGGAGCAGCATCCGTGCCCTTGTGTTGCAGGGAGGGGGAGAGGTGCTGGCTCCGGGAGTCAAAAACCTGCCACAGAGCTGTTATGGACCATCCTCTGCAGCTCCCTCCGCAGAACTCCTGAGCCCTGGGTCAAGTGCTCATGTTGTAGGACCAGGGAAACACGGCTCATTTGAGGAGCCCCTTTGGAGTCCTGCATCTCCCAGCGTGCCTGGTCCCGTAGAACACCTCTGTAGTGCTAAATGCAGCAGCTCCTGGGGATGCTGCTGGGTACAGGAATGTGATCAAGAGTAACAACAAGCTGCCAGAATGGTCCCTGGCCTGGGTTTGGGGTCGTGCATCTGCCTTGCTCCGCAGGGACTGTTCCAGGCTGGGAACGTGGTGGGCATGTCCAAGGGCTGCTCCCAGTGCACATCTGGATGCTGTTTGCTTGAAAGCCAAGAGATTGATTGTCAGGGATGTGAGCTGGAGCAAAGGACTCTGTGCCCAGTGGCAGGACTGGGGGACTGTGGAGCAGAAGAGTGATGGGGCTGAGGTGGCCTGAGGAGGCTTGGATAAAGAAAGAGGTTGAGGGGAGGCGTGCCATGAGGAGAAGGGGCAGGGGCTGTAGCATGGATCAGGAAGGCTCTGGAGCATGCACAATGGAAGCGCTGGGAGAGGAAGGAGTGAGACAGGCTCTGGCCCAAGGACTGCAGGTGAGAGTGGAGGCCGCTGGGGCAATAGAGCCGGGGTGCAAGGGGCTCCCCCCGCAGAAAAGGCAGCTGCTAGCAGGAGCCACAAGCCTTGTGCAGAGCTGGGAATGCAGGACTGGGTCCTGACATGTCCCTGCTACAGAGCCTGTCTGGATACGCTGCTCTGCCGATCGTGGTGGGGCACAGACACATGATCTCTGCAGGGCACTGCATGGCTCAAAGCCATCCTGCTGGGCTGCCTCCTCACCTGGTACACAGAGCCCTAACCTGCCCTGGTGATGGGTAGGGCTGGGTGACAGCACTCCCAGCACCATGCTGTGGAGCAGGGACATGCACTCCTAGGAGTGACCTTCACTCCTGCCCTCGGCCTGGGCTGGTCCTGTCCGTCTCACACTGTGCCAAAAGCGATGTTGGAACAAACAGGAATGTTAGAGACTGGAGCAGGGGCTCACCATGACATGAAACTCCAGACTTCACACAACACCCTTCTTGTGACAGTCCTCCTTGTATTTAGCTCATTCAAGTTACCAGGTCTGAAGTGAATTTACAATGGTTACATTGGGTTAAGCTGCCAGTATCTGGCTTGGAAGTTGCTTGGTGGCAGCCTCTGTTACGCTTGCGTTACTGTACACCTCAGCTCACCATCCTGTGCTGTGTGGAACAATGAAACCTCTCACCTGTAACTCACCTCATCACTCAGCGATGGGGGTTTATATTTAAGGTGTCTGTATCTATTTTGCTGTTTCCCCACCACGTCGGCTCTCTGCAAGTCACTGACAGCATCCTCGGCACTGCTGTGTGCGCCACTGCAGCTTCGTGCCTGGATGGCTGAGGCACTGGAGGCCGCTCTCTGCCTTGTGCGTGCTGCTTTGCTTCTGTCTCCGCTGCCCTCCCGTGGTGTCTTTGGGATATGCTGGGCTTTCGGGAAGCTCCTGCTCACCAAGCTTGCAATCAACTGAAGGGTTTCATCACCGACACCGTTGTTAAAAGATCTTTTTCTTTTCAACAGTTTACAATTCCAGCAATTCAAGACTTTACATTCAGTTATTCCTTCTGATTGCATGTTTTCCCTTCCCCATGATTGAGTGTTTTCCCTGCCTACACAAAGGATGCGGAGCCCCTCTGAAAGGCTCATCCTGGACCACCACTCACAGAAGTCCTGTCCCAGCTGCTCCTTACTCCATGCACATGGACAGATTGCTCCTTTGGAGTTTTTTCCCAGTAGAAATGAAGCAGCTAAATTCTGTTGGTGATTCAGCTTTTTCAGCTGCATGCTTTTGAGATAAGCAGGTCTGTTTGGGATTGCTGTGGGCTACAGCTCCCTGCTCCTCTCTGTTTTGGCCTGCAGTGCTGTGCTTGGCTGTTCCACACCTCTTCTGCAATCACTGCATGTGCGATCCAGCTTCCTTCCAGCCCTAGGTCACGTGCGGCCGCTTTAGGTCATTACAAAGCATCTGAGTTCTGCTCTTATCAGGGCCTGAGGAACTAATTGCTGCTGCCATGAGCAGACCTGCTTTCTGAGACACCTATCTCAGTGCACAGCTATGTGAGGCACACCAGCTGTCTGTCATCATGTGGCATGAGAAAGATCTCAAGTCCCAGGTTGAAGAGGTGGGCCAAGGAGGTGGTGAAATCTCCATGCTTGGAGATGTTAAAGTTGGGTTGGACACAGCCTTGAGCAACCCAGTAAAAGTCTGAAGTTGTTTTGCAGAGCAGAAGGTTGGATGGAGACCCAAAGGCAAAGCAGGGGGCTTGCAAAGGCATAGAGTGGCCTTTGGGACTGACCTTCATGGGGGGGAGCCCTGCTACCCGAGGTACATTAGTCCAGAGCATGGCTTGGAGAACGTTTTCCAGGTGTCCTTTCCCCAGGCAGACTCTTCCCAGGGTGCTGGGCTGGGAAAATCCCAGGCAGACTTACTCAGACTTTCCTCGGATGCCTAAATTAGGGCAGCTGAATTGCAGCCTTGGGGGCGGCTGATAAAACAGCCCCGGAAATTCAACAAGCTCAAAATATCCACTGGAAATCCTGGACCCTGTGTTTCCAGCAAGGAGCCATGAGTGGCTCTTTGGAATAAGCCCTGTGGCTGGGAAAGGAGCAGAAGCTGGTCCTGAGACAGATTTCTTTATTCTGAACTCATGCAGCCTGCTTGTATCTGACCAGCTGCAGCAGACACCATCCCATTCACTCTGTGAAACAGCCTACACACATACTGCTCTGGACCTGTGGCCAGCCCCATTTCTCACATACAGAACCACAAAGTGCTGCTGAACTCCCAGTAACCCCCTAGTGAACACAGAAATGGTAGAAGTGTTGGTTAGAAGGGACCACTGGTGATGTCTAGTTCAACCTCCCCCCTGACAAACCCTCTTTCCCAGCATGTCCCATGGTTTCCTTTAGGGGCCTCCCAGCTTTTTCCCAAGATACCTTATCCCGGGGCTCTGGTTTGTATTGTGCTTTATGTCCCCAACTGGAGACATAGCTTCTGACCTCACCCAGTGCTGGGCACCAGTGTGTCTGTGTCCAGGTCCTGCTGTGGCTCTGACCCCACTATTCTTGCTGGTTGGACAGTTTTGTTTCCCCAGGATGCTCAGCACTTTGCAGCATGCAGCAGTGTGGTAAATCAACTTTAAACTCTGAGAAACACGCTGGGAAAGTCTGATCTTAGCAGTTTTATTCTTACAGCATTACAGAGGGAGCAAAGCGCACGGGATCTTTGCACTCTCATCATTTTGAGAGCTGAGCTATGTCTGATTCGTGAGAACAGCATGCAAGTGGAGGCACTGAGTAAAGTTATGCAACCCTGACAGGTAAGGAGCACAGCACAAGCCCAACCCAGGAATGCAAAACTGATTCCTGCAGCCTTTTGTTACAGCTCTTGGAAACCACAGTCTCTGATCAGAGTCACAAGTGAATCAGCAGTAAAACCTGCACAGCTCTTGCTGCAGCCCTGGCTTTTCATCAATGCTTCTTCCAGCCACTGCCAGCCCTGAGTCACCATCCACAGTCCTGGTGTCTCTTTGGAGGGGTGCAGGGTTCCCAGGCCACGGTGCTGCTCCAGCAGCTGATGTCCAAGAGCAGGTCTAGGAGCACAGCTTCTCACAGGGCTCACTGCTCTGCACAAGGGAAACTGGCCACACATTGCCTGCAGAAGGCGTGCAGAGGTCTCCTTGCTTGCTGTGGCACATCTGCTCTGGTTTGCCTGGGAGGCTGGTGCCCATAAACTGAAGAGAAAATGATTGCTGGGGCCTCTGAAACAGCTCTGTCTTCTCTGGAGCTGTTCCCTGCAGCCCTCAGTGATGCTGGTGCACAGAGTGGCTGCACTCTAAGGCTCTTCCCCCCAGCCAGTCCTTCTTGCTCAGGATCCTCAGTTAAGACCTGCAGGAGGATGATGCCAGCAAAGAAGAGCAGCCACCGCTTGACTAGGTCTTTCTCCTGACGTGGCAAATACTTCCTCACCTGCGCTGGGTACAGCACCCTCCTGGCTTTCCTGCTTCGCTTTGCTGCAAGGCCTGAAGGTCTCCTGACAGCTGGGACAGCAAACACCGGCCCGGGCAGCCTCTCTGCACTGGTTTTCAGCAGATCAGTGCTGGACAACATGTTTTCTGTGGTGTAAGCCAGCATGTCCTTAGCAGCCTGCCGGGGTAGCTCTGAGAGCTGGGAGGACTCTATGGAAATACCCTCTTTTCTCAAAGATGGGTTTAATTCAAAAAGCAGAGCGATGAAATAATAGTAAGAGATATTAGTTAATAACAACGGCAGTTTTATTCATTCGTATTAAAGCAAAAAATGCAGAACCCCAGAGCTGAACTCTTGGAGTGATTTATGCATCTTTCTGGGAAGCTCGCCTTTGATTTCTCTCCCTACTCCTACCTGTGCTATAAATACTTGCTTTGATGAGTGAAGTTGTGATGGGAGGAGCTCGTCTGACTCACAAACCACTCTGGAATGTGTCTGCCCCCAGCACCAGATATCTGCCCACGGGCACTAACAGGAGTGTAAAAGTATGCTCCAACTCTCCTCCTCCCCAGCTCTGTTCTCAGTTATTACAGCTGTCTGTCACAGAACTTTGCCTCCAGAATTTTCAGTGCTTTTGAGAGTGTACCTATCATTAGAATTCACCCATCTGCTATACAGAACAGTCTAAGGACTCTCACCTTCCCACCCTGCCTTCCCGTTCCATCTGTGGCCTGGAGCTGGAGGGATGGAGCTGGGAGACCCCAGGTTCTGTTATGATCCTGTGCAATCTCAGCACTATGCCCCAGAAAAAAAGCAACCTCAGCACTTGCTCTGGCAAGCTCCATTTCAGAGATGCCCAGAAAAGGAAAAGAAACAACACTCATGCTCAGATTCTTTGTGCTTTATGATGACTAAACAGAGCCGGAGGGAGCTGAGTGCCCACAAACCTGCTGGAGAGGTCTGCAGCTCTCTGGCACCTTTGTCATGAACTTAGATTTAGCTGCAAACTTCATGTATCTTTGTCAGCGTGGGGCACCTCACACTGGTATGGAGCAGGTGAGGAGGACAGATGGACTTCTGCAAAGGCCTTGGGCAACCACCTCTGGTTAGCTAAGCTGCAATCAAACACAGCAATCTCTCCTGAGCAGCCGTTAGCCACCACAAAACACCAAGGAGCAAAACCCCAACTTTTAAAGCTCTTCTTTGACACCTTGGCACTTCCCTGTCTGTGGCAGGGCTTTGGAACTGGATGATCTTTAAGGTCCCTTCCAACTCAAACCATTCTGTGACCTCCTTTCGCCCTCTGGGGTACCTAACCTCGCTTGCTTTCTGCTTCTTGGAAGAACAAATTCATGTTGTCTTTAAGTCACAAAGCATCAAACTTCTGTGCTTTCAGCATTGTAAATCACCATCATGTCACCGGCTGTCACCATGTGAAAACTCCCAGTCATCAGGTTTATTCCACTGGAAACTTAGTCTTGGGCAAAACCAAGATGTGACTGCTAGCACAGTGACTACAATACATGGAGTCCCATTTCTTGGTATGGACCACCCAGCACCTCTAAGCTGATGGTCAGTAATTCCAAGCAGGACCATTGCTTGATTCTACACTCATCCCTAACCCCCGTTTAAACTGAGTCTGGAGCCAGTGGCTCACCACAAGACTTGCTGCTGAAAAACACCTTCCTCATGGCAGAGTCTTAAATGAATGTTTAAACCTGAGACACAGCCAGGGCTTACAACCAGGTCTTTGGTCATCATTTTTTTCCCCTACAAGGCAAAATCTGGAGGGCTGGAGACAAACTGCTGCTTCCAAACTCACCTACTCATTGGCAAATCCAGGCAGTTCCTAAAGTAGCAAGGAATTGGCTCAAGTAGCCTCCGTAGTCACCATCTCTCCTAGAAGCTGGTTGGAGTGGGGTACAATGGCTTGTCCCTTAACTGCTGGCTAAAGCTCTGCTCAGTGGCATGTCCTAACTGCATCCCTGCCTGCCATCCACCCCCATGACTGGTGCAATGCTGTCAGGCAGCATCTAAATCACTGAAGTGCTTTAAAAGCAGCACGCAATAAGAAAATAAATCGTGTAAAGTGCTGCTGCTTCACCCTGTGGTGTCTGAGGCCTCAATCCACCCCGGTCCCAGCACATGGATGAGTCAGGATAGGGATTAGCAACAAACCCTCCCGCACGCAGGCCATGGCTTCAGCCAGTGCTACTCAGTTCAGAGGAGGAAGAGCCACAGGAAGCTATCAAAGTGGACATTAGGAGCACCCGGATGATGAGCAAAGGGGTGGATGTTACAGGCCAAAAAGCAAACATTCAGTATGACATCCAACTACCCCTTTTATGTCAACCAGCATCATAGCCAAGGAGACGGACCCATTTATCTTCTCCCATCTGTCCCATCATGAGCTGTATCTACCTTGGTGCAGTTAACAGGCAGCTCCTGATGGACTGGAACACAGCCCATCCAGAAGCTGACTCCAGCTCTGACACCAATAGCATCACCTGTGTAATTGATCATGTCGAGGTTTCTCAGTGAAGCTCCACATCTTCACCTCATCCATCTCACCAGCATTGCCCAACACCCAGCTGTAAGGAGGCGAGTAATAACGCAGCTTCAGAATGAGCCCCAGGAAGAGGGGTCTCTGCCTGCAGGGACAAATCCTGTTCTTATTGGCAATTATCATGACCCATTAGCTTATTGTCATGTGAGTATTACACAGGGGTGTATTTATAACTCCCAGGTGAGCTTGTCCAAGCAGGTCACTGGATCCTCCTCAAGTGAGAACTAAGATGAATCAGCACCACAAGAAGCAGATCTTCTGCCCACCAGGTGCCAAGGAGAGGAAAGACGACTTCTATTGAGCCAGAGCCAAAGACTTGAATTTCATCAACCCCCTCATCTAACCCAGAGACCTGCGTGCATTGCACTAAGGGATCATCAAAGCCAAAAACTGAGCCTTGGATGCATCAGGAACAGCATTCAGAGATGGGGGTGCTGGATCTTTGGCACAAGGGTGCAGCCTGGAAGGCCTTGATGTGATTCATGGGAGTAAAAGAACATGCACAGAGCAGCTTTTGCAGCTGAAGCCGACAGAGGCCGTAGCACTGACGGAGCTGAGGACACTGGGTCGCGTCAGGCTAAGGCGTTCTGCAACATCCTGTGCTATGTTCTGACCTCAAGACATCTAAGAATCAGAGTGCAGTTTGTGCTGCAGAGTCTGCAGGGAGAGGCAGAGCCGCTCATTACATCATCTGCAATAGCTGGAGCCAACCCAAGGTACACACAGCTTTTTTCAAGCTGGAGAGAGAAGCAACCACCTTGAAGCCAAGGACCAGCTTATGCTCAAAGGCAAGGCTCAGAACTGACTTCCCAAGGCCCCTGCAGCACCCAGGGAGGTGGCAGGACCTCATATAGGCAAAGCAAGGCTGTGAGTCACAAACCTCCATCCCACAGGGGGAATTTATGAAGTCATCTCAGGAAGAGCTGGGCAGCTCGCTGTGATAGAGCAGCAGTAGTATGAGAGAGTAACACCGCGTTGTGCCAGCTATGAGGGGTACAAACCCCTTCACTGCAGCCGTGGAAAACCTACTGGGACACAGAGATCTGGGATGTGAAAATGTGGAAGCTGGGGAGGGCTGGGAACACAACAGATTCCCTGGTTTCAGTCATGCCTGTGGCTGCTCTTGTACCTGCACTGAGTTCACATCAGGCAGCTCAGAGTCTCAAAAGAAACCATACATTCTGGGATTTCTCCAGGATTTTCCATGGATGCATTGGGTTTGTTTGCTTGGAAGAACAGGCAAGGTACCACATGGAGCTGGCTTCAGTGAGAGCACTTGGATAGTGCAGTGCATTGTAGGGGCAGGAGAAGGGAAAAGGTACAGGTGAAAACAGATTTTGGGTGCCATTAATGCTTTACTTCTCTTCACGTATCACTTACTGGCCTCAGAACTGTACATACATTGTCATGTGGGTGAGAGGCCAGGATCTGGTGAAGGATGGGCTCCTTCAGACTGGGTCCTTCATGACCCTCTGGGAAAGCTGATGCCACAGGTTAACAAAAGCCATTGAGATCTGGTGAGGGGCCCCAGGCTGGGACCTGGGGAGGTGAAAACACGGTGATCCCTCCATCCAGCCACATCCCCAGGGTAAGGCCCCAGCAGGGACGTGCACCATTAGCAATAAAAGCAAAATGCAGGGCAAGATGCACCCACAGAGCTGTCCTGTAGCTCAGGGCAGCAGAGTGATGGCTTTTACAAGCTGTGGTAGCAATCTAAGCAGCTTAGCACCAGCTTGGCCTGCAGGAATTCACTGTCCTAGATAGAAGATGTTGGGTAAGGATGGGTGAGTAGCCAGAATTGGATGCAGTGGTGGTGGCTTCCATCAGCAGCCATCAAGGAGAAGAGAGCTGTGAAGGGCTGGAATAACCTGGGGGCTGCCTGGGTACCACATGCCTGCAGGGGTCCAACCCTGCCCAGGCATCCCAGAGCAGGGCTGTGGCTCAGGGAAGGTTTTCCAGGTGGCCTTTTCCCAGGCCTGGGTTCCCGGGCAGCCTCTTTCCAGGAAGCAGGGATGGGAAAGTCCAGGAGAGACTTACTCAGACTTCAGGATGCCAAAATGAGGGCAGCTAAATCCCAGCCTGAGGGGTGGGTTGATAAACCAGCACAGGAAGCACAGTGGCAGGAAGCTCAAAATAGCATCCGCAGAAGATCCTGGGATGTGCGTATCCTGCACAGACCTGTTAGCGGGTCTTTGCAGTGATCTCCACAGCTGGAGGAGGAGCTGATGCTCTGCTCCTGCACAGGGAGCCACAAACCAGCTCCACACCTGTAACTGGAGAATATCAAACCATGCCGGGGCATCTGCCGCTTCTGCAGGGGCTTCCTGGAGATGGCTGCAAGTCCCGAGGCAGCTCTAGGTGCAGGCCCTCACCCTTTACCTAATATCTATTACAAAACCAAGGAGAGAAGGGAAACTGTGAGGTCCTAGGTGAATTTAGTTACATGATTAACTCTTCTGCGTGCTCTCGTTTCAATACTGGCTGGTTCTCTTGTCCTTCTAACAGATCCCACCCGGAAAACCAACCTGTCCAGGGGGTTACTTGCCAATCTCCCCACATTTCCCAAGTCTGACAGTTTGCAGATGCAGGTGCCCCAGACTTGGCACCTGAACCCAGGTATTTTAGTCACTGAAACCAAGGACTAATGTTGAATTGCTGTGCTCCCTGTGAAGACTGAGCACTGCAAGTCAGACCAGCTGTGTGCTGAGCAGAAGCTTACAACTGACCCCTTGACAGGCACCAAAGGGTAACAGAAGGCAGGCAACATGGGACCTGGTGCAACCACCAAGGCAGAGCCCTACAATCCTCCGCTGGGTTCAGTGGCAGCAATGGAGCAACCACCCCAATAAACCCATTCTGATGCTTCACTCCTGCAGTTACAGCAGTTTTCCTCAAGTTTAACATATTCCTCACTCTCTGGAGCCAGTCCACATCCTGCCATGGATGAGGGGGTAACCAAGCGCTGCTGTCTGCTCCTGCCATGCTTCTGCATGTTTGAAACCTCTTATCATGCTTTACCTGAAACTTCTCCCTGGGCTGCATCACCCCCTCACCAAGGTCTTCCTCCCCAGGAGGGTGCCCAAATATGGCCACGGTGCTCCAGCAAGGCCCCACATTACTTCATCCCTCGCATATGCAACACACCTCTTTATACACTTCTGGATGTTTGCCTTGCTCACAACCCAAGGTATTATCCCTTGTGCGGAGGGGGAGCGCTGCGATCCCTCCCCAGCCTGGAACGTGCATTTGCTCACCCTCACCCCCCCCTCCTCTGCAGCAGCTCCTCTCAGACCTTTCCTCCAGTTTGTGCTTGCCATCCCAAGTGTGTCTCCTGCAGTGCTTGCAGGCCTCCCAGCTCCCCATCCCCTCCACATTCAATGGGCAGACAAACTCCCACCTCTGTTCTCCCCACTGTTTGGGGAATATTGATTGTCCCCAGCTCTGGAAAGCTGTTTCCAGCTCATCCCAGTAACTGTGAACAGCTATTCTTGGAAAGGAAGAAGTTACACTTTATGGTCACAACTTATTTCTCCCCCCTCTGCTATAAGCTCACATGTAATACTTTTGCTCCTATCTGCCTCTGCCTTCTTCCTTCCCGAGAAAAGGGAATGCTTGTCCTCCTTCCACCTTTCAGAGGCTCACTCATCCTCATGTGATCTCAGAAGCCATTGCAGACATTCCTTCTGCACCTTGAGGTAAATTGCATCATTCACAGCTATTGAGAAAGCTCTGACTTACCTGAGTTGTCCTCGCTCTGTTCTCCCCGCCTGCAGCCCTTCCACCACTGATAAGATTTGCTTTCCTGCTTGCAGCTCATCTGCTTAGTGAGGACCACAGGAGTTGATAAGAAAGCAACAAAGCACTTAACCCGATAGGCATCAGTAGCTTTTCCTTGTCCTGGGAATATTATCATGGAATCCCAGATTGGTTTGGAAGGGACCTCAAAGCTCCTCCAGCTCCAACCCCTGCCACAGGCAGGGACACCTTCCACTAGAGCAGCTTGCTCCAAGCCCCTGTGTCCAACCTGGCCTTGACCACTTCCCTTAGCGTACGTGGAGATGGGCTTATTGTCACCCCCACATCCCTGCAAGTGGTACCTCGATTTACACAACCTCTGTTCAGGTGCCCCAAGCCACTGCCACGCATCCCCTGTGGGTCTTGGTAGAGCCATGATGGCCAGAGGCACTGCCAGTGAGGACAAGGGGGCACACTGCAGCAGGAGCAGCTCCAGCAGCACATGGGGAGCTCAAGGACCCAGCAAGCCCAGCCAGGCTTGTCCAACGCTGCGGTGCATAACAGAGCAGCACTGGTCAGTACTGGGCCACCCCTGGAGCACCTTCACACAGCAAAAAGAAACCCCAGGGAGGACCCAGCCTCACAGCCAGGCTGGGCACAGCAGCCAGCACCCACCTCTGGGAGCGGCATCAGCCTGGCTCGCTTTGAGCCCACAGAGGCACCCAAGATTAGCTCCTTTTAAGGAACATTAAATACAAACCTTTCCCTGGAGGCAGCTGAAGTTAAGCAGAGCTCACACAGAACGTGTATGTGCACCCACCTTCCTCTGCCTGGAGCTGGGCCATGTCCATGGGGGAACACAGGGCACATCCCACAGCCCTGGGCCACGCAGGGGAGGCAGCTGGGTCCCTGGTACAGGGGTGCCCTGGAACCTGGGATCATGCCCGCACCACGGGCTTGGAGAAAGCAGCTCATTAGCACACTCTCTATCAAGACAAACCTCCCAGCTCATGTGCAGGAGCAATCTGAGGGTCAACTGGTCTTCAACTTTCAGCTCTTCCTCAGGAATCACTAAAGGCCCTCCTGCAACTGGAGGATGGGAGAGACAGGCTGGGAAGCTGTCCTGGATGATGCTCCTAGAGGTGACCAGGGCTCTGGGTACAGAGCAGGGACACCATCCCAGAGCCCAGCTGCAAAGTAATGGAGCCCTGCAGCTGAGCAGGGACATGGGCAACACCCAGAGAGACACAAGCAAAGGCATCAGTGCACCACTGCCAACCCCAGCAGAGAGGGGTTTGCCGTTTCCATCTCTCTGCAGCCTGCTCTTTGTCCAGGCAGCAGGGTTACTGTGCCCAGCATCCAGTCAGAGCACCCACAGGTGTGAGCCCCCAGTGCCATTCGCTGCCAGTTGATGTGGCAGGGACAAACCACCCAGAGCTGGGTGGGAGGAAGCAGCTTCAGTCCACAAGGCAGAGCAGTGGGTTACGTCAGAACCACACACAGCTTGGGGGGACATCTCCAACAGCAGCATGGAAAAGAGATGCCATTGGGATGGAGCACAGGCCGTGCAGCAGTGTGCTAGGGCACAAGCCCACCCTGGGATACAGCACAGGCAACACCTTCACCAGCCAGGCTGCCTGTGTTGCTACATCACCCTGGGCTGCTCGCTCCCTGGGCAGAGCCAGTGGTCCATCCTGCAGCCCAAAGCAAAGCAGGGAAGGAGGTGCAGGTGTCAGGAATCACTTTTCCCTCAGCAAAAGGGCTTTTCTGGTTCCATGGGGGTTCTACCAACATAGGTCATACCCTGGATACCAGAGGGATATTGCCTTCTCCTGTAGATTTAGGCACCGATAGGGAGAAAGCAGTCGGTGCCTTGCCCACAGGGCCCCCCTTCAGTGTTCACCCACAGCTGCATGCTTGGCCTGATGGCCTTTCCTGCCCCCCCCCATCAAGGTGCCCTCATGTCAGGGGCACCAAGAGGCCTCTCCCCCAGGGAGGGAGAGCTCGGAGGAACCCAGGTCCAACAGGGCCCCTCCCATGGTACCTGCATGGAGACCCAGGTGGGTCTAAGACAGCAGCCAGGTCCAACCAAGAGTCCAGAGCAACCAAAGTCCAGATCCAGCAACACATCTCATGACGATGAGATGGGTCCAATGTGAAGCCAGCCCACAGATTAGGGCAAGCACTGGACAGGCAGGTCCACAGTGATGGAGCAAGATGAAACAGGCTACAGGCTGAGGTCTTGGAGCAACAGCAGTGTTCCAGGTACATCAGGTAGAGCTAGACCTGTGCTGGACACCAGCACTCCTTGAGCACAGCACCCACAAGGAGTGATGGCTCCAGCTGAGCTTAAATAGGGTTCTGAGCATGTTTAGCCAATTCCTACTATGCAGGGAAGTCTCCAGGGAGTGGGGAGCTGTCAGGTGTGGCTGATATGGAGAAGGGTAATTGGTATAGATAGATATATAGATAGATACGGTTCATTCATTGCTGTGTATTGTCAGAAATTCCCTTGCAAAGAATCGAAGGTGAAAGTCTGTCCACACAGCTAAAAATACTCTGGTCAAGGTGAAGGGAAGGGGAAAGAGAAACCCCAGTAAAAGGTGCCTCTTCTCCTCAAAGCAACTGCACTTTGAAGGGTCCTGGAAACGCTGACAGCACAAGAGCCCATTAACAGTTGCTCCAGTTGGTTTACTCTGCTCAGCTGCATATTTCATCATCACAGATAGGGGACAGCAAGAAGCTGCTGTGCGTGAGGCTTTTCTCTTAACGTTATGCAAGATTCTGGTACCCAGAAGTGATCTTGAACTGCTTGAACATCTTCCTGTTTTCCTCCAGAGCACGTTGCTCGGTGTTCACATGAGATGTTAATCACTGCTCACTAGGGCTGTGATAAACGAAAGGTGGTAAAAGCTGGTGCTTCTTGAGCTATGCAGCTCCTGCTTCAGAATAAGTGGGCAAGAGCTGATGCATTGTGTTGGGAAAGTGATGCCAATGTATCCAGAAACAAAACACAAGTCCCATATTTTCACCCTGTCTGACAAACCATCCATGTGTATTCAGCTGTCCTGAGACAAGCTGGCACTGCAGTTGACGTAAGTCACTGCTGGTAAGAGGTCTGGAGAGGTTTGATCTCTGCACATCCAACAGCTAAAAATGGACAGAGGTTTTAAAAGCACAGGTTGTACTTTGCTGGGCTTGCCTTTGTGGTGGTTGGGAAGTGCTGGTCCTGCACAGCTCCCCTGCTTGCCTGTGTGTCTCCTGGGGCTTCATGCTTGGTGCTGCAGGGATGGGTGATTAAAGATGGTTCTGCTGCAGAATGTTCATAATAGAGACAGACAAATGGGAGAAAAGGAGAGGGCACACTATTAGGGGAGAAAAGAATAAGGATGTCCTTCTTGGACATCTTCCTGCCACCCAAAAGCAGGTTGATACTTGTTAGGAATACAAATGGAAGGACCTAGGTAAAGAGATAGGGTTCAAGTCTCTTGCCTTGGTGAAACAGTTAAACTGATAATGGATTTCAGGGTTCTAACTGAAGTTCTGCCCCAAGTTCTTGAGCCTTTAGTAAAGGAGCGAATTTAATACTGAATTGTTCCCAGTGTGATTTGGCAGCATCATGTGGCACATTGGTGATGAGTTGCTGCAGCATTTTCAAAGGAAGTTCAGACAGAAAAGAATTTTTTGTGTGCTCTTTCTGCAGTAAGCAGCAAGAAACCTCCTCTTTATCCACTGCTATGAGGAGCAAGTTTTATCCTTTCTAGAGTGGCTCTCATTGAGGTGATCTTTGTGTTAAATTCTCTGTGCTGAGAAATGTTATTTTGAGCGAGGAGATTTTGTTACACAGCAGGTAGACTCCCAGCATTCTTCACTTGTTTCTTGTCAGGTGTCTTCTGCCCTCCAAATTAAATTGAGAGCAAAAAGAAAGACATTAACACGTGCAGTTCAGAACGTGCCCTTTGCAAACGTCATCCCATTTGAGAAGCCTTGTCTTGTCCTCTCACAGCCTTGAGTTCATAAGAATGATTTAGAGGTGACTGTTTCCCTCAGTGTTCCTAGGTCAGATTCTCTGTGTTGACAGACTTTGAAACTGTTGTTCTTTTTGTCCATAAATCACCAAAACACTTGGCATGTTGAAATCCCTTGATTTCAGAGAGGGATTCACCCACTTTAGAGGGTGATTTGACACAGCACTTTCACTGGTAGGATTGCAAGTCCCCAGAAATGCAACAGCATACCTGCCACCTTCTGGGGAAGAAGGCAGTATTTTGCTTGTCAGTAATGATGGTTTTCATTTCATTTCCAAGTATGTAAAAACATGGTTAAAATATTTTTCCTTACGTTATATTTATACTAATGAGTATAAATATGTTTATATAATAATTATATATTCATATTATATTTATATGATAAATTTATATAATATTTATAGTCTTGAGGACTCACCTACCCTCCCCTCTGCTTTATTTTGCTTATTTTTACCAGTTGGTTTTAAAATATCTTAGTATTGCAGTTTGTACATGTTGAACACTCCATTTTAACTTCTTTTTGCTCAAATAATCCTTTTTCTCAAATAATCAGAAATCTAACAGCATCCAGGCAGGCGGTGACAACATGGGAAGAACTCAGGATAGGGAAATGCATTAAAGCTGAAGCAGAAACGTTCATTATGCTTTTAGGTAACTGCAGCTTTAGTTTTCATTGCAATTGACTGAATAGTCTGTCTCTGGTATTTATGGCAATAAATCAAGGTGGATTTTTAATTGAGAAGACAGGCTGTTAAAACAAGGAAGGTATGAGATAATGGATATAATGTATTTTTTTGCATTGTATTTGATGACCTCCCAGAATGTAAGAAATAAGAAGACATTCTCCTCCTTCTAGAAGGAAGCCAGAAAGTGGTTCTAGAGAGCTGAAGTCCTGGTCTCAGCTGGCAAAGTAGATGTCATTGTCTCTGAGCTGCTGTCTCAGCCTAAAATAAGCAAAATAGACTGAAGTATGCTGGCAGTGGGATAGCAATCAATCACGCAGGGATCATCAAACAAGGGACTTGCACCCTAAGCTCAAAGCAGAAGCCGTTCACTGAAGACCTGATGGACCCAGTTTGCAAGGCCTTTGGGTGAGCTGGGACTATGCTAAAGTCTGAAGAAAATGCTGCTTTAGAAAAGACGTGACTATGTACAGCTGGCTTGCTGGTAAAATTGGGGGTTACCACTTAGAGTCCTTACGTATGAGAGGGAGAATACCAGCACAGAGAGACTGAGCCTGAGAGGTGAGTCTCTAGTTTGGGGGAGGTGTGTATGTCTTGGTTTATAGCATGTCACTGTTAGAAAACCATGCTCGCAGGACCCTTCAGACCACATCTTTCATACCACAGTGCAGCTGGAGTGCACCCATCTCGAGATCACCATCTTGAGATGGGTGGCTAGATTTGACAAAGAAGGTGTAAGCTACTATATTTTGAAATCTCTTTTCTATCTTGAATCATCCCTGGGAAAAGCTTGCTGAATTTCAATAATCTGTTGTTTGAAACTTTTGTGTTCTGAAGTTCCCTACAAAATGGCAATCTGGGGGGGGGATGTTTTGTAAATAGACCATCATGTTTCCAAAATCATGTTTCCTCTCTGGTGGGATGTGAAGAATTTCACCAGAGCTGTTCAGCCTTGAATGCACTGCAGTGGTGATGGGTGTCCCCACCTCCATGAGACCATGGGATGCTCTTCCAGGCTGGCTCTCCCAGAGCTCTCAGGCTCCCCAGGCATGATAACATTCACAGTATTAAATCACAGGTTCCACATGCTGTCTGTATTCAGCAGCTCGTGATTGATTCAAGTTATTACTGAGGTTGCAAGGAATCTTGACTGCCATGGACAGTGAACACGGATAAGGCTTCCCAGAGCTGCAACATGAATACTTGCATGTTCCCGTCCATCTTTACAGCAGTTCACTAGGGTAAACCATCACAGAACAGTCAATAACTGAGTGGAAACCCACTTCTTACTTAATGGAAGTTCCTTCATTTCCCAGTGCATTTTCTGATTACTGATGAATTTGTATTTTGCAGCACTGAAAAACTATTTATATCTACTATTTGCACAGAAAGTCTCCAGCCATCACTGTGGGTCTGGAATCAGAACTGAATACTGGGAGTGACAACTGGATCTCAGTGTTGGGGGGTGAGGTGGCATAAAAATACCCCACTGGAGAGGAAGGAAGAAAACACTGTTATGCAGCAGCCACTAAAAAATGGGACATTTGAGGCCTGAATAAGCATAACAGAAGTATACACAAAACCTTCCCCAAGAACCAAATAATTCACCTCATGCAGTTATAACTTCCAGTTGTGTCTAATAACAGGCAAATAGTTGGAATTCTTCTGCCATTTAGCCCTTGCTGTCCTTGCCCTTTTGGTGTGCATACCCTCACCAGATGCCTCTGCAGCAAAAGCCTACTTTGCCCCTTCCCTGAGCACACGGCTCATCCAACCAGTTGTGCCAGAGCAACCAGTCCCATGTATGTCTCCAGTGCACTGTACATAGGAAGATTAGTATTAGCAAAGACAAGGGGCTCAAGTACTCCTTAGGATTCATTTGAGCAGGGAGGGTGCAGAGCAGCTTCTGCCTACCCTATAAATCACCTCTGCCTTTTTTCCCTTCTCTCATGAATGGCTGCAAGCCTTTCACAGACCAGAAGAGCTGTTACTGAGGATTATAAAATAAGTGGAAAATGGGATGCAGCAGGGAATATCTTGTTGAAACAGAGGCTGATAGAGAGGTTGGTAGGAAAGAATCCACTAATTGAAATCCTTTCTGGGTTGGCTGTCCCAGCGTATCACCATAAGGAGAGTTAAGCAAGGCTCCCCCACACCAACTCCTAGGGGAAACCAAGCAAATGCCAAACCAAAGGCTCAGCAAGGGCATGCAGCTGGTGTGCAATAACTGATAGAGACCTATCCTAATTGAGATCAGGAAACCACTGTGCCCCCAAATCAGTGTGTAGAAATGTGGGGAAGAAGCCCCTAAACGCAAGTTCAAAGTGAGTGCTCTGTGTTCATAAATCACTGCACTGCCTGGCTGCCCAGTATTGAGACATGCTACACCCATCACCAACTATGGGAAAGACTGGCTTTCCTCTGCCCAGCAGGAAGGGTCTGTGAGCACCAGTCAAGACCAGTGAAACCCACAGCCTGACCTCCTTACAGCCAGGAGTTTCCACTGAAGCTGCAGAGAATGAAACCTTGTTTAGCAACACAGCACATGAAACACAAGGGTGAGTGTGCTTCCCCACGTTTCCCCTGCTTGGTGAGCTCATCTGAACTGGTTTTGTAGTAAGGATGAGGGAAACGTGCAGCAGGGCTCTCAGCACTGAGGAGCTCAGGCACTCAGAGGTGCTGTATGTTCACAAAACCTACAATCAGCAAAAGGAAACCAAGAAACATCTTTTGAAAACACTGCTGCCTTAGCTTGGGCAAATGTCCCCACTGCAGACACTAAGACTGGTTATGGACTGAAGTCTGCTTCGGAAATACAAATGTTCATCCAAAAAATCCCCGAAAACTCAGTTATTCCCACATAGTGAAGAGTTATAAATAGCACAGCCAACAAAAGGTAAAGCCAGAACATCTTATCTTGTTGCTTTGGGTGATAACCCACCCTTGCAGGTTGACATTACTCCTTTCTCAGCAAGGCAAGTCTCCAAACCACATGGAAGCTCCCCTTCAGCACCTTCAATAGTGCCAACCCTCGAGCAAGCTCTTACTTCAGAATGGTTTGGGTTGGAAGGGACCTTAAAGATCATTTACTTCCAACTCCCTGCCACAGGCAGGGACCCCTTCCACTGGAGCAGCTTGCTCCAAGCCCCTGTGTCCAACCTGGCCTTGAACACTGCCAGGGATGGAGCAGCCACAGCTTCTCTGGGCACCCTGTGCCAGTGCCTCAGCACCCTCATAGTAAAGAATTTCTTCCTAATATAGAATCTAAATCTTTACTTTTTCAGTTTAAAGACATTCCTCCTTGTCCTATCCCTACATGCCCCTGTCAGAAGTTCCTCTTTCAGCTTTCTTGTAGGCCCCTTTAGGTACCAGAAGGCTGAAAGGTCCCCCTGGCATCTTCTGCAGGCTGAACCCGAACTCTCTCAGCCTGTCTCCATAGGAGAGGTGCTCCAGCCCTCTGAGCATCTTTGTGGCCTCCTCTGGACTCACTCCCACAGCTCAACATCCTTCTTGTGTTGGGGGCCACAAAGCTGGATGCAGTACTGCAGGTGGGGTCTCACAAGAGCAGAGTAGAGGGGAAGAATCACCTCCCTTGACCTGCTGGTCATTCTGCTCTTCATGCAGCCCATGATAAGGTTGGCTTTCTGGGCTGCAAGCTCACACTGCTGGGTCATGTTGAGCTTAGGTATCCCCAATCATGCTTTTCATTCTTAAATAGTCTAGTAAAAACAAAGGATCACCGTATCTTAGCAAAACACAGACCCTGCAAAGCTCCAGAGATCTTCACTTCATACTGGTTATAGTCAGATCTGTCAGAGTTTAACTCCCAGATCCCCCGTGCCAACGGTCTGCCCTTCTTGTAGCTTTAGGAGTTGTATAGCAACGTCCTTAAGTCAGCACAGAGCAGAGGAATGCAATGACCGGGCTTGCTTCTTGCTTTAGGTACTCGCAGCTTTTGCAGCTTTCCCCATCCTCCCTGCGCAGCTCTAACCTCCTGGTGGCAGCAAAGCCCCAGGACACCACCAGCAGCTAGGATTACACAGAGCATTTTGCATTCAGAGCTGCTCCCCATAAACCCAGTGTGCTGAAAATCCTTGTTTTCTCATCGCCAGTGATCCTGGGCTTGCAAGACTCACAGGGGACATTTCCCCGGGCTCGAGGGAGAAGAAAGAATTGCTGATGGTGTAAGCGATCAGCCCTCTGCAATCCTCTCTGGGTCATGGGATGAGGGAAAACAAATAAGGACATATTGATCACTGGGCCAGTTTCAGAATCTGCCCTCAGGGGCCTGACCTACTTTGGACTAAGCTTGTTTACTGGTAGGTTCTCCCCCTGCTCCCTGCATCCACAAGGACACTGCTGCTTTCCTCAGATGGAAGCAGGGGGATATCTCCAGGTATCCCTCAGGCTGGATGGAACCACAGCTGGTAACACCTAACTGGATGCATCAGGATGAGCAGATATATGACATCTGCCTAAACATGCGTTCTCAGCCCAACCCAGCCCTGGCCACCCAGCTAAAAGAGCATCAGAAAGAGCAGAGCAAAGCCATTCTTAACACTGGTTTTGGCAGGAAAGATCTAGCAACTATGACAATGTGGTAATCCATAAGGCCATTGCTTTTTGGAGTGACAGCTCAAGTGAAACAGCTGAGGACAGCAGCTTTTGCCTCCACAGAGTTAAAACAAGGTATTGCAGCCTTTTTCGGGCACAGAGCACAGGATATAAGGCACTGGGCAGAAGGCTTCTCATGCTAGGGGCTGGCTCTTCTTCCTCTCCACCCATTCCACAGGGCAGACATGAGTCCATGTCTCTGAACTAGCTTGCAACAATAAGGAGGACGGAAATGTTAATTCTGCCCTCTTCTAAAATTCATATACTTTACAGGCTCTGTGTGTGAGGGTAACATGGGGGTCAAACTGGGGCAGTCTGGACCTAACACAAGTGAGCAGAGCACAAGGCATAGAGCAAAGCAAAACCAAAATCCTCATCACTGTTACATTGAACAGGGACTGGAGAAAAACAGGAGGGAAAAGGAAAAATTAGGGGGGTTCTGCCCACCTAACCTTGCCTGGATACACAGTGTTTTAACTCTGTATCAGTCATGGATCATGTATAAATTGAAACCTCTGTTTGAAGGACTGCAAAGTGATGCTAGGATGACAGACAAGCCAGTGGTCTCAGCTGACCTTGCGCTTTTTGGCTCTCAGTGCCTTGGTTTCCCCATCTACACACTAAGCTATGCTCTTTGTAAAGAGTCATTCGTAGCAGGCAGGATGGGGGAACTGCCTGCACTTAGCTAAACTTATGATTTTGCTGGTTCATTTCCTTTAGAAATAAAATATGGGAGGGAAAAGCATCCAAAATTTGCAGAGGACAGAGGCGAGGCAGGCTGGGCAGCAGGACAAGTACTTTCCCATCAGACTTGTGAGAAGTGGCTTACTTTGGGGAAATACCTTGAGACCCAGCTAAAGTCCCAGAGCTGAGAGCAGGCAGTGGGCAAGCGCAGAGCTGGAGCTTACACTGGGGTTTTTTGTTAGATATAAAAGGCTTCGGTGGATCAATGCTAACCACAGTGCTTGGAATGTGGATGAGAGGAGCTGTGCAGAGAGCAGAGCCTGCCATGGGACGGGCAGCCCAAATCCTCCTGGCACTGCTCAGTCTAATAGCAACTATTTGTGATGCTCAGGACACCTGCCCAGGTGAGTGAGGCACAAACCCTACTGCAATCCCACTGAGATAGCCTGCTTCGACTTCCCCATAATACAAGGAGATTGGGTAAGGGTGGAGGGATGTGATTATTTTCCTTCTGTGCTTTTCTTAATTCAGCTGTAAGTGGGAGGAGGGTAAGGGAGGGGGCTGACATCTCAGAAGCCACTTTACAAAGCTGCTAGTTCCAACCAAAGATGTGGCATCCTCCTCAACTTACCAGTGCCATCTCCAGGAACAGGCTATCCCAGTTGAGGTTTTTCCATCCTGGTGAAGGGGATTTTGTTCATGGCACCTTGGCCCAGTTACTAAAGGATGCAGTGCAATACAGAGGATTGGTCAAGTGCTTGCTGGGTGCCAGGAACCCTGGCAGCTTGCGGATGCTGCACAAAGCTTTTTGCCTATATTCCTTGGGAAGGCAATAAGGGTGATTTCCAACTGACCTGCTGTCAGGAAATTTAGTAGAACCTTTACTGTCCACAGATCCATCAGTGTCACTTACTCTGCTGTCCATACTCCCTCAGGGCACCTCTCAGGGTTATCTTATTAAGCTACAGTGTATTTGTCATGCATGTAATGTCATATATAACAGCCTCCTCTCCTACTGAACTCCCCTGAAGCCAGAGGTTCATTGTGTAGATCCTCTAATATGTGAGCTCTCAATGCCATCAGCTGATCCACACACCTCCAAACTCCCACCCTCATTTCTTTTGCTTGCACTGTTTCTCAACTCCAGAGGGTTCAGTTTCCTCTCCAAAACATTTCAGAGCCCTAATAATCTCCACAAAGACTGTCTTAATTTCCTCAGAGGTGAGAATAGTGGGACTCGGTGATGCTGACCAGCTTGCCATTCTCCAAGGATGCCCAGGGAACCCAGGTGCCTCTGGTCCAAAAGGAGAACCAGGTCTCCCAGGAACAAAAGGTGAGACCCCAAAAGCCAGCAGTGAACACTCTGAGATGAAGTAGCTTCGTTACTTTGGGTAGGGGAAGCTAATGCTGGAGCAGTGGCTGTCCTGGCACCGGCTTCTGCAACTGGAGTTCCAAGAGTGGAAACACTATGTCTAGAGATGCACTGGTACGCATGGAGTCCCCTTTTTCCCCTCAGTCCTGTCACAAGTCTGAACTGGTCCTGGGGTGTGAAGTGCTGTAACTCAACTCATTTGTTTCTTCTACAGTGAAAACATCTTTATTGAGTCTTTATTGAACTGGTGGTTGGGAGGGAAGCTGTGACACTCCTGCATGTTTAGAGGAACAGCAGGGGAGCTGTGCAGGCACCCCATACCCAAGGAAGCAAGGGAGATGGGAGTCCTTAGGGGTTTCATAGCCAACTCATGGAGAAGGTGAATCACATTAGCACAGGGAAGAGATCCACGGCAGCAAAATCCATGGTCTGGCTCCAGGATGCACAAGGGTTGTAGGAATCCTACGTGAACCGCGAATTAGGATTTGCAGTGGCAGTACCAGTGTAGTGTAGCTTCAGCAGAAGAAAAGGAGTAAGATACGTTGCAGGATTGAATCTAATTAACAAAACTGAGCTTCCTTGTTCCTGGGAAAGACAAGGCCCAGATGCCTGGGCTTCTGTATCCCCTCCCCTCTGGTCAGTTTGCTATGTGCATGTACAAACTGAGTCTTTCCTTGCAGGAGAAAAGGGAGCCCAGGGACTCCCTGGGAAAGCGGGACCACCTGGTGTAAAAGGTAATGTGCAATGTATTCAGGTCTAATCCGTAGATCTACCCAAGGTCAGAACATACTGGGACACAGAGTCTATAGGGATGAACTGTAGTGCTGGTCATAGTCCAAGAGCCCTGAAGTAGTGTTAAGTAAAGCAGAATTTGGGGGTATGGATCTTGCATGGGGTGAGTAGTAGGAAGAGTTTCCTTGAGTGGGGCCATATTGCAGAGGAAGACATTACTCTTCTTATCAAAGTTCCCCACTGACCCTGACCACCCTAAAACCAGACCTCTCCTCATTCCCACCCTACCTGCCTCTACACAGCAAACCTGCCCAAAAGCCTCCCCTCTTTGAAGAGCTTTGCCATGCTTCCTCCAGGATGCCTGATGAAGGGACACAATCCCAAGTGTTTCCAGCAGACTCCAGGCCTGGTCTTGGTGTGCAATGCATTTGTCACTCACTTGACCAGGAGGATGGGATCAAAGCTCTAGGAAACAGCTGGCACAGGGTTAAGCAAGGATGGAATGGGGGTTCTTTGCAATAATATGAGCCTCTGAAAAGAGGACAATGTGTGCTGAGAAATCAGCTTCCACTCCATCCAGGCTGTACTCGAGGTCTTCAGCAGGATCTGTGCTGCAGACATTGGAAAATTGTCTCTTCTATAGGAACCAGTTCCTAGAAGAAGGTGGCACCCAGGAACTGAGCACAGATGCTCTGACTAGCTGGGAAAACAGCCCTTTTTGCATGCTGACTATGTAGCTATTTCCTGGCCACAAGCACTAAAGGCTTCAGCTGAAACTCCAGCAGGAGATGAATGAACCCACTGGAAAAGCAGCTATTGCCCCAGGTTTCACAGGTGCCCGACTGAAAATGGGACGTTCCCACACAAAGTCACTGAGATGCAGCTGAGAATCCCCGATACACTCCAGGAGACGGAGAAGCATTTCCCTCTCCCTCTGTGCTGCTCCTCCTGAGCTCTTCTGAAAGATGCTGATGGTCAAGAGAGCAGACAGGATGGGTGGCAGCACCAGCTGAGCACTGGTGCACAGGAGAGCACCATGGCTTCGCACCACTTGAGAGCCCTCACCTGTACATTTGGGACATACATAGGGGGTGGAGCAGATACTTGGGGGGTCACAGTAATCCACTTGCTTTGAACTATCTGTGATGAACATTTTCATCCTGTGTCTTGCAGGTTCAGCTGGAGAGCCTGGCTTCCCAGGTAAATTATGCTGTGCTGAATTTATTATGTGAGCTGGTTTAGTTAAAACACTACTGTGTGATGTTCAGGAACAACACACCAGGTGGAGACACTACGGGGAAATAAAGCCCCCCACCTGGGGAGCTCTTTGGTGGCAGTTGTGCCTCAATGTAGGCTCAGCCCTGGACCAGATGGTGTAAGCAGCAACTCTCCCAAACCAGCTCTTCAGCAACAGGGGCTGGCTGCCCTCAGTTCCCCATGCTGCTGAACAGCACCATCACCTGCAGAAACCACAGGGCTTCCTATACTCCAGCCTGAGGGACCAGCCACATTTGCACAGACCTCTGACCTTCCTGTGCTATGGCAAAAGGCAGAGGCTCAGAGGAAACTCAGTGGCTGTCAGTGCCAGGGGAACGTGTCTTTCTACCAGCACTAGCAAAAGGGTAGAGAGGAAACAAGTTTTTTTCCTAATGCCACCATCCCACATGCGAGGGTCACTGGCACTCGTCACTGAGCACTGGCTGCACTGAGGCTGCCCTACAAGTTTGGCTTGTAATAGCTGTGGACCAAGCACTGCTGATCTGGTGGCCTGTTCAGCACAGCTGTCTCAGCTGCTCCCAAGCCATTGACTCTGCCATCAGCAAACATTCCTATCTTGGGGCTTTGACCCTGCCTTCCCACATGTGTGTTTCCTCCTTCCACACCCATCTGCTCCTGTTGCAGCCCAATGGGACTCACTGGCATGACGTGTTGATACCCAGCTCCATGGGCTGGCCAGCAGCAGGCAGAGCAAGTAGGTCCAACAGAGACACATCTTGTGTCAGTCTTGCCATTTGGACCTCCCAGCCCCAGATCAGATGTCAGGACAAAATACATCATGCTGAGTCCAACAGTTCAAGAGACAAGGCTGCTGCTCCCTGTGGGTCTATAATGTGTTGCAGCCTCCTGGTGTCCACCCTGTGTGCCTGTTGGATGACCTGGAGCATTGCTCCCAGTGACTGAGGGGACTGGGTATCACTGCTGTAATAATAGGAATCTGTGACTTAGGTTCCCACTTGCCATTATCCCTCTGTGCTCTCCTGGGTCTGTGCCAATGGGCTGGTGGGTCTCCTCTGGTGGGCACAGAAGCAGCTGGGGCAGAACTTTTATTGGGTTACTCATCCTGCCTGGTTTCTCTGTGCCTCTTGTGTGCACAGATGAGCTAAACCCTTCTCATAACATCACAGCTCACATTGAAAAGTAAATGATGTCACATGCTGGAGGAGGGGAGAGCAGGATGTGGAAGGTGAACAGCAGCTGACTGGTGTTGTGTGTCCAACAGGAATGAAAGGAGAACCTGGATTTCCAGAAACCTGGGGTAAGTTTCATTCTAAGGTACTTCATGACACTGGGCTTTCCAGAGCAGATAGTGGTGGAATCCCTGCACCAGGAGTCAGGATAGTGCAGTGATAGGGACACTGAAGGACAGAGTAAGGAAATATCACTGCTAATCCATTTGCTTCTGACAGCCATATGCAGCTTCTGTGTGTCTACTCTAAACCAGCCAGGGCAGAAAAGTCCTGTCCTCTGAGCACTACCTGAGTCACCTGCCTTCTATGTGTCTTAGACATCTGTCAGGTTTTGAGAGCCTCTGTATCCTGGTTTCCAAGATGAAACCACTAGAAACAGCTCTACAGACATGCTGCCACTTCAAAGGTAGTTGTATCACCATGCTTGGAGTGGCAGGTACAGCAGATGCAGCGTTCACATGTGTGATAGTGCTCAGATTAACTTACCCATTGGGAAAAGAAAGAAAGAAAACAAACAAGCTTCAGTTGACCCATCTGTCTCCATGAGCTAAAGCCAAAGCAGAACTACAACACACTTTGGCTATACTTGGATGCCATAGGGCCACTGTCACGTGCAGCGACACACTTGGGCACATCAGAGCTGTTGTAACACCAGATGCCAGTGAACTGGCCCCTTCCTGCCCCAAACTCTCTATGTTTACTGGGCATGTAAAAACATTTCACTACTAAGGACCAGGCCAAGTCCAGCACCATCCCTCCCTTAGGAAGGACACCCATGCTCACAAAACGGCCTGGTAGAGCTCTGCATTCACTCGTCAAACAGCACACTCAGACCCCCACTCCACCAGCACCACCGTCTCAGGTCATCTCCAAAGGCTTACCCCTGTGAAAGCCACAGAGGCAACTGGAAGCTCGGATGTTCTAAAAGGCCCATTCCAGTCAATCCTTTCACAGCTGTGAATGTGAGTTTCTATCATCAGGTGTGGTTTTTGGGAGGAAGCATAAATGTATACATAATATATATGAATATGGTCAAAAGTGACATCTGTCCAACCTGAACAGTTTTCTGTTTCAGGTAGGTGTTTTTCTGTGTCACCCCTCCTTTGCTGCTACCCAAATATTCCCTGTACACCCCCACACACACATTCCTGAGCCTGAGCAAATACTTGGAACATGAGTTTGCCATCCTGCTCAGAGCAGCTCCATCACTCACACCTCCAAAAGAGTCACTGCAGATGAGAGGAGTCTGAGCAGCTTAGGCCATCTCTTAGAATGTGCCCATCTCTGCTATGACATATGGACTCAGAAGCTGCAATGGGGTTTGGCTCCCAGTACTCATGTTCCAGAGTCCTGCAGTGCAAAGAGCCAGCTGGGAGGCTGAAGGGCTCAAAGCCTCAGGCTTAGGGCATGAGGTTGATGTGCTCCCTGGATGCAGTGAGCACGTTGTAATTCTTTCACTCGATCTCTTTCCCTGATTTGAACAGAAGCCAGGAACTGCCTAGAGCTGTTGGGCAGAGGCAAGTTCCTGAGTGGCTGGTACACCATCTATCCCCAAGGCTGCAATGCCACCACTGTCTTCTGCGACATGGACACCGATGGCGGAGGGTGGATTGTGAGTAGATGAGGAGAGGGAGGATTCTAAGTTCCTACAAAGGTTTTTATTAAGGCTGCAAAGGATGGCACAGAAATAGAAACAAAAAGGGAGAAAAGCACACACTGAGGGGACAGCCAAGGCTCATGTCGGCAAGCCTGGGTGAGTATGGAGGGGGATTCTCCTGGGAGATATCTCTGGGAACAGGCTGAGTACAACAGACCCATGCCCTGCTTAAATCAGAAAACCATTTCCTCCTCATTTCAAAGGGCAGATGGAGGAGGTCTGTGAATGACAGACTCCTCTGGAGTTTGGTCCGCAGACACCTGCGAGAGTGTCCTGACACAGGTGGAGCATTTGCTGGGCCATCTGGGCGCTCAGGATGCTTTTGGGTGTGGGTGGCAGGCCGGTGGTTCTCCTCTCCTGCAGGTTTTCCAGAGGCGGTGGGATGGGTCAGTGAACTTCTTGCGAGATTGGGATTCATACAAACGAGGCTTTGGCAACCAGCTGACGGAGTTCTGGCTGGGGAATGACAACATCCACTTCCTCACCTCATTGGGTAAGGTCTGTCTCTGTCCTGGACTGGGGCCCTCACAGTTCAACCCCCTGGAGCACACTCGGTCATTAAAGGACTCTGAACGTCCTGCATCTGAAGTCCCAACCGTTAATCCTAAACAGCATACAGGCCCTTGCAGCCCATAGCACACAGGAAATTGCATTGTGAAAAAAAGCAAAACTAGAAGCCAGGGAAGAGAACAAGCTGGTTGCATGACCTATCCCAGAGACAGGCCAAAACATCTTCCCATCTTCCTCCTAGGACTGGTTGTGATGGCAGTGATCTTGTTCACACACAGCCTTGGAGTCACAGCTGTGTACAGGAGCTCTGTGTGTGTAGCTCTCTTTGCCCATGACCACCCAACATCAGAACGGAAAAGGTGCTTCATAAGAAATCCATCAATGCTTCTGCAGGAATTCCAAATAAATCATGATCTTGAGAGACAGTAGTAGAAGCTCCAGTTAAGTTCGTAGAATCACAGAATCAGCTGGGTTGGAAAGGACCGTTAAGATCACCAAGTCCAACTATTCCACAGCACTGCCAAGGCCACTACTAACCCACATCACTGAGGGCCTTGTCTACACGGTGTGTGGACACTTCCAAGGACAGTGACTCCACCACTGCCCTGGACAGCCTGTTCCAATGCCTGAGCACCCTTTCAGGGAAGAAGTTTTCCCTAATATCCACTCTAAACCTCCCCTGGCACAGCTTGAGGCCATTTCCTCTTGTCCTATCACTTTTTACTGGGAGCAGAGACCAGCCACCTCCTGGCTCCATCCTCCTGTCAGGTACTTGTAGAGAGATACAACTTGCTTGTTAGCTCAGAGCTTCTTAAACCCTTCACCCTGAAACCCAGGTGTGTGGTCACCAATCAGCCTTGCACCACTGCTGTCCATCTTCTCTTCTAGGACTCTCTGAACTGCGCATTGACCTGAGAGACTTTGAAAACAACTACTATTTTGCCAAATACTCTTCATTCAGAGTTTTGGGAGAGTCTGAGAAATATAAACTGGTTCTAGGAGACTTCCTTGGTGGAAACGCTGGTAAGTCAGCAGCAGCGCACTGGGAAACGCTATTTTCTAGATCATTTCAGAAGTGTTCAGCATTTATGGTGGAGAGCTGTATTATATAAACTCCTTGTACCATATACATTTTGGGTTGATCTTTAAAATTGGCCACGGTACCTCAGGTGCTGAGTGACCTTTGTGTGAGGGAAGGACAGGGACCCCCCTCACCCACAGGAGTGGGACCCACAGGCCCAGCCGCATGGTTTAGCAGCAAATGTGGAGCCTGATCCTGAGCAGCACCTCATCCAACGTAACCTTCCCAACAGCTCTGCCAACAGCGGGGCCAAGTTCTCCTTACAGTTATATTGACAGGAAATATTTGCACACAAGGTTTGCATTTCCAGGGCTGGGGTGCTGTTAGCATCCCAGTGCATCAGCACTGCATCCTCTTCATGCCTGATGGTCTGCATTGCTTTAAAAACCAAACAAATCCTTGCCAAAATTCAATACCCCTCATTCAGAAATGAGTGAAACCAACACATGAGGTAGCAGTGTCCTGGGTCTATATGGCTTTGTACACTGCAACTCCATCTGATAGTCCAGACCTCAGTATGTCTGCAGAGAATCTGAACAGAAGTGAGCTGAGCACAAGAGAAGTGATTCCTGGGTAACCGTGAGGAGAACCTGGTCCTGATTCAGAAGCATAGATATGTTCTCTGTGCTTTAGCAGACCTGGAAGAGCTCAGGATGGTCTGTTTCCCCAGGACCAAGAAGGAAACCTGGGCAACCAAGAGAACAGCAGGGTTTATAAAATCAGCCTTACATCCAGCAAGGCCCACTGATGCCCTGCAGTGGTACTCAGACGTGTCAGGTTTTGTACTCTCTATTGAAGTAACTGAATGTGTGCTCTCTGCAGGAGACTCCTTATCATACCACAAGGACATGCCATTTTCAACCACAGATGAGGACAATGACATGAGCTCCTTTAACTGTGCGACAGAATACAAGGGAGCATGGTGGTACAACGACTGCCATTACTCTAACCTGAATGGGATGTACTGGTTGGGTGTTCACGGGAGCTATGCTGATGGCATTAACTGGAAGACAGGCAAAGAATACCACTACTCCCATAAGCGAACAGAAATGAAATTCAGGCCAGTTTAATATGGCAAGAGAATGTCTGACTACCACCATCAGGTGCCATTTAACAGCCTAGAGTAGGCACAAAACAATGTTCTTTGAGGGCAAAATTGGACCAGGATTGATATTACAGGTTGTGTCTCCAGACTAGAGCAGACTTTTAGAGACCACAAGAGACTGGTGCTGGTTTGAGCTCCTGTAAGCATAAAACTCTCACCCTGGACTATCTCCAGCAGCCCCACAAATGCTGACTGAGCCTGAGCATCTTTTTCTGAAGAGTGCATTGCCTTGATTTAAAGTGATGGTGAGGCTATATGTCTCAGTAAAGCTTTCAGATATTATCACTTGAAACGGTGATTACTGCTAATTTTCAGTCTTTCCACATATATGAAGCTTCCAGTGCTCTTGCAGCCTGTTTTTCTGTTGGACCCAAGAGCCATATGAAAGGCACTGAATACCCAACAGCCCCCTGCTCTCTCCCTGCAGACTGTGACAGAGCTATGACGTAAACCAGCATGGAAAGAACAGGGCTGTCAGCACTGACACCTGCCTCCTTCTCTCCCTACTGCCTCACAAATCTGTGCTTCAGGACCTCAGCACTGGAACCACAGGAGTGTTGCCCAGCACTTCCCACCATGACACAGCTGCAGCCAATCCTCCAGGGCACATTTCTAGATCTCATTCTTTAGCCACTGTGGACCAAGAATTGGATACAGAACGGTCTGTCCAGCAATATTTTTGGTACCAGGACACTACAGTAGTCCCAAGTCAAGCCTTGCACAAGTGAACATAATGTAAATTGCCAGGAGGTGCCAGTATCTTCCATTTCATCTTGTTTCCAGTGGCATTTGAAGATGGGCTATCCGCTGGCAGATGGAGGCAGTACACAGTTACTGTGATGTTGTACTTGACTGTTAGCAGAACTGGTTAAAGGGGCTCTTCTTCCTGGACTCCCCCATAGGGGAGGAGAGCTTGGTGCTATCTCCTTACTACAGGGACAGACCAGAGTCAGTGGAAGCAGAGTATTTATTTGTGTATGTTCCTAATGGACCCAGGTTTATCACACAGTTATTGCGTATGTGCGTAGCAATGGCAGCTACAGCCCTACAATACTGAATCCAAGCTTTGTGGCTGAGAAAAGCAAAGAGGGCACACATCCAGCACACCAGAGCCAGTCAACGATGTGCTAAGAAATAAATCTGAGGCCTATTCACTAGGCTCTGTCCCTGCTTACTTCTCCAGGAGCTGTGTTTTGTTTTTCTCTTACTCAGTTTGACGCATCCTAAGCAGGAGCAGCAGCAAGGTCTCAAGCATCCAGCTGTGCCTCACCCAATCAGCCACTGATGTTGCTGCCTCAGAGATGCCCAAGGTGCCAGTTCTGCAGAATCACAGACTCCTCTGCAGAGATGGAAGAGCTGGTGCTGACAGTCAATTTTAACTTAGCTAAAAGTGCTGAATACCCTTTCTCTGCTCCCCTCTACCTTCTCCTCCTACTACACAGAAACCTTCAGCATTTAAATTTCATCTGTGAAGAACACCGATGCTACAGGGATTAAGAGAACACCAAAATCAGTTCACACAAACCCATCTGTTGATATTCCCAGACCACCACCCAACTCCATGGAGGAAATATTCAGGTATGACAAACTGTCCCGGGTTCAGCAGTAGCAGTCATTTTTCTCCTTCTTGGTAGCTGGTGCAGCGCTGTGTTTTGACTTTCAGCTGGGAACAGCACTGATAACAATGATGTTTTGGTTTGGACAAGGACTTTGTGAGCTTCATGCTCTGCCAGGGAGGAAGAGAAGCCAGGAGGAAGCAGAGACAGGACACCTGACCCAAACTGACCAAAGAGGTGTTCCATACCACAGCACGTCATGCTCAGGATGTAACTGGGAGTTACACGGAAGGACACGGGGTCTGCTGGGTCAGACTCGTTTTTCAGCAGGTGGTATCATATTCTGTTCCCTTGTTATTTTCTCTTACCATTGTTGTCGTTGGTGGTAGTGGTGGTGATTTGTGTTGTACATTGGTTGCTGGATGTTCTTATCTCAACCCGTGGGAGTTGCATTCCCTCCGGGAGCGAGGAAGGGGAAGTCCCCAGGGGGGACACAGGCCTCGACTGCTTCCAGCCCGGCACCACTCACTGGGAGTGAGTGCACAAGCTGTCTGGCTGGGTTTAAACCATGACACAAACCATCACCAGTACTAGGTGCTTGGCTGCAGAGTGAAATTCTCATGCATCCCCTAAACTGGTGCAGTAATTCATGGGTTGGCAAACCACTTCGAGGCAGGAAAATGCTTCCTATGCTGATACAGGCATGTGGGGTAGAGGGTACTTGGGCTTGATGGTCCATTTCAGGCACCATGCCTGCAGCAGTCAAGAGAGGGTTTGTGACTCCAGACAGGAAGAATTGAGCCCCTAAGGTCAGGATGCAGTTCCCTAGATACATACCCATACCACCAGCCTGGCACTCCCACCTTCCCCCATCAGTTTTCACATCTTGGGGGGAAGAGGCAGGGAACAGACCTGAGATTCCCTAACGTAATACGGTCCCCAAACTGTCAGGATACCATCCAGTCCCCCTTGCTTGTCCTTTTGCCAAGGGTCCCCAAAAGAAAACCAAGAATAGTCCCAGTCAATTTGTGACTCATCCCAGCCACTGCTCATCTCAAGGCTTTTTTTCTCTGTCCTGGAAAGCTGTTTCTGTGTTTGAAATTTTGCATTTGGAAATCCTCTTCTGCTCATTAGCAGACAGAGAAAGGGGCAAGTCTGAAACCTAGGAATTACAACATCCCTGGAGCTTCTCCAGACATTTCCCTTGCTGCAAATAATGACAAGTGAGGCTGCGGGAGTCACCAGCAGAGCAGGTGAGCCAGGCTGTGAGGTGTGGGGAGAGGACATGGTTTCTGCAATATCAGGGAGCCAGACACAATGAGAAGTCAGAAGCATCTCTGATGGTTTGCTGATGCACAGCCATCTGAAAGCAAAAGCACGGCCAAACTAGTCCTCTCAAGTCCCACCAAGTCCAGCCTCCTGGCCAGATCAAGGCTGCCTCCAGCAATGCCCTCCAGCATTGTCTGGGACATGGGAAGACTCAGGAGTCTGAACCACCCACGTAATTGCTGGCAGCCTCCAAGGGCTGCAATCAGTTCTTTCCAAGGAGGAACACAGCACTTTGGCCATGTGCAAGTGCCAACAGGTTTCGCAGCTGTAAATCTGAAATCTGATTCACTTCAAGAAACTGGACTTTGGAATGAAAGGTCTTCTGAGACACGGAGGCACAAAATTAAATACAAACCTCTGTAAGTAAGTAGAATCAGTTCCAAGCAATGTGAAGTTTGATGGCTTTGGAACAGTAGTAATGGAAAATGATGGAGGTACATGTTTCACAGAAGAAAAAGTATATACAGAGTGCAGTTAGAGCACATAATGAGAATCCTTGTATAAGATAAGCCATTGTAGTTGGCATAGTTTTAGGTCCTTATGACCTTAGTACAAAGTAAGTGTAAGAAAACAGGATAGAAAAACAGGACACGAAGACAAAGACTATCTGAAAGTAGCAGATGCCCAGGATGGGCTGCAGCTAAACTAACTGATAAGTAGAAGGACAGGATAATTGCTATGTCTGCAGTGTTAATGAACCAACTAAGCTGGTGTATGCATTATCTATTGCACGGGCTTCAAAGGCTCCCAAAAGTGATGAAGACTGTTGAAAGAAGTAAACGACCCACAGACACCACCTCATTTTTGTATGCATACAGGGAAACTGTCTGGAAGAATGATGTAATACATACGCCGCCTCATGAATATGCATGTCTGTACGTAATGAATATGTATGATTAGTGACCATGGAAGGAGGGCTTGTTTAGCAGTTCAGGGAGGCATGATAGGGGCCGCAATAAAGTACCTGCTTGTCAGCGAGAAACCGTTGTTGGCAGTACCTGGTGAATTCTCCGTATCACTTCCTACCTAACACCGAGAGGAGCTCAGAGAACTGAGTTTCAGCACTGCTCTATGAGTTGGGTTTGCAGGCAGCAGACCTGGTGGTCCTGGCATTGTGAATAACTTCCTCAGACTTTCTGAGGTGTCCTTGAGAGCACTGCATCTTAACAGTAACTACTGGCCACGTGTGAGTCAGCATGAAGCAAACTGCAACTGGGGAAGGGAAATCACTTCACTGTGTCTGGTCCTTTTGGCTTACAGGCTGCTGGGGTGGAAAAGAGGAATCCTACATCCTTTGCACTATGTCTGTGCTTCTGCTGTTACCTTGTGCCCACACAGCTGAAGTGAAGGGGTAGCTTAAGACACCACAGCTGACCCTGCCACAAACCAAGATACTCAGAATACCACTCTGTCATGGGTAATACCCTTCTGTAAGTTACTTTAATTAAAGGTTTATTATGCGAGGCTGATGGAGCACAAACCTGTTTATTTAGTTATGTTTGGTGCCTCTGCTTGGAAACACGGCATTTTGGCAGCACCACTCAGCAGACCCAGGATGATTAAAACACAGCAGCCAGAGCTGATGTAGAAAAGACCCACTAGAATTTATTCCCAAATAGCATTTATAAAAGCAAACAAAGAAACAATGGAGGATGTAGGAACCCACGGCCCCTGGGGAACAGCATGGCCAGGTCCATGCCATCAGCCACCTGCACAGCAAGTAGACAATAGAACGAAGAGGCAAAGGCTCCTGGTCTGGTCCAGCAAAGGGGAGCCTGCTGCACTATCCCAGAACCTCCACCCACCACCACAGTTACTCCAGTTCAGTGCCAGGACTCCAAGACATGAAATCCAACCACTGACCTGGTCTTTGCATCAGAGTGGCATGGGGAAGTCAGGCCCTGCACTCCCAGCACAGGGGCTTGTACCTGGAGGGCATCTCAGCAGGTTTCCCATGCTCACATCTCACCAGTGAAGAGAAACTCCTGGCCCATAAGATGCACTAGGCAAGTTCCCAGACCACTTCTGTTCTCTGCAGGCTCCCCAGTTGGTTCTGCTAGTCCACATGGTGCCTGCAGAAAGTCTCAGTGCCACCTGCTCCTGCAGCAGGTACCAGAGGTCCTTCTAGCAAGGACATGATATCCTTCAGTCACCTATGATCCAGAATATGTCCCCATCATGAGAGTGGATGGGGCACATGGCAAATCCAGAAGAAACACAATCCTTACAGCTCAGACTGTGCTGGTTAATGCTGTGTGTGCTCTGTGCACAAATTATCCACACACCACCCTGCATCTGTTTAATCCTTGAGCAAGCAGATAAACAAAATCAAAACATCTTCCTTCATACCACAGCATCACCAAAGTACACACAACTCCACATACCTCTTCTGCTATGTCCCAGTCCCACAGTTGTCATTCTGCAGGACCAGAGTCAGACATATGACTGGAGGAAGGATGAACCCAGGCTCTGGTAGGGCACCACCAGCACCAAGCCTTGCTGGTCCTGAGAATGGGGTGGCCAGCAGAGGAGCAGCCTTGCAGGGAGACAAGACACCTTCACCCCATAAGAGGCCATATGAGGAATCGGTATGTATGATCTTCCTTTAGTCTACTCTTTTGTAGGGGAGGGCAGAGGAAGAATAGACTGCAGCTTGGCTGACCAGACAGTGGGGAAGGATGAGGAAAGGCTTTGTGAAAGCAGTGCATCTAGCCAGGGACTGAGCCAAGGTGGACAAGCTGTTCTTCATCCATAGTGGCCTTTGGAAAACCCTTGTATCCTTAATGCTTTGGTTGTTAGGACATACTGTTAAGATTCCTCAGTCTCAAGCCTATCCCTGTACGAAAGAAGTGCCCAGGGGAGCCTGTGAAGCTTTGGAAGGTTGCAGTGAGCTCCTCAGGTCTATCTCCTGGCAGCCAAATATACAGTGACTCATCCAACACATTGCAGTGATGCTGGTGGTCACTACCTCTCACTGAAGACACACATATGTATCAGTGCAGTTTGCACTGATGCCGCAGTCCATTTCATTCCACTGGTGTGAAGTCACCAAACTGGTGCAATTCAAAAAGTGGGTCTCTCCTCCAGGTTGAAAAGCTTCTATTTTCAGTCTTCCATTTCTCAAGGCTTTGCTTCCCCCACACTGACAGTATCCAGCTGAGATGAAGGTATCTGCTGGGCAGTTTAGTGTTGAGCACGAGGTTTCTGGTGCAAGTAAGTCAGTATCCCACAAAAGCACAATGGCACCTTTAGGGAATGAGGAGCTGCAGATGCCCCCAAGAGCCCCCCTGGCTGATGTGGTGACCCTCGTGCCACTCAGTGTGTTTCATGACAGCTTACAATTCCTATGATCCCTGTTCAAAATGCACCATGCTCCTCCACCAAGCCTCTGTCCCAGCACACCATTGACACTCCCTTGTGCAGGCACCATGGCACAGAGATGTTAGATATACATGACACTAGATCGAGCTCCAGGAGCTTGAGATGAGGACCCCAGGCATGGAAGGCCCCCATGCTGGAAGAAGGCCCAATCAGCTACATACTGTACAAATACATTTTGGTAGACAGATGAATGATCCTTGCTCCAAGGGCTTACAATCTACAAGAACAGAGCCACAGCTCCACCACTACACAGACATTAGACCTATTTACACCCACAAACATTTTGATCCCAGCAGAACATGTCTTTCAGACCAATGGCCCAGCAACCAGCTGACCTGGAGGCAGGAACTCTATTGCTCACCCCCTTCTCTTAATCTGCAGCATCAGACCATTTCTAACTGTTATTCTTTCCACCTCTGGTTGGGGTTCACATCCTCTGGCCCATAGAAGAAAACATGGTACCAAAACGAAGTCGTTCCCTGGCTGCCTGAGCCCTGGTGCCCGTGAGGGTGTCCCACGTTGCCAAGGAGGCAATCACATGCTGAGTGATGCTGGACCCAGCTCTCCCTGATTTTACAACACAAGCTGTTGGCAATTTGCTCTTTGCAGTGGGACAAGAAGGAGGGAAGCAGAAGCCTCCATCCTTGAGCCCCAGTCAAGGGCAGCTGGGAGAAATCTAGACTGCTGTGTCTGACAAAGCTTTTCGGAGAGGAATGTTAGTTGTTACCTTAACAAGGCGCACCCTCCCCATTGCCTTGGCTGCCACAGGTTGGCACCCCATGGGTGGCCTTGTCTGATTCTCCAAAACCTTGCCCAGAGCCTCCATGCCCAGGTGAGCCCTGACCCAGGCAGAGACCTTACAGAGCATACCTGTCCTGCAAGGCTGCTGGATGGGTGCTTTAAGGCTTTGAAATACAAGGTGACTCCAAGCCTAACCAAGCACCCCAAAGCCCCTCTACTTCTCATGGCCAGACGCCAGCCTTCCAAAGCCATGGGGATGAAGGGGAAGGCCCTGGGTTCAGAGGCCACAGGGAAGCAGGAGAGGTTAATGTTTCTATCATGGATTGGAAAGCATCCTTAAGGGAATTCAGGGTCCTCCAAGATCATTTGCTTTTAACAAGCAAACAGACAAAGGCTGCTTTGTGTCCTCATTACATGTGTTAAAAAATTTAGCTAGCAAAAATATACCCTTGGTAAGTGCCTTCTCCATTTTTAACCCTGTTTTCCATCCAAAAAATTAGAGAGCAAGACCATGATTAAATAAATTCCAGCACATCACTTAGCTCTGCCCTTTCCCACCTTTCTTCTTCATCCTGACCCCCCCAGGCAGTTAATTTACAGTTTGGGCAATTCTCTGCCAAGCCTCACAGGCTCCAGACTCTCCACGACATCCTCCAGCTTATCCAGGATTTCAGAGAATGATGGTCTCTTAAATGCTTCCACCTGGAATGAGAAGAGAAAGCTAAAGAGGCCACCCTGGAATGCAGGCAGCTGCTCTGCAGCACCTCTGTTGGCTCCCCAGGGTTGAGCAATGGCATCCATCCATCCATCCATCATCAGCAGTGGTCTGGGTCACACGCCTGCTGATGGAGCTTTCTGTCACCATCACTTGGTGATCCAGGCTTGGGCTGCTGCAAAGAAGCAGGTGCAGGAAAGGTTCCATGGTATGATACAGCTCAAGCAGAGGCAGTGAGATGCTGAAAACCAGCCTGATGTAGAATCATAGAATCACAGAACAGTCTGGGCTGGAAGGGACTTTAAAGATCATCTAATTCCAATCCCCTGCCATACCGTGACCTGGACAGGGTGTGGGAAATGCCCACCCAAACAGTGTAGGGGCAGGTGTTGTGCAAGGGAAGGCTGCAGGTAGGTATCAGAAGGGGATGTTCAATTATTCCATAAGTTTTTTTCACAAAGGTCAGGATTTGTCTTGTCTCCCTGATGCAGTTCATTCTCAGTGGGCTGTGATCCCCCAGTGTATTTTGGGTGTACCCAAAGTGAGGGACACGGCCAGGGACACCCCCATCCTGCACCCCAACCCATGCCCCCAGGCTGCCCTTTATGGCTGACCCCATGAAGCCAGCCAGGGGAGCTGCACCAGAAACTCTCCAAACCTGCACATCACACAAGGGCAGAGAAGAACAGCCTCAGAGGCCATTTCTGGCAGAAGCCCATTATTATATCAACTTGCATTAGAAACATGCCCCTCAGCAATACAAGATCTGAACACATATATGTCTAAGCTAGTTCCCGATGTGAATCCCTCCTGTGATTCAGGGCAAGTTATTCACACATCCCCCAGCCCCATGCAAGGATTTACTTCCATTTGCTGCCTTGAGCTCCAAGCATTTAGGTGCATTACAACCACCCAGCTCATCCACTCTCTGTCTGATTACTGTCTTTGTGATTCTCTTCCTCTCAGAGATGATCTTGGATCCCCACTTTCTCTCTGCTTTACCTCCTGAGGCTTTGGACAGCACAGGGAGGCACCCCTCATCTTTCACCATTAGCTTCTATGCTAAAGCAAGAAAGGTTGGAAGAATATGCCCTGATGATATCTGTAATGCCAGGGCTACTAATCCCAAGGCAGTACTCTCCAGAGAGAATCAGCCAGGTGCCTCTGCCTGCAGCCTGGCTTAGGGAGGGACTGAAAACCAGCAATATGCTTCCCACTCTATATTTGACACACAAGGGAACAGGCAGGACCTTGGGATGTTCTGGGCTCTAATCCACAAACAATACACTTTTCCTACCAGCAAACTTCAGGGTGAATTAAAGCATTAAAGGAAGATCTCATCACTTCACAGCTTCCAGCAGAGCCCTGTGTGCCTGTACCTAGAACAGCAGGTTCAAGCTCTCCACGACTCACAATTTTAGTCTCTGTTACACAAGTCTGATACAAAGCCAATAAAACCAAAGAAAGAAAAAGAAACACAAACTAGCAAGACTCTCACCCAACAGCATCTAGCAGCAAGGTCCATCACCTGCTTGGGACATTCACTGATCATCCCCTGGAAGGCAGCAACATCCAAGCCGTAATCCTGTCAGGAAGGAGAAAGAGTGCATAGAAAAGACTGTAATGTCCTTTAAAAGCTCTTCATCCCTCTCAAAGTGTTAAAGCATAAAATGCTCGTGGTTTAAAGCTTTTAGAGTCTCCATCACAGCTAATTTACTGATGGCTATGCAAAGGTACCAGGACAACATCAGCTCTGCCAGGACTGCACAGGTAGTAAACCATTAGCAGAGGTCAAGACTGCAGCATCCTTTTGCTTGATCTGTGCTATCCATGTCCAGGCAGTCTATGTCCTCCTGGAAAAGCTCAGACTAAGGCAACAAGAGCCACAAAAGGCAAAACCAGAAGAGGAACCAGCACCAGTGGCTGCCAAGGACAGGAACTGCAAACAATTTGGTCTTCCAACAGCAAGCAAGAGTTGAAGGGGTCCAGCCAGCAGTCAGCAGTTTCCATAACTACAGCTTTGCCCCTCCATACATCATTACACATCATTCCTATGATATATAATTCTCCTTCATCTTGTGAACACAGATAGAGCATTATTTCCTGCTCAGTCTCACAGAAACATGGAATAATCTCTACTCACTGCAGGTGTTTTGCATTTGCTCCTTGGAAAGCAGCAGTTTGCTGTTTTCCTGCTGGGTTTTTCATCCCTGTTCGGGATAAAATTTCCCTTCCCACTTTATGGAAGGGAAATGCTGCAAATGTTGAAACAAAAAAAGACCATGTTTTTAGGGAAGCTCACTGTTTCCATATGAATTGCGGATTAACTGCAGCATATTGGGAAATAAATGTATGGGATGAAAGTTGTGTTTAACCTGCCACTTCAATGTAGAAGCTGAAATGTCAAAGCAAAATGAAGTATTTAGAATTAAGGTCTTTAAAAGGAAGTACTTAATCTAAAATTATTGATCTAACATAAGTTTTGAAACTACAGATACACTGAACTCTTGTACACTGAAAATGTTGAGATCAGATTTTATCATGGGAAAACCTCTAGAGAGAAACCTGAGTGTGATCCACATACACATGTGTACAGGGCTGTGTGGTCCAGAGTGAAACCACAGTCTGGTACCATGGAGGCAACACAATTGAGATTGCCTGCAGGAATCATTACCTGAGTCCTGGGAAGCACTTCAGGGTCAGCTGGGATCCTGCCCAGGATTTCACAGAGGACAATGCCAAAGGAAAACACATCCACCTGCAGAAGGGGTGAAAGAGGGGGAGGTGGGACAGGACAGGCACAGAAGCAAAGTGTAAGAAAGAAGAATACCAACAAGGTCCTCAAAAAAACACAAAACCCACAAATGTTGGACACAGAGGCAGCTGAGTCCTAAACTTCTGGGTTTCTGAACCCACCCAGGAAGACCTCATCTTTGGAAAGCCTGGTCCCATGCTCAATTGTTCAATATGTCTGGTGTTCCTACCGCAGCTCTGGCTCTCTACCCCAGATCCTGCAACCGGCTCATCAGGCTGTAACTCACCAAACATATTCCTCAGAGAGGCTTCAATGTGTTTGTTCAAGCAGGAGTCCATTTCCCAAAAAGTTTAACTTAACAAGGCCACGTAAGAAACTTGCAAGTTGCTAAGTAAAACGTTACTGAGTAAAGGTCCAGGCAGCAGAGGCAGTGCTTCCCAGGGAAGGGTTTTTCTGCTGCTGGGACATGTCACCAGCAAGCAGAAGAGAAATCTCCAGTGCTCACTTGGGGGCTCAGGGAATGAACAGAGCTGGAAGCAGTGCCGTACCTTCCGGTCATAGGGCTCTCCCCGCAGCATCTCAGGAGCCATCCAGAAAGCTGAGCCCACCAGAGAAAGCTTCCTCTCTGCATCCTTCACAGGCAGCTCCACCACCTCCCTGGCCAGCCCAAAGTCAGTCACCAGTGCCTCGTGGCCCCGCGGCGTCAGTCGAATGAGGCAATTCTAAAAGGAGCCCGTGGGACATGGCATGAGATGCCTGCTGAGGAAGGGCCTGGGCACTTCACTGAGGAGCACTTCACTAGCCCTTGGCCCAACCTCGCTATTGCAGGCCCTCCCCTCACCAGAGACCTGCCTCCCAGCAGCAAAAATGGAGTGCACGGAGCAGATATGGGATGAACGAATCACATCTGAAGCCAGGAAAGGTACTTGGAAGAAGCTATTCAACGAACATGATCATAAAATCATAAAATAGTTAGGGTCACTACCCTAACAGGAAAGAATTTCCTCCTTATATCCAATCTAAACTTCCCCTGTTTAAGTTTTAACCCATTACCCCTTGTCCTGTCACTACAGGTCCTAATGAAGAGTGCCTCCCCAGCAACCTTATATGCCCCTGAGCATCCTTTTCTCTGAAGGAGACCTCAAAATCGTGCATGTTAACCCCCTTCAGCTGTGGCAGGATCACAGCCACAACACTTCTCACTACCCATGGCTACACATCACTAACACTGCTTTCTGGAGGAATTCCTATAAGGTTTCCCAAAACCCCATCAGTTTCAGCCTGTTCAGGTTCCCAGGATTTCCTCCTCAGCATCTGCTCCCAGGGAACTAGCTTTCTGCAGATGGCTCTCACTCAAAAACTAGATTTCAGGTAAGCATGTACACACATCTCTCCCACATATTCCACCATCTGCAGGTTTCTTAGGTTTCCCTGGGGAAGGATGAACCTCTTCCAGGGGTTCCTCCACAGCAAGAGAGAAAGGACAGGCAGGGACCTCTAGCACTTTGTACAAGCAGATCTGGAAAGCTCCCGAGCTCACCAGTCACCACCAAACAGGAAATTACATCTCACCTGACCTCAGAGCACACTGGCCAAGAAATCTATGGTCAGAGTGAACCAGGTTCTTGCCTTGTCCTCAGCCTGGTAACTGAGCCAAGTAAACAGCCTAAGAATACATAGGTGAATTTTATTGCTGTGCTGATGTCTCTCAAAGGTGTATCCCTTGACTGGCTTCCCCACTGCTGACCTCCATCCGTATGTCAAGTTCTTCTTAAATATCTCACTGAGCACCAACAAGAACAGCTCTCAGACATACCCCATGGGCTGTTCAGCATCAACTGCAAGGACTTGCAGGCTCCGTTTCAGTGAACCACTAAGCCAGCCTCCAGCATCAGCTGACACAGACATGGGCCAGGCTGGTGGCCAGCTCCTCAGCTCACATTCCCTGTGGTATCATGGATACGCTACAGATCTGCCTGAGGTTTGGGTAGTTTGTCCAAGACAGATCAACAAGGCACTGTCCCATCATGTTCCTATTGCCATACCAGTGGCAGAGGAAGAGCCACATTAAAGCCCATCACCATGGCCAAACCTTACAATGGCAAATCCCAGTGCTCATTCCTGCCTCCCTCAAGCAGCATGAGCCCATGCTGAGAAAAGCAGCCACCCAGGCACAGGGCTAATATATCATGAACATGATGTACCTTTGTGTTACACCCAAAGCCTGTCTCCAGATGCCAGACTGCAGAGTTAGCGAGACCCATGGAGATGGCCATCCTAAAATTGGTGTTGTGGACCCTCTGGATCGAGAAAGAACAACTTCTCTGCACTTGAGGAGACACAGATCTCCTGGTGCTCTGCACACAGATGGGGACCATCTCACATGGCATTCATTCCTAGAGCCCATGACCAGCTCCTGTTAGCAACAGCTTCCCCTTTTCTGTGAGCAGGAAAGGAAAACTCTAAATCTGGAGGAGCTTCTCTTGCAACTCTAGGCAAAGGAAACCATGTGCAATCCTGCACACATTTCCATCTGTTTCTTTGCTGAAAGCAACTGCACTAGGAGTAATTATTTTTATCTCTATCTGGGGGTCCTGCTTGCCAAGTGATGAATGCAAGGTAATGATGGGTTTTATCAAGAAAGCTTTCTTGCCTGCAGAAGGATTAGCATAGAGCAGAGGATCAGTGTGAGGCCTGAGACCTCACGGTTACATCCATAAAGGGTCCTCTACACAATCAACTTCAGCAGTCCAGAGATGTCCCCTTTCTAGTGCATACCTTGGAGTTGAGATCTCGGTGGTAGATGTTCTTGGAGTGCAGGTAGATCATGCCTCTGGTGATGTCAGAAGCTAAGTCCACTTTTTCCTTCCATGTCAAAGCAATGTCTTTGCAGGCCAGGAGCTCCTCCAGGCAACCCCCATTCACATACTGTGGAGCAGAAACAAAAAGCAGTGGCTGTGTGGCCAGGCACAAGCTCTGCTGGAGCTCCCAGGAATCCCTCCTTCAGGTTGAAGGTTGGGAATACCACTGCATGCAGGGGTCCCTGTGTGTGGCATGGTGCAAATACCCCTCCTGGCACAAGTAGTCACCACCCATCTCTGGCCTCTGCCCCACTACAGGGATGCTGTACAAGCCAGATGCAGTCCTCACTCACAGGCAGCAAACTAGAGGCAAAAAACCTAGCAGCAGCTCAGTGAATGCCATCTGCCACCAACAGCATAGGAACAATGTGAGACCTCACTGGTACCAGCCCAGGCTTTTCCATTAGACCACACCACCATTCCTGGTGGTTCTGCCACTGGCTGCTTGACTTTCATTCCTGGCTCCTCTTCTCCCTGCCATCTGGCCCATTCTGGACCTTCGGTGGTACCAATCCAACCTGAAACACGTTTTGGTTATCCTCCCTGAATCTCATGGCCCTGCAGTGAGCATGACCAGCTGCGGGGCACAAAGGACCAGAAGCTCCTCTAAGGCAATCTTGGTGGTCCAGAGCCATTCACAGGCACATGAGCTGGAGAAGTGTAGGTATGCATTATAGAATATCTGCCATCCTCCTTGCCAAAGAATTGCAGGGTCATTGCCTGTTCGCAGCACACTCACAAGCTAGAAATCCTTACCTCCAGAATTGGGTACAGCTTTTCATCCTTCACGCATATCCCAAGGTACCTAAGCAAAACACACCAAAAAAAAAGAAAAGAAGAAGTGAAGATGCCATCAAGGTTCAGCTCAATCCCTCATTGCAGAGCTGCCTTAGAGACACCAACCTAACTCCAGCCCCAAGCAGTGCCCACTGCTCATGGCTGGAGGATGTGCCCACCTGACGATGTTGGGGTGCGACAGCTTCTGCAGCAGGCTGATCTCACGTACAATCACCTCTTGATCCACATCATTCTTGTAGATCTTCACCACCATCACTTTAGAAGCAGCAGCCTGGGTCACCTGGAGCCAAATTTGGAGCAAGACACCTCATAGCTTCCAGAGGTCTGCCAGCCCCTCTGGACAACAGCATCCAGCCCCAACCAAAGGCTTGAACCTCACTTCCCTGATGCCCAGAGCTTTTGCACGGTTATTTGCACAAGTGCAAGGTGTTCTCCCTTCCACATAAGCTCCACTCCAGTGATGCCTGCTTGGGTGGCTGTGGACAGCTACATCCCTCCTGTCCCAACACATCACAACACTATTTCCCTGCCAAAATCTGTGGGCTCTTGGGCTCTTGGGATGAGTTTCTCAGCCCACCCCAGGTTACCACAAATCTGTTCTCCCCTTTAATGGCGTTGATTCAATGTCCTTTCCCAAACACAATCTGCTCCCATATCTCCATCATTCCTTCGTACCTGGGCCTTATCACTGCACCAGCTGCTGGTGACACTCCCTACCCCAATTCCTCCTGCACCCCTGCCCATGGCCAGCTCCCCTCCACCCAGGCTCTGCTAGACAGACCCAACAAAGAAAGCACAGAGTCAGCTTATCTCTCCCCCACATCCCAGGACGGAGGTCCCATGTCTGCTTCCTAGCCACATGCTAACCTGAAGCCCTGCTATAGAATACCACTAGACATTTCACTCCTAGAGCTTCCCCCAGGCAGGAATACTGGGAGCTAAAGAACAGCAATCAAAATGCTTTTCCCCCACCTTACAATCCAGCCATGTGTCTAATCTCTCATTTTGATGTTTGTGGGGTTTTGTTTGTTTTAAAGGAAGAATATTTAGACACAGCATGAGCTGGCTTAAGAACAGCAATCTGAGTCCCAGACTGTCACCCATTGCTCTCTGTTATGGATCAGATAATAACCTTACTTTACAGATAAGGTTATTAACTCAGTTGAGGGGAACAATGAGCAGCACGTTAGACTCACCTGGGCTGAAAGGACAGAAAGGGTCATTATAATCAGGGTCACAAAGCAGACTGTCTTCAGCAACATGAACTGCTGCTTCCTTTCCGAAGGAACTCAACCTGGTAGTCAATGTTATCATTGGAGTAACTCAAGCAGGTCATAAGGAAGCCAGAGCTCTGAACCCCTCACCTGATGGGACTTCATAACCACAGACTGTAGGTCACTAACCAGATGTAACTGGTTGTAATGGCACAGATGTAAATATAAAGGATGCTATCGATCATTTCTGTGAGTGCCCTTATGCCCAGCACAGAGTACAGGAGCATCTGAAATCCAGAAGATCTGAAAAACTTTCAGAAGAGCTAATACTGAGTTTCAGTGAGACTTACCTAGCTCTGCACAAACTGGTGGAGACTCTGAGCTACACTCAGCTTTTAGGTGAGGTTGCATGTCCCAGCTGGACACCATAATTACACTGCCCAAGCTGGTAGGGTCAGTGGGCACTGGAGGGGTTCCTGTCCACAGAGCAACGTAAAGTCCAGCCTGGGGTGGAAAAGACTGAAAAGCAAGGGTAGACCTACACCCCAAAACCAGTAGTGGGAGAAATAGGCAAAGGTAACGGGCTCAGAAGGCCTATTCCAAGACCACATATACTCATATAGAAACAGTTCCTTATTGCACATCTGAAAACTAAGGCAGAGAAAAAGGGAAAGTACCTTGTGCCCAGGTCATGCAATACATAACCCACAGAGCAGAAGGCTCTGCCAAGACCTCTTGAGTCTGAGTCACCAAATAGAACTAAGTTCTCCTTCCTCAGCCAAGCCACATGTAACTCCTGAGAATGGGCTTACACAAAAGAAAACGGACAGCAAAAGCAATAGGCAGCCAGCACAGGCAGTGCCAGCACCGCAGGGAATCTATGTTCTTCCTGAGAGAGCACTTTGGAAGACACCATCTGTTGGCAAAGAGCTTCAAAGGACCATGGCCAGTGATGCTTCGTAGCAGGAGTTCTGGTGTTCAGGGCTATGAGTGCAGAGGGGAGTGGCTGACCCAAGAGGACCACAAGTCATCAGAGCACTTGATTATGGTCATACTTGAGTACCCAGACAAATGTCAAGTCTCCACAAAGGACTGTCCTTGTCCCAAATCCTCCTCCACTGTCTTTTGACTACTTGACCCATAGCATTTCATTTTTTACATTTCTTTTTCTGCTTCTGATTCAAGAAGTTATCTCATTTTCATTCAAGATCCATGTCTCCAGCCTGCCTACTGCTGGAATTTCATTCACTGCTGGGGCAGGAGGAAAATGTCACGCACAGAGGAAAAAGCAACTGTTACTATGAAAATCTGCTAGAGAAAGGAGAGAGAAAGCAATAGCAACAGCATGCTGTGTAGGTGGGGAAAGAAAATACTAGAAGGAGGCTGTAGTGGGAAGGGGTATTTGTCACGTATTGCTCTAGTGTGCAAAGAGCTGCCACACACCTTTGGCCGGAGATTTCCCTTGAACAGCTTTAGTGCACTGCCCCAGGACCTGGCAAAGCAACATGCCATCTGCTTTCAGAGATGAAGGCTGAGTCTTACTTCCTAATGTGACACATCTCCTTTCACTTTGCTGTTCATAAAGCCGAGGGCTGCAGGGAAAAGAGACCCAATTCCCATCCACTCCCTCTTAATGAAGCAGTGGCACTCCCATGCTGAGGAGCAAAGCTGGCAGCACCCTGGATCCTGTGTTGCTCAGAGAGGGTTAAACAAACTCCCACACAAATAGACCTTGATGCAGGGAGGAACTTGCCAGCCCCAGTGAGAAAAGCAGTTTTGTTTTGGTGGCACACCAGCCTGCACTGGCTTTCAGGGAGCCATGAGTCTCCTGACACTAAGGCAGCAGAGGCAGAAGCAGATGGACCAGCAGCCTCTCCCAGCTTGACCCTGCCCCAGGCCCCCTGCTCTTCCCCAGCATCACCATATCCCAGGGCAGCAGGTGGGGAGGGGTGACAGCGCTGGCATCTGCACACATGTGGGTGGCAGGTCTTCCGGGAGACACACACAGCTTAATTTTATGTTTTCTTTCTCTATATATTTTGCTACAGTTTGGGGAACAAAACACAGAGCATAAATATCCCCTAATCTCATCCAGCACCCAGGTTAGCTCCCTGACAAGATTGTTGTATGGCCAGAAGACAGTATCAGTGAACACTGACTGGGTGATCCTATTCCTTTTTCACTGTGAAAGGGGAGATGTGCATCAAAGACAATGTGCTTGGTGTGCAGAGGGGTTGTCCTTTCCTCCCTTACCTCACCCAACCTGCTAGAGAATGCTGGGATGGATGAAGACTAGGAAATACATTTGGGAACAGATTCCTCAGGTAAGGCACTATCTGCACAGCCTCAGCAGCTGCTCTTACACAAGGTCGTGGGCTGCCTGCATGTGGGTTTACCTTGTAGACCTTGGAGAAGAAGCCACTGCCTATCAGCTCGGCGTTGAAGTTTTCCCAGAACTCCAGCTTCCTGACAGCCGTGCGCAGCCTCTGCCAGCGGTCCACAGGGCAGTAGGTGTCAGACGACTCACCATAGCACCGCATGGGGCCAGAGGGCTCTGGTGCGATCAGCCCCGCTTCACACATCATGAGGGCAGCAGCTAAAACACAGTGTGTTTCACAGTGAGCCATCAGTGGTATTTGGACATCAAACAAATAGCTGCACTAGAGACCAGGACTCAATGAAGCCTGAGGAAATGAGGGAAAGAAGATGCGGCACTGAGATGATGCACCCTAAAGCACATATTGCACCAGAACCCACTGGAGTTAGGCCTGCCTTATGCAGGTTGTATTCAGATTCCTTTAGATTAGGACTTAAAGATCTTAAATCAGCATATACCTTCTTATACCTTCTAAAGGTTTACAGCAGGTCGGATGCATCACCTTCCAGACATGACGGTGCAGCCCAGGAAAAGTATAGGGGTCTTGGTCTTGCTCAGCCAGCTTATGTTGGGTTAAAAACTACTGTGTCTAAACTGCCCTTTCAATATAGGTCATATGCCACATACAAATACCAGATCTGTTAGCCCAGAGCTCTAGACAGGACTTAGCTACTATTGCAAACACAGGGTCATGACTTGAATGTGGTAGCAGGAAACTGTCCTAAAAAGGTCTTCACTTTGGCAGGTGCCTACATTTCATTATAAGCCCTAAAGAATCACAGAACAAGGAAGTGCCCCAGCAACCCTCCTGCTGTCTGTGTCCTGAATTTGACTCCAAGAGCCTCTGCTGAACTGCCTTCCTCTTACACCCCTCTGTTTCGCACAGTTCCCTCTCCAGTCCCCTCACACTGTTCCCCTTCCTGCCTCTTATAGCACTAGACTCACACTCCTCCAAAGCCATATGCCGTTCTTCTTCTCTCACATCACTTGCCTCTAATTACTTCCAAAATGAAGGGGAGGCAAATCCAGTAGAAAATGGGCTTCTGACACCCTGAGGGAGTCAAATAAGGTGCCACTTCCTTATAACTGTGACCAACCACCGCTCCGCTACAAAGCTGTCTGAGCAACTCCCACTGACAGCATGTGCCAGCTCCTGGGGCTCTGGTGAGCTGCTTTACCATACTGTGACCAGATGAGACCACACTCAACAAAGAGCAGTTTGTCAGTGCTTCCAGCTGAAGCAAACGTAAACTCTGCTGTCCCTAAGCTTCTGCCCTAGGTCTTGCACCAAACAAGAAGCTCTATCAGCACTCTGTGGGTTATTTCATAGCTACTTTGCTTCTACAGGGAAAGGCAAAATTGCCTAGAATCATAACCCAACAGTTTGGGTTGGAAGGGGCCTTAAAGCTCATCCAGTTCCAACCCCTGCCACAGGCAGGGACACCTTCCACTAGAGCAGCTTGCTCCAAGCCCCTGTGTCCAACCTGGCCTTACGTACCTTGGACATAGATCTCCTGAAGTTCTGGGCAACACGTCAGGGGTTGGGGTTTTTTAGTTACTAATTTGCACTAATAATATTAATGACATTGATGTCAATATCAATAATATTGATTTCCATTGAGACATGCATAAAATATTTGCACCAGCCACCTCATCCCCCCACAGTCCCACCAAGATCCAGAGAGCTGCCAAACAGGAACAGACAGGGCTACACAGGGCAGGAATTTAGGAAGAGCCAAGGGCTGGGACATGGGGCAGGCAGACAGCTGGCACCAAGCAGGGCAAGGGTCCCTGACACAAACAGCAGGCAAGCTCCAGGCTGGGATTCAGGGAAACGCAGTGAAGGGGAACAACAGCACAAACTTCTCAAAGCAGCCAAGACAGTCACACACAGACTGCAGGAATCCAGTTCCAGCAAAATCAACATGATCCATGGACTCCTACCTGACCGCCTGGCAAACACCTGCAGGACCAAAGCTCATGATCCAGGGAACCTGTGGCCATGATGAGTGGAGATCACTCAGATCAAAAAGGGCACATGAAAGATTACAGGGCCACAGTTTTACCCCTGCTATGACTCAAGGACAGGCAACTAAGGAACATCCCATGACAGGACACAGCTGCAGGGGCCTGCCTGGAGGTTTTGCCTTGGGATGGTAACTGCTCCTTACAGCCAGCACCACTGAAACGAGGCCGTGCCCATCCCTTTCCCATCCAGCCTGCACCCAGGCACCATGTACTGGTACCAGGGGAGAGGCTCATGTAGAAGCAGGAGACAGGACTCACGAAACACACTCAGCACTGCACCAAAGGCATTACGTTCTGACAAGGATGATTCATCCAGATTCTGCAAAGATCTCTCTCCGGTGCACAAAATGGCCCAGCTCTAGCAGAGCTTGTGGGATGGATGCAGCAGGGCAAGGCACTGGGTGCACGAGCTGGTGGCAGGGTGCAGCAAAGGGCTCTTATTGCTCAATGGCATGCTCAGCATGCAGGGTCATGGCACAGCAGGGCAGACACAGGAGGTGCTGCAGCTCCAGGCCAAGCAAGTGGTGCTCATGCTGAGTCGGCAAGACACAGGGAAGCTCCTTCGTATCCTGCACAACTGGCCAGGCCATAATGCTGACAGGGTCTAAGTGATCCCTCTGACCCCAAGCCACCAATGAGGATGCACTCTCAGCATTTACCCATTCCTGTACCCAATCCTGAGACACAGGTTTGCCCTCTCCTGTTGTGTGGATGGCAAAAGAGCAACACAGTGACCCACAGCGTCACTCCAGAGTGGCGGTCACTCACTGGCAAAGCTGTGGTGAGCACCCCCAACTGCTGCTTTAGGTACCAGAGGCACATTTACCCAGCAGGCTCTGAAAGCTTCTCCCTCCCCTTTAGCACCCTTCAGTCACAAAGGAAAAAGGAGCTGCTCCCACCAGAGCAGCAGACCTGACCCCAGCCACCCTGGAGCCCCTCTTGCCTGCAGGGTGACCACAGGTTCCCTTGGGCAAGGCAGGCTGCTTGAGGCTGCCTCTTCCACAGGGAATGGTTTCCTTTTCAGAGGCCTCTCTGTTCAGTGCTTTTCCCATGTACCATCTCTTCCCTCCAGGACCTAGCTCCTCAATTGCCTTCTTTGTCCAGTAAAGAATCCCTGCAGCATCCCCAGCATGCCAGGAATGGCCCCTCACATTATGCTGCTGAGTGGGAGCAGAGTCTTTGGTTGTTTTGCTTATAAATGTGGCTGTTTGTCCCCAGATTAGTGCTGACACGTAGGCTGGGGGGGAAAAATGGCCTTTCAAAATGCCTAGATTTATTTGAAGGCTTCCTAGGGGCTGTGGAGGACAGGGAGCAGGAAGGGCAGTCTTGGGGGACAGCCACAGCCCTGGACAGCAGGCAGGGCACATCCTCATGTCACCAGCAAGGGTTAGAGCACCCAAAGCCCTGCCTTTATCTGAGCAGGCAAAGCACTGGGGCAGCTGCCCATATCTCCAGTGCTCCCAGATCAAACTCCATCGGCGGGGACGACACAGGCTGAAGCACAGGAGGATGCTCATCCCTTTGAGGCTGCCTTGCCTTAAGGGAGAGGCGAAACAGAGCCACTGGGTTTCACCACCCTCTGGGGAATGTGCTCATGTTCTGGAGCTTTCAGCTGCTGCCTCTGTACACAGCAGCCAACATGCACCTCCCAGCTCCCCAGGGTGGCAAGAAGCACCAAGGAAGCAGCTCACAGGCAGCTGGAAATGGCTGGATGCTGCGAGCTGTCACTGTAGGAACACACTCCTTGACAGACTGAAAACATCACATTAGCAGTCACTTAGAAAAGCAGCCCTAGGACACCTTCTTATTCTGGTCTTTCCTCATTGCAAACACCAGAGGTACCTGCTGCAGGGAATTTCCTCCCCTGGTCTGGCTCCCCAGCTGGGCTCACTGCCCCATCACAGCAAAGCTCCAGCACTGCCAGGGCTGACAGAGACCCTCAACAAACCAGGGAATGTACCCTGAGAGGGCAACCACAGCCAAAAGTGTGGCTCCAGCCTCATCACCACTGCTGGCTACAGCCAGGGAAGGGCCTGGCAGGAGCAGGCAGGCACCAGGGGTGGGTTGTTCTGTCTCTTCAGCAGTGCAGCACCCACTGCTCTCAAGTAAACCACCTCCCAACAGACCAGTAACCCCAGACAGCCCCGAGCACCTGCCCAGGCCCTGCTGTGAGGGTACAAAGCCCAGGTTTCAAACCCCTCCTCTAGACAGCCTGTTTTCCTGAAGAAAAGAAAAGGAAGAACATACTTTTCCTCCCCTCACTCACTGGATAGCCAATCTGCCTCCCTGGACACTCTTGCCAGGACTTTTCTTCCCATCTTTCTTCCCAGCAGAAAGATTCTCACCAGCCTCCTCTGCCAGTATGTTGGATGTCGGACTGGGCTCAGAGACCTCCCTGGACCAGGAAGCCCAGTGTCAGATGGCTGGAGATTTCAGCACGTAACAGCTTATCTAGTGCTTACTAACAGGCCACACAAGAACCTTCTGTGATCAGAGATCACTGTCAACAAAATACCTTTGCCAGGACAGCAGGGTGCCAGCACTGGGGTGTAATACAGGGGAACCCACCCTTCCTGGTGGGCAGGGGGGGGTGCTCTGGCTGTTTATGTAGGCATGCACGCACACTTGTGCACGATTTGGCCTTGAGGGGATCATATACAGAAGACTGTTTAGAAATCTGTAGATGCTCATCAACATTTTTTAAGCACCTAGCACTGGGGTTTAGCTGATGAGTTGCTGATAATGATCCTGATGCTTCACTGATGGCCAGCTGATTACATCTTATCAATAAATCAAGTAAATCACTTCAGTCCCCACATGTTTTAAACCACAGGAGTTGAGTGGCCTTCTCTTGCAGCACAGGTGATCATGAGGTGCATGGGAAACATTCCTGCAGCCCTCTCCATCCTGCCCTCTCTGTGCTTGGCTCACCCAGATGGAGATGAGCGCTCCTCAGCTCCTCCAGAAACCAGTGATAACATGAGATGAGATCATCTATCTAAGCCAGATGAACAGAATACCTCAGTAGAGTTACTCAGCCTTTACCACTGTCACTAGAAATGGACTTTCTTCCGTTCTGGCTTTTTATAACAGACATCAACAAACCTCGTAGTATAAGAACAATGTAGTAAGTCAAGCAAAACCAAAGTGGATTTGCTGACCAATACTACGCTGCTGAACCCTAAGAATATGTTATCAGTATATTTGAGTTCTTGACCCACAGAAAAAGAAGTTACCAAATACCCCCAGCCTGGGGAGGAGGCTAAAGCACAACTCCTGCTGTCCAGCAAGACAGTGGTTTCCCACAGGTAAAACAGTGACATTCACTAGTGCAAGGATGTGAGGAACAGCCCTGCAGCCAACAGCTCCCAGCATCAATGGAGATCAGCTCCCTTTCCCTGGATGCCAAGTTAGCAGTTAGCTTTTGGTAGACATCCTCACTTATGTGAGAACACCTAGTCTAAGCTTGGCTGTTTCCCCTCAAGCTAACCCAAAATATGTGACCTCTCCAGTCAAAAAGACAATTATATTTGGGGAGGGGGGAAGAAAAACCCAACAAAATGAATCAGGAGGCAAATTAAAGTAAATTACGCAGCAGGAATAAAGGGACACTTGCATTTCATTTGAGCACAAACACATTCTCATTAAATGGAATAAATAAATACAGCCTGGAAAGTAAGACTTTAAAAGCTCAGGGTAAGTTACTGACAGGATAAATCATTTTCACTTTGCAAATCCAAGTGCTTATTTTGCTGCTGTCAACAAGGACATCTGCAAGCCACAGACTTGGATGAAATCCTGCCCTCCAAGGATGGCTTCATGCTCACGGGGCTGGAATCACACCCCGGACTGAAATTCCAGCTTTGATTTAGTTGCTCAGATTTCAAACCTATCCCTTGCCAGGTAAGAAAGAATCCTTAGGAAAAATCAAAAATCTGGGAAATCTGCTTCCCCCAGAGATTTAAACACAAGGGAAAGTTACGAGAGAACTGGTACCTGAAGTATACTTTTGCTGAAGGGGAAATGCCAAGTAACAGGGATAAGGGCATTGTAAGACCCAGCAAATGGGAACTCAGATGATCTAAGGATAGGAGGCTCTTGGCACAGGTAAGTATAGATCTTTACTGTAACTGGTCACCATGTGACATAAATACCCTCTGAAATCTGAAATAGAAGCATAGAATCATATAGGTTGGAACAGACCTTCAAGATCACTGAGTCCAACTGTAAACCTAACACTGCCAGGTCCACGACTAAACCATAGCCCTCAGTGTCACATCTACATGTGTTTTAAATAACCCCCGGGATGGTGATTCAACCACTTCCCTGGGCAGCCCATTCCAATGCTTGACAACCCCCTTTATCTGAAGACATTGCTCTTAATATTGAGTTTAAACCCCCCATGGTGCAGCTTGCGGCTGTTTCATCTTATCCTAATGTTTATTCCTTGGGAGAAGAGACCAGCTCCCTCTTGGCTGCATACTCCTTTCATGTAGTTGTAGAGAGAAATAGGGTCCCCCCTGAGCCTTCTCTTGTCCAGACCTCAGTTCCCTCAGCCATTCCTCATGGGACTTGTTTTCTACACCCTTCACCAGCTTTGTTGTCCTTCTCTGGACTTAGTTAAAAGGCTCCACACACGTTATACTCAGGGAGGACCTAAGTGTTGGAAAACCTGATCAGGACACAGTTTTGATCTAACCAAAAGGCTGATGCTACCTACAAGGGGGAAACAAGCTTTGAAGATCTTCTGGCCCTAAAAATCAGTATTACCCTAAGGTTTTCAAGGGAGAGATTAACTGCCTGTGACTCTGGCTTTACCAATGAACGTTTCTGAAGGTAAGTGGAGAGAGACTTGCTCCTCCAGAACTGACTTACCTCCACCCCACAAAACAAGTCTACAAGGGAACCAAGACACAGGTGGCCCCTCCTCCAAGGAGCTCCTGTGTGCCCACATCCAGAGAACTGAGTCCCATATGAAATGGCTTTCATAAAACTGTTTAAGACTCATGAGGCGAGGATGCATAAAGACATTTCCGCAGCTAAGATGCAGTTTGGCCCCTAGCAGGGTTAAGGATAGTCAGGCACCTGAGTTTTCCAAGAACAACCTTGCTGTTCTGATCTGAGTTTGGCGCAGGTTTAACCAAACCATCTACAAAGGTCTGTGCAGTGTCCTTCCTGTAACACTCCCCATGCACAGAAAGTGCCACAGCACTGCCTGCCTGGTGCGAAATTAGGGGGTGTTTCGAAGGAAGAGAAACAAGACAAGTGAAAACACTCTCCAAGGCAGTCATCAGAGGCTTCACGCTGGCTCACCCTGCAAAACAGATGATGGACAAGGCACATGGATTCATTTGAGATGAAAAGGTGCACAAGAGAGTAGAAGAAAAACAGTCATAACCAACTCAGCAGTCACAAGCCTGATCCCACACACTGACTGTCCCACACATTGACTGTCTGTCCCTGCTCCCTTTGCCACACTCTTCATGCATTTCTGGGATTTTTAATTCTGAAGACTCATGCTACAAGACCCCTCCATTGATGTCATATGGCACTTATTTCATCAGCATATCTAAACCTCATTTCCCCCTGATATTTAATTGACTCTATACGAATGAAAAGCAGAGCAGGGCATGTGGGTGTTTAAAAGGAAGCTCGGTGTGTAGGAACTGTCAAGCATTTCAGCTGGCTCGAACATCTTCAGCCCACCCTCTCCATCAAGAGATATGCATCAGGATGAGAAAAGATACTGTGACCTTATTGCTGAAATGTCTGAGGCATCATCTAATAGCAATTACTCTAACTTGCTTCTTCTTACAGCCCACAGACAAAGGCAGGAAGGAGGTGGGAGCTGCACTGTCAAACAGTCCATCAAGGGGTGGGCTCTTTGCAAACCCAAATGTGCTCCACAGCAGGTAAAGGCCATGGCCTTTGTTTTTGGGATTTCCAACCAAAACCCACAAAATACATCTCAAATCTCAACCAGTCTGTATTGTTCCCAGAAGCTGACATTATTTTTAGCTCAGGGATTGTTCTTGGTGCAGAGGGTTAGAGTCCTAAATTTGAATAAAGGCTCAGGCTATCTGCCAAGCATTGCAGGCAAATCACCCCACTGTGAATGAGCCTCTCCATTTCAGAGAGCACCCAGTGGACCTGAGACCCATGTTCCAGCCGTATCTCCATCCCTCAGAGACAAGGGGATGAGCTGGGTGAAGATAATAGCTAATGGGGCCTCACCTCCTGTTGATCACTGCATCTAGAGACTCCCATGAACCATGGATAAAATAGCCTAGAGGGTCTTTGTAGCATCCTCCAACACTGTGGTCCTGGCTGCTGTTGTGCACAGGGATAGCCTGGAAAGACCACAAAACCTTGCTCTGCTGACGCTGCTCCTAGGAAAACACTAATCATGATATAAACTGAATTAAAACACTTTGAGGTCTTTGAAATCTGTAGGTGGGCAGACACCAGAGTCACCAGTGTGACCATGCTGCTCCACAAGATTATCCATGTACGGCACGGAAAAATCCTGCAGAAGTGGCACAGCCCAATAAGTAAGGAGCAGACTCAGGACACTTGGGCTGCAGCCTCAGTCAGCGTCTCCTTGGCATCACCTTTTTTCCTCCTTCCTCTTCCTGGCTCTTCCCAGTCCTTCAGGACAGGGATCAGATCTTAACCCACACAGAGTTTGTGGGTTAATGGGACAAGGTGGAATGCACCCCATCTCTGGGCAGTGAGAATAATACCACAGAAGGGTACCCCAGGAGGTGGCATCCGTCTTCTTTTGGAAGTGTTGGTCTTTCTCCAGCAACTGTTAAAACCAGCAGAGACCCACTCAGGCCAGGCACCCCACTTTCAGAGAACTAAACCTGGTGAGAGGCGACCCTAGGCCCCAAATACCCTCAAGGCTCCAGACCTTAGTTTACCCTTTCTCTGACAGCAGCCATTTGAGTGGAGAGGAACAGCAGCTGAGAAACATCTGAGGGAAGCAACATGGGGACTAAACCAAGGCAAACACTATCGCTGCCTCCAACTGCCTGACAGGAGGATGGAGCCAGGAGGGGCTGGGCTCTGCTCCCAAGGAACAAGGGATGGGACAAGAGGAACCGGCCTCAAGCTGCACCAGGGCAGGGTTAGATGGAGCTGAGGAACAATTCCTGCCCCAGAGGGTGCTCAGGCATTGGAACAGGCTGCCCAGGGCAGGGCTGCAGGCACCGTCCCTGCAAGTGTTCACACAGCGTGGAGACGAGGCCTCAGTGCCATGGGTTAGGGGTGGCCTTGGCAGTGCTGGGGTAAGGGTTGAACTGGATGAACTTAAAGGGCTTTTCCAGCCTGGTTGATTCTGTGGTCTTTAATTGAAAGGCCATCCCCATTATGGCAAAGGATGATTCCCCAGCTGAGGGAGCCTGTACTTGCTGCCCACAGTCTCAGCAGGCACATCAGTCATACGCAGCAAGCATCAGCATGCAGGGAAAGCCAGAGAACAGTGGCAATGCTTTTTTAACTCAGGCTCACACCAATGAACAACCCACTGGATCTGGTCACAGCAGAGGTATATTAAACAGCCTTGCTGTGCATCCCTCCCTTACTTCACCATTGCAGTTTCCCACCCTTGCCATGATTCCCTTCCCATACAGCAATGCTTGAGCTCTGCTTTGTTTTCTCAGCTCTGTGAAACCTACAGCAAAGCCAAAGCATTATCCTTCCATTAAGCAGAAATCATTCATCCTCTTCTCTTCCTAAAGAGACTGCTTTTCCCCTCTCCATATCTGGAGGTCACAGTGCAAGGATAAAGATAAGCCAAAGTGCTGCTGAGAGGACGGAGAAAACAGCCCCCAGCCTCCTCCTCACAGCAGGGGCATGAGCAGGCAGCCTCTAGCTGTCTCAACTGTGAAGCCTGCATAATTCAGCAGTGAATTTGACTCATGCTTCCTAACCCTGCCTCCAGAGCAAGATGCAAGTGCATCCTTGAGGGGATGGCCTCAGTGTAACTTTAACTCTTGATTCACCATAAGAGGAAGGGCAAAGCTTCCCCTGGGCTGAGGCATGCTGAATATCCGTATTCTCCATCCCTTCCAGCTTGACTGCCTCCAGAGTGAAGAGGCAGTCACTCAGCAGACTTCACATGCCCCAGACTGCCCTCTGGCCATGTTTCTCTGCCTCCATCATTTACAGCAGCCTCTGGGGCACTATTCAAATAATTCACAGAGTAATATTGCATTCCCCATAATATCTGTGCCTCAATTCCCAGTCTGCACAAAGAGGAGGAAAAGCCTCAGCCTTCAAACCAATACATTCACTCCAGCACCTTTGCAGATGTACCACCTCAGACCAAGCCACCCCAGTGCTGGGCAGCACAGTGCAACGCGGATGAGGTCGTGGTGGGTCCCCCAGCGAGAGGCACCTTGGCAGCAGACCTGAACCCAACAGAGGACACAGACACAGTGGCAAAACTGGTGTGGAGCCTTGCCGATTCGCAGAGGTCATCCTGGGAGAGATCCTGCCCGTTTGGGAGCTTAAGAAGCCCGCAGCACATATTTCTCCTGGCACACTATCCACTCTCCATCAAAACTGTAGTAAATACCCAACAGATAAAGCTGAAATCCAGTTAGAGCATTTCAGACATCTTTTCTCCCAGCACTGGAAAATGAATCACAGCAGTTCCACTGACTTCAGCTGGCTGCCCCCAACGCTGGAGCTATGGTCTCCATCAGCCAAAGGACTGATCTTCCCAGGCAGCTTCAAACACATTGATAAAACACAAAAGATCTGTAGCAAATTTTCTCAACCTTTTATGGATAAGGGGCTTCTTAGCCCTCTTCCTGCAAAAAGCTAGAGCAAAATTATTTCAGCAGGGACTGCTGCACTTTGAAGCTTTTTCAACACTGGAAAAATACATTTTCAGCCCTGCTTTCATTGCGTTCTGCAGCTTGTGCACAGAAACAAACCACCCCCTCTCACACTGCACAAAGTCAGGAAGTGATGAATCCTCTTAAGATTCACCAGCACTGAAGCAGGTTCATTTCAGCCAGGCCTCTGCCACACAAATCTTCCCAGGAGCTGATGTGACAGCCAGTGCTAGCGTGATGGCCTGCTGTGCACCTCTGCTACCCTGCTGCACCAACAGGCAAGCAAGGGAAACAGAGTGGCTTCAAGACTTTGTGTTGTAAAGAAATGTGACTGAGGCTCCACGTCCCAGCAGTGGCAGAGGATTCTGAACTGCAAACACAGGTATATTCACTGACTTTTGCCTCCCTCCCTGCAACAGATTCCTGCTCCAAAAACAAAGGCACTTCAAGAACCAGCTGCTGATGGTGGGACACCAGCAAGGGAGTACTCCATGGGAGCTGGGCTCCTCCATTCCATCTGCACATGGGGATTAAAACCACAGTAATCTACCTGCCAGAGGCTGCATAAGAAAAGTAGGTAAAAGATAATGTTAAAGGTCATGCTTTGAGATGGAGGAAACCAGACCCAGCTCGACACAGCAGGCGAGTGCATTCTCACAAGTTCCACATCCCCACAGCACTTGTGGGCACCATGTCCCTGCTCTTCATACACCCCTTGCCCTGACCCCCTGCAGCTAGGCTGTGCAGATGCAAGGGAAAATGTTCCCTGCTCCAACAGCCTCCAGGATGCATCCTGCTAGACGTGAGTCCTTCCCAGGGGAGTGAAGGAATGAGAGCTCAAATCCCGCTATGTCAGGGCAGGGCTTGTCTCCCCACCTCAAGCTGAGTTTGCCTCAAGCATCCAGGGCTACTGTCCCTTAACACCCTGCTCTCCCCTCTTTCTACTCCAACCCTTCCTCTGGCCATGCCTGCTGTATCCCATCCACCACTGGCTTATGAAAAACCCTATGACTGGTGAGAAGTTGAACTTCAGCTGACTTACAAGTATCAGCTTAGCCCCAGCAGGGAAATCAATCACTCCCATTAAATCCATTTCTCCGGATAATGCTATGTAAACAAGCAGTACTTGCATGACAACACAGATTCCAAGAAGCTCTTCAATGCTGGGGACACTGAATGCAGTCAAGTCTCTCTCCAGGGTATCACACTCAACAGCTCCCTAACTGCTAAGGAGAAAAATAGATCTGCACCTGAGATAACCATTTTCTTATCAATCTAGCACAGCAGACTGAGCCCCTAAGGCAATCCCAGCTCCTTACACTTGTTATCTCTTACCAGTCCACTGTTACAAAGCAGGAAGACTTGGCTAGCACTGACAAATGGGAAAACTAAAGCTAAAATGTAAGCAAGGCAAGTTAAGTGAGTTGCTGAAGGCCATGTGAGGAGCCAGTGTTAAGGTGGGGTGTCAAGTATGAGCTGTGAGAGGTGACAAGGGCACCCCTCACCCTTTGGCTCAGACCTGCCTGCTCATTTGCCTGCTGGGCTCCCCACAGAAGATGCTGATACAGGGATTTGTACTGAATAGCTCTCAATGGATGATTTCGTTCTATGAATGTGCTCAGTAAAGCTTTTGAAACTACACAGGTTTTAGCCACAGAACACGATTTGGCCATAAGCTGCACAGCTCAGCAGCATGGCCTGCTGCATGGGGAGCAAGAATCAGACCTGCTGAGCCTGAACACCCATCCTGGCTGCACCCCTATCAGCACTGCCCACTGCAGTGGCTCTTCACATCCCCTAATGCAGCTCCAGAACCCTTAACCTGGAAAAGCATCAACGGGGTGAGCAGGCTCCCCAGCAGCCAGGATCATGCCCACAGCAGGTCTGGATATGGCATTTGCACACTGCCTACTTCCACACCAAGGAGGGAGGGCAGCAGAGAGGAACCCTGGCAGCAACTGAGCAATTGAGGAGCAGAAGTGAAGAAGCAGTTCACGCAGCTTACCTCTCCTAGGACATCAAAGCCCATGCCCACACCACTGTGACTTCAGTGGCTTCAATACGATTGTAGAAAATGAAGCTGACCCATAATACATGCAGGTCGAGAGAGGGAATTCTCCCCCTCTGCTGTGCTCTGGGGAGATGCCCCCCTGCAGCCCTGATCCAGCTCTGGGGCAGCAGCACAAGAGGGACGTGGAGCTGTTGGAGTGAGGCCAGAGGAGGCCATGGAGATGCTGTGAGGGCTGGAGCAGCTCTGCTCTGGAGCCAGGCTGAGAGAGCTGGGCTGGGGCAGCCTGGAGAAGAGAAGGCTCCTGAAGAGGAGACCTTAGAGCAGCTCCAGTGCCTAAAGGGGCTGCAGGAAAGCTGGAGAGGGGCTTGGGACAAGGGCCTGTAGGGACAGGCCAAGGGGAATGGCTTGAACCTGCCCGAGGGGAGACTGAGCTGAGCTCTTAGGCAGAAGCTCTTCCCTGTGAGGGTGCTGAGGCGCTGGCACAGGGTGCCCAGAGAAGCTGTGGCTGCCCCATCCCTGGCAGTGCTCAAGGCCAGGTTGGACACAGGGGCTTGGAGCAAGCTGCTCTAGTGGAAGGGGTCCCTGCCTGTGGCAGGGGTTGGAGCTGGGTGAGCTTTAAGCTCCCTTCCAACCCAAACCATGTTGTGTTTCTATGGTTCAATGATTTACCTAATTACATCTGTCACCCAGAACACAAGAGGAGCAGAGCACCAGCCAACTACTTGCTAAATAGCAGCAACAGGGTATTTCGTATTTGGTGGCTAGAGATGCATACCTCTAGCCTTAAGCACTCATGTTGAAATCATATGGCATAGGAGCCAAAGCATTTGCCATCAATGCTCAAAGTTGAAAGTTGCCTCAGAAACTGCGCTTCAAGTCAAAACCCCATGGCTTTGCTTTATGTAAAGCCAGGGTGCTGCTTTACATGAAGTTTTCATTGCAAAATCTGCCCTTAGGGAAGAAGATTATGTAAAACTTAATCTGAACAGTAGGATTAACCCTGAAGTGTTTTCTTTAAAAGCCCTGATGCTTTAAGCTCTGACTACAGGAAGCTGCCAGGCTTCCAGTCGCCAGCAGAAGAAAACCAGCTCCTGTGCTCACAAAGCAGACAAGCAGCAGCTTTCTCAATAGAGAAAGAAGCAGGGACATGGCAGAAGATCACAACTTCTGCCATAAATTGGCTTGCCCCCTTAACGCCCCATGCTCTCCAGAGAAATCCGGTGCCGCTCTCCAGGTGCAGGTACATTTGGCTGCAGCCTGAAGGTGCGGGACTTACTCCCAAAAACTTTGCCAACTGGTGTAGAGGAGAGCTTTAGTAGTGACACGGGCTTCAGTTTCAGCCCATGAGCTTAGAGTGCTTTAGATCCTCTGAAATGTCACCAGAAAGCACCAAACCTAATGATCATAGCAATAATAATTTATACAGAAAATAACAAGTGTGTCTACAGCAATCATCAGCAGTGGGGGCTGCTGAGGACTTACTATGCAAAGGGGACCTTGCCTGATGGACCAGCACAAGAGAGAGACACAGCTGCATCTCAGCCCCCACAACCTCCCCACTATGTATGAGTAGCTGCGCTCCTGAAAGAGCAGGACTGAATGGGAAAAGGACAAGGAAATATGTGCCAGGTACCCCGAGTGACTCAGCCCTCATTCCTCCCTGTGGAGGGACCCAGGGAAGGACTCTCTAGCAAGGTCCCTGCAGAAGCCTCGGCCTTCCCAATGCTGATATCCCATCATGAGCTGACATCCCAGCTCCGCAGCATGGCGCATCCCTCAGCCTCACTGCTCGGGTCCAGCTTGGGTTTATATTCTGTTTTTGCTCAGGGATAGGATCACTGCAACTCTTGCCTGATGATTCAGAACCATCCGCATGCAGGTAGTTCCACTTTGAGCACTTCAGCTCCAGCTGGCCACCTGTAAGCTTGTGCCATGCTGTGACTCACCCTGCATGGTAACAGCAATCTTTTCACTGCACAGTACTGGCTTTTCACCCTTTGTTTACCCCACAGCTTTACCTACGCTGTGCAGCAGGTTTTACATAGGCTCCAATTCAGTCTTCCCTCTTACCTGAGTGTTTGGGGATTTTCAAACAGAAAAACATAATACACTTGAGATCTGCTGAAGGCAGCTGGAGCGTGCTTTCTCCTGGAAGCTGCTGTTTCAGCAGTGGAGATTCTGAACTTGGCAGGGAAACTGAAGGAGACCTCGAGCTGCTAGGCTACAGATGGGGGAGGCAGATTTAGACAGAGGGGAGACTGAGCTGAGCTCTTAGGCAGAAGCTCTTCCCTGTGAGGGTGCTGAGGCGCTGGCACAGGGTGCCCAGAGAAGCTGTGGCTGCCCCATCCCTGGCAGTGCTCAAGGCCAGGTTGGACACAGGGGCTTGGAGCAAGCTGCTCCAGTGGAAGGGGTCCCTGCCTGTGGCAGGGGTAGAACTGGATGAGCTTTTAAGGTCCTTTCTAAACCAAACCATTTCATGATTCTATGAATCCTGCCTGATCCACCTGGAGCCATTCCTTCCCTTGGCAGGGTCACCTCCTGAGGCAGATCCATCTCTTCAAGCCACGTGCACCAAGAAAGGGCAGGGAAAGAGGGACCTTTCCTGCAAAGCAGAGACCAGGCTGAAAAACCATCTTTCCTTCAGCAAACCAACCTGAGCCACTGTGTGCACAGAATGTGCAAGCAGCATCAGAACAGCATCAAAGGCAAACTACTTGCTTGGACATGAGGAAAGGTAACACAGCAGCTGCCAAGGAACTCCCGGCCAAGCCAGTAGTCTACTTCCCTCCCCTTGGGATCTACATTTTCTCGCAGCCCTCCAAAAAGCCCAGAGCCCTTCTCTGAATCAAGACTAGGGACAGTGCTACAGGCTGCAGACCACCGAGCAGGTCCTGAGGACAGCAGATGGGAAACCAGCCACAGCTCCCCTGAGAACCAGGCCAGAAGAGCTGCTTCCATGAGCGGCTCCTCCACGCCATCACTCCCGGGGGCAGCTCTGCCCCATGAACTGGTCTGCTCAGCTGCTCCCATTGGGACAAAACACAAAGCGGGCTCCCAGCTCGGTCTCCATCTCCGGAAGGCAGGAGCGGGTCGCCCAGCTGGGCTTGCCCCATCGCAGTGTCTCTGTCAGCGCGTTCAAGCACCCTGCACACAGCAGGGTCTCGGTACCGGGGGTACCGGCCAGCCGGGGCACCCCTGCTCCTAGAGAAGAGGGAGCGGAGCACCCATGGGCGCTCGGAGCTTCAGGGAGGCGGTGCCCGTCCTGCAGGGTCCTGCCCGCCCGCTCCGGAGACTGCCAGCGGCGGGCGCAGACCGAGCCAGCGCGGTCCCGGCGGGACACGGCTCGGCCCCAGCGCAGACTCACCTGCGGCGGGCTCGGCGCCGCTGGGCCCCGGTCCTGCAGGACGCGCTCTCCTCCGCTCCGCTCCGCTCGGCTCCGCACTGTGCACCCGCCGCCCGCCCGGCGTGAGCCCGCTCGGCTCGGCTCGGCTCGGCTCGGCCCCTCCCGCCCCACGGCAATGCGCCACTCCCCACGCCTTGCACCGCCCTCCCCAAGGAAGGCATCACCCCCCGCGCACCCCCTCCCGGCACACGGCACTGGTTGTGTGCAGCTCCCCACGCCCACGACTGTTCCCCCCCCCCGCCGCACCATACCCCACGGTGGGTCACGTCGGGGGCCATGGCCGGCTGAGCCGCATCCATCCACACCCTGGGCACACTGGCTCCCGGGAAATGATGGGGGCTGCACAGAGCAAAACCAGCTCAAACTCCAGACAGAGAATCATAAAATCACAGAATAGTTCGGGTTGGAAAGGACCTTAAGATCATCAAGTTCCAACCCCCCTGCCATGGGCAGGGACACCTCGCACTAAACCATCTCACCCAAGGCCTCGTCCAACCTGGCCTTGAACACCACCAGGGATGGAGCATTCACAACCTCCTTGGGCAACCTATTCCAGTGCCTCTGGCAAGACCTTATAAGATGCTACAATCCTTCCCATATGGAAGGACTGCCCCCAGCAACGCCCCCACCTTACCTTGGTGCCCCCAGCTCCCTGCAGACCATCATGCCCATGGTCCTCAAACAGGAGTTCCAGCATCTTTGCAGGAGCACTATCAGGCAGCAACTCTGCTCTGATGGAGGCTTGCAACACCTTCCTCCATCCCTGCTTTCAATAACATCAGGATTATCACCGGCCATAAGAGGTTGTCAAGAACGTTCTCTTCTATTTGCTTGTTGTCACTGAAGTAATTAAACAAAGGTCAAAGGGTGTTCCTGGAGGAGCTCACCAGCCAGCTGAACCTCTCATCTGAAGCCCAGCTGAGGATCCCACATGGTTCTCGGCATATCTAAGCAGCCAGTGGCCATACTGCCCCATCTGGAACTTGTGGGGTGACGGCTGTCTATTCCAAACAGACAGGTAGAAAGAACACCAACAGAACCACAGATATGACAGCCACAGCCAGGATTTATTCTCAAAGCATCAGCCTGAAGAGGAGCCTCTGGGTGCAGAAGAGCCAAGCAGAAAAGGTGCAGCATATGGAAAATCCTTCTGCTGAGGAGGGATGGGAGCCACGATGCATTTCAGTGAATACCCTGATCTTGGGAGAGCCACTCTGCCCCTGGGTAAAGTACCCCTGGAACCCCCAGCTTGGCCTGCAGACAAAAGCCACAAAGAGAGGAACAGAATCTCCCCTTTTCAAACACAAACTTGTGGAAACGCCACATCCCCCATAGGACAGCCTGATGTCACTCAATGATATTTGTTTCCTTTGTGCTCCTTGGGAAGTATTGCCTAGAGAAGACTTGTGCGATCACACTGCCTCCGGTTTGTCCTGCCTTGGACAATTTTAGGACTTATTCATCATTTCTGCTACATTTGACAGAAGGGCCAAGACTTCAGAGGTGCCTGGTTTTGTGAAAACAGGCAGCACATGGGGAAGTGAGACCCTGTTTGCACTCCAAGAGGAGGTGCTGCAGCTTTCAGCAGACATGGCAGAATCCCCACCCCAGAGCAACTACCTCAAGATCCAGCAGTGGGAGAGGCTCTGGTGGGAGCTTGCACCTTCTTAGACACCAACAACAGCATAGCAGCATACCCAAGTGGAAGAAACAGCTGAAGACGGTCCTAGTCACACAGGGACTACCCAATGAATATACCATGGCCAACACTGAACAACCAGAAAATTGACTGTGGCTTGTTTTGGTCCTCTAAACAATCCTGAGGTTGCTGCTGAGCCCCATCCCGCACCAACAGACTGCTGCACAGATGTGCTGGCCATGCATACCCACTAGCAGCTGCCTCCAGGACCCTGTCCTTGAGCATCCTGAAGGACTGATAACAGTCCTGGTGATAGCTTGAGCAGGGCAGATGTGTGCTCCCTTGGCATGCTCCCAAGCTGTGGGATCTACTGCACCCGGTGCAGAAACAGGAGATACTTGGACTTGGGAAGAAGAGGCATGTACAGGGAAACCCCCGGCCTCACCTCTCCTGCCTGCAGGCAAGTTTCCATTTTCCAGCTTACAAAAATCACTCTTAGCTTTTGGCATCCCTGAACCTTACTTAGAGATGGACTCCTGCAAACCACAACAGCACAGTGACACTGAATCTGTCACACAAGGCCCAACCATGCCCCACTCCCCAGTGAATTTGAGAGCATCACTGGCAGAAGACAAGTGGTGCTGTTCTTTCATCCATCATAGGGACTGCTCAAATTAAGAGAAGCCAATGGTGAAAGTGCAACTTCCATGGGCAGAGCTCACTCTCACTGACCCTCCCCAGGCTGAACAGCAGCCAGGTGGTCCCTCTAGTGTGTGCCCACTCTTCCCTGCAGCAGCCTGCCACCACGTGCTACCAGCATATTTGGTGTACCACAGAGCACCCATCATGCCATCTCCTGAGGCTCTGGTGACCAGATCATGGCTGGCTACCCCTGCACAGTGCTGGTGCAGGCAGAAAAGGTGGCCAACAACATTCTGCAAGGCCCAGACCCTACTCTCCCACAGCAGCCTGTGCCAGTGCAGCAGCACAGCCGCATCACTCCTCAGCTAACCACCTCGTGAAGGTCACAGTGCCACTAAACCAGACCTGAAGAAGCCTATCAGGAAGCTGGTGCTGTAACACCACTTTGCACAGTGCACACATGTTCTGCTTTGGCAAGCCTGCACAGGATTGACATTATCACTTGGCCACCCAGCTGGCACAAAGCACATGATGCCTCCTGCATCCAAGGCTCAGCATTGCACCACTCCTAGCTCACTGCGCTCCTCAGGGACATGGGTTCTTTGTACCCCCAGTGCCACCATGGTGAGCTCTGGCTCAGAGCAGCAGCCAGCACAGCTCTGGGAACATCCACCCAGTGCTTTATAGGGAGAAGACACCTTTCATCTGACAACCACCAGGCCAAAAAAAGTTAGGGTAACCCACCCTCTGCACGGAGGCTTTCTCCCAAGCAGACACTTCAACCTTCCACATGCATCCTATATGAGCTGGGACCTGCCCCACAACAATTTTCCTGGGCTAGGCTGTTTCTGCAATCCAGAGGAAATCCAGCTGCCACTCAAAGGCATGTCTGCATCTTCCCCTGCTTCAGCTGCCTTTGCCTTCCCCCTGCACTACCACAGCAAGCAGCCAAGGAGCACAGGGAAAGGAAGCCAACCAGCTCTGCCAGGAACCATGGCAGCAGGCAGAGGAGTCGCAGAAGCTGCGTCTGGTGTGGCCACCCCTGAGGAGTTACATGGGTGAATACTGGCAGATCACGGTCTCAGCCACGGCTCATCAAGGAGATAATTTTCCACCCACAGAGCCCCTGAGCTGAGCAGCAATGAAAGCCTGCTGTGGACACCTCTGAGCATGTTATAGATATTGCTTGATCTCAAAGGTGTTCTAGAAATGTTTGTAAATGAAGATCATAGAATACCAGGCTGGTTTCTGTTGGAAGGGAGCTTAAAGCTCCTCCAGCTCCAACCCCCTTCCACGAGCAGGGACACCTTCCCCTAGAGCAGCTTGCTCCAAGCCCCTGTGTCCAACCTGGCCTTGAGCACTGCCAGGGATGGGGCAGCCACAGCTTCTCTGGGCACCCTGTGCCAGCGCCTCAGCACCCTCACAGGGAAGAGCTTCTGCCTAAGAGCTCAGCTCAGTCTCCCCTCGGGCAGGTTCAAGCCATTCCCCTTGGCCTGTCCCTACAGGCCCTTGTCCCAAGCCCCTCTCCAGGTTTATTGTCATCCCCCTTTGTTGGGGGGAGGGCTAGATACATAGATCCTACTTCTTCCAAAGAGAGAAACTGAAGTTACGCAATTACTGTGTGCAAGACTGTTTATAGCTGACTATATGCTTAACCCATCTTCCTACTTTCAATACATTTGAATGCCCCATTTCCATCCTGACAGCTAGGACCAAGGGGCTGTTACACTGATGTACTTTAGCTGACACAGACAACAAAACATTATCTATGGGAAGGCCGCACAGTGCCATAGATTATTAGAGCAAGACAAGCTGCTCAGTTCAGACAGGACAAGTGTTCAATCTCTCCACTTTCACAGAATAGGAACTTAGAAGCTCTTAACCTGGGGCAGACATCAGAAAGGTTTACATCATTTTAAATAACGACATATCACATATGCCACCATCTAGAAATACAGGATGCACTGTTTGTGTCCAGAGGCCACTCCAAGCACCCCCTGCTCTTTTATCCCACCAAGGCCAAGGATCTTACCAAGGGAGATTGCAAGGAGCTTGTCCAGCTGGAGCTGCCCACAGCTGACAGTCTTAAAGTACCACCAGAGGGGGACTTGCCTTCTCCATTAGTATCTTTGGAGGAGTTTTAGTATTGTTGATAGGGGAGAGACATTTCTTTCTCTTTTCAGATCTTGAAAGCCTTTGGCTCTTTGTCCCACCCACCAGCAAGTATTTTCATTTCTGAAGATACTAAGAGCCTTTTTAAAGGCATTATATTATTAGGATTGGTTTATACAAAAGGCTTTGGTGAAGAATATTTTCCTTACCCCAGGGTGAATATCTTGGTCCATGTCACACAGTATCACAGTATCACAGTAGGTTAGAGATTGGAAGGGACCTCAAAAGATCATCTAGTCCAATCCCCCTGCCGGAGCAGGAACACCTAGATAAGGTTACACAGGAACGTGTCCAGGCGGGTCTTGAATGTCTCCAAAGAAGGAGATTCCACAACCTCCCTGGGCAGCCTGTTCCAGTGTTCCGTCACCCTCACTGAGAAGAAGTTTCTTCTCAGGTTTAAGTGGAACCTCTTGTGCTCCAATTTGTATCCATTACCCCTTGTCCTTTCATTGTTTGCCACTGAGAAGAGCCTGGCTCCATCCTCGTGACACTCCCCTTTATATATTTATATACACTAATAAGGTCACCCCTCAATCTCCTCTTCTCCAAACTGTAGAGACCCAGCTCCCTCAGTCTTTCCTCATAAGGGAGATGCTCCACTCCCTTAATCATCTTAGTTGCCCTGCGCTGGACTCTCTCCAGCAGGTCCCTGTCCTTTTTAAACTGAGGGCCCCAGAACTGGACACAATATTCCAGATGAGGTCTCACCAGGGCAGAGTAGAGGGGAAGGAGGACCTCTCTCGACCTACTAACCACCCCCCTTCTAATACACCCCAGGATGCCATTGGCCTTCTTGGCCACAAGGGCACAGTGTCGGCTCATGGTCACCCTGTCGTCCACCAGGACCCCCAGGTCCCTCTCCCCTACACTGCTCTCTAACAGGTCGTTCCCCAGCCTATACTGGAACCTGGGGTTGTTCCTGCCCAGATGCAGGACTCTACACTTTCCCTTGTTATATTTCATCAAGTTATTCCCCGCCCAGCTCTCCAGCCTGTCCAGGTCCCTCTGGATGGCAGCACAGCCTTCTGGCGTGTCGGCCACCCCTCCCAGCTTAGTGTCATCAGCAAACTTGCTGATAGTACACTCAATTCCCTCATCTAAATCGTTAATGAATATATTAAATAATACTGGTCCCAGTACCGACCCTTGAGGCACTCCACTAGATACAGGCCTCCAACTAGACTCCGCCCCATAGACTACAACTCTCTGGCTTCTCTCCTTCAGCCAGTTCACAGTCCACCTCACTACCCGATCATCCAGACCACACTTCCTCAATTTAGCCGCAAGGATGCTGTGGGAGACCGTGTCAAACGCTTTGCTGAAGTCGAGGTAGACCACATCCACCGCTCTACCATCATCCATCCACTGTGTTATTTCCTCATAAAAGGCTACGAGATTGGTCAAGCACGACTTCCCCTTGGTGAAGCCATGTTGACTGCCCCTCATAACCCTCTTATCCTTGATATGCCTTAAGATGGCACCAAGGATAAGGTGTTCCATCACTTTCCCAGGAACGGAGGTGAGGCTAACCGGTCTATAGTTACCCGGGTCCTCCTTCTTGCCCTTTTTGAAGACAGGAGTGACATTTGCTTTCCTCCAGTCCTCAGGCACCTCTCCCGTTTCCCAAGACTTGGTAAAGATGATGGAGAGCGGTCTGGCAATGACCTCAGCCAGTTCCCTCAGCACCCGCGGGTGCATCCCATCTGGACCCATGGATTTATGGATATCCAGATTGCTCAACTGGTCTTTAACCCATTCCTCATCGACTAAGGCAGACCGCTCCGTTGACCTATCTTCATCCGGGGTCTCAGCGGTACAGGGCTCTTCAGGACTGCCTCCAGCAGAGTAGACAGAGACAAAGAAGTCATTCAGTAACTCTGCCATCTCTGTATCTTCTGTCACCAGGGCACCCGTCCCGTTCATCAGCGGGCCTACATTGCCTCTGGTGTTAGTTTTACCTGCCATGTATTTGAAAAAGCTCTTTCTGCTGTCCTTGACCCCTCTCGCCAGCTTTAATTCCAAGGAGGCCTTAGCCATCCTAGCAGCTTTCCTACATCCTCTAGCAGCAGCCTTATATTCTTCCCAAGTGGCCAGCCCTTCTTTCCATGACCTGTAAACTCTCCTCTTCCACTTGAGCATACCGAGCAATTCCCTATTTAACCACGCAGGTCTCCTGACCCTCTTCCTCGACTTCCCACGTGTCGGGATGCTCCGATCTTGAGCTCGGAAAAAGCAGTCCTTGAACGTCAACCAACTATCTTGGGCCCCTTTCCCTTCAAGCAGCCTAGCCCACTGTATTTCCCCTAGCAATCGCTTGAAGAGGCCAAAGTTTGCCCTGCTAAAGTCCAGGGTTGCGATTCTACTTGCTATTCTACTGACCCTACCACACAAGATCCTGAATTCTACCATCTCGTGGTCGCTGCAACCAAGGCAGCCCTCAACCTTCACTCCTTCAACCAGACCCTCCTTGTTAGTGAGGATGAGATCCAGCAGCGCACCTCTCCTGGTTGGCTCATCCACCATTTGCATGAGGAAATCTCGAGGATTTCCCTAACCCCTTCATAAAGCTTGGCAATGACTACAAATCCTTCCTTCTTCCCTTAAAGCCATGGAATGCACACCTCAGAGGCGTTTCTTGTAGCCTAACTCTGCAAAACTTTTTGGGACAGAATTTAGACAAATAGTAGTCTGAAAATAAGATCTTAATCCTGCTGCATGTAGCACAGCTTTCACTCTGAGCCCAAGTAGGACCTGCTCCAAGGACCAGTTCCAGCCTTTCCTCTCCACTGAAAAAGCAAATACTTGCCTGCTAATGTGTTTAGTTTCTTTGTATCAGTTCTCATGTTAAACTGATTTAAGTTAAGTAGGCACTGATTAAGTTAAGTAGGCACTACCTCTGTACCTCCTCAGGTGGGAACCTGAGGACAAACTGAGCCCTAGAGAAGCCCTGGCCAGAGCTCACCCATGGTTGGAGCCTGGTGCTGTTTTTCATCAGGCCAAGACAAGGCTAGATCTCACTTCCACCTGCATTTATCTTGTGACCACCTGAACCAGACTGATCTCCCATACAATGTAGCATTAAGAAGCAGGAATTATTTATTATGGCACTGGATGCACAGGGGAATTGCTCCACCAAATGTTTATGTTGATTCCTATGGGTTTCTTGCTTATAAGGATTTATCTCATACATATACATTATAATTCCCAGGAATCTTATATATAATTTCTTCCCAGAATTAACTGACATAGGTTACTACCTACTAGAGCATGCCTGCTAACTCTCGCTGGTAGTCCTGGGGGTCGTTACCTCATCGCTGTTCTCTTCCTCGGGTTATTCACAGGTCACACAGAGGATGATGATGGTGTGATACTTCATCTTTTCCGCAGTAGCAATCCTCCGCAACACAGTGTCAGATGTGTCAGATGTCCTTCTTGACTGCCTGCAAGAGCCCCTTACCTGTGAACCACATGTATACATTGTAATGTTTCCATAGTATGAATGGGCTACTTTTAGCTGAGTTTGCAATCCTCGAGGCACTTAAACAATTTGAGTATTGTAGGAGCATTTTTACATGTATCACCACCACTGATTCCTTACTGCGGATGCTCAGTGGGTCTTTTTGACCTGTAGGTGTGGTATTTAGTATCTTGAGTATGGTTCATATAAAGGACACCCTGCTCATGTTGTGCTGACATGTCAAAGCCCTATCTTGATGATATCCATGTTTTCAGGATGTACCAGCCTCCAAGGATAGTTTTGCCCCAATTAAGACATTCATTAGCCGTTTCTTAATCCAGCTATGCAAGGCCAAAACCTTCTGCTAGGCTATCAATTCTCTTAAATCAGTTAATGTCGTTGTCAGGTCATCAGATCAGGACCTTTCAGGAGGCCCTTGTATGTGCTACTCTGGAAAAGGAGTCTTTTCTATAGTAACACAAGTCCCAATTTTTTAACTATATGCCTATGTAAGACCCATTTTTTTAACTATATGCTACAGCATCCTTGTTCCAGCCCTGCAAGCTGGGGTCGCGACACCGAGCCTGCAGCCATTAAGGGTCAGTCAGCACACAAGGACACCGCTGGTGCAACAGCCGGCACACCAGGGAGCTGTGAAAACACACTGCCTGGTCCCGCAGAGGAGGCACAGAGGCCCCTCACTGCCCTGCCTCAGCACTCCCAGGCCCATGCTGAGGGTCCTGCACCGCTCCCTACACGCAACCCGGGGCCCAAGAGGCGTCGCCCAGCCTGAACCCTCCAGCAGCACCCCCGAACCCAACCGCCTCGGCCAACATGGCGCTTCCCTGTAAGGCACGGCCACGTGATAGACCGGTGGGTCATCACGTGATGCGAGAGCGCTGGGATCATGTGACAGGCTACCAGGATCCCCACGCGGCAGAGCTGTCTTCGGTGGGAGTGCTTGGTTGTTATGGAAGCGCTGCTCCTGCTCCTCTTGCCGCTGGCCGCCTCCGCCGATCCCGGTGGGTGACCGGGTCGAGCCCCCGCCCGCTTCCCCGCGCCCCTCTTCTCCGGTCCTGCCACCGGTGGAGCCCCTCCAGCCAGCCTCTGCCGGGCCCCGGTTAGCAGGGCTGGGCTAGGCTGGGCGGTACGGCCTGAGCGGTACCGGGTGGTGGCGCCGGTTGCCACTTTCTCCGGCGATGACGGTTCACCTCCTCCAGGTGCCCGGGCAGCGCGGTCCGGCCTGGAGGAGCGGCTCTTCCAGCAGGTGCGGGACCACTTCACTTTCGAGAGCTGTGGCAACGAGACCTTTCCTCAGCGGTACCTGGTCACAGGTGGGTCCCGGGGGTGTGCTGTGGCCGAGCTGCTCTCACCCCGGCATGGCCGTGCGGGGCCTTGCGATAGCTCAGGCTGAATTTCTGTCTGCTTAAGCTCTAGCCACTCCTGCCCTGAGGCAGAGAGCCCTTGCTTTCAGTACTCACAGAGCTGTGCTGGGCAGCCAGGAGTCAGCTTGAGCCCTACCTGAGCCACTCGTTCCTGCAATCCACACCGTTATCCATAGTCTCCTCTCCTTACCTTCAATTTATTGTTACGGCCGTGGGCTGTGGAGCGCAGGTTTGGGGTTGATCTCTCTGGAGCAAGAGAGACCAGAAGTAGCTTTAGGCTTGTGCCAGGGGTGGCTCTGTGCATATAAGTCTTCAGCTGGTCACAGCATCTCTTGCAAGGGCAACTAAGTGCTCTGAATGGAGCATGAAAGAAAGCTTGAGAGGGGCTTTGGACACCTGTAAGGACAGGACAAGGGGGGATGGCTTTAACCTGACATAGAACTAGGTGAGATTTAAGATCCCTTCTAACCCTATGAGGGTGCTGAGGCGCTGGCACAGGGTGCCCAGAGAAGCTGTGGCTGCCCCATCCCTGGCAGTGTTCAAGGCCAGGTTGGACACAGGGGCTTGGAGCAAGCTGCTCTAGTGGAAGGTGTCCCTGCCCGTGGCAGGGGTTGGAGCTGGAGGAGCTTTAAAGCTCCCTTCCAACCTAAATCAATCTGGAATCCTGTGAATGCAGCAGGAAAATTAAATAGTGACTGAAATATTGCATTGTTCTTAAGCATGAAGATAACTCTGGGTCAGTGTTTTGCATTATTTAAAACCCTGCAGCTTTATATATAGCTTAAGCCATGCTGAACAGTAAGGGATTCCAGCAAGGAGCTGACAGTGTCTTCCTCTCTAGCCAAATGCAGAGTTATCTTCTGTGCCACAGGCAGTAAGAAAGATTTTCTAAACAGTGTGTAACTAAAAAGGCAGCAACTTCAATAACCAGCATCATGTGGCGTTCAATCCTGCCTGCTTGGAGGAATCAAGGAGAGATTTGCAGGGAGCAAAGGTGGAGCTGTGAATAGCACCAGCCCAGCACCTACCTGCTGCTGCTTCACAGACTGTCCATGTCTGGGGCTTTGGATGCAGCACCTCACCTTCGTTACAGGATTTGTTACTCTGCAGCTTGCTCAGCGCCTGCACCCAATCGTGTGTTTCACCAAGTGTGAATCCATGGATCAGTTCAGTCCAAATACATGGGAATTGCCAGATAGTGCACCCAAGGCTCAAATTTTACTAAGTGGCCCTTTTTGGACAGAAATTTGGGATCACCTGGTTTAAAGCATTGCTTAACCTCTAGTTCTTTTGTTTTGAAAGTGTTACATTTGATCTGTGTGTCCTGGGCATAGCTGAATAATATTTGTGAGAAACAAAACATTAACATTGCAGTTCTGCTAGTTTACAAATATTTTTGGATGCAAAATGCTTCTGAGGAGTTTCATTCCCCTTTGCTGCTGCTTCTGCAATAGAAGACTTCACAGATTATCAGTGAGAACTTGGAAACCGGTGTTTCACAACCAGGCATCTGACACTCTTGAGGTTAGCTGGCAGATTCCCAGGATTTTAGTCTAAAAGCAGATACCTTTTAAGCAATCCGTCTGGTTTGGTTTTGGCTCCTGTGACTGGTTGTTTACTCCAGGAGCCAGGAAGCATATCAGAAGAAAAACCACAGTAAAAATAGTACTTTGTTTTCCTACCTGATAACCCAAAGCAAATGCAACACAGAGCCAATCAGCCTCTTCATTAACAAACAGCATCAGTTTCCCTAATGAAAGGTTTCACACCCATTTCCAAGCCAAATCCTGCTTTGGCAAGTCTGTCTTGAGAATGCCAAGAATTAAATTCAGGGCTCCTGTGATGTGCTGTAGTGGCATCTGTAGGACAACCACTGCTGGAAGATCCCTGTGATGATAACAGACTGAGAATAGTGTTGAGTAAGGTGAATTACATTTAATCTGAACATTAGGAGGTCTGACTGTGCATCAGAAAATCTTCTCTGTCTCTTGGTTAGTAATGTGTTATAAAAAAATGTATTGTAATCATAGAATCATAGCATAGTTAGGGTTGGAAAGGACCTTAAGATCATCCTGTTCCAACTCCCCTGCCATGGGCAGGGACAACTCCCACTAAACAATGTCACCCAAGGCTCTGTCCAACCTGGCCTTGAACACTGCCAGGGATGGAGCATTCACAACTTCCCTGGGCAGCCCATTCCAGTGCCTCACCACCCTAACAGTAAAGAATTTCCTCCTTATATCCAATCTAAACTTCCCCTGTTTAAGTTTGAACCCATTACCCCTTGTCCTGTCACTACAGTCCCTAATGAGGAGTCCATCCCCAGCATCCCTATAGGCCCCCTTCAGATACTGGAAGGCTGCTAGGAGGTCTCCACGCAGCCTTCTCTTCTCCAGGCTGAACAGCCCCAACTTTCTCAGCATATCTTCATACAGGAGGTGCTCCAGTCCCCTGATCATCCTCATGGCCTTCTCTGGGCTTATTCCAACAGTTCCATGTCCTTCTTATGTTGAGGACACCAGAACTGCACACAGTACTGCAAGTGAGGTCTCACGAGAGCAGAATAAAGGGGCAGGATCACCTCCTTCGACCTGCTGGTCACACTCCTTTTGATGCAGCCCAGGATACGGATGGTTTCTGGGCTGCAAGCGCACACTGAAGCCGGCTCATGTTCATTTTCTCATCGACCAGCACCCCCAAGTCCTTCTCCTTGGGCTGCTCTGAATCTCTTCTCTGCCCAGCCTGTAGCTGTGCCTGGGATTGCTCCGACCCAGGTGTAGGACCTTGCACTTGGCATGGTTAAACTTCATGAGGTTGGCATCAGCCCACCTCACCAGCGTGTCAAGGTCCCTCTGGATGGCATTACTTCCCTCCAGCGGATCAACCGAACCACACAGCTTGGTGTCATCGGCAAACTTGCTGAGGGCGCACTCAATCCCACTGTCCATGGCAGCAACAAAGATGTTAAACAAGACCGGTCCCAACACCAATCCCTGAGGGACACCACTCGTTACTGGTCTCCAGCTGGACACTGAGCCATTGACCACAAGTCTCTGTGTGTGGCCATCCAGCCAGTTCTTTATCCACTGAGTGGTCCATCCATCCAATTGATGTCTCTCCAATTTAGAGACAAGGATGTCATGTGGGACAGTGTCAAACGCTTTGCTCAAGTCCAGATATGAGGCTATGTGTCAAAATCCACACTTAATTGACAATCCGAGGTCTGTTGTTGAAGAAAGCTCTCTATTATCCCTCTTAATTCTTATGCTATTTAAGACTAAGCTAAAATAAAATGCTTTCAAGCATTAAAGCAACTGTTTGTTAGATAAGCAAGTACTGGCATCATGGATCAGCTTGTCCTCCCAGTCTCAATTTGCCTCCAGTTCTAAACAAATCAGAGGATGAGGCACATCGTCTTAACATAGCATCATATATATATGTATATGATATGTCATATGAGATATATATATATCTGGTACATACATGAAGACAGGCTGGGAGAACTGAGAAGAGAAGGCTCTGGGGAGACCTTACAGTATCTTCCAGTGCCTAAAGGGGCCCACAAAAAACCTGGAGGGGGGCTTTTGGGAAGGGGCTGTAGGGACAGGACAAGGGGGAATGGCATTAAACTGACAGAGAAGTAGATGAGCTTTAAGGTCCCTTCCAACACAAACCATTCTAAGTTATGTGATTTACAGCTTGGCTCTACATTATACGTCACAGCAGAAAGCTTCCCTAATGTCCACTTTGTGGGAAAAGTGATCTGTTCAAGTGTTTTGGGATGAGCTGGGCTGAAGAGGGTGTATAGATGTGAAATAATTCTTGGGGGTGGGATGAGGCAGCTGTGTCTAAAGGCCTTGCTGAACTTGAGGTTTTTAGGGATTTTCAGGGAGAATCATAGAAGTGGCAGTTCCAGCCCACATGATGTTCTACGGAAGCTGTTATTTACCCCGGCTCAAATGGGAGATTTCTATAGCCTGGGCTGTTAGGCTCCTGACCAAACTCACGGATAGTAGTGTCATTTCATGCTCATGATGTTTGTTTGGGTTTGGGGGGCTTTTTTTCTTTAGTTTGTTTTTTGTGGGTTTTGTTTGCTTCTTTGCTTCTGTCCATTTTCTCAGCAAAGTTCTGGAAGGAAGGATTTGGACCCATCTTCTTCTATACTGGCAATGAAGGCGACATCTGGACTTTTGCTCAGAATTCTGACTTCATATTTGAATTAGCAGAGGAACAGCAAGCACTTGTGATTTTTGCTGAGCATGTGAGTATTTTACTGCAACAGAGTCTTGTTCTGTTCAGTATTACCAATTTCTGTTCAGTATTACCAAATTCTGTTCAGTATTACCAAATTCTGTTCAGTATTACCAAATTCTGTTCAGTATTACCAAATTCTGTTCAGTATTACCAAATTCTGTTCAGTATTACCAAATTCAGCTTTCTGCTGGTCTGGAAATAAAACCATCTCTTGCCATGAAGCTGCTGTAAGCTTTCTGCTTGTGGTAGCAGCTCTTCTTTACTTAAGCATGGCTTCAGAATGTTTTTGACTGTGCCTACCAGCAATCCAGGATGCAGAATTACTGTTTCAGTAAAGCCTATGCCACAGGGTATTTGCCTTAGGTCAGCGCTTTTGTAAGTAGTTTCCATGGGTCTTGAACTCTACGCTGCTCTAAAAAGTTATTTTTGTTTGTATAATATTTAATCTCCACACCATTTCCAACACAGTTCTATTAAATCTACTATTCTGGAATTTATGCATGAAGACATTACACTGTTCCCTTTTCTAGCTGGGGATTTCAGGAGAGAGACGTGCTGAGGTCCCACTTGACACCCAGTGAAGCAGATACATCCTGAAGGTCTCTGTTTATCAGATGTAGGAGAAAAGGCACTTCCTGAGTTACAAACAAGTTAGAGGACACCACGTGCTCTATTATTGCTTCCTGTTTGTGCACACTTATCCCAGTTCTATAATGAGAACAGGGAAGACTTGAACCTTGACACCAGCATTTCTGCAGCCTATCTCTTTCCTTTCAGAGATACTATGGGAAGTCTCTCCCATTTGGACTCGAATCAACACAGCCGAAGAAGACTGGTCTGCTTACTGTGGAACAAGCCCTTGCTGACTATGCAGTGCTAATTACTGAGATCAAGCAGCAGTATGGTGCTGCAGCCTGCCCTGTCATTGCTTTTGGAGGCAGGTAAAGGTTGTGTCCTTCCATTTTCGGCATCCTTTCTCAGCCACGGTTGTGCTGTTCTCGTAGATCTGTTTGGCTCTCAAGCCAGTTCTAAAGGTAGAGCTTTAAGCTGTCTGATATAGAGCAGTTGTGCCTGTGCCTGAGCTCCTAAGATCTCATCACTAGGCCCCAGTCAGTTCTTCCATCAAGAATTAGTCTTAGTTTCCGATTGCTTTGGAGAAGCACCACTGACCAGATATTTCTAGGTAGCTTCAATGTGTAAGACAGCCAGAACTGCAGAAAATGGGAAATTCCTCCTGTAGGATCAGAACATTTTATGTTGGAAATACAGAAAACTAATAATTGGGAAAATATTTTTTTTCAGGGGCCACCCAGCTTTTTATTAAACATAGCCTCTTTAACAACATCCAGCCAGTTTCACTCTAGGCTTTTTTATAGTTGTTCTGCAACCTGCTGCTTGGTTGCTCCTTGCTTCCTAGCAGAAGTTCATTCCCAAAGCTCTGTTGCAGCTGTGTTGATGTGAGGTCTTTGCCTCTTAAATGGCTCCCCATGCTAGTAGTAGAGATGCTTCACTTTAAAAGGATTCCACCAAGTACAGGGCTTGAACACCTGTAAGCTTGTTTCCCCTTCCCTGTGTCTGTGCTGATCATCTATGCAGCTGTTATTTGGGGTGTCCGGAGGGAACACTCTCTACTTCCCAGCAGCAGAGAGTGCTGCTTATTCTGTGGGGTCCAGGGACACCCCTTGCTAAGAGCCTGGCTAATCGTTATAATCCTGTATGCAGAATATGTCTCCTTCCTCCACTGAACAAGTGACAGCTTCACTTGACCCCTACTAGTTTAGCAATGAAGTTGTCAGGGCACATGCAGTATGGTGCAGATTTGAGCATCAAGGCAGGATTTATGTATGGCTGCAGCAGCACACTGGGCTGCTGCATTCCCACCCAGCTGGGGTGAGCAGCTGCGGAAAGTCCAGTAAGAACACAGTGTGTGCTGCTCATTTTAGGTGAGGATGGCAGCTACTAAGATAACCACAAGCTTCTTGTTGCCTTGTGTTAGGTGAGCCTGTGAATGCTGGTGTGAACTGTTGAGTTACTATGTTCTTAGCTGCCTGTTAAAGGAAATTACTCTTTTGTCTCTCCTGTGGCAGCTATGGAGGAATGCTCAGCGCATACATGAGGATGAAATACCCCAACATTGTGGCTGGAGCATTAGCTGCTAGTGCTCCTCTGCTGTCTGTGGCTGGGCTTGGAGATCCCACTCAGTTCTTCAGAGATGTAACAGCAGTAAGTAGCACCACTTTTGGGGAACATTATTTTCTTCCTTTAAGAAGGCTGCATTGTATTTTTTTTTCCTTTTCCATGTGTTTAAACAGACATCTGTCCTCACAGCATCAGTGCTGGGCATTGAATGCAATTGAGAACCTGCAAGGAACAGCAGCAGCTGCAGATGTGATGGCTGAGCACTGCCTTAGCTGTTGGAATCTCACACCCCAGAAGTGCTGTTCTGGGCAGCACAGTTTGGTTTCAGCACTTTCAGTACCTCTAAGGATTCACTTTCCCATTTCTAGTAACTTGACCATATTACAGCCTGAAAGTTCTCCTTTTCGCCTGCCTTAATTCCTTTCGGATAATTTATTCCTCAGATCCTCTCCCAAAATGTTGTATTTTGCATTGTTATCAATGATTCCCAGCAGTTCCTTAATCCGAAGATGTTTGCATTTAAATGAAGCACTTGGAAACCTTCATTTCACTAACTAAAAATATTCAAGGTGTCCTGGGCATACTTAAAAGCAAAATTTAAATATGGCTTTCCCATTTTGAGGACATAGGACCGTAGGAAGGTGGTATTGCTTAGAACTGACTTACATTTAGTTTATAAGGAAAGCCATGTATTACCTGGCAGTACTGAAGTCTTGTGATGTTGTCTGTTTTGCCTCTTTTCAACATGAATTTCTACAACTGGGTGACACATGGAGTTGCATGAACTACCTGTATGTGAAACTTGTGGTCTTTTTGCTCTTATTTACATACATGAAAGCCTTATTTTAATGCAGAGACTTACAGGATAGATAGCATAACCACTAAGTGTAAAGATAAGACTCTAACTGTTGAAGACAATAAAAGAACATTATCTTTAAATTATACATTTTAAAACAAAAAATGCAATACCACTTAGTCATCTAACAGGCCCTGCAGTGGGAATTCTTCCCTGGTTGAGCTAATTCCTTCTCAGAAGCCCTGTTCAGCTGATATGTGTCTTACTTCAGTTGTGAATATGCTGAGTCATTACACATCCTTGAAATGAGAGCTTTGACCTTCCCATGCCTCAAATTCTCCCGTTATGTTTAAAATCTCTTCTCTCTGAAGCAGTAAGCTGACCTTTGGGCTGTGATCCGAAGCGAGCACATTTTGTTGCTTTCAAAGTAGTTCCTTCCATCATCAGTGTGTTTGCCTAAAACCAATTTGTGCATCTGAAATCTGAATTCAGTCGCTGCTCTTGGTGAGTGAACACCCCTGAGAGCTGTTAATAGTAATGAAGGCACAAACCTTCCATGAATCATTGCAGGAGCTCTCTCTTCCTGTGAGTCAGTCTCAAATCCAGCTTCTCTGTGACTTTTACTAAGCTTTCCCAGCTCACTTCATAAGCCTGTAGCTCACAGGGAAAGTGAGCAAAGGGCAGAAAGCTGATTTTGAGTAAGTTCTATATACCAAATGCCCTGCATACAGCCAGGCAGAACCCCCTGTGTGAATGTTACACATACAGCCATATGCATGCATGCTTCCTATAGGGATATTGATGCAGGGGCTGTTTGGGGCATTAACTTTAATCGGTTTAGACATCTGAATTAGGTGATTCCAAAGAGCAAAGCTGTCAGCCTGGAGCTGGAAACAGCTTTCCCTGGAATGGCTGTAATGACTCCTGCCCCTGCTTCTTTGAGGTCTCAGCTGAACTATTCCTGAGTCCTAAGGGTCTGCAGGAGAGAACTGGAATGGGTGGTAGTTCCCAGCATGGCTAGTGGGGAGGTCAGCATCATGACAGCCAGAGCGGACCTGCTCCTCTGTCCCAGGCTGATCCATCCTCACACTCCAATTAGAGCTGTTAGTAGATGAAGATCAATAAGCACACCCAGGAGAAGATTTGGAACCCCTAAAGGGTTGCCAGGTAAACTGTGGAAAACCCCATGATGATTTACCTATGCGTAACTATCAGACGAAGGCAGAGTTAGGAATGAAAGAAAGGTCCCAAATCTGTTTTTAGTTGAGGGTTAGGGTTAGGGTTAGGGTCTCTGTAACAAAAATACTTAGCTAGTGATTTGCTGTTACTTAACTTTTGCTCTAGCATGGTAAAGGGATCTTAAAACAGCCCTGATAATTCTTACTATTACAAAGCACTGATTGCCAGCAGATCTCAAACTGCCTTACAAGCTGACAGAAGAGAAACAGTTTGAGTTGCTAGCAGTGACAGAAACAACTTGTTACACTAGTGTAAGGAGCCACAGCTCGTCAAACATACTTTAAAGGGCTTTTTCAGGATCAGTGTTGTGTTTCCAAAGGAAAAGGACATGGAGTTCTTGGTCATCTGGCAGGTCACTGGTGGGTGAAGGAAAAAAAGCAGGTATTGGTTCCCAAACTTGTGCTCTGCCCTCCATGCGTAACTGCCTTCTCCATCACTCCTTCTTACAAAGTGCAGTATTTTGTGTTTGAAAACAAAACAAGACCACAAACAAACCCCCCTAAATTTCTGTGCCTAGCAGCTTGGCATCTTCTTCCCATGTCCTTGCTAAGGTATGTGTCTCGCTGCTTCATGTCCAGTCTAATGGCTCCACTAAGTGCAAAGTGTTTGCCTAAAAGCTTACCCAGGAAGAGCTGGTGAAACAGTTGCTGCTTGGTCTGAGCTGTGCAGACTGGCAGGCTGTTGGCTTCTGGGAGGTGCTGATTGTCTCGAGAACAAGGCAGAAGAACTGGTGTCCCTACTCCTGGAGATGCAGATGAGGTTATAAGCAGTGGGCCAGTAACCCCTGTTATCTCTTGGTACTTCTGGCAGTTCTTCCCACTGCAATGTCCAGAAGTACCTCCTCTGTGCAACCATAATTCTGTGTCTTTTCTGTCCCCTGAGGGTTTTCAGAAGTCAAGCCCAGGCTGTGTCCCTGCTGTTCGCAAAGCCTTCCAGCAGCTTAAGGATCTGTTCCTGAGCGGAGGTAAGGAGATGATAGCCCTGCAGATGGCTTCCCAGGGGCTGGCAGCAGACAGTCACAGCCATGTGGAAAAGAGCTGATACAGCTAGGTCTCCAGTTAGTTCCACTAAATCAATGCAGATGTCCACCTGGCTTCCTCTTCCTGCTTGTTTTTTGATTTAATGAACAGTTTCAGTTAGCACTGAAATTCGTAACTGACACAAAAATAAAAACATCAGTGTAGGAGCTTGCACAGTGTTAATGGAACTGTCTTTGATGCACCAAAATGCAAAAATACCTGCAGGTGCAAAACACCTGCGTTTTCTGATGGTAAAACCTGATGTTTTGTTAGATACTTGTCCTCAGCACTCACACTGTTGAGAACTGTTCAGGTGTGTATGACAACTGCATGGCTCGGCTACTGGACAATCTGAGACAAAGGCAATCTAGGTCTTGAAGCAGCCATCACAATCTCTTTCATCTCCAGTTGTGTAGTTAGGTGAAGACAAGGACAGAGGCTGGTGAAGATCCCTGCACTGTCTCCCAAGTAGGCCAGATGAGGTGTCACAGGCCAGTGCAGCATCATTTGGGGGCCCTGCATGGTGTTGGGAGAGCTGTGGTGGGTTCTTGGCCTGTCTCAAGGCTTGGCTTTGTCTGTGGTGCTCATGGCAGGGGCTGTGCCTCACAGCAGCAGCTGGTCCTGGAATTGTTCAGAGGAGCTGGGGTCCAAAACCCCACTCAGCTTTGGGTCACAGCAGGAAAAATGTTACTGTTAAATAGCCAAGCTCTTCAAGGCCTCCGTGGGGCCATGCTTTCTGTAGCTGAGTGGATAAGGTGGTCATATTTAAGGCTTAGGCTCTCAAGTAAATGTCCAGAGACAAGTCCCAGGCTTCCAAGTAAAGACAGACAAGCTCTGATGGGTAGCTTCTAGGGTAGGATGGGGACTGCAACTCAAAAACGGGGAGGATGAAGATGAAGGGAGCAGCTTTCCCCAGCAGAAATTCAAAGGTATATGAGTGCATCTTGAAGGAATGTCTTCAAAGACACATTTCCTGACTCCAGCTGACTGGAGTTTGAAGGCACATCTCAGGAATCCTTTGTGTCTTTGTGAGAACCATTCTTCCTTGGCAATTCTTGCTGCAGACCTGCATGGGAGCTTGCCTGGGGACACTGCCCGGCAGGACACAGCAGACCCCAGGCAGGGAGCCAGCAGGAGCAAAGAGGAGGCAGCCAGGCCAGGGCATGGGCAAGGACAGGCTTGTACTAAGATGCTGTTCTCACTGTGCCAGCTGGGACTGCTGCTGTCTCAGTGGGTGCTGATTGCCTGGGCTCCCCTGGGAAGCTGCACAGAAAGAATATGCCTGAACATCCCCATGTTGTAAATCAAGATATAATGTGTCATTCCCACTAGAAACCTCATCTGTGTGTTACAGCATCCCCTTACTCCTGCGTGAAACAAGATGCCGAAGCCAGGTATTACTTTCCTCTGTTAAAGTTTGTGGTTTTCATTTTCCTTTCTTCTGCAGCCTATGATGAAATTAGCAGTAAAATGGCCACATGCAATAAGATCTCTAACAAGGAGGATGTTTACCAGCTTTTTGGATTTGCTAGGAATGCCTTCACCATGATGGCCATGATGAACTACCCTTACAAAACCGATTTCATGGGTCACCTCCCTGCCAATCCAGTGAAGGTGAGTACCAGGACACAGGAGAGTGTTGGGGTTTGTGAGTGCAGGGTCTGCACAGCCTGGGACAGTCAGGCACACACCATTGGTGATGGTGACAGGGGGAGGTTGTGGTGGATATTGCAGCCCTTCTACTCTAACAGTAACTGGTTAAACAATAGCTGTTTAAACTTGTATCTGTTGGTGACTGCTGCATTTGAAACGGACTGTATAAAGCTCATCAGGGAGCATTTTCTGAAGGCATTCCTACCCTGCTCTGCCTTTACCTTAGATGCAAAGGCCTGTGCAAGCTTGGTGACTTCAGCTTTTAAACACTAAAGTTGCTATGTTGTAGCCCACATACTTTTGTAGATGTATTTTTCTTGGTGGGTAGAGATGGAGATCTAAAAATCAGGCTCCTTTCTAAGTATCACCAGTTGCTGTTGCAGTTGGTTTCATCTGGTGTGCTGTCAGCCTCATGCTGCTCTTCTTTGCTGCACACAGCACACCACACTGATGGGACTTTATTTGTCTCTGGCCTTGTGGCATTTACGGCTTGAGCCCTGCCTGGAGCAAAATACACATTGCATGAGAGGACATACAGACTACACTGTACTGGGACTCAGGAGATGCTGTCTTTGGCTCCACTGGGCATCCAGTTCCTTTCTAGGGACTGAGTAACAATCTGTAAAATGGAAGTAATCATTCTACCTCCACTTGAGAAGGACATTAGGAGGTGCTGTTGCCTATCACTGTGGCCTCTGCACAGCTATTTAACTTGGTAAAGGAACTGTTTGTCCTGGCCCTGTCTCCTTGTTTCTATGTATTTTGTTGCTAGAAGGAAGGAAAAAACCCCCAAACCAACCGACCAAAAAAAAAACCCGACCCTAAAACCACCACCAAGCCCCTACCTCTTGTATTAGACCCTTGGAAATCTGCTGAACCATAAAATATGTAAGCAATAATTTTAATGACCCTTCCAGCTTAGCTCTTGCAGAAAGCAGATACTGTTAACTATTCTGTCTGCAATTTGCCTGTAATGTCTCATCCAGGTCAGCTGTGAACAAATCCTTGCCCACACAGACCCAATTCAAGGCTTGGCTGCTCTTGTTGGTGAGTTAATATTATCATGGTCTTCAACACCCTGTTCTCTAGAAGCACCTGTAAGTAGAACTGTTGCATTGTTGTGCAGGATATGTATTGTGGGAGCTTGTGTGATTCCCATCTCCCACTGGGATGTTTTGCCCCATATTGTCTATTGGGATACCCTGTGCTGACCCATGAGTTCATCTTCTCACCTTTCCAGACTTATTCTTGTTAGGTTTTTCAGCATTGCAGCCCCTTAGCCTGGAACCATCTGTAAGATGTGGACTTCTAAGGTACTTGATTCTCTTATAAACGTTTAGCCATCTCAAGCAGTCACAGGTTCAGTGCATGTTCACTGATGGAAGGTTTCTGGTCTGCTTGTTGAGGACAAGGTTGTCCTCATAGTGACCTATGACCCAGTGGCAAGACAATCTTAAATCTATCATCATATGTCTCTGTGAATCCTCAGTTTGTCAGCCAGCAGTGTTTGTAAGGGAATTATTAGAGAGAGAATTCAAAGCTCTTTTATAGAATCATAGAATCATAGAATAGTTAGGGTTGGAAAGGACCTTAAGATCATCAAGTTCCAACCCCCTGCCATGGGCAGGGACACCTCACACTAAACCATATTACCCAAGGCCTCGTCCAACCTAGCCTTGAACACTGCCAGGGATGAAGCATTCACAACCTCCTTGGGCAACCTATTCCAGTGCCTCACTACCCTAACAGGAAAGAATTTCCTCCTTATATCCAATCTAAACTTCCCCTGTTTAAGTTTTAACCCATTACCCCTTGTCCTACCACTACAGTCCCTAATGAAGAGTCCATCCCCAGCATCCCTGTGTGCTCCCTTCAGATACTGGAAGGCTGCTATGAGGTCTCCATGCAGCCTTCTCTTCTCCAGGCTGAACAGCCCCAACTTTCTCAGCCGATCTTCTTTTGAAGACTTCCTCATAAAATCTCTCAAGCTGCTCATTACAAATAAGTTCTACCTTGGTTGGTATTCAGAAAACCAGGTCCTGAATGACAAAAAAAAAAGTTATTTAAGGAATTCTTACGGGTTTAATGCAGCTTAGGAGGATTGGGAACTAATCCTTTTTTTCTTTTTTTTTCTCTGTAAATTATGCATGTCACCATGATAGCACCAAGTCAGAAACGTGCAAATTCCAAATCACTGCTAAAGATGCTTGGGTGCTTGACTGGCGGCTAGAGCAGTTGTTAAAATACTAATGTCTTGGCAAACAACTGTTGTGTCTGCTTTACATATTCACATCCTACTTCTGTGAGCCAGAGTGGAACTCTGGTTCCTTTGTGGTGAACAAGCTGAAGACAGATTTCTTCCTCCTGCCTGCAGGGAAGCACTTGGTACCTCTCCCCGTCCCACCAGCTGCATTCACTTGGGACAGTTTAATCATGCAAGAGGCATGATCCACCAGAGCCTTAGGCAGGGGACTGGCTTTCTTCCATATACCCCCCTCTGTGTCATACAGGAAAACACTGTCTTCTTTCTGCATGTGCTGCAGGGCCCCACCTCCTGCAAGGTAGAGTGTAGTGTCATGGGCTGCGATGCTGAACTGGCAGCACTTGAATGGGGGTGACTTTAGCGTTGTCCACTGGTTGCTTCCAGGACAATAATACTCCATCTCATTCACATGAATCCATTCTTCCACCTGCAAAGAACAATACCAACACTCACACTTTGTATCGTGCCTGTCACATCAGGCTCGTCTGGTTCATGATAAAGAAAATCAGTGTCTCAACATTGATTTAAATGCTGTAGGGCTTAAGAGGCTAAATGTTTTATCCACATTTAGCAATCAGAGCCTCAAAAGGAGCTGAACAAAGTTCTGGGATGGCATGGCTTTGAAGGAGCTTTCTTCTTGGAAAACCAGAAGAGGGAGCTGAACAGGGGGCCACAGGGACCTGCTTGAACTGACACAGCCCAAGTCGTGCCTGCTCTCCAGACTTTTAACACATGCCAAGGGAATCATCTGAAGTGGCTATATTGCATTGAATTGTGGACAATAACTGAGTTTGTGTCATCCAGAGGAATTGGATGTCAGCCTTGATGTACAGTTTCTCTTTTCTATCCCTTCCTCAGTGAGTAACTACGTGCTCTAAGACACCCTCATTACTTCAGAAGAAACCATACCCCTCAGGCTGTAGTGGGGCCAGGCCCTGAGTCATTACACTTTCAAATGGGAATTGCCAGAATGATCTTTGAAAACTCAGTTGTCTTGGCTTCAGGGAAGAGGATTCCCTTAGAGTGAGCCCCTCAGTCACCATGGGCAGCGCTTTCCCTCCTCTTTAAGAGGTGGGAAATCGAGGTTTTCAGGACTTGACCCCATCTTTCCTGAACTCTAGCCTAGTGTCCTCACTGCAGCCCATTCCTCTTCTAGTCTGTCAGTGTTTCACTCCTTCCAAGTTCCAACAAGGAAAATCTGGTGGTCAGTGTGTGTACGTGACAGGTTTTCCTGCATTAGCAGCCTGCACCTCCACCTGTGTTTCCTCTGCTTAAAGAAAATGCTTTTAGCAGCCTTTGTACTCCAGCAAATAAGAGTGTAGCAAGAGAGATGCTTCTTATGTGCATGACTGTAATGGCAGGCACATTTTCATCAGCTTATTGGCCTGACTTGCAACTGCACCAGTCCGTTAAGAGGCTGGTACCTGATGGAATAGAAACATCAAGGCCTGTCAAGAGGGAGACCCCATTTTGGATCAGATACGAGACTATAAGAGCAAATAAACTTACTCCTTTCAGTGTCCTTCCTCCAATGCAAAAGATGTTGTCTCTGACTGTAGCCATCCCATGATCACAGCGGGTAAAAGCCATGGCACTATTGCATATCCAGCGTCGGAGGTGTGGGAGGTAGCTGTAAGTGTCTCCTAAGGTTTTACCCCCAGAGAAGCCCCCTGGAAGGAGAGCAGAAGTCCTGAAAACCTGTCCCTCGTCCTGGCTGACATCCAGCAAACCTTCTGCAAGCATTAGTAGAGCTGATTTATTATTTTCTTACAATACCTAGGCAGATCAGGTTTAAAATTTCACACATCCTGCACAGCTGATGTGCTGCAGAATTCACAACCTGAGCTGCTCCCCTATTTTAAAACCAAAACCAGAACAAAAATCCAACCAAAACAGTTCCAGCTCTTTCTGTAAACTGGGGGGTTTCCAGCTCTTGGGGTATTTCAGATGTACCCAGGAGCAGCTGGGAATTCCATTAGGCAATCTGCTTCCAGCAGTCACAAAATGGGGATGTGAAGGAAAAGCATTGAAAGCTCTCTCTAAACCCTGGGTCTTCCGCAGAAGCTCATTGCCAATCTGCCAGGGCCGTGGTCAACCTTCTCTCTTAGGCTCTCACTTGTGTATTTCAGTGTGCATTATAAAACCCTCCTTGCAGAAGGCAAGTGCTGCTGTGGGGAGGAGAAACGTCTCCAGTTGCCAGTCTGTTCAATTCCAGCCCGCAGAGCCTTTGCAAACAAGGAAGATGGTATTTCAGGTTCGCTGTAGACCCCAGCTCACCTGGACACAGACACTTTGTCTGCTTGGACCTTGGGTTTAAATCCTGTATTAAAGTAATGCTCTTAATTGTTCTGTTTCCTTGGGCAGGGCTGTAGACTGGCCAGATCCAAGTTGCAGTTAACTGCACTAGTTTATGAATCCTGTAGGGAAGATCTTGCACCTGAGGGGTATAGTGTTACCCAGGCTAGATTGCTATGGTGTGTTTGAAGCTCTGTGAAGCAATTTTGTCCTTGCTTTCTGGTAGGAATAGAGACCAACAGAGGTTACAGGCTGATTCAAAGCAGGGACTTGAATAACTTGAGTCTCAGCCATTCCCCACCTGAGTCTTTATCAGGAGCCTTAGCTGTCACTGGGGTATGTGTTCTGGGGCAGGACAGCTTGTGTGCTACCTTCTCTGCTCTTGGGGCCTCAGGTGTACAGTCCATCACAGAGAAGTGTCCTTCATTGCAACTGTGCAACTGAAGTTAATCTGGACTGGATCAGTGCAGTGATCCCAGCTGGCTGTAAGTGGTTTCTGGAGCAGGGAGCCTGCAGCAATGGCAGACTGGCCCAGGAATTCTAACTCAGAGGTAGTAACACAAACAACAGTGCTTTTCCTAGGACAAACTAAAGATTATCTTTTAAGTCCAAACTAGTAGCTGCAAAAGCTAAGTATCTTACAATACTTTCCTGAAGTGTTTAAACCCGTGCTGCTTTACTGTCAAACACCCTGCACCATCTGCCAAAAATCCCTCTAAAGACTAAGGATCCCTTATACAGTAAGAGCCTGCATTATGCTTCTGTTTGTACAGGTTGACAAAGCAGCACAGGAGCGTTAGTCCCACATCTTCTACTGAGATTAATATCCGGGTTTAATCCCATCCCTAGCACTATGGCAGCCTGCTCCTGGTTTACCTTTCAGACAGCAAAGCTTTGGGATTCAGCCAGGATTGCAGGGTCAAAGGTGAGCAGGGATCTGGGTTACAAGTAGATGGTATCCCCTTTAATGTCTTGAACAAAGACATTAAAGGTGACACTGGAAGAACATAGGAGGGCAGTGAGGTTGTGGTAAAACAGCAGGAAACGGACCCTGGAGCAGTGGGTGCAGGCTTAGACTGTGATGTTAAGATGCTAGCAAAAATCAACAAAACTACATGAAAATATGTTGCTTTCTGCCATCTTTATCACCTGAAACATAGAGGATTCCCTTGTGGGTCGTGCCTGCATGATCAGCAATAGGCATGGGGAAGGGAGCTGCGAACTCCCACTTGTTGTCAGCGGGCTGGTACAGTTCCACCGTGCATGTGAGGGTCCCCAGCAGTGTCCCACCACCCACGGCGATGATGCGGTCGGACAGCACGTCAGCGTGGAAGCGCGTCCGCCTCTGCAGCATGCTGGCGACCTGGAGCCAGGAGGTGTTGCGGGGATCAAATCGGAAAACCTGGGATCACAGCAGAAGGCTGAGGGTTAGAAGGTGGCATGTGACTGGCTTGTGAATTGTGTGGCTTCAAGAGCTGAGAAGCAGTTCCCTAGGCTAAGGAAGGTTTTATATTCAGACCCGAACGGGCTCAACTTCTAGTGCCAGCCATCGGCTACAGCAGCACCTCCCAGCAGAGCTGGAGGCTCCGATAAGGCCTTTCTGGAGGTCCTGGGGGGTCTGGGAATAGGTTGTTCTCCCAGCCTTGCCTGCTGCTCTTGTCCAGGAGTAGGCAGGGGTGGCTTCCCCTCCCCTTACCCCTGGTGACAGTACCAGAGGGGCACAGAGCCTCCACTCGCATCTTGTTCAGTGTTTTTTCAGAAGCTTGTTTTGCCCCTCCTGTTGGAAAGCCCAGGTCACTGAGCAAGGGCAGTGTCTGCAGAACCACATGGGGTGGATGCTGAGCTTTGGCTGTAGCCCTGCTGCTGCAGCATTCTCTGCTCTGCTGCTGCTGAGCTGCCTCCTGCCTTCGAGGCAGTGGAAGGGAGTCGCTGTTTGCAGTGGCACTGTTGGGCTGTACTGAAATAAGTCCACCTGGGAGCTTGGGAAAGGAGAACATGCTGGGTTTGCTAGCAAGCTCACTGAAGCCATCTAGAAAACAGAAAATCCTGCACAAGTTTTACTCCCCAGGCAGAAGGGGAAGGGCCTGGGACCTAAAGCAGATTTGCATCTCCAGGGCAAACCTGAGGAAAGAGCAGGTCTCAAGTGAACTGGTGAACTTCAGCTTTGCCTCGCAAGGATGGGTCTCATGGCAGCAGCAGTAGGGATGGGGATAGCATTCATGGGGTTGCTTTCTCAACTGATGTGGACCTGGCTGAACCTGCACCATGGAAGTTGGGTACAGATTAGGATAATGATTTACAGTAGAAGCAAGGTGAGACCAGGGCAGGAGCTGATTCCTTCCCAGGCAGTTTGGAAGCTGTGTTTCCAAGGGCTTTCAGTACTGCCCAGAGTGCTAAGAAATGTGTGGAGCAAGCTGTGGTGTGCAAGGGGAATGACTCCCTCCCTTCCTCACCCAGCCATTTTCCCAAGGCTAAATGTTTCTTATGCCTTACCTCATTTGACGGTTGCTTTCCAGTGGGATCAAATTTGCTCTGTCCCCCGATGACAAAGAGAAAGTCATTGATGATGGTGACACAGTGGTTGTACACTGGCCTGCAGAGGTCCCCGACCTTGTGCCAGGAGCTGCAGCTCTGGTCCGCAGCCCACATCTCTCTGCACACATGGTTGGTGGTGGTTCTGCCACCAGCTACAAGCAGCACCGTGGAGCCACCGCGGAGGCTTGTGCTCTGGGTCTGCAGGACTGGCTGAGCATACAGCTGGGAGTGGTAGTTCAGAGCCTCCTGCACGTACCTGTGGCAGCCGGAATCCAGCCTCATTTCCTGGACACATTGCTTCAGATCCCATAAGGGAATGAGAGGGAATCTGATGTGCCTTAAAACCTCTGCTGCATCTTTCAGCCGTGTGCGGTCGTGCTGCAGCCAGCTCATGGCAGCTCTGAACAGCTCCAGCTCGCTGCATCCCTCTGAGTCGGTCTTGGCCAAAAGTTCACAAAGGGTTCCTCGGTCTAGGTCTTTCAAGCAGTGTGGCTCAGCCAGGATCTGTTTGCAGTGCTGCCCTATGTAGCACATGGCTTTCTGTCTCAGGTCTGCTGGGCCGAGTTTGTTAACGATGTTCAGAACATCCACGCAGTTCTCACAGTTCAAGCAGCCCTCCAGGAAGTGGAAGCACAGCTTGATCACCTCCCGAACCAGGAGGGTTTCTGCAGCTTTGAAGGTCTCCTCAATATTCTGCAATGAGAGGTCTAGTTTGTTGGAGTAAATGAAGTTGAGAACATTCCTCAGCCCGGCAGCACTGACGGTTTTCAGCTGAATGTTGCTGTCTGGGCTCCCCGCTCTGGTCAAGTTTCCAACAAACAGGATCTTGCAGTAGTTACTTGCTGAAGCTAAAATGATCTTGTGGGCTGGAAAGCAAACCCCTTCTGCCTCCAGCGTCACATCACACAGCGCGCTCTGCGTGCGGAGCCTGCTGAGCCCATCCAGGAGTTTAGCCAGGTAGGTGTCTGACACCAGGCTCGCTGTGCTGGCCTGTGAGTGCAGCAGCATGGCTCTGGAAGCAGCCCTGGGACTCAGCTGCATGCGGTCAGTGCATCCCCTGGGCACTCTTCTGCAGCCGGGACAGGCGTTTCCTGCTTCAGGAACGCTGAGGCAGTGCTGCCCAAGCACACGGAGCCATCCAAACACAGCAGCAGCAGCAGCAGTCCCTTCCTCAGCAGCTTCTGCCCAGTGCTTTGCAGGCGCAGTGTGCCTCGTGCCTTGCAGAGCTGCCTGGGGCTGTTTGCAAGTGGAGGGGTTGGTGCTGGTTATCACACAAACCCCCCAGTGTTTGTGGGTTGTGCCTGTTGGCTGTGACACTGGCAGCAGGAGACAGCCACCGGCATAGCCACATTCTTCCTCCTTGCTATCTGGTAACTACCCATCTGCACAAAGAGCAGCTCATTCTTCGGCAGCTCCCCAGCGATGCTTTGTTGGGCGCCTGTTTAGGTGCTCTTTCATCTGGGCAAGCCTGCACACGCCGCCTTTCCTCCTTGAACAACAAACAAAATCCTGTCTGTGACAGGCCACCCTTGGCCCTCTGACTAGATTTCATCACTTCAGGCAACAGCTGCTTTCAAGGAGGGGGTGGGAAGGTCTCAGCACTTGCGTCCTGTTCAGCTTGAAGCAGTCAGCTAACATCCTGTGTGCAGCCTGCTCTTGCTGGTGTTGGAGATGGAGCCTAGGGTTTTCCCAGCACCTAGTGAACCAGTCTTTTGGCACAAGCAGAGAGCACCTGTAGTCTCTTTTCTCCCTGTGGGTACAGCAGAAGCAAAGGGTATCCACAGCCAGGCTTGAGACCATGTGAAAGCTTTGGCATTAAGTCGGGGTTGTAGCCTAATGATAGTCAGCCCCTGCTCCAGGCTGATGCCCTTGTCCAGCTGGGACAGCTCCCCCTTGGGCGTGTGGTTTGGGGGCAAGGTGGTGGGTGAGGCAACAGAGAGGTGCTCACTGTGTTCTGTTCCCCTGGCAGGGGTGTTCTACAACTCCTCCGGCTTGGCGCACTGCTATGACATATACCAGCTGTACCACTCTTGTGCTGACCCCACGGGCTGCGGCATCGGCCCTGACGCTGAGGCCTGGGACTACCAGGTAAAGTTTTGGAGACACCAACAGGTTCCTGGTTATCCTGGTTTCTCCCCCCTACCCTGTGACAGCTCTTCCACCTCTCTTAGGTTTGCACGGAGATCAACTTAACTTTCAACAGCAACAACGTGACCGATATGTTCCCCGAGATGCCCTTCACAGAGGCCATGCGGGAGCAGTACTGCTGGAGGAGATGGCATGTGAGGCCCCGAGCACACTGGCTGCAGATAAACTTTTGGGGAGGAGGTGAGTTGTGCTGGCTGCTCATCCCTTGGCACTGCCCTGCAGTTGTCTGCCTGTCCTGTCTGCCTCTGCCTGTGGGGACAGGCACAACTCACTAACAGGTCCTGGCAGACATTCACAGCCTTGTGGTGACCTGAGCCAAACAGATGTATCTGTATCTCCTCAAGACAAAAATGGTATACCTAAAAACTGCCAAGAATTTGGTTTATTCTCCTGTGTTTTCTGTTCTTGGCCATGTTTGCTGCAGTAGGCAAATAGGTTTGGGTAACTGGGCAGGAAGCGCTGTCACATGTCACCTCTCTGCATTTCAGACCTGAAAAGTGCAAGCAACATCATTTTTTCAAATGGAGACTTGGATCCTTGGGCTGGAGGAGGGGTAAGCATGTGGAGTCCTGCACCCCGCAGCACAGAGAGCAGCCTCTCCAGGTGATACACACACACACACACACACACTCCCCTTTCAGAGCAGCAGTGGCTACATGTGAGTTTCTGCTGGCGGCTGTTTTACACTGAGCCACTAAGGCGCCCCAGGACATTAATGATCATAGACTCACTTCATTTGAGATGAGGCATTGGGCTTATTGGGACTGTCAGCTCTGCACACAATGTCAGGCATACCGGGGGCTCTTCCCGTGCCTGTCCTCAGTCCTGACCAGCTCACCTTGCAGTATTCAGAAGATGCCCAGTTCCGCCTGGTCACTTGGTGAGAGTTTCTCTCTGCTCCTTCTTCTTGCAGATAAACAGCAGCCTCAGCCCTTCACTGATTGCACTGACTGTTAGAGGAGGCGCTCATCACCTGGACCTGCGGTAGGTAGTGAGTTCTCCTTTGGCTGGCAAAATCCTCCTGCCTGAGTGTTAGATCTTAGCCACAGTCCAAAGATCCAGGAGATCCTTTAAAAGGGGCTGGACACAGACTGTCACAGTCTAACTGTACAAGAGCAATCTTCTTCCCTAGTACAGGGCTCGTTCAGCCTCCAGGGAAGCCAGGCAGTGCAGAACTCAGCACTAAGCTCACATACTCCTATTGGAACGTGTTCTTGTACAGGGATTGGCACAAGTGTGCAATAGCCTGTAGCTGTCAGTCACGTGAAATAGTCCAGTGTCTCTTGGCATTAGCCATCAGCCTTCAGCCCCAGAACAGAGGACACCAGCCACCAATGCAAGGGAGAGCTTGGGGCTCTCCAGCCTGCCTCCCAACCTCTTTGTGGACACCACGCTGTAAGTTATTTCCAGGGCATAAATATCCAGTACAAAACAGATAATCTCTGTCCTTCACTTCCCTGGGTTCGCTTTCCCTGTGGGAGAGGCAAAGAGCTGCCCCCACTGACCAGCTCACTGTGCTTTGCTTTCTCTAGAGGACACAATGCAGCTGACCCCCCATCAGTCACACAAGTGCGCAAGCTTGAAGCAAGCATCATCAACAGCTGGGTGAAAGCTGCAAGGATGGAAAGAGCACAGGAGAAGCACCCAGGGGCTTCAGGTGTGAGTATGTCCATCCCCACAGCCTCAGGCCTGCAGGTGAGGCTGCCACTACAATAGAAGACAGAAGCCTGCTGAGCTATGCCTGTGCCATTTGAGGAAGTGTTATCCATGCTGGTGAAAATTCACCCTTCTGAAGTGTCTTACCTGCCCCTCATCAAGCACCAAAAGAAAAGCAAAATGCCAAGTCTATGACAGAAGCCCAAAGCGTGTTGTCCAGTTCTCATGCTGACCTGCTTGCAGTGAGAGGGCCCTGGGAGGCCCAAGAACCACCACAAGCCTGAAAAGTCTGGTTGCATGAGGCACCTTAAGGTTGAAGCTGAGTTATTTTAGGCAAAAGGTGAAGATTAGGTGACTAGTTGAAACAGGGGTAGGGTCATTACTTACACAGGTTCACAGGACTCCACCAGAAACCAGTTACATACAAAAAGACTCCATTAGCATCATCCAGTGCTGGGGGTTTGGGTGGGTTTTTGGTTTGTTTTTAACTTGCTCTTTAGTTCTTGAGCTGGAGGTTTACACCTAGCAGTCATCCTGTTGTACTGCTGTCACTCGAGAGCTGCGCATTAGTGACCAGTAGAGCAGTCTGCTCCAGACATCTTCAGATCTCTTTAAAATAAATTACAAGGCTGTTAAAATGTGTGATATGATTTCATGGCTTGGTAGTATGCCAGAGAAGATAAAACTGTGCAGGTGGAACAAACTCATCCGTGCACATCAGCAGGTGGGTTCTTACCTACTGGAATTACTATGCACCAATAAATACTAGCTTAAGTGTAGGAGTATTAAATCATGTAATCAATTGGCTGCCTCAGTTGATCCATTTGCAATGATTTTATGGCTTAGGGGAGGAGCCTTCCAGATCCCCAAAGGTTTACATTACTTACACTGGCACTCACAGCATTGCCTCAGCTTCTCTTCCACTGCTCAAACACAAGGCTTTGTGTGCAGTATTTGCACTGCTGGGTCCATCACAGTGTGACTGTTCTGAGCTACAGTGACAGTCACTGGTGTTTCACAATATTCGGGTGCTGACAAAAAGCCTTTTTGCATAAAACCTGTTTATCTCTTCCCTCTTCTTACAAAAGACCAAAGGTTCTGTTCACATCAGCACTGCTGAGTGCAGGGGGAGGGAAGAGCAGGAATGGATGAAGTCCATTCATCAGATCTTTCAGGTGTGTACAAATGAAAGACAATGCAGGGAAGACCTGGTTAGTCAAACTCTGGTCCCCAGAGAAAAACACTTTGTTAGTGGAACTACATCCTCACTAATCAGAATCCCAGACTGGTTTGTGTTGAAGACACCTTAAAGCTCCTCCAGCTCCAACCCCCTGCCATGGGCAGGGACACCTTCCACTAGAGCAGCTTGCTCCAAGCCCCATCCAACCTGGCCTTGGCTCTGCTAGTTAACATAAAGCCACATGTAACACAGAAGGGTTCACATCACCAGTGCCATGGACCTTGCAAAACTGCCAGTTTCTAAAACCTGCAGTGAAACTTCACTCCTCAGAAAGTGCAGAGCTCAGATGCTAACTGTGCCCACATCCCTCTACTGGATTTTATTTGAACAAGATCTGTATTGTTTCCTGAGCTGTGGCTTAAAGCCCAGAATGTGAGTTCTCGGAGTCCCACACCTGTGCAGCACAACAGGGCTGTGCTCGTACCCATTTCTGTTTCTCAGTGAAAGCATAAGTGAACAGTATAGCTGGGTGGAGCAGGGTTATTGTGTATTGGTTTATTTTAATTAGGAAAGGCACTCAAGCTCTTGGAGAGAAACCACAGCAGCTCTTTGTGCAAAAGGACAGAATGTGATTTCTGCAACGTTCACCTTAAGCACCAGAAGCACATGAGCACACTGAAACACCAACAGGGATTCCTGAGCCAAAGCCTGAATTGCAGAGGCTGAGAATCACAGAGTCCTCAAAAGAAAATCTGTCAAAGATGTGCAAAGCTTCTGTAGTGCTGGGGAAGCACAGAGTGGAATTGAGATGGGCTGTGAAGCTCAGCAACTAACCTGACACAGCATATTATGTTAAGGAAGTAAAAGTAAATAAGCAAATAAAATGACCTTTGCAAAAGAACAGGAAGAAACACATGGACTTTTATCAGATTATTTAGGTTTCTGCCATTTCACATGTGATACAGGAGCCCTGAACAATCTTAACTTCAGATTTAAACGATTTAAAGGACAAGGACAGTAAAGCCACTTTGCAAAGAGGTTCAGTATCCCATGAAGAATAAGGTAGAAAGAGAGTAGTTGAACAGGCTCAGCTAAAAGACAAGAAGTGTGTTTGGGGAAGTGATGATTTATTCTTCTCTCCTTTAACTCATTCAGAAATGATTACTTTCAAACCAATCAGAAGGCAAAGAAAAAATATATAACACAAACTCGCACAGTCCCATTTGCAGAGTTGATTCCATTAAGACTAGTATAAGACTTCAACAACTGAAGGGTTTTGGTGAGCATCTGTACGTAGTCCACTTTCTAAGACAGTAGCGCTGCTCTGAAGGTGAAACACCAAACTCTGCAAGTGTTACAATCCACAGCAGAGTCATTGAGTCTGAGTTCAGGACTAGCTCCAATGGAAGGCACAGGCCAAGCAGCACCGGTCAGCAGGGGCTGGACTCACTGAGCAGGGGTTTAACTTTCTATGTTTTTATTTATTTTGTTTTTTAATCGTCAGTTTTGAGCCTCCAGCTTTTAGCCAAAGCTCAGCTCCTCAGAACCACAAACAGAAACACTGAAGGTGTTCCTCCCATCTTTCAACAGCATTTTCCTTCTTCGCTATTACACCAAAGGAAAACAAAAGTTTTCGGAGCAAATCACTTATGCGAACAAAGGCTACAGCTACTGGACTCCAGTGCACACATGAGAAACTGATCTCCAGGGTTACTGGCGGCATGTGAACTGGAGCAACATTAACATTCTGCACACACTTGTCATGTCTTGCAAATTCCAAGGTCCCTCTGACAACAGAAAAAGGTGCATTTAAATAATTTTTAGCATTTCTTCATTTCCATAAGCCATCATTAGTACATGGAATGATAAATATTCTTTATAAGACTTAAACAGTGGTCCCAAGGGTAACTTCTGACCCCAGCAAACAGAACTGATAAGCATAAAACAACTAAAAATGCGTCTTACTTTAAAAATCAAAGGTTAAAAATACTACCAAATACACAGAAAAATCAACCGTTAGAGTCAAATTTCATTAGCTCCTTTAGCAGCCCTAGATTTAGAGGGAATGTACCTCACCACCACAACCTGCATTCCTCATGCTTCTCCCATTAAAGTGAGCAGAAAGGACATTTTGATGAGAGCAACCTCGAAAAGAAATAAGCATGATTCTGAGACCTTATCTGTGAATACAGGACTGTCCAAGTAGCTACAAAACCTACAGGAAAAGCACTACAGAAAGCTGATTTCCAAATTCATCGTGTAAAATCTATTTGCACATATAAAAATGAAAGATCCCAGGGCTCCCATAAGATTCTTAAAAAAAATGGATCTGCTTTGCTTCAAGCAGCTGAACAGATTTCACAGATTCTATTGGGTTCAGGAACTGTTGTCATACACTTGGACTGTCTGTTTTTAATACTACTTATGAAAAAAACTTCTACCCAAGTACTCCCAAGGAAAAAAAAACCCCACCAAAAACAAACCAAAAAACCTTGAGAATTTCTCCACAGTCCAAAAATGATGAATAACATGAACTCTGCTGTATACTTGTAAGCTTGTTTTTTGTCAAACACCTTACAATGCAGTATCTGAACAGGAAGGGACAGAAGAAAGCTGACTTAGAATTATACCTAATGTGCTCAACAAGCTTTCCCAGTGCCCAACCTCAGAAAGCAGCTTTCAGTCAGAATACCTGAGTCTAACTGATGCAAATAATATATAAAACGCACGTGTAGTTTCACTTGTGTTTCACATTATCTCCTGCATTCCTGCAGATAAGTTAAAAAACTGCAATAGCTCTACAAAATTATATACCACTTTGAACCAAAGCAGCAGCAAATTCTCTTCCATCATTCATTTCAACCAAAGTGCTCTATAAAACTAAGATGCTGTCCAACAGACGCTTTGCTGCTGCTTCCTCCAACGTGACGCAGCATAGCCGGGATGGTCGGAATGAGATCAGTGTCAGTAGCAATACTGACAGCTTTGCTTCTACCTGGGACAATGTCACAGTTCTTGGCTTATCCGACTTAGCACCTTAAACACTGTATGTTCTCATGAAGAAACAGCGCTGTAACCGAGTATTTCAGTGAATCCAGAACTAACCAGACACCTGTAGGCTTATTCCTTCTCTTCAGGAACAAGCCTGTGCTGTCAGACAACTCTCTGCATTCCCAATATTTAATGAGCATTTAGTAAGACTGACGTTGAGTTCTGGTTCACCAGAACCCCATCATTTCATGGTCCATTATTCTGTGAACCACATCATTAATACCAGGAAAACCAGCCTAGTATGGCACAGCTTGTCCATCCGAGAACCAGAGATTACATTTAAGACTGACACGACTTCTTCAAACCAGAGATGCTTTCCTAAAGGTTTTGTTTGTTTGATTTAAGCCAAAAAAGGTGCAATAGAGCATCTCTCCTCAAACCCTGAATAATAAAGTGACTTGAAGATAAAAATGCCACCACTGGAAGGTCTACTGACACCCAGTCTATGCTGGCACCCAGATAGGGAGTGGATGAGCTTCTGTGTTAAATACATATTTGTCAAGGTTGATTAAGTCTATGTCATCTGAAAACAGCAGAAACATGTATTTGAGCGTTTCCCCAAGGAAGAAGCTCTCCATTTTATCTCGTGGCTCTGGATTACTGGGATTCTGGACGTTATTAATGGAGGTATAACCACCTGTAGGAACCTGTGCAGAAAAAAAAATAAAAAATATATCAGAAATGTATATTTTGACAATCTAAATTATTTTCATTTCTTAATATCCAGATGCACTTGGAGAAGATAAGTGCTAAGACTGGCATGTTTTCATTCAATGCTTGTTTTTCATTCAATGCTTGTTTTTCATTTGCATGTAAAACTTCAGTTACTGAAAAAAATCTGTACATTTTGAAAGACGCCACGAGGTTAAAATGAAACAAAATGTCTATTTATATTTCATTTAAAGAAGTATCAGAAAAAATACATGCCCTTGAAGCATCTGGACAAATGTACAGGAAATAACTAAAGCAATTTCTGCATCAGAATTGGCCAACGTACCATGCCTATTTCTTAAGTACAGACCATGGATATCACTGGAATCTAGGCCACCCTTTACAGCATGTAAGAGTGCCTGTATCTCCACAAGACTGTAGTCAGAATGAATACAAAACCCCCTCTATAAAGGAATTAATACAATTTTGTGGCAAGTATTTTGGGGGGGTGGGGGGAGGGGCAGGGTGGTGGCAATTTTAACCAAATGATTTTTCAATCCAGCCAGGTTCCCCCCAGCTTCTTAATTCTAAGAAAGACCACAGTAGAGGTTCTAACAGCTTCCAAGAGGACACAGAGACACTTCGGTAGTCTGCATGCAGCTTCTGCATTTTGCTTTTTAATCAATCTAATGCAAGTTCTATCCCTGAATGTATCTAGTAGTGTATCTCAAACAGTAAGGCATTTCATGAACTGAGTTTCTGAGTGTTGTTACTAATTTCCCTGCAGGTTTTTAATGACTGTTTAAAGATAGCAGGTTACTAAAGTTCTTGTTAGAGAGCAAGTGAGCAAACACAGTGCTGACAGAACAAGGTCATTATAAGCTGGCCTTACCCGTGTGTATTTATTGAAGTTCTGCAAGATTTCCCAGCCCCAGTCTTGGTATTTCTTATCACCAGTGAATCTGTACATATAAAAAAGGCTTTCCACAGTTTCTGGTCGCAGTAAGTTGTGCCTGTCTGCAGGCTGCAAGAGGAAAGAAAAATGGCAAGAACAATTCAGACGTGGAATTTCCTCAAAGGGGGCTGAACTGGATGACCTCCAGAGGTCCATTCCAACCCTAACAATTCTGTGATTCTGTGACTTATCCAGGAAGAAAAATAGTGATTCCCATATCCATCTACTCCAAAGAGTGTTATTATGCATACCCTCAGCTTCTATATATACTACAGGGGTAATTAAAGACAAAGGCTAGGGTGCATCCAGAAAGCAAGGCAGCAAAAGAACAAGCTACTCTACATCAAAGCACATCCCCCATACCCAGGTGGGAGTTTCAGCCACAGAACAGAGACACAGACGAACCACTGAAGTACAGTTCAGGCCAGCTATCTGTTCACCTTGATTTCCACATCTTTGTGGCCCTTTTGTGCATGAAGATTGAAGTGTACAATCTCTGGACTGAGGCCTGTCTCCACTTGAGCATACATCTGGTAACAGGTTTCTATAAGGGCTTCAGCCAACTTCATATGATCTGCAGTCAGTCCATTGTGAGCTCCCAATGCCAAAGTACCAGGCAAAAAGCAAACTAAGTGATCCTGCAAGACAAGACAACCTTTATTGAGTAAAAAAAAAAAATAATACATAACAAACAGGTATTTGTATGTGTCTTTTTTACCCCCTTCATTACCTTCTTCAAAACACAACTTCAGGTACCAAGAACGTGAAGGTAACTTTTTAATACTCTGATGCAATGTAGCACAAGGCAGGAAGCACTATTCCAAAGACATCAATAATTTGGGAAAAGTACAAGACTGTTTTTATGTTTCTGGACAAGAGGTCCCAGATCAGGGTAAGGGGGAAGAGACTTTCTTTTGGTTTACAAGAAGTACATATCTCGTACCAACTGATGAAGCAAAATCACCTACAGGTTATTCAGAAGAGACACCTAAAGGGACATCATGAAGGACAAACTGACCTTTTGCATTTAATTTTAAACTTAAAGATGGGAATCAGAAAACACAGCTTTGGGGAAAGGCAAGAGATCAGCTGAAGGTTTTCCTCATTCTCAAATAGTCACCTTAGCATTACTGTAAGAGAGACAACACCTGCCAGAAATCAGTCAGATCCACTGATAAAACCAGGAAACACTGATAAGCTTTCAAGCATACCTTCATCTGAAAGCTTGCCTCCTTCTTTCAACTTTGTTATTTGGGATATGAAAAGCTATTACCTCTCACACCTCTAGAGCACCAAAGGTGCAAGAACACCACTGTTCTAGAGAGACTGGAATGCTACTAGCTCCCATCCCCACAACCAGCTCTCCTAGACTCTTGTTTACAGCCAGCTGAATCTCACACATTCCAGGCACCTCGAACAAAACATCTTTGTCTCTTTGTCTATGTAATGGAAGAGGGGCACCAGACTGCATGAAGAGCATTCCTGCTTGCTTTCTTAAGACAAAGCAGAAGCAATGAAAGAACTGAAGGGACATTTCTTGCTTAGTTTTTACTTGCTACAGCAAGCTATTTGTTCAAAAGGCAAGAGAAGTATTACTCCAAGAATTGTACATTTGTAAACAACAGAAATTAACTTCATTTTTCAAGAAAGCTCAATCACCAAAGTCAACTGAAGAACATGTCAGAAACCAGATAGTATAAAATGACCAAAACTCAGTTTCAGCAAAATTCAATTTGCAGTACAAAACTGACTGTCCTCTTTCAGCAGCTAATCCACAACTTATATTGGGAATGTAAGAACTGCAGATTCCTGTCACATACAGAATTTCAAATGATTCGTATCATTCAGAATGAAAGCTTAGCTCTCATCAATCAAAACCATAGTAACACCACTCTGGTGCAAAAGGAGCACCCTAAAGCTTTGTCCAGTTCTCAAGGAAATATATCAGGGTGGTGAAGGTCAGCACAGACATAGGAGACAAACATCACCAACCTTTCCAGGGTAAGATACCTGTCAAGACTTTCACCAAACCATCACTGATTGAATACCAGCACTTTGGCTCGCTGGAACAGAAGCAAGTGTACAGACACATGCAGGAGCCTAAGCCAACTCTAAGAATTCAATTCTGTCACATCTTGGGATGGGGGACCTCCCCTCTCCCCAAAACCCAGACTCCAGTCTTGCTCACAGCAGGTTTGGAGAGACCCTATGAAACTCAGATGCAAGAAACGCCAGCTGAAAACCAGAACTGAACATCTCAAAATCACTACATTAAGAACCAAACAGGTCACAGAATTCACTAAAGATCACTTCAGGTATTGAAAAACTACGTGTAAGGCTACACATACACTGGTAATACACCACTCATCTTCAAAAGAAATCATACACGATTTTACATTTGCATGAGACCTTTAACAGAAAGGTCATAAAATGCACTTTAAAGAGTACTGGCTGCACAAATTAAGAGCAGGAAGTTGAGCTCAATCAATTCTTCCTATAGCAAACAGCACACAGTTTACTGAATAATCCTACATGTAGGAAAAGAAACAAGTGTCATGGACAGAACTCTCCACAATTATCAGTAACACAGTATTAAATCACCTTGTTCTTTTTTGAAGGTGAATACGACAAGCCCACTGTGCAAGTGTCCATGTACACTTTTTAATTATGGAAAATAAATACTACATACAATAGGCACTGCCTTAGCAGTTTTAGACACTGGGATGTTATGACCAAGGCAGAAAAAAAGAGAAAGAAAATTTGACTCCAGCCCCAAAATTTTCAGTCTTACAGGAACATAAATTGACTTACTAGAAGAACTCAAAGAAAAGGCCCCTGGTTTGCATGGATGATTAGTATCTACAAACTAGTTACTCAGCACTGCCATCACACTGGCTATATATGTGTCTATCTATGGAGGAGGGAAGGGGGAAAGACAGCACAGAACCTTTGTGTTTGCCTATCCCCTTGTTGATTTTTTTTGGTGGTGGTTTTTGTTTTCTTCTATTGTTTTTTAAATGCAGCTGTACTTCTCACCATCTTGGCACTGAAATGGCCATGAGCAAGTTCTCCTACAAAAGTAAGCTTCTTCGGTTGAGATCTCTGAAGAAGATGCTGTTTCACTCCTTCTATGGCTCTCATATAGTCTTCCAACAGCCTGTGAATTAAAATCATTCACAGTTGGCTCACATATTTAATCACAGATAATGTTCAGCACAATCCTTGTGGAGACTCTTATTTCAGGCTAAACAACAATATTTGACCAAATGTGAAAACTGACCTAAAAGACCCTCAAAGTCACCACCAACTGGCTATTAATTAGGTATCACAGTATCACAGTATGTTAGAGATTGGAAGGGACCTCAAAAGATCATCTAGTCCAATCCCCCTGCCGGAGCAGGAACACCTAGATAAGGTTACACAGGAACGTGTCCAGGCTGGTCTTGAATGTCTCCAAAGAAGGAGATTCCACAACCTCCCTGGGCAGCCTGTTCCAGTGTTCTGTTACCCTCACTGAGAAGAAGTTTCTTCTCAAGTTTAAGTGGAACCTCTTGTGTTCCAGTTTTTACCCATTGCCCCTTGTCCTATCATTGTTTGCCACTGAGAAGAGCCTGGCTCCATCCTCGTGACACTCCCCCTTTATATATTTATATACACTAATAAGGTCACCCCGCAATCTCCTCTTTTCCAAACTATAGAGACCCAGCTCCCTCAGTCTTTCCTCATAAGGGAGATGCTCCACTCCCTTAATCATCTTAGTTGCCCTATGACTACCATCTAGCAATATTTGGTTTACTTTTCAAGTAAACCCAAAATTTAAACACCAAAGAAAACAGATCTCCAACTATGTTTCTAGGCAATAACCAAACCTTATTTCAGGAACACTTAGAAGTACAGTAATTGAAGTAAGAGAAAAATCTCAGCAGGTAAGGAGCTCTTGGAGGCCTCTACTTCAACACTGTGCTCTGAAGCAGATCCAATTAGATCAGACTGCCTGAGACTTATCAGAGCAATTTGTTAGTTTCTCCATCCAGAAATGCAATAGTATCTCCATCCAAAGGTGGACATTCAACAATTTTGAGCAATCTTTCCCAATATTTGACTACTATCATTGTGAAATTTTGTTTCACAGTATTTCATTAAAATTTCCCTTGTTTCAGAGTATTTTTATGTAGAAAAAAACACCTCCTGAATAATTCCATACTGAGAGTCACAAAATGCTATCATTCATGGTCCCATGGTCTGTTTACAGTGAGGTATGGCTTGGGAATAGCAGTGATCAAGCTTTCTTTGTAGAGATGCACCTGCTCAGATACAAAGAAAATGCCTCAGAGAGACACAGTGTCACTGCATGAAACCCCTCAATGTGAACAAGCCCAACATAACTGGCTTAGAAGCAGACAAAAACTGCTTGGATTTTTTTTACCTTGTTTCGGAGGAAACCTCCTTTTCCAATACCTCTAATTCCTCTGCTCCTTGCAAACATTTTCTTTCATTTATCCAGTGCAGATAAAAGAAACATAAGAGACCTAAAGCAAAGTTTACACAAACATCAAACTTCAGACTTCTCTTCTTCTGAAGGGAAGTTTTTCCTTATGGATTATATTTCCCACCTCAACCATCTTGTAAGACACCTTTCCCTGACAGACCAAGGGGAAACACATGGCTGGTGAAATTAAGTACCATCAGTATTTCAGAAGTGTCTATTCTCTGCAAAGACTTAATTCTCCTCTATGTAACACTCCTCACATCTAACGTGAAGAAACATTTGCTGAGGAGAAGTTCTGTGACTAAGCCTAACTCTCACCAAGCTACCACAGGTTCTTCTTGCTTGCTTTTAGCTTGCTTTTAAAAACAAGGATATTTGCAGTTGACTGTTGGGCACACGAATTATTTTTCTTTAAGTAGCAAACTATGACAATGTTTTACAGCACATACAATTCTCACACCAATATGAGAAGCAGAAAGAACTTACTCATTTTCTTTTTTCCCACCCTGAATCCACTGCTTGAGCAAATACTCATAGTAGCTGTCAGCTCTGGCTCCCAGAGTATACACACCCAAGTGAGTGAACTGCCCGCTGTTGGTGTTTATGAACATAGGCACTAGTCCATCATTTTTCCCTGAGAGGGTGTGAACATGCTTCATCACCTCATCTACAGCTTTCTAAAAGAAAGAAAACAGAAAATATGAATTACAGGTATAAATGAGGCACAAAACTGTGGCTTGTAACTTCAGGCCAATAACAAACCTTTAACTATTCTTCCTCAAATTACCATCAGGGACCTCAAGTTCAGCTTATGCAATATATTATATACAGGATTTTATGCAATATATTATATACAGGGTTTTATGCAATATATTATATACAGGGTTTTACGCAATATATTATATACAGGATTTTATGCAATATATTATATACAGGATTTAAAACTTTCTGACTTTCAAATCATGAAGTTCTGGGTACACTTAAGTACTCTGAAATAATTAAACTATTTCCTTTCCATCAAATAAGCCCACTTGAAAGCCAGTACTATGGCAAAGGACTCTGATGTGACTTACTCATATTTGCAAAATAGAAGTCCAGCTAAAGTAACAGCTACATGAAACAAACAATAGCTAAAATTCCCTTAAATAACTGCAGTCTTCAAAACTTGAGCTGTGGATAGAGTTTAAAACAATAAAACAATTTAGCCAAACAAAAGAAGATTGGAAAATATTGTTTTCTCTGGAATTATTTTTATTTCAACTAACTTTTCATTATACTGTGACCTGCTGTCAGACCTTTACCTCGTGAGACACATCTAACTTCTCTGGATAGCAACACTATGGTTTTGTTCTTGGTATTTAGATAATGACATCAAGAAATGGCTCACAGGACTCTAACATCTTAAAAAAAGAATTTTAACAGTCCCCTGCTCAGGGGAACCTATTTTCTCAAAATCTGACAACCTAGTGTTAAACAAAAATGTCAATGAGAAAAAACTGGGGGGCTGCGAGAGGGGAAGGATGGCATCTGCTCTCATTTTGTTGTGGTCTGAGTTTGCTGTTTGTTTTGTTGTTGTAGTTGGTTTGGGTTTTGTTGGTGGTTGGTTGGTTGGTTGGTGTTTTGGGGTTTTTTTTGTAAATCAAAATCTGTTTCTGAGGAGAAAAAGTATTTACCTCCACTAATCCTTTTTTAATATTTAAGACAATAATTGGAAATTCACTGATTCTTTTCCTTCCCTCATCTAGAGTTTCACAACTCATTTATCACTTAGAGACTACAGAGACCATGTGTATTGACGGAGAGTCAGTGGTGGAGCTGTAGAGAGGTGGAAAAAGAGAAAAACATCAACTGATTCTTCCATACCTGGAATTTCTGATCGCCAGTGAGACGAGAGAGCTCCCTAAACTCCAGCTGAATACTAGTCACCTCTGCCACAGTGCTGTCAGATGTCCAGCGAGGCGGATGTGCAGTGCCCCGGCCAATGTTGACATCAGAATATGGTATCTTGGAGGGGGTCTTGAATGCTGGCATAAGCCTGTTTCCAATGTCTTTCTAAAGAAAACCAAAATAAGCAGGACAAAACAACAAATGAACAAATACACACACACACACCTTTAGATTTGCTTTCACCAAGCAGAACAAAAAAAGAGAGAACAGCAGCTTAGTTTTATATGGTACAAGAAAGCCAAGAATTAAAAACGTCATGGATTTCCTCATAATAACGACTACAGACTTTCTACCTTGTTTCTACCATGCCTCATCTGAGTCTGCAATCCCTGCGCAATGTGAAGTATTTTGAAGTCAACTTCACCTAGGCAATCTAAAGAGGTGACTGATGCTCTTAAGGCACATAGAAAAGGTGACAAATGACAACTATTACTCTTTGCCATTTATTTCTTTTTATGTTTTATCAACCTTATTATGCTCAGCTCTTCATCAGCAGAAGAACAGACATATAAGAGTACCTGATACAGCACAGATCTGAAGTTATCCAGAGACAAAAAGAAGCACAGGCTTAAAAGAATAATGGTAAATCCCTTCCCCACCACTTTAAATATGAAACTGTCAAAAAAGAGCAACATTTAGCTTGTTGATGAATACTTCCTCAACTTTGTCCAATGTGGAATACATAATCCAGTCCCACTTGTAAAACTAGTCACTCACAGCTTTTTCCAGGAAGAGGCTATCTCCGGAGAGATGGTAGGTGCTCAGCAAGCCCCCCAGGATACGAATGGTGCTCTCAAAAAGGTTCACATCCACATTTTTATCAAATACTAAATTGTTTGCTACCCATTTTCTTGCTTCTTCAAACTCTGCAAAGTATAAAAGTAGTTCAGTTATGAACCTCTGGCATGTTCCAGACACTAGAGGTATCAGTACTCCACATATCCATGACAGTTACTTATATCTATTTAGAGTGATCATAATTTTAGATGGAAAACTAAAATGAAGAGCACATGCTAGGAGGAGTTTTACTACCATTGGTTTAATTCTTACTCAGTATACATGACATATGCAAACACAGAAATACCTAGGAAAATAAAGAGTTCCTAGTAGTCTAAAAAAAGAAGAAATTGAGGAATTCTTTACTAAAATAGTCCAGAAAATGACATTGCCCAAGTTTGTCCATTTGAGTTGTCAAAAGAATTCATTATACTTCCACAACAGCCTTATGAACTTTTTAATTAAACCTTTTTAAACAAAAGCTGTTACCTACCAAGGTAACAGATAACATTTTCACTTAAGAGCCCTTACTGCCTTTAGTCTAGCCATGTCCTGGGGAGCCTGCCTCCTGCTTCAGAACTTAACCCCTATAATCCCAACAGTCTGCAAGTTTTTCTGCAGAAACAGAAAGAGTTGCTTACCATGCTACGAATTCAAAAAGGAATGTAAAAAAGACAAAACAACCCATTTTAGACTCAACAGTCAGTTTAGCAGCAGCACCACTCAGTGATTATTGAGCTCCATGGCACAGATGAGTTGGCTCACACCTCGTAACTGTGAAGACTAAGCTATCTCAAACTCTCACACCTTCCAGGAACTCCTACTTGTGAGCAGCTGCAGAATAATCACCAGCTTCCCAGAAATGGAAAGCATTCCATAGGAGCTTAACTCCAAAGCAAAAAGATGCCTCTGTGTCCCCATGAGAAAAAGATGTCTTGGATGTTGGGTAAATACTGGATGTTGGTCCACTGAGAACCACAGCAGAAACCACTGTCAGATGCCAGCACTATCCAGTAGTACAACAGAAAATATAAGTTCCTCTTTCACACAAACATCAACATTTACCAGCTTATAAGAAAGATTAACTTTCATCTATATAGCATTTGTTATTCAGAAGAATCCCAGGAGCTCTCTAAGGCAATCATAAGAATAACTGCTATAAAATATGAAGAAGCCTTCACCAAGAACTCATTTTCAACACACCTAAATTACTAATAATTTATTTTAAAAGCTCTATGCAGTTAATCATTAGATTTTTATGAGGAAAAACAAAGAGCAGCCCACTGTCAGTGTAGTGAAACTTTAAGATAGGCTGCTCAGGACTACAGCTGCAGACACATAATATGGAGTTTTCATTTGATTGAACATTTTACACAAACTTCAAAGTTAAGAGAGACAGAACCATGAAAATTTTGTCTTATTATTGTCCCCTTGTGAGCAGCTCTGTTCTTCCTATCCCGACACAAGAAACTGCATGATCAATACAAGCTGACAGAGGTGGCCATCTACCAAAGTTAAATAATGCACTTCCAGAAACTTTTAAATTACCACTAAAAAAAAAACCAACCCTGCACCACATTAAAACAACCAACCCAAGAAAAACACCCAACCAGCCAACAACAAAAAAACCCTCTGAACTACTGATTAAGCAACTTTTTTGCAAAAGAATTGCAGCACCTTTTACTAAGTTTTTAAAATAGGTTTGAAAGTCTTCAAACATCACCACTTCCAGAATAAGCGTGAAAAAACCACAGAGAGCAGAACAGTTCTGGAAGGAGGTACTGAACACCCCCTTCTCCATCCTTTGATTCCTTACAGAAACAGCTTTCTTAAATCCAGGCATGAAATACTGATATTAGGTGTGATAAAACACAACCTAGGAGCTTACAGAGCTACTCAAGACTGAAGGGAACAAGGACAGCACTAGAATCTTAGTAGAGAAGCAAAAAATCACGAGGCTTATTAAAATGTTCCTCAGTTTCTAGCAGATATAGCCCCTGCTAAAATGCAACAGTGAAATATTTTCTTTTCTGGTTCAAAATGCTATTCCAAGAAAAATGGTGTCCTATAATATAGTTGTTGGGGGGAGGGAATTTATTTTTATACTTCTATATATGTGTGTATTTACCCTCACAGGAAAACTAAATTCATTGGCCACACATAATAAATGTTACCCTCAGAACTCAGAACTGTACTACCTGAACAGAAAATACAGAATTCTTTTGGAGGGGAAAATATGGAGGAAAAAGAAATAGCTACCTTCTTTTAAGCCTAAAATCCACATGGTATCCAAGGCGTCTATTAAGGTAAGCCCAAGTCCAAACCACTCGTTGTAGGACTTGGACAAAGGCTTCAGCTCATCATGGCCCCAGGCAAATTCCTTATATCCTTTCCATGCATGGCGGAATGCTTCTATCACAGCCATCTGACGGTCATTTATGGGCACTGCAAAAGGGAAATAGCAGCTTGTTCAAGACTTCTGCAGGGGAGTTATGCAGCTATACATAGTTATGGAGCTATACTGGACACCATTTTGCTGCATTCTACCCAAAATAAACTTTCTTCCAAACTCAGTGATCAGTGTAATGGAAAAGCTATCCTCATGTTATTCTTTCCAGTACAGCCTTTCTTCTGTGGAGTAATCAGTGTTTCTGCTCAGCAATTCAGCCAGTTGGAAACCAATATCTTTCCCTGGCCAAAAAAAGTCACTTTTACAAATAAAAACATTAAAATAATCACAAGCAGAGTTGTTAGGTAAGTGTCAATAAAGCTCAAAGACTTGAAAGTCAGGAAATACTGGAATTAAGATTGCTTAGATCACCTGTAATTCAACTGCTAGATACCTATGCTTAACAAAACAATCCTCAGCTAATTTACCACCTAGCAGTTTTGCTTCAGCTTCCCTGTCTTATTCATTGCTTTCTGCTAAATTTAAAATCACTTATACAAAATGATTTCTCTTGTGTTTTTCATTTAATGCAAAAAAGAAGGAAAATTTACATTTTCCATCTTGGGTAAAGCCATGTCTTTTTTCCATGGTTCCACTGAAATTTTTGCTTGCAACATGCCATGAAGTTGAGCTCATCTTAAACATCCACCATGAAAAACTTCAAGCCTACTAGCTGAAATTTTCAAAAACGATAAAGTTTGTGTAGAGTGGGAAACACCAAGCAGCATAACTAATCCCTTACATCTTCTGCTAGCAAGAGTCAAATATATAACAGGCTGTATTTATCATATCAGAACTTCCCTGCCTGAACCCAGAAAACAGAACAACAGGCTCTTTACTCCACAGGACAGCAACTGCAAAACCAGCTTCTACAGCCTTCTGTTAAGCGCTAAAACTACTTACAGTTTGATTCAGGGAGGAAGTCACTTTCCCTGTATTTGAACAAAAGGAAACCACTGCTGAAAAAGGCAGCTGGACCCTTCAAGCTCTCTCTCTTCAGAGTATCTTTCCCTGGGTAAAAGATGGGAATGTCTGCTTCCTCCCAGAGGCTATGTTTCAAAGATTTGTCACTAAAATTATTTTCAAATTCTGAAGGTGAGTGAGAGTGAAGGCTGTCATGGTGGAATATGGATACTGAAAGGCTTGGCTGTTTGGGGTAAATCATCTCTCCTACACTTTTTGTTTCCTTTAGTTAAAATAAATAAATACAGCAGATTTATGTGGGGAGGAATGGCACAACTTCAACCATAAAAGTGAACAGATATAAAGGTATAATTAACTGTACTGTTTACCTGGTTCCTTCTGGTCTTCAGCTTCCACAGATGAAGGTTTCTCTGATTCCTTTTTTTTACTAGAAGGAGGTTCAGTGCTTTGGTCAGGTTCTATCACTGCTCCTCTCCAGCTGCAAATCCAAGAGATTATAATTAAAGACTTAATCTGATACCAGAAAAGTCATGCAAATTAATGGGACTTATTTCTGCATTTCCTTTTTCTCACAATACTTTGATAAAACAGGAGTTAGTTATTTTGATTCATGATACGAAATCCATGTTGTCCACTAGATAATTTTTCAGTTCAGAGAAAATTTGCATCAATTTTACTGGATTAAGAAATTTTACAAGTTCTTGGAATTCCATTAAATATCTTGGCAATGGAACTTAATAAAGTACTTCTAAAAAGAATTAAAACGCTTGAGAATGGTGTATTAAAAGCACAAACACTAAATGGTACCACAAAAATGATCATCATAAAAAAATCATGAATAAGCACAAAGGACAAGCCACTTAAAGCACCTGCTTTACTACCAAGGGGTTCACAGCTTTCCCTACCACCACAGATGCGTGTATCAGTTCTTACAGTGTTATATTAAGAATCTCCTGAAGGGAAAGTCTTTCAGAATCGACTTCAAGCCAAGTCAAATTCGTACCAAGCTGAAACTATCTCAACCTTGCTGTTTAATATACAGGTGTGTTGCCTTTGAGTTCATAATACACCTCCTAAGGGAGCCAGGCTTACAGGACCTCTGAAGTTTGTTGTTTACTGTCAGCACACCTTATGACTTACATAAATCATATCATTTCATTTCTCACTTTCATCCTTGAAATTTGTAGCTAGTCTTCACTATGCTTTCATTGCTCTCCTAAGTTTTCTTGTTGACTGCCATTTAACTCTATGAGCTTAGCTCATAAGTTTCTGCTTACGCTACAGGAATAAAACAAAGTCATTCTGGGAGGTTTCAGACACCAGCAGCCAAAATGCTGATGTAGGCATGGTTCTAATGCTATGATCAGCTCAGCTGTGCCAGTGCTGAAAAGAACACAAATATAATAAAAAACCAAGCCTAGTGTTCCAAATCTTGAGAAATTCTGCTGAACATGTAATAATCTTCTCTATATCCAAGATACATCCCTTCAGTTATTCTCAAATCAATAGATTTAGATCAATAATATCCTGGGGAATAATTTTGTGTAAATATAATATGGCATCATAGACCCTCTGTAAAAGATATTACTGTATATGCATAAAGGGTCTCTGAACTTAATATTCTGTAAGAAAGGAGTAAGCCTACATGTACAGCTACATGCATACAACTACATACACATGTACAGCTTCTGCCAGTTGAACTTTGGCTTAAGCCCAAGTGCTTAGTGGCATCATACCCTTAAGAAGCACTGACACCGGTGTAATTGTCCAAGTCTGGCCCAGGACACAGACACCTGTGAGTATTAATGGACTGACAATGGTTCATTAATATTTACAACAAAACAAATGTCAGAAACCTAGAGTCACTGAGAATTCTCCTAAGCATTAGGAGTATCCAAGTGCATTAGAAATACAGTCTTGTAGAGCTCCAAATCACCTGCACCTCTGTGGTTCAAACAGTAAAACCAGAAAAGCTGCATGTTCATCAAAATTACATATATCAGCCTAGCAGTATCAACAGCTGTCAGGCCAGACCTGAGAACAAATACCATAGAATCACTGACTCACAGACTGGTTTGGGTAGGAAGGGACATTAAAGCTCATCCAGTTCCAATCCCCTGCCACAGGCAGGGACACCTTCCAATAGAGCAGCTTGCTCCAAGTCCCTGTGTCCAACCTGGCCTTGAACACTGCCAGGGATGGGGCAGCCACAGCTTCTCTGGGCACCCTGTGCCAGTGCCTCAGCACCCTCACAGGGAAGAACTTCTTACTGAGATCTTATCTCAGTCTCCCCTCTCTCAGTCTAAAGCTATTCCCACTTGTCCTGTCACTACCCTTGTAAAAAGTCCCTCTCCAGGAAAGAAATCAACTCCAGGCAACAAAAAGCTCTTACAATTTTCACTCTAATAGCCAATGGATCTGAGTGGGGGTGAGGAGGGAGAACATTGTAGCCTGCTGGAAACATTTTTACCTGATAACAGATTTCTCTGTTTTCTCTTCTTTATCGGCCTGAACCAGCTCTTCTACAACCCTGCTGCTGCCATGTCGGGTATTCAGCCTCACATCCTTCCGTGCTGACTTGATCTGGAGATTGGAAGGACCACGCCGAACATGGGGAGGTTTTGGCGGCTTCTGACAAAATGAAGAAAAAAAATATTTTGCTTGTTATGTTACAGAGATGGTGAAATTTCAAACCACAAATCAACAGCATTCCAGTGTCAAACATAACTTCGGATAAATCTGATTTTGATATAGTATCAGCACGCAAGTTCTGCCCTGAATGGAAGGTACATTAAAGACCTTGGGGTTTTGTTTGTTCTAAACCTGTGGTAAAATTATCCAGTTAAGTTTACACTGATAATTTACTTTTAAACTACCTCTGCTGCTATGCTCTACATTAACCATGAGTCCTCTACTCCACTAATCCACAGTTAGTTCATGTTTACTTCCCATCGCACCCCCCACAAATGTAACCCTCCAAAACCTGTAACATCTGTTCTATTTGTTGCTATTTTTCAGGCTACCAGAAAAGCTGTTCCAGTTCAGTGTGACACTGTATCCTATGTCTCATATTCAGGCACAACTCTGTTTAGGCTCCTCACTGACATCCAAGTCCAAACAAATTAATCATAGCAGGAAAGAAGCCTCAAGTAAGAGGTCACTGTGACCTGAAGTCCTGGCTCTCCTACACATATCAATGATTGAGAAATAGTGTAGTGAACACTTAAATAAAAAAGGTAAAGCCAAGAAATACTATACCAAAGGCCTTCCTGAATGGAAAGCATTACACTCACAGCAGACTTTTTTTTTAGACAAGTTGTAACTCCTTTCTCCTCAACAGCTGTTGGAACCAAGCACTATTTACAGCTTTCACAAACTCTTTGGCAGCTTTATAAAACTCATTTCTTCTCATAGTACCTGTGGTGAAAGCTCTGGGTAGTCTCCAAGGTTGGCATCTGCTTTCTGGGGTGCTGGTAGAACAGCTGGATTTGCCAGCTTTAATCCAGGAATTTCTGGTTCTGAATTCTGATCGTCCGACGATTTGCTTGTTATACCTAAACACACAAAACTGCTCAGCACAAGGAATCGATAGTTTAGGCTCTGGCCAGAAATTCACAACAGCTTTCTGCATTCACATACTACATGCACATCCAAAAAGTCTTTCCATTCACAGAACACTGAATGACACACACTAATTGTTAGATACAAAGTGTCTGCTGGTATTAACACTCTCCCTAATATACAAGGGGGATGCTAAAAGGCACACGCTTTTTATTAACTGCTGTTGGTTTAGCTTCTCAATACAGGCAGTAAAAGAGTATCAAAGGTAAATGCGCCTTTGTATTGTAGAAAAGCTTGGAATTTCTAATCTGATGTACATTCAAAGCCAAGAGAGGATTATCTTGGGCCTACAAAGATGTTGGGGAGGGACTCTTCATTAGGGATTGTAGTGATCAGACAAGGGGTAATGAGTTCAAACTTAAACAGGGGAAGTTTAGGTTAGATATAAGGAAGAAGTCTTTACTGTAAGGGTGGTGAGGCACTGGAATGGACTGCCCAAGGAAGCTGTGAATGCTCCATCCCTGGCAGTGTTCTAGGAAAGGTTTGACAGAGCCTTGGGTGACATGGTGAGGTGTTCCTGCCCAAGGCAGGGGGGTTAAAACTAGATGATCTTAAGGTCCTTTCCAACCCAAACCATTCTATGATTCTACGATCTTATTCTACTGTTTAGACTTGGGTTACCAATATCTACACACAAATGTAAAAAAAACCATCCCCATCCTCCAAATCTTCACCAACTAAAACAAGACATTACTCTAGTCAAGATAAACCATGAAAGGGCAGATAAAGAGTATTTCTGATTAAGTAGAAACCAGTCATCCAAACATAAAGTCCTGCACTTTAATTGATACAGGCAGTCATTGTCAATAAAAATAAAAAACTAGTGATAAGAACTACAACAGTCTTTTAAATAGAGCATGGCATTCCGTAATTCCAAGCTATACAGGACACCTACTTTTCCATGGTTCCCCCATGCTTGTGTATGAAATGACACCACAGACTGCCAAGAAGGCAAACAGGAAGAGGATTACGCTCCGCTGCAGTCGAGACAGCTGCTTCCATTTCTTTAGGAGGGAAAATAAGTAAGAGGAAGAATACTTAATATGGCATAAAAATCCTACTTAGTCAAAAATAAACACAAAACTGAGTAGGTTTAATTTTACCCTCTACTTCCAACTGCAGACATCCACTGCTTATTTTCTTCGATGATAAGAGAAAACAAAAATATAACATGCTAGCATACAGCACAGCAGGCTCAGAGAAACATCAGAGCCACTTGCTGCAAGAACTTCAGAGACTGCCAAACGTTGAGGCTCCCAGAGAGCATCACCCAGTGTGCTGAGTTCCACTGCAACCTCCGCTGCCTGACCTGTGCATCTGCCCAGGTGTCACGGGAAACAAGCCAAAAGCCTCTTTCCTCCCTCTGGCTGCAGAACACACATGCAAAATAAGAAACAGGAGAAAGTGGTACAGAACCTAAAAACGTTACTGCAGCAAAGAAAGACTCGCAACAGGCATGTACCAGTCGCAGGACAAGAAGAGTCAGGCCTCCTGCCTCTGACAGACACAAACGGAACTGTCAAAGTCACAACATGAAAATGAAATAAGCCAACAGAAAAACTGACAAGACAAAACCACAATGTTTTCAAGTTTAGTCCTGGGCAAAAATGTGTTTTCAAACTGAAGTATATACAATAAAATCACTAAAAGTCAGACAGCAAATGCTACATTAGCCTAATAGAAAAGTTTCCTCCATTTAGAGAAAGAGAGCAATCGGAATTAATGTTTAACTGCTAAATTACCATTTTGTTAGTTTTCTAACAGTCTTATCAATATTCCCCAGAGAAGCATTTCACCTGTAATTACTGGTTCTGGCATAAACAGAGTGTGATTCAGTCCAACACTACACTTGGGAACAACCTGCAGTTCCCTACGAATCACTCTACACCCCATAGCACTTCCCATAGTCCTCAGTGAAGAACTGTCCATGTACTCACATTGCCAAGCCCCACAGCTCACATTTCCTGATGTCCTCCCACAGTGCCAGCAGTACAGTAACCCTGTAAACAGTGCCCTATGCACCCATCAGCAAGATGCTGATCCCACTCCTGCACCTTCATCTCTACCTGCATGGCAAACCATAGCATCATCTCCCAGTTGCAGAAGGATGCTTGAAACCCAGCAGCCCTATTTCTTCAAGGCAGGATATGAAAAGAGGCATTGACTATGGTGTCTTGGGGTGGGTAGGAATGAGGCAAAAATACATGAGAGTATTTACCACCATCTCACCTTTTTTGCCAACATGGAATAAGGATAAAAGGAAGGGTTATCTTGTCCTTTTGACTCACATTTTCCCACCCTGCCTCTCCAGCCCAGGACTCCCACTGTGGTAAAGCTGCCTGCCCAACTCTCACCCCCAAGTGGCAAGAAGGTCACTTCCATACAGCTTTGCTGGAGCTTTGCTATCTCCTCACACTCAAGTCTTCCCACAGAAAGCAGAACCATCTCCTTTATTCTCCCAGGGAAGAGGACAGGGCTTCAAGCCCTAAAACGGGGAGCAAAGGCACCGAGACCACATCTCCCCACTCTGCCCGTGCCCGGAGAGTACAGTGTTGCCTCTCAAATGCCCCCTAGCAGACGGCAGGATTCCCCTCAAACACACACCGTGTTGTCCTGCCAGCTCTCTTGCAAAAACTGAAGCTGTGACTTCGAGCACCCTCACTCAACCTGTGCCCCACAAACCCCAGCCAGGCACGGAGCTGCCACCCAGCACTACCGAGAGCAGGGCCCTCGCCACGGGCCGCCCTCCCCAAAGACCAGGGCATCCCCATCGTCAAGCGCCCACAGCTCTGGCCCCATACCCGACTCGGAACGGGGAGGGCGGGGCCAAGCCAGGACCCTCCACACACAGCCCAGCGGCAGGGACACTCTCGACCTTCCGCTCCCTCAGCACCCCCCCGTCCCCAGCCCAACTTCCCCATTGCTCCCCCCTGCACCCAGCCGGGGGTACCCACCACCACCCTGCCGCCCTCCACCCGCGCCAGGCCGGGCCCCTCTCAGGGCGCGGGTCCCGCCCTCACCCGCCAGCAGGAGCGCCGCCTCCAGGCCTTGCTGTTGTTGTAGCCGCCAGTCTCCACCGCCGCCTGCTCCGGGCTGAGGGTGACGGAAATGAAGTCCCGGCGAGGCGGAGAGGCGGCGGCGGCAGCAGCCGAATACATGGCGGCGCCTCAGGGCCCGCAGCCTGCCCGCCCACCGCCCCTCGCGCCAGCCGCCATCACCGCGCCTCCTCCCGGCCGCTTCCGGGCGCCGCTCTAGGCCGGGAGCACTTCCGGGATTCTATGGCAGCGGCAGCCGCGGGGAAAGGGACGCGGGAGTTGGGCTGGTGCCAGTTCCTGCGGAGCCACCGGATACCCTGGCACGGGCCCCGCTTTCGGGCCGAGGGCAGGTGCTGTTTGGGGGGGGAACGGCTCTTGCTCTTTCCGCTCGCTGTCCCTCACTTCACCCGTCTCACTGGGAGGGCCCTGCCCAGCGGGACTTGAGCTGCCTGCGCAGGAAATGGGATGTAAGGAGAGGCTGGGAGCCCCTCGCTTTTCCTCCGTGTTGTGAGACTATAATGTAGAGACCAGTCACAGTAATACTGGCATGAAAGAAACATAAATGGAAATGTGCATGTGGAAGGTCTTCAGAGAAAACAACTTGACCGGAGAAGGGCCTCTACACTCCCATTAGCCACAGAATCCCAGAACCATTAGGGTTGAAGGGACCTCTGGAGATCACCCAGTGCAACCCCTTGCCAAGGCAGGGCCACCCAGAGCAGGTCACACAGGAACGTGTCCATGGTGGGTTTGGGATGGCTCCAGAGAGGGAGACTCCACAACCCCCCTTGGGCAGCCTGTGCCAGGGCTCTGCCACCCTCAAAGGAAAGTTCTTCCTCATGGTGAGGTGACACTTCTCATGTTTTAGTTTATTGGCCATTGCTCCTCATCCTGTCACTGGGCACCACTGGAAAGAGTCTGGCACCATCCTGCTGGCACCCTCCTTTGAGATACTGAGCTGCACTGATGGGATCCCCTCAGCCTGCTCTTCTCTAGGATAAACAGTCCCAGCTCCCACAATCTCTTATCATTGGAGAGATGAGAAGATCCTGATGAGAACCTCAATCATCCTTATTGGTCTCTGCTGGACCCTCTCCAGTAGCATCTTAACTGGTCATGCTCAGGAAGGGGTAGCACCCACCCACCTTGGGGGACCTTGCTCCAGTAAGGCCACAGCACCGGACACTGCACCCTGATAAGAGGATCAGCTCCATTCCATAGCTCCTCCTGCACAGCAAAGGAAAACCCCAAACAACTATTGATTCTGAAAAGACAGAGAAGAGCTGTCTAATGTCATTATCACTCACCAGTGAGAACCCCAGAGACATGCTTTACAGCTGGCATCCCTCATCCCCTGCATCACACACAGAGTCCTGGGCAGACAACACAGGCCTGAGAGCAGACAGCTGAAATCTGTGAAAGGATGCATGTCAGCATCTGAAAATCAATGTAAGCAGTTGTGTGAACAACCCTTCCATAAGATCCTGCACTGAATTTTGGTGCTCAGTAAGGTCCCCTTGTCCACGCAACTCCTTCCCTCATCTGCTTCCCCAGAGACCCTCAGCTGTCAACCCCTGTGCAAATAGTTCTCTGCATCTTCATCAGAGAGGAGGAGGGATGTTATGAGTGGGTGCAGAGGAACAGGGAGGAGCACACTTTAGTGATGTACACATTGAGAGCCACAACATGACTGGGTTTGTAATAATGATTACTTCTAGATTGGGTTTGTAGTCCAACAGGAAAAGTAAAGAACTGAAGCAGTGGCTTTAAGTGCTGTCACTGCATTCACCTTCAGCTGTGTCTAACTATTTAGTTAACATGCATCATTTCAGCCTTTAAATTTGGAATCTACCTCCACAACAGATTTCCAGGAAAAATGAAAATTTGTGGGTTTTTTTCTGAGCAATTCATGATCCAAAAAAACTCAAACAATTCTGACAGATGCGAACACTCTGCACAGACAAGTAGAGGAACAATTTAACAAAAGCCTGAAGCATGCATTTATTTTTAGTATTTGTTTTCCTATCACAAGAAACTACTGGTTCATGTAGCTTAAAAACATATTAAAAACCCAGCAGCCTTCACGGGTGTGCCAAGAGATAAACATGGAACAAAATAGGTAAGGAAGACAGAATTATCTACTTCTGACCTTTGCTGGGTTCAGCACTAAGCCCCTAAAAGAGGATGATCTGTCATTTGTGAAAAAATGCCAACTTCCACCAAAGATTGTTCTATAAATAAAGCCCAGTTTTAAAAGTGCTGTCACTGGGAAGCCAAGCAAAAGCTGTGTTACAATGAGTGCTTATAACCTACAGAGCAGCTGTGAAAGCCTGACTCAGATTCAGATTGCTCAATTCTACTTTAAAGAAAGGAAAAGTACAAACCACCCACAATGAAACTCCCTCCCCTCAGTATTCTGTGTTTAAAAGCTTGAAACCCCCCCCCACTAAACAAACAGGAATGCAGGCAAGAAGAATCTTCTCTTTCCTGATGAAAATAATACATCCACAATGTCAAACCCCATCAGGAGTTACCCTCTGCTGAGTTCCACATCCCCCTGTACCTCTGCAGCAGGGCACTCCAGCCAGGCCATCAGTGATACGCAGTGTCCTGCAGCCGTGTTGACAACACCCATGACGTATAGGGACAAAGACAACCAGTGTATTTTCCTCATGGACAAGAAACACAGACAGACACATAGAAATCACAGTAACAACTTTATTATAAAAATGCTTAGGTGTCCAAAAGTTTCTGGAGTACTAAGGGACCTCCCTTTGTTTCAGGTACTTTTTTCATTTCACAGTGCGTACTAGAATTACTTTGCTACATACAGAACAGATACTATTTTTTATGTTCTCTCAAAATTTTTTCTATGTTCCAGTTTAAAATGTGAGGAGTTACAGAAAAACACCCTAACAGACAAGGCATTCAGTATTCTAATTCGGCTTCCCCTCAAAAACAAGCTCTAAAAGCAATCAACAGCTCAGTCAGTGTACACATGATTAAAGCCCACAGGAACTGAGTCTCAAAAGAAAGCACTTTATAAAGAGCAATAGAAATATGCTTTCTTCATAACACAGTGCACCTTAAAAGGAGCATGTGCCTGAATCAACAAGCAATACTCACAAAGATGCAACACAATTTGTTGGCAGATTGTCCTGAATTCGGCTGGCATAGAGTCTACTAGGAAGAAAATTAACTCTATCCCAGCCAAAACCAGGGCACAAATATAAAACTTGACTGACAGGAATGGAATGATCCATAGAAACACTGTGAAGAAAAATACAGAATTGAGCATCACAGGCAAATGCTTAATTTATACTAAAAATGGGAATTACGGATGCACGACAAACACAGGTAATCAAAACTGTCATGAGCTGGTCTGCACATGCAAAAGGCTCATTACTTCAGTGCATATACACCTTAGACCTGAAAACGGCCATTGACATTTAGATGCTTTCTTGGGACAACATGAGCCTAGTTACAAACTATTAACTCTCAAAGCCATTTTTATACTTCTCCAACATTCTGAATACAGCTTCACATCAGGAATCACATGTAAGTTTTTTCAAAGCCATGTAAGTTATTAAAAAGATTTATGCTTAATAAAACAGCATCAGCAATTCCTCAATAGAAGCAGATGCATGAAATAACAACATTCAAATGAGGCATCTTCCTCCCCACCTTCCTTTAAACCTGATTTAGGGAAGAAGTATAAAGTGCTCTTCAAGCAAAGGCCACCCAGCAGTACACCTGAAGCATCCTCATGAGGGTGAAACCACTTTGGTGTGTTCTGTGCTTGCCTGGCACAAGCTTGCCAAGGCAGTGCCAAAGGCTGAGCAGGAGCAATCATTTGTGGCTCAGAGGCACCCTGGGATCCCTTGGCCAGGGCCGAGTTCACATGCTACATGTGTTCTGACTATTAGTGTCCTTAATTAGATGACACTTATCTCTGCATTACGGTTAGTAATGTATTTAAAAGGAAGGCATCTAAAGGCTGTCCAGAAACTGTAGAAGGAAAAGCTGGTGTTTTACTGTGTGCAGTGGTCATACAGAGATTGAGTCTTTTTCATTTGTTTGTTTTGGTTGAGCATTAAATTCTACCATCAGGATTTGTGCCTCTTATTACTTTCAGGTACTTTAAAAGAGTCCCTTTGAGGGATATGGAACACATTAAACAGAAAAATGGAAAGTAAAATAACTGTTTGTTATAGACAGGAAGAGCAGAGGACTGCTGAGGAAAAAAGAATAATTTTTTTTCTTTTCAATAAAGAAAACCTACAGCTGTAAAAAGCAATCAGTCAAAGCTTCATATTTCCATAAGTTTTCTTGGAATGACACCAGCAAATCTAGATATGCATACTACTCTGATCTGCTTTGGAGTCCAAAGCTCAAGCAACACTTAGCACAGCAGCATCCCTACCCACTGCAGACTCTGCGCGATCTGGTTAGAGGATGCAATTGCTGTACTGGATCTTCTAACCAGCACAGCATTAGAGTAAAGATGGATCTTTGGAAGGAAAGGCCCCGGTACACAAAGTCATTCCATACTTTTCAGTATAGGGCCTCAAACTGATTCTTCACATGTGCACGCAAATTAAAGAAAAAAAAAGTATCAGAAACCACCGACACCTCACCAGCACAAACAAAATCCCTAACAAGGCACTGAAGTGATTTAGTCTTCTTGAATGCAAAGCTGATTTATCAGACCCTGTCTCTTTGACATATCTGTATGCACAGCAAATAAAAAATATAAAATGTGTTTGGTACCCAGAAGGTATTAATAATCTTCATTTATATCCAAGTCTACAAAACAGACTGAGGTAAAAGGCACAGCCTTCGAAGTTACCAAACAGAACTGCTGAGCACCCATGTGTGTGCAGACACAATTGCTGTAATGATTTGGCATCAATCAGTACTGCAAAGCAATGTTTTATATAATGCACTTCATAGCTGGTATTTTAGTAATGTCAGTTCTTACAATGGACCTGACAGACAGTATCTGATTTGAGAGAAAAGCCTCCCTCCTTTTCAAGAACTTCCTAGCATTTGTGCTTTGTTTTCATCAAGTACAAAGGGAGATTGGAAGTCTCTGTTCTTCATGTACACTTCCAGACCCTAAGAACGTGTGAAAACAGTATGTTAGGTTGTAAATGCATCAGACTGGTTCTCTGTAATATCCTAAAAGAAAAACTGACTAGCCAAAGTCAAAAGATCACTGGAAGGACAGACAACAGCAACAATTTCCCCATTGACAGGCAAAATGTTTCAGCCCCATGCCTGGGTTTCATAAAGGAGAGGCACCAATAAGCTGTAGAACAGTTGATCTCAAAAACAAGCTTCCTGGGGAGGGGCAGGCAGGGGAAGATGTATCCTTAACTCACATTAGAATAATATTAGCAAAGAAGAGTCAACTTAAATTGCCTTGTTTTCATTTTGTTCTTACAATGCATCAATTGCGACAAATCCACTACCTGCACACAGAAACCCAGCAAAGATTTAGTTTTATGAACGCCCTTCTTCAGGGCGTCCACATATCCTCCTGCAATTCACTATTCCTCAACCTGTCTGTCCAACACAGGGAAGCTCCTCTTGCTACTAAATGGAAGCAGCTTTCCCAGGCCCAGTTATTTGCAGAGGGATCACTTGAGAAATCTAAGATGTGGTTTCTCTAAATCAAATGCACATATCACACTTCTCACTCAGCGCTCACTCACTGTGAGAGACAGACACAGACCAGCACACACTGAATACAGTGACCCCATGAATTTTGTAATTTGGATAGTCTGGGATTTTCATTCAGAAGATCTCAAAGTACTCATAAGTCTGGATGAAATTTTGCAGTCTTGTTGTGAATCTCATTTTACAGATGGCTAAAACTGAGCATGAACAAACTGCTGAAGAGTAAATCACAGTGGAACCAGTAATGTAACACTGTCGTAGTTTAAGCGCTGAACCCAGGACAAATACAAAGCCCAAAACCTAGTTCCCTTGATCTTACCATTTCTCAGCAAGCCCAGGCTAAAGAAATCCCCCATGTTTGGAATGAAATCAGATGTATACCAGCATGCTTAAAAATATCTCCATAGACAGTTATTCTCACCTCTCCAAAGTAAGACACTAATGGGGATATCTCACACACAGCCGGAGCATTTTCAGTTCCTGAGAGACTAAAGAAGAGAACACACGATTAACTTCTTGCTATGCTTAGAAATCAGTGCATCTTCTTAGAAAGCTCACCCAGAATAGGACATCCAGAAGACATTTGTTACATTCACATGCACCAGACATTATCCAAACACAAAGTGTGAAAGTACAAGGGAATTAACAGGTCCCAAATATTTCTCACCAAAACAAGAACATCACTTTTATTGGAGTGCTTTTCAAGTAAAACAAACAGCTTGGGGGTTTATTAAACTATGAGCTGATGAAATAATAGCCCCACAGAGTAAAAGCAGCTCCCATTTAGAATGATGAAAGAAGTATCAGAATTGGTAATTGCTATAATAGCTGATCCTTAAGCCCTCCTGAAAATCTTGCTGATGAGGACTACAGATTACAATTCCTTGGCCTGGCTAAACCAGAATGATGGAAAAGGCTGCCCCTGCCTAAGGAGCTGCTATAGGAGGAGCCAACTCATGACCCCAAAGGCAGGAATCTCTGCCAGACACAAAGCCCTGAGCACTGTGCATTACTGTCTGGAGCACTCACAATCAGTAATGGAGCAGAAGCTGTAACGGACAGTACTCTGCATGTTCAGAAATGACCAGCTGAACAAGAATCACCGTGAGTCACCCTGGAGTCAAACTTATGCCTGCCTTTGTAGAGCACAGTACATGCCATTAGCTGAGCAGCCACAGGCAGGGAAGATACAGATCACAGAGGTTCCTACCTGAGTTTCTCTGGTATCCTGCAACCATTTTCATCCAGAAATCTGGCCCCAGCCTTGAGAGCCCAGAGGTAATGCTGGGCCAGGAGGGCTTGCCGTGCAGTGGTGGGAGTGTCTTTGTCAGCTGTGTCTGCATTTTTTAGTGGCGAGAACTCTTCTTCTCTCAAAACTTCGAATGCCACAAAATTCCTACCAGCAAAGGGGAGAAAACAACGGTAATGAAAAAGCAAGCTAGCCATCAGCCCTGCTGATGCAACAACTTTCATGGGGAAAGGCTCATACACATTTTAGGAAGCAGCAATGTATGCAGCCTGGGACAGTCAAGCTGAGAAAAGCCCACCTCCCATCTGAACAGCAAAGAAGCACTGGGGTTGTATGATGGCAAAACACAAGAAGCAGCTCAGTGTCTGGGGACATAAGAGCAGCCTCACAACAGCGAGGCAGAGGTAAGAAGAAAAACAACCATTCTGCAGAGATCCCACACACAGCTCTTCAGGCTCTGGGGGGCTCATGGACAAGAGCACAAGAGCACAAGAAGATGGAGAGAGGAACGATGCCTGATGCACAGACACAGCCCTGGACACTTCAGAGCACCGCACCCCTGCTGCAAGAAATCGCCACTCCACTTGTGATCTGTAGGCAAGGATCAACTCAGGACACCAGTTCCCAGGGATGAATGAGCAATATGGGAGGATTCACACTGAATGTTAAGTGCAGCCATTTACCAGAAATGGGAATGCAAATTAAAGCAATCCCGTGGCAGCATCCATGTGCATTTCATATGTGAACAGGAGCTACCAAGCCAGTTTTGCAGTATTATGAAAAAGGCACAAGGAATCGCTGATTACAAGTAGGTCCTTTCCATGCTCAGGACTTGCCACTGCTTCCATCACACCGGTTTTGGCTTTGGTGTGTGACACTTTATTGAACATATGTCAGGAAACAAAGACTGATTCAACCCTTGAGCTCTCTATCCTGAAGTAAATCATCTGAAGAGAAAAATACTGTCCCCAAAGAAAGGTAATTCAGTTTGCATGAGGTCTTTTTCTAGCTATTTAAAACTACAGCAGAATACTTACTGCTGAATTCCAGACCTCTGAAAACAGTTTTTGTAAGAACACTTATGCTAAATTCCTAAATTATTAAAATCCCACATTGCTTAAACACAAAGTACCTCTGACTGCACCAACACCAGGGCAGAGCACCCTCAGCGCTTGGCAAGTCAACACTGACAATTCCACAGCAACTAACTCGGCCCCACAGTGCTTAAACGACTTGTTTTCTTTCTGAGCACTAAAGGTGTGAGCACCTAACCCATAACCAGAGCTGCAGTTGCCATGGAAGCCAGAATCCTAAAAGACCCAATTTTTGCAGTCTCAGCATGGGCTTGTACTAAACATTGGCTTTGTGCTCAATTTCCTTTTTATTCTTTCTTTAACAGGGCTGGCAGAGGCTAGACCAGCCTCCACATCCCCAGTGGAATGAACATGGCCCCTCTTGGAGCCAGTAGCATGACTGTGGTGCTGGAGCTTGATGCAGATCCAACAGCCTTTCTAAGCCACCCACAAGCATACACTCCCTGGCAAGGCCCATTACAACCTAGTCATTCAAACAAACATTGAGGAGAGAGAAGAAAAATTAAATCATGTCTGCCACTAACTTAGAGAACTGGAACACATCAAATACAAACTTCTCCAGCTTTATCCCGTTCGGTTTTAGTGGTTTTACCAGATTTCCCTCCTCGTCAATGTAGGGCACTTTCTTTATGGCAACATGATGCTTCAGCTGCGGCTCATATTTCCTGCAAAAGGAGAAGGAACAAGTTCATTTACTTCATGCCCACTTAGGAAAAAGTACTACACTTCTGGGAAGGAGATTCCTTATTACAGCCCTGGGTCATAGAATCATAGAATCATAGAATAGTTAGGGTTGGAAAGGACCTTAAGATCATCAAGTTCCAAACCCCCTGCCATGGGCAGGGACACCTCACTCTAAACCATATTACCCAAGGCCTCGTCCAACCTAGTCTTGAACACTGCCAGGGATGGAGCATTCACAACCTCCCTGGGCAACCCATTCCAGTGCCTCACCACCCTAACAGGAAAGAATTTCCTCCTTATATCCAATCTAAACTTCCCCTGTTTCAGTTTTAACCCATTACCCCTTGTCCTGTCACTACAGTCCCTAATAAAGAGTCCTTCCCCAGCATCCCTATAGGCCCCCTTCAGATAGTGGAAGGCTGCTATGAGGTCTCCACGCAGCCTTCTCTTCTCCAGGCTGAACAGCCCCAACTTTCTCAGCTGATCTTCATACGGGAGGTGCTCCAGTCCCCTGATCATCCTCATGGCCCTCCTCTGGACTTGTTCCAACAGATCCATGTCCTTTTTATGTTGAGGACACCAGAACTGCACACAATACTCCAAGTGAGGTCTCACGAGAGCAGAATAAAGGGGCAAATCATCTTTCAGCTGCTGTGGGTGTTCCTCTCTCCAAACTGATCCAAGCCACATCCAGGAAACACTGAGCAGAGCAGCCCAGCCAGCAGGACCCCCTGTACCAGTGGGACACGACAGGGTAAAGCAAGAGGAGAAGGAGGACCTAGCATGGAGCTGAAATTGTTACCTAACCAGAATGACAACAGAGCACAGCAGATCCCACATACAAGGGTGGATCAAGCTCTTCAGGAAGGTCGTACAGCTGCTCACTGAATGCCCAGCATCACATCTCCATCTCCCAGTACCAAGGAGCACAGTCCTCCCCCAGCTTCACCCTCTCCCCCAACCTCTTGCTATCCCAGGGGAGGCTATGGGTGACATTGGCACTGAAAATCCTCAGTGTGAGGTTTCATCACTGACCATGCTGCAGCCTACATGGCTGCTCAACCTTGCAGGCCCAGGAAGGTCATGCACTGGTATATCTCTTGATTTAGCTACAGCAAAGCATGCCACTTCTTCACTGGGTAAGGCCTGAAGAGCACACTGGGGCTGTCAGAAAGGGGATATAACTGTTTTGAACTGTTTGGAGAAGAGAGGAGGTGAAGAGCACTATGGGAGGCACCCATAGTGAAAATTACAGTGGGAAATGAGAACACCCTTGGAGGCACTTCTGGGCTGCAGAAGTGTTAGCAGATCTGCTGGAACTTACTGGGCCACTGTTTCCAGGAACTCAACCGTGAAGAAGTGGTTACAGATATTGCCAGCATTGTACATCAGTCCCCCATTGGGACTCTGCTGCTGTGCAGTCTCCAGGCTGATCTCACTGTACTCCACCACTTGGTAGACCCCATCCACAGAGCATACCACCCCAACAGGCTCTGTGGGGTAGGCCTTCTCCACCACCTGTAGCCATAAGACAGAGGGCTATGACAAGGAGGAAGAAAACCCCAGCACTATTCCAACTCTAAACAACAAACAATCCTATAGGACTGTTTTCCACTGATCCTCTGGCACCTCAGGAACATGGGCACGACAGTACTGGTGCCCAGAGTAGCCTGGAGCCACATTCTGCCCACCAACTGGGCATAAAACCCAGTACTGCTCAGAAGACAACCCAGTTAAAAGAAATCGAGATACTGTGGGACACTTTTCTTATCAAAGACTGGGACCTGGCATTAAATGGAAAATGTTTGCAGCTATTAGCCTTCAGTGTTAATGATTAAAGTAGTATGCATCTTTCCTCAGGCACCTGCTGCTTTAGGGTGACAAAACTCAGGCGGGTTTGGCTTTCCCCATCTTCCACAATAGGGCATCAGGAATGCTTTCATTAGTCTTAAAGGTGTATCTATAAACCACAACCCAGTACAATACAGCTTCTAGATAGGACAAGTGCCTTTGCAGAAAGGGCAGGGCATAAGCAGGAAGCAATTCCAGTTTGTAATTCCCTGTGCAGTTACAGACCCTGCTCTGCTGGAACTTTATTTCCCACTGGACTCTGGGAAGAACAGAGGACACCAAAAGGTAGGGATTCTGAATGCAACACAGGCAGCGAGCAGCTCCTCTAACAGCTTGGAGCAAGGTGCTGTTAGAGGTGTGAACACCTCCGTTCACCTAAGCACACCCAGCCAGCAGCTTCCAGGCATAGTCAGACCTTAATTCCCCATGGGACAATGTCCCGGTGTTAGCACCGCTTCACCTTTGCACCGCAATCTGCCCCTTTGGAAACACAGAATCCTATGAAGACTGGATCTGCCATTTTCACGAGGATATTGTCCACACAGTATACATGGACGTACTGGATTCCACGCTGCTTCATGTCATCCAAAATCTTATTATCCACCAAAGCACGGTATAAGCCACCATTGCCATCTATAACACAAGAGAAAAGAGAATGACCTGGTTAATTAGTGCCTTTGTAAGGGTTTTGGAGCTAAAAGAGCTATTTAACAGCAGAGCAGGGAATGCTCTCTGGCCAAGAGTCAGTGCTACCAAGTTTTATCACCAGCTTTGCCACACAGTTCAGGCAAATCTCCCCTGCACACCTCAGCTCGCTCACTGGCAGTGGGACCATGGGGACCAGCTTCACAAAGAAGCCTTATGATGCTTTATGATGCCTTATAAGATCCTCAGAGAGGAAACACTAAAAGGCAAAACATTATATGGAGGGTGGGAAAAGCCTGTTACATTCATTATCTTCCAGTGCATATCATACTATATTTTTAATCATATTAAAAACTCAGCTTGGAGAAAAAGACCAGAATAAATCTTACTCTCTTTTTATCTTTCCCCCATGACTTCCCAATGCCTTTTTAAAGGGCTTGAACTGCAGCTGCACAAGATAGCTGCACATTTGCTCCTCAGAGATCACCCTTTCAAAGTTGTTCCTTTGACACTCCTGTCAGCTCTAGAAAACCACTTTGCAGCCACAAAACTGCATCACTGCAACATGGCCACAGCCAGACTGGCTTCACTTGCTCTTGACCTGTAGCTGCACCACTCCTCACCCTGCCAACGCTGCCAGACTTTCAAAACAACCTGCTGTGGGTGAATCTCTGGGAAGAACAGAGCAGAGATTGCTGCACTTTTGATCACCAGCCTGAAACACTGAACTGAACCCTCCCACGCTAATCAGAAGCACTAACACTGACCCTGTTGGAGAGAGATTTGAGCAAGCTGCTCTAGTGGAAGGTGTCCCTGCCCATGGCACGAATTGGAACTGGACAAGCTTTAAGGTCCCTTCCAATCCAAACCATTCTGTGATTCTATGACCTCCAAAGATTGCTCCATGTGCCAAGGCTGGTAGCAATTATCAACACATATTACATTACTGTACCATGTAAGAGGAAACAGTGGGGTACCTGGAGCCATGGCAATTTTCCCTTTCTCCTCCAAGATGGCCTTCCCATCAAAGGTGACAGCGGGCAACATTCTCTGTTCAAACATGACCACGTTGGATCTATCCAGATTGAAGTAGTTGTGTTCTACAAAGAATTCCTCTGTCGGCCCCAGCGTGAACTCACTTGTCATGATGTACCTGGGTAGGAATGGGTGCTGAGTAATGAGCAAGAGCATAAGCAAAAGACAAAACTACAAATGGAACAGAAAAAGGAGGAAACCCAAAAGTGTTAAATGAGAGACACTACAGTGTCCTGCAATTCACAACTGAGCAGCAGAGCTCTCCTCCAGAACTCATCCCACAGGGACACTGCACAGGGTCTTGTGCATGATTCTACCCATAGGCTTAGCTCCAGCCAGGACAGAATGTTCCCTACATGTGAATGACATCTGGATGAACTGGAAAACAAGGCAAAGGACAGTACAACAACCTTATTCACCCCAGCTTACAGATGATGTTAAGTGCATGAAGAAGCACTGAACAGCATGAGGTGCTCAGAATGAGCTGCAAGTCCTTAGCAGCTCAGCCTGCCAGTGCCTCTTCTGTGCCAAGGCCAACAGCAGCATTTTCAAATGCTGGCTGCAGGAACTGTTTTTCTCTTAGCTTTATTTCCTCCTTTCCTTCCAACTGCATGTTGCTGCTGTTTTTCATTCCACTACCTTCCCTTTTCAACAGTATCTAAGAGCCATCTTCATCATCTACCTGTCAAGCACTCAACTATTGCCAGAGGTATATAACGTTCTCTGCCAGCATGCCAGGGGAATCAGTCCCTTGCACAGAAGAGAGCCTGGACCTCATACACACCCCGATGTACATCTTTGCAGCACATGATAGCCTAGCCTCTGGTGTGCTGTTGTAGCCAACTGCCTCCTCAGCCCAGAGAGAGGAACTGTAAACATCAGCAGGTGTTGCATCTTGCAGATAATCCATCCTGGGTTCCACCAGCCCCAGGGATGGTGCATTTGCAGCTCAGATCATAAGGGTATCTCTCCAGAACCTAACAAAGACCACTCTGCAGAGAACAGTCCCGGAAGCCTGCTGCAGCACCTTCCTCTCTCTCACCCACCACATCCTATAGGGAATTCATATTTTGCACCATACACAGAGCTGGTGTCTTTTGAAGACTTTTGAAGGTTTTTGAAAGCAGCCAGAAGAGACAGATGACAGCCAGCTGTAAACAACAACAACAGGAGGTGGCCTGGAAACGGAGCATGACAAGTATTTACTACTCTGAGGGGAAGCCTTTTTTGCTGTTGCAGAAAGTACGGGCAAGAAGGTCTTAGAAGGTGAACTCCAGGTAACCTCTCCCTCCATGCAGTAACTTGAGAAGGCACAGCACAAGTGGATGACAACTGTTGGGAGGCATCCAGAACAGGCCCTGAAAATTGCTCTGCAGAGTGTTGTCAGGGACTGTGCTTAAAAAGACAACATGGTACAGCAGTGAGGGTAGTGGTCAGGGGTCCACGGACAGTGCTCAGACCCTCAGATGTGCAGACACAGACCTGCCACTTCTCACCCTTGTGCACCCTCCCCCAGCTCCTGGCATGACAAATCTTGCCAACTAAAGGCTCTCTACAGCCCCCAGCAAAATGCTTCTAGAAAACCACACAGGCAGGACTGCAACACATGTCTGCAGAGTAGGTCTCTGGTTCCAGGTCACCTACCAGGGTATGGCACACTTGCAGTGGTGTCTCTGGCCAGCAAGCTGTTCCACTTTGTGGATTCTTTCTGCTTGGATCTGATACAAGGTCTTGCCACTGGGCAATCCCACGTTGTACATGCCCTTAGGATAGCTCACTCCCAGGCGAGTTCCTTGTCCTCCAGCCAGGAGCAGCACTGCCACCTTGTTCTGCGAGATCTGATGCAAGCCTGAACAGGAGAAAGAAGCCCAAAGGAACATAAGAATCACAAAAGCAGTCAACACCCTGCAGTCTTCTGAGCCTTTGTGCAGAGATGAGGCAGCAGCTAGAAGCTGCCAGTCCAATGCCCACTGCTGGTGGTTCAGAGAGAAACAGGATACTGCACGCAATGAAAACATTCATTTCACCTCTCTGATGCAGCAATTTCCTCACCTAAAGCAGCAAATTGTGTAACAACTGGAAACAGCCACGAGTTACAGCTCAGGAGGTTCAAACTGGAAACTGCGATAAAAACTCTTTACTAGGAAGGTGATGCTTGATAAAGCCATAGCTGACCTGACTTAGGGCTGGGTATGGTCCTGCTCCAAATAGGGGCTGGAACAGTGACCTCCAGAGGTCGCTGATCACCAACATTTCTACATCCCAAAGAAGCAAAGTCTCATCTTCAGTAAAGCACAGGCATTTCTGGAAGCTGCCTTGGTCAAATCTCTGTACTTGTGCTCCAGCTCGTGTACAACTGCGGTCAGGACCAGTAACACAGCCAAGCCTGCAGAAGCCACAACTCTCATGATCTAATGAAAAGACAGTATCACTTCTCCCAACAAACCAGGAAAGTCCAGAACTTGGGGAAGAACCAGAGCACATAATAAACCCACAGCTCATCCACAGTTTTTGTTCCCTGCCTTCTCTCAAGCCAGCAGTCAGTAATGACTGACAGCCATGAGTACAACCTGGCACAGAGGCAGCCAACTCGCACAGGACACAAGCCCAGCACTGGGCAGCCCTGGGGAACACAGACTTGGGTAAAACCTTCCTTCTGACCAGCCCATTCTCCTTCCCCTCCTTTCTCCTCCCCATGCAGACACAGATTCAGCAAAGCAGCAGCCAGCTCAGCACCAGACCAGCCAGGGATGCTCAGCTCCCAGCTGGCCCCTTGAGTTCACATCCCTGCCAGGACATCACCTCAGCTTGTGCCTGTGCCTTGAAGCAACAGCAGTGGGATGGAGCAGGGAAGAACTACAGGCCAGTGGGGGTCAGCAGTGATAACAAAATTACCAATGGGAGAGGAGAGGAAAGTCACTGTGTTAGGAACCACAGCCAAACTCTCAGGTCACTCTGTTGTGGTAGCTACCCCATCCTGGGAATAGGCAGGGAGAAGATGGTAGCAGCTATAGCTGAGGCAGCATTACCATAAGCAAAGATGTGGTTACACGGATCCTTCCCATTCCCTTCCTAGGAAAAGGAGTAATAACTGCCGTGGTCCTGCTGAGCTCAAACAGCATGGGGAGCTGGTTCACCACTCCACAAGGCAGTGCCATTCTGTTGACAAACCTATCCCTGAGGAAGCTTAATCTTGGCCTCTTCACAGTGACGATAAGCCTCTCATAAAGCAAGATAAATAGCAGTGTCTGAGCAAAGGAAAGCCCTTAGCTATGAGCACTGGCAAGAGTGTACTTGCTGTCATGCTCACAGCCAAGGACAACACTGAGTGAGTCACTCTCCAGTGATTCCCAACCACATTCCAGTTAGGAAGCTCACAATGTCCGTTCTCAGAAGTCTCAGAAGCAATGAGAGGATGGAATCTGCCCAAGGGTGATTTGGCATCTCACACTCGCCTCTCCCAGAGGAGCTTCTTACTGCAGGGATCAAAATCTCAACCTAAGCAGAATGAACCCAAGTCCAAAGCAATACCACTGATAGCATGAACTGTGTCATTCTCTTTTTCTCTTCCCAAAATCCAACCAATTGACAGGGCCATATTCCTGGGAGATGCCAGCCCCAGCAAAGGGACTCTCCTTCCCGTAATTTATGATATCCCCAGTACTTATGGTGCAACCCTATAACTACTGGCAAGTTTTTCCTGATTTTAGGCCACCATAAAGATGAGTTATCTCCCCAAACCTGAGTAAGTAGGTCTGCTCTGACTTCCCGACTGTAAAACCACTCATATTCACATCTAAAGTTCATAGCAACTGACACATCTTGCTGCACATCACTCCTGCAGTAAGTGGAAATATTTATCCCTCTTCAAAACCAATCCATCTTATTTTCTGCAGTGCATGAAACACCAACAGCTCAACTAAACAAGAAAGGGAAGATGTTTTGGCTGTTGAGATACCCTCTAATGCTGCAGTAAGTCTTACTCTGCATAGAAAGGAAAAAACAAAAATAGATGTTGCAGGAAGAACAGACCGAATTCTCCCACTGAACAAGCATCAGCCTGGTTGTAAGAGCAGTCAGCAAAAGAATAATAAAGCAAAAAACCCCAAAACATTAATTCAGATAAGCAGGACAGCTCCTCAAGCCTCTGATGGAGTGAGAGCCCCACTGCAGCCCTTGCCTAAGGCTTAGATTCCATTAATAAAACATTTACAGAACATAAAAGGTCTGGGCTTGATTTACATCATCATCCCTGAGGCTGCCTGGAAAATGTGTTTAAGGTATGAGAACAAATCTGACCACGCTGAGTTTTATTGTCTCAGAGACAAGAACAATGACATCTATTTTTTCTAACGATCAAAAAATATCTCTGGTGTGCCCAAGATCATCACCACAGAAACGTGGTGGCATGATTCACATGATCGGAGTGCTGCAGTGGATGGCTACAGGCCCTTCAGAAGGGAGAGGCAAAGAAAAAGAGGTGGTGGGGTTGCACTGTATGTCAGGGAGTGCCTTCAATTCAGTGCTGTGAGTGAGAAGGCTGTGTGTTTGGGGGTGAAGATCGGGGGAAGGCCACCTAAGCTGATATCCTGGTAGAATGTTATAGACCTATATATGTCTATAATAGCTATAGACCACCTAGCCAGGATGAAGCTACAGATGAAATGTTCTCCAAACAATAGGGACAAGTTTCATGATTACTTGCCCTTATTCTCACAGGGGACTTGAACCTACCAGATGTCTGCTGGAATTACCACACAGGAGAGAAGAAACATTCCTGGAGGTTCATGGAGGGTGTGGAAGGTAACTCCCTAACCCAGCTGCTGAGTAAGCCAACTAGGGGAGACACCTGGCTAGATCTGCTGTTGGCAAATAGAGGACTGGTGGGTGATGTGATGGTTGGAGGCTGTCTTGGGCAAAGCAATCAAGAAATGATTGAATTTTCAATCCATGGAGAAATCAGGAAGAAGGTCAGCAAAACCTGCACCTCAGACTTCCAGAGAGCTGCCTTTGGCCTGTTTAGGATGCTGGTTGGTGGAATTCCTTGGAAAACATTACTGAAGGATAAAGGGGTCCAAGAAGGCTGGACACTCTTCAAGAATTAAATCCTTAAAGCGCAGGATCAGGCAGTCCCTATGTGCCAAAAATAAAACTGGTGGGGAAGAGACCAGCCTGGCAGAACAGAGAGACAGTGCTGGAACTCAAGAAAAGAAAGAGTTTATCACCTGTAGAAGGGACAGTTACCCCATGGAAAGTACAGGATGTTGTTAGGTTCTGCAGAGAAAAAGGTAGAAAGGCAAAGGCACAGACGGAACTAAAACTGGCCACTGCCATAAAAGATAATCAAAAAATACTTTTACAAATGTATTAGAATAAAAGGAGGGCCAAGGAGAACCTCCATCCTATGCTGGATACTAGGAGAAACCTAGGGACTGAGGACAACGGAAAGGCTGAGGTACTTAATGCTGCCTTTGCCTCAGTCTTTAAGAGTCACACTATCCCCAGGGTACTCAGTTCCCTGAGCTGGATGGCAGAAATGGGGAGCTAACTGAAGTCCCCATAATCCAGGAAGAAATGGCTAGATACCTCCTCCTCCACTTAGGTATACACAAGTCTATGGGGCCAGGTGGGTTCCATCCAAGAGTGCTGAAGGAGCTGGCAGAGGAACTCGCTAAGCCACTCTCCATCCTCTATCCACAGTCCTAGGTCAGTGTAGTGGGTAGGTCCCAGAGGACTGGAGGTTGGCCAATATGATGCCTCCACATAAAGCGGTGGCCTTGGCAGTGCTGGGAATGGTTGGACTGGATGAGCTTAAAGGTATTCTCCAATCCAGCTGATTATATGATTCTGTGACTAAATTTTGGGTAGCCTGGTCCTTTTAACCACCACTTTTTATCACAAAAAAGAGGGAATGGGAAAGCAGGAGACATCCCTTCAGCTGTTTAGTCTTTGCAGAGGACACACTGCAGGTGAGAGCTGCTGGGAATGCAGACACCCATAGACAGAGCTCGGATAAGCTCAGTTCAGGGGTTACCCTGACCTCACACCGGGGGCTGTGTCAAGCAGTGGGTCAGGGCTGCTCACCCTGCTCCCATCCGGCTCCACGCCACAGACAGCTCACTGTGAAAAAAGAGCCTTTAGGGGCCTGCATACCCACAGGGACCCCCAACCCCACAAAGCCTGTGCCACTGATGCCAGCTCCACTACGAAATGCTATGCCAGGGCACATGAACACTCTGGGATGGGGCCATGTTCACAGGGACACATGGCACAAAGTCTCACTCCCAAGTGCCCTCTGGAAAATAAAACCAAGGTCTGAATCCCATTACCAGCATTAAACTGGATCATAAAAACACACCAAAAGGAAACAGAAGGACAGCATGTTCCATGCTGGTAGAGATTAAGACACACTGCCTGCAGGGCTGGTGTGGCTCAGGGCCACCAGACCTCAGAGCCAGGACAAGCTGACTTCTGCACATGGCCAAATGCCCCAAACACACTAGACCTTCCAGAGTCTTGCAAGCATTGCAGTGCTGCAGTTCTGCAGTTCTGCATCCAGCTCTGGGGCCCCCAACATAAAAGGAATGTGTGGCTGTTGCAGCAAGTCCAGAGGAGGCCATGGAGATGCTGTGAGGGCTGGAGCAGCTCTGCTCTGGAGCCAGGCTGAGAGAGCTGGGCTGGGGCAGCCTGGAGAAGAAGAGGCTCCGGGGAGAGCTTTCCTTTCCTTGCTACAGACAGGCACAGGGCAGATCTGCCGGCTGCTCATTGGCCCAGCAGGCTAGAAGATCAAGAAACCAGTTAGTTAAAACTCTTAACTGCAGCCCTGACCTAGACTCCTGTGCCTCTGGGATTCAGGGGTCCTCTTCCTCCTCACCGCAGTACCCTCAAGCAAGAGGCTACAAGCACCATCCCAGCAGGTTCCCTGCCAAAACCCACTGGTTACATCTGGGAGGCTGCTGTGGTACTGGCTGGCCGCTCACACCCTCCTCGGCTGGGCTGCAGATGTAAGCATGGCTGCTGGATCCCTGGTTGGACCAGTGTGGCCCTCAGGTTTCCTCTCACTCTGCCCATCACTGCTCAGCCCCATCAGTGGAGTCTGACATGGCAGAGAAGCTCCCTGTGACCCTGTCACTTCTGTTTCTGCTTTTGCTTGGAAATGTTTACTCCCCTGCCCACATAACCCCACATCTTCACTAGAATTTTTAGGTTAAGGCTGTGCAGATGCTTGCGACAATTCAGCAACTGTCTCTCTGACCATAGCTGTTTTCTTCAGGCTTCCTTTTTTAACGATGATTACTTTTTAACAGTACTGTTTTATTTCCCAAGGAAAGAGGGAAGACACATCCGAACCTTTGTAAACAAATAGAGCACACACAGGATACCCATGTACAACATGTGGTCCCCTTCCTGTGGAGGGGAGCACAGCTCACCCCAAGGCACCACCTCCTGCATCAAGGCCATCTTTCATATGCCTATGGGGTGACCAGGGAAAGACACCAACATATACCAAGCTCAAAAAAAATGGATGCTGGGCTTTCCAGGCTTATTCCACACCACCCATCTTCTCTGTTCCCACATTCCATCTCCTTCTGCACCACACATGGCACAGTCTGGACAGGGCTCCACACTTACATGAGACCTGCCTCTGCATCCATCAGTGGTCTGAAAGATTGTGTGTAGCTCCCTATTCCAGCAGCAACACAGTCCCCTTTGCAGGGACTTTACCTCTTAAATCTGGGGCCCCCAGCACAAAAGGAAAGTGGAGCTGTTGGGGGTGTCCAAAGGAGGCCATGGAGATGCTGCGAGGGCTGGAGCAGCTCTGCTCTGGAGCCAGGCTGAGAGAGCTGGGCTGGGGCAGCCTGGAGAAGAGAAGGCTCCTGAAGGGGAGACCTTAGAGCAGCTCCAGTGCCTAAAGGGGCTGCAGGAAAGCTGGAGAGGGGCTTGGGACAAGGGCCTGTAGGGACAGGCCAAGGGGAATGGCTTGAACCTGCCAGAGGGGAGACTGAGCTGAGCTCTTAGGCAGAAGCTCTTCCCTGTGAGGGTGCTGAGGCGCTGGCACAGGGTGCCCAGAGAAGCTGTGGCTGCCCCATCCCTGGCAGTGTTCAAGGCCAGGTTGGACACAGGGGCTTGGAGCAAGCTGCTCCAGTGGAAGGGGTCCCTGCCTGTGGCAGGGGTTGGAACTGGAGGAGCTCTGAGGTCCCTTCCAACCCAAACCATTCCAGTATTTATTCTATGATTACATCCACCCGCGGGGCACGCCGTTATCCCCGGTCCTGCCAATCCCGTGCTCTCCAGCCTCAGCCTCTATGTTTAACAGCTAACAGCGGAAATTCAATGTCACAGCCCTAGAGTGCCCCCTCAGCCCCTGCCGTGCACCGGGATGCGGCTGCCCGTGCCTGGGGCCAGGTGACACTGCCATAAGCCCAGATCTCCCCCCACCGCCGCTCCACTGTCCCCGGTCTGCGCCCGCACGGAGCCCCCAGCCCCGCACCAGGGCCGGATTCGGCCCGTTCGGCCGCGCTCTGCTAGGATTTTAGGGCAAAACTCGGTATTTCTGGCACCGCATGGCGGACATGCCGCCCTGGGGTACCCTTCGGAGCGGCGCTGGCACAGACGCCCTGTGGTCTCCGCCCCGGCTGACGGGCTTGGACCGGGAGGACCCTCCAAGGGCCCGGGCCCAAGGCCAAGCTTAGGCCCCTCTCCGGGACCACAGCCCCGCTCACCGCTCACCTTCCGCTTCCCAACGCTCCAGCACGGCGGGGCCGCTGCGACGGGCGCTGCCCAGCAGCCGGGCGGGGAGCGGCTCCATCCGGCCGTCCAGGCACTCCGCTGGCCCCCGCTGGCGGGCCCCGGCCGCCGCCGCCATGCGGCAGTGCTCTCCCAGCCCAGGCGGCAAAGCGGCCAGCAGTGCCCCGCGCTGCTCCGGGCCCAGTTCGGCCCAGAACCGCAGCAGGTGGCTCTGCCCGCACCGCGCCAGCCGCTCCTGCACCTCCTCGGGCGGCCCCATGCAACCGGCCCCTACCCGCCGGATCGAGCGAGTACAAGCGGCTACAGGGAGAGCGGCGGGACCGCCCCGCCAGGGCCCCGCCCCGCCCCGCCGAGCAGCTCCCTCCTCTCCGGGCCCCCTTGAGGACCCCGGCGTGCTCTGCCTTCTGCTGCCTTGTGGCCTGCTCCGGCCGGGGGGGCCTTCCCTGCATCCCTGTGTCCAGCTCTGGGAACGTGGAGCTGCTGGAACGAGGCCAGAGGAGGCCAAAAAGATGCTGCGAGCGCTGAAGCAGCGCTGCTCTGGGTGCAGAAAGTTGAAGTCATAAAATTCCAGACTGTTTGGGTTGAAAGGGACCTCAAAGCTCCTCCAGCTCCAACCCCTGCCACGGGCAGGGACACCTTCCACTGGAGCAGCTTGCTCCAAGCCCCTGTGTCCAACCTGGCCTTGAGCACTGCCAGGGATGGGGCAGCCACAGCTTCTCTGGGCACCCTGTGCCAGCGCCTCAGCACCCTCACAGGGAAGAGCTTCTGCCTAAGAGCTCAGCTCAGTCTCCCCTCGGGCAGGTTCAAGCCATTCCCCTTGGCCTGTCCCTACTGTAACTGTTCAGTCACCCCCAGTACAGGTTTGTCCTGCTGCACAGCCCCCTGAGCTGGTTCCAGAACCCACTGCATCCATGTGGGTAGAAATTTTCTTCTGTAAAGCACTGCAAATAGCAGCAGGTGGGATCAAATACACGAGGCAGGACAACCTGAGGGAACATGAAGGAGGTACAAAACTGAAACATGCAGGTGGAACAGGAAAGACATTCATCCTTAAAAAAGCTCCAGCAGCCTGAAAGCAGATAGACAGCAAACCGTGCTCTGTCAGGTGTAAGAAATTCCACCAGGAGAGAGGCAGAGCTGCCTGTGTTTAGGGCCCTACATCAGTCTTCCAGCTGTGGCAGGACTGTTCCTAAACACTGCCTTGAGGCACTCCTGCAAGATGCCTTCAGTAGCAGCAAAGCAAGACTTAATAGGACAGAGCAGTTGCTGATAGATTCTAACTGGAGGCCTTGCAGCATCTGTCACACTTTGATTTAAACCCCAGATGATTCCCTACACTTAAACACATTGTGTGAGACTCCATCAGCAGAAGGGCAGGAAGGTGACACTGCACAGGAGTGACTGACATTTCCTACCAACACAAGTCCTTGCTTTGCGGATCAGGCATGTTGCAGTGAGCAAACAGAACCCCTACCCTCTGGACAGCTGATTTCAGCTTCTCCCAGCCCTCGTGACAGGCTGGAAGCCACTGGGCAGCCACCACACTTCCTGCTCGAGGCCCTTTGCAGGGAAAAACAGTCAGGAGGAAAGAAAAGCAACTTTGTGAGAAGCAGCTGGCCCCCTCCAGAGCAAACAGAGCAGATCCTCAGAGGCCCCGCAAGCAGCAAGGTGGAAAATGAGATGTCAGTGCAGAGCTGGGAAGATCAAATAAGATAGGCACCCTCCAAGGGAAGATCTGCTGTGTCTCCCCTATCACATGGCCCTTGCCACTTTCAGCCTCTGCCCAAAGGTTTCCTGGGTACAGATGTGTTTCTGGGTTAATATTTTGGTACCCTACTGGAAATGATTCCCGGCACTCCTTGGCTCTGGGGCTGAAAGAAGAGGTTAACAGCAATTGTGCTGAATGAATTGGACAGTTGTGGGGAGCACCAGAACTTGGCATCTGGACTGCTGTGTGCACAGCTCCTGGTCTGGTCTTAATCAAGCCCTGACTAACTGTTCCTGGGTATGGTCTGGTAACCTGCACTGCCCGAGGACCAGCTCATTTTGGATGCAGCACTGTTGAGACTGTCAGTACAATGCACAGAGGAGGGCTGTGCTGTCCTGTGCTGGCTGGTCCAGCTGCCAGGCAGCAGCAAGCATGCACAGAGCACACAGACATGCAGCTGGTTCCCCATCAGACCTTGCTCTCCCCCAGAAGAAAGCAGCAGCAGAGGCTCACAACACAGAACCCCAAACTAGTTTGAGTGGGAAGGCACCTTAAATCTCATTCACTTCCAACCCTGCCACGGGCAGGGACCCCTTCCACTGGAGCAGCTTGCTCCAAGCCCCTGTGTCCAACCTGGACTTGAGCACTGCCAGGGATGGGGCAGCCACAGCTTCTCTGGGCACCCTGTGCCAGTGCCTCAGCACCCTCACAGGGAAGAGCTTCTGCCTAAGAGCTCAGCTCAGTCTCCCCTCGGGCAGGTTCAAGCCATTCTCCTTGGCCTGTCCCTTGAACAAGAGACATTAAGGTCATATTGAATTCCTGGCTGTTCCAGCAAGTCCAGATGTGTGAGGAACCTAAATAAAAACTCGCTTTCCTGCAGATTTATCTTTTGCTGAGCAGAACAGCCCGTGTGCTGATGCTACCAGAGCTGAGCAGCATCACATTCACTGCCTTGTTTCTGGAGCAGAAAGGGGAGGGCTGATGCACTGGTTCCTTCCCCCTGTATCCTGATCAGGTGTGAACCTGTTCAGTCAGACACGACTATGCCAAGCAGAGATCTCAAAACAGGTAGGACAGGTCCTTGAAATTTATGGAAATAAATGGTTTGAAGACAAGCAGGCAAGGGGAGACTGAGCTGAGCTCTTAGGCAGAAGCTCTTCCCTGTGAGGGTGCTGAGGCGCTGGCACAGGGTGCCCAGAGAAGCTGTGGCTGCTCCATCCCTGGCAGTGTTCAAGGCCAGGTTGGACACAGGGGCTTGGAGCAAGCTGCTCCAGTGGAAGGGGTCCCTGCCCGTGGCAGGGGTTGGAGCTGGAGGAGTTTAAGGTGCCTTCAACCCAGATCAGTCTGAGATTCTGTGATTCTATGTAAGGTATTCAGGTATCTCTGCTTAAGAAGAGAACTGCTTTCCTTTCGGCAAGGTTACAGTGTCTTTGAGGTGCAAAACCCCAGAAAGCTCAGGAGGGACCTTATCACTCCCTACAACTATGTGAAAGGAGGATGGAGCCAGGAGGGGTGTGGTCTCTACTAGCAAGGAACAAGGGATGGGACAAGAGGAAATGGCCTCAAGCTGCACCAGGGCAGGTTTAGATGGAGCTGACGAACAATTCCTGCCCCAGAGGGTGCTCAGGCATTGGAACAGGCTGCCCAGGGCAGGGCTGCAGGCACCGTCCCTGCAAGTGTTCACACAGCGTGGAAATGAGGCCTCAGTGCCATGGGTTAGTGGTGGCCTTGGCAGTGCTGGGGAATGATTGGACTGGATGATCTCAAAGGTTTTTCCAACCTCGTTGATTCTGTGATTCTATTTATTGCCACCGGCAGCAGAAGCACTCGCTGCAGTCGGGCGCGGGCAGTGGTACCCGCAGTTCTGCCGGTCAACGGGAGCAGCGGTGCGGTTCTGCCGGGCGGGGAAAGGGGGCTTGATCGGGGCTGAGGGCCAGGCAGGGGTTGGTCCTGGCGGGTCCCGGAGCCGGCACCGGGATGGGGGAGCGGGGCCTCCCCAGCTTAGATCCTCCCCGATGGAGCGTGGAGCGGGCACCGCGCGGAACTCAAAACCTTCGTCCTCCCTCTCAGCCAATGGCCAGCACGACCGGCCGCCACCAGCCAATGAGAGCGCGGGACCTAACGCCACCAACCAATAGGAGCGCGGGGGCCGGAGAGGCGAGTAACGCTCGGGAGCCGCGGCGGCGGTGGCGATGGCCCTGGAGCGCGGAGACCGGCCGCTCCCCGCCGGCACCGAGGGTCTTCCCCGGGCGTTCTTGCAGAGCCTGCGCACCCTCTTCGACATCCTGGATGACCGGCGGCGCGGCTACGTGCACCTGCGGGAGATCGAGTCCCGCTGGCGGGGAGCGGAAGCCCGGGAGCTGCCCGCCGGGGTGATGGAGGGGCTGCGGCGGGCGGCACCGGCCAGCGGGTACCTCACTTTCGAGAGGTTCGTCCTGGGGCTGCGCGCTTCCCTGCCCGGGACTGACCCCCCGGCGGATGGCGGCGGCCGGCGGAGCGAGGAGAAGCCGCCGAGCCCACGCTGTGCCGAGGAGCGGCGCCGGAAGAGCAACGGGCAGCGGGAGCCCGGCCAGCACCGCGGCCGAGGTGAGTGGGGACCGGGGGAGGCGGCTGTGACACTGAGGCTCCTGCGGAGCCTGAGCATCACCTCTTACCCGCGGGCCGGGTGCCGAACTCCTCAGAAGTTACCGGTGATTCCGACCTGGGCTCCGGTGCCGTTCCGCCTGCCTCGGGTTCCTGCTGCCTTCCCTTCGCAGCCCTCCTCACGCGGGCCTGTCTGTTTATAGCAGTGACAGGAAGACTTAAGGGCTTTATCATAACGTGTTCGCAGTTGTCCCTGGCGTAGTGGCTGTTGGTGACCTTTTGGTGCTGCCGATGGGCATCTCGGAGTGTCGCCTGCGTCAGCAGGAGCCCCAGTCCCGGCGCACCGTGAGCTCGAGTGGGTGCTGTGCCGTGCCCTCAAACACTGGGTTCACCATTTCATCTGTGTTTGGGACCAAAAAGATAGGAAAGCCTGATCCAGCTTTTTTGTTTCAATAATACCGCAGCACTGATTCTGAGAACAAATAATTAAGTGACAACTAAATGGGAAAGCAGCATCAGAGAGATCACAGAATGGTTTGGGTTGAAAGGGACTTTCAAAGGTCCTCTAGTCCAGCACCCCTGCAGTGAGCAGGGACATCTTCAACTACATCAGGTTTCTCAGAACCACATCCAGCCTGGCCTGGGATGTCTCCAGGGATGGGGCATCCACCACCTCTCTGGGCAGCCTGTGCCAGTGTTGCACCATTCAGTCTTTCCTTATAAAGAATTTCGTCTTCACATCCAGCCTGAATCTCCCAATTTTAGTTTAAACCCATCACCCCTCATCCTGTCGCAACAGGCCCTGCTAAAAGGTCTCTCCCCATCTTTATTATAGGCCCCTTTAAAGTATGGAAAGGCCACAGTAAAGTCTCCCCTTATTGTGCTTTGCTGTCCCCCAGTGGTGTCCTGGTGGCCAGGCTCTGCAGAGGCCACCTGAGGTCCCTGTGAGCTCATGGGGTCCCTGTGCTGGGTCTGCCACCCCCAGTGGGACCCTGACCCTGGGAAGGGGCAGGTGATTTCACTGGCATCTTGGTTTGTTGCTAGTCAGTAGGCGATGTAATCAGGAAACCAGGCTCTGGGTTTATCTGATGTAGGTAATAATTCTTTATCTAGATAGAATCATGGAATCCCAGACTGGTTTGGGTTGGAAGGAACCTTTAAGCTCATGAAGTTCCAACCCCTGCCACAGGCAGGGACACCTTCCACTGGAGCAGCTTGCTCCAAGCCCCTGTGTCCAACCTGGCCTTGAACACTGCCAGGGATGGGGCAGCCACAGCTTCTCTGGGCACCCTGTGCCAGCGCCTCAGCACCCTCACAGGGAAGAGCTTCTGCCTAAGAGCTCAGCTCAGTCTCCCCTTGGGCAGGTTCAAGCCATTCCCCTTGGCCTGTCCCTACAGGCCCATGATCTGTGAAGTGCTTTGAGATCTACAGACATGAAGGTCTGTGTGAGGACCTGGTGTTTGTTATTTCAACACTGGAGCGCAATGACTGCCTCAACCTTGGGAAAGTTAGGCTGATTTGCCTTTGCTTCTCACCTGCTCCCTCCCAGTCCTTTCTTCTGTTGGGTGGAGAAGAAACTTTTAACTTGGCTGCGGTTCTCTGCTTTCCATTTTGCCCCCAGACTAATCACTGGAGCTTCGTCTAGGGCAATATTATTAAGCAGGCTGGTTCTCCTGTTGTCAACAGAGTAAATCTGGAAAAACCTGAACAAAAATCCTGCAAGGTAAATAAAAAGCAAATGGAAAGCTCTGCCCTGGAAAGGAATGAGCAGGTGATTACAGCAGCTTCATGGTTGCTGAGGATCTTCCCACTATAAGCTTATGTTATACTGATGTCTGGAGCCTGCAGATAGGGTTTGTGCCACAGCCTTTGCTGCCAGCTTCCTGCAGCACAGGGCCCTAGTCTGGCAAAAGGCTGGAATCTCACTTTGATTCAGCAGCTTAGCAAACGTCATAACTCAGTGATTCTGTTTCTTTTAGCTCCGGATCCTGCACAGCTGCCCAGTGCTCCCTCCTACTGTCGAGGGTTTCCCAAGGTGTGGATGAATGGGTAGATATTCTCCTCACCAGGCTGCAAGGCTGAGTGCTGCTGTGGCAGGACACAGCTCTTGCTGAGGAGAAATGTGCTGAGAGCTGCCTGTGGATCCCGAAATACCAGTCTCCACTGAGGTTATATCATTTGGGGTTGAGGCTGCTCTGAGCCTTCAGCTGCCTGAGGTAGTTTCTGTAAGAACCAAACCAAGGGCAGCGAGATGGTGGATCAGTGCTCATCAACTACACAGTCTGAAGGAAGTCTCCCAGTCTGCATTTTGGGGGAAGGAAGTGCTCACAGGATGCCACCCCAGCTCTGTCTTTTGGTCCAGGGACATCTGCCTGCATCAGAGGTGATTTGGATGGACCCACAGCAAGATGACAGAGGTTGGGGCTGTCATCAGCCCAGCAGTGCTGGGGCAGCCCATGAACCACTGCTGGCCACCAGCCATGGTCTCTGGGGAGCCAACAGCATCTGCCAGGATGGTGAGGCTGATGCTGGAGAAGTTGCTTGGCATGAAAGTCACTGTGATGGCTTCCCTGCTACTGGTGGCCTGTCACAGCAGCATCTTAGTGTCTTGGTGTTGGGGTCTTTACTGTTGTTGTTCCATTGTGAGCTGAGACCTGAGGAAGTTCAGATACAGATTAGGATGTGCCTTCCCAGGATGTCTGTGGTGGCCTGGGTGCTGCTGCCTCCTCCCTACACAGCACTGGCCCTCACTGCTGGGGTGGGCTGGCTCTGTCAGCTGCCTGGAGTGTCTTTGGCCCCTGCAGGCAGGAGGGGATGTTTTGTAGGGAGCAGTTACTGTCTATTGCCAAGGAGAGGTGTGTAATGTGTAAATGACCATGAGGTGTCTGCTCAGTCCTGGGCACTTGCTTTGGCTGGAGAATGCTGGGCCTGTGCCCTGCAGTGGCAGAGGCCGTATCTTGTGACAGAATCGCATCCACCCATGGTGAGCTGGAACTGCTCTTTGCCAAAGATGAAACTATCTCAGTTCATTATCAGGGGTCCTGGTTTAGCCACTACGTTGTCAGCTCCGGTACACAGAGCTCAGTTGTTTGACCAGGGAGCACCTTCTTATTGCAGGTTCAGCTCAGCTCAACCTGCTGCTTCCAATTAACAGCCATGAAAACCTACTTAACATGTTTCCCAAAGGTGTTCCTAGCTTTGCTTTGGGATTCTGCCTGTTGAACCTAGCTCTAGTTTTGGGGCTGTTCCTCAGCTTCCCAAACTGGATGTGCTACAGGTCTGCTAGGAGAGCATGTGTGTATTTGCACTGGTCTTGCTAGGTAGATACGGGGGTATGAAACAAAACAAAACAGATGAATGGGTGACAGTGAAGACTTTGTTTATTGACATGCTGGAGACCTGTCTATGATGATGCTGTTGCTGGTAGGAGAAGCAGGATGCCATGGTGAACCAGAGGAGGATTTTTCCCATGCCACAGTAGCTTCTTTCCTCAGTGACACAACACGACAGGCTGAGCAGGGCGCTTGTGTATCATGGCCTGTTGCCCCCCAAGCTGGGGTCCAACTCCTCTTGCTGACACTGGCAGTACAGGCAGCCCCAGTATGGTGCAGCTCTCCTAGACCTCATTGCCTTCAAAGTGAAGGAGAGTGGCTCCTGCTCCCAATGCTGTGCTTTCCTGCTCTGTACCCCTCTTTCATTGTGTCCATGTGCTTGGCTGAGGAGCCCTGTGGAGCTGTGGGCTGGGGGTGCTATAGCCAGAGAATGCTACTTGCCCTGTCCTGGCAGCTTCTGTGCTCATGCAGCAGAGAACACACTGGACCTGTGCCTGGTGGTGCTGGTGCCTGGGAGCCTGCATGGGGGCGAAGATGTGGCGATGGGTAAGGGTGTCAGGGAGATAGGTGGGCAGCAGGCCTGAGGAGGAGGTGTGCTCCCTGGCTGTCTCTGCCTCCCTGCTGATCTTGTGCCATGGCCAGGCTGGGAAAGAGACTCTCAAGGAGAGGTGTCTGCAGCAGCAAGGGCTGGATACAGGACAGGGTCTGCCTGGAGCTGGCACAAAGGGAGGTGGAGCACTCGCTGCCCAGGCATGTCGAGATGGTGCTGGCTGCTCTGTGGCTGCCCTGGTGCTGCAGTTTGGGGCGGTGCTTGGCCAGAACCAGGCTCTGAGCTGGCCTTGGCCATGCTGCAGGGCTTTGTTCCTGGTGAGTTCTCCAGGGTGCGTGATGTGGGGCTTGTACTGACTCTGCTGCAGGTGCCCAGACAATACCTGCTTGGGCAAACAGGCAACATGGGCAGGAGGTGGCTGATCTAGCCTGAAAAGTGCTAGTATGAAAACCTGCAGAAAGGTCATGCCTGGATTTGCACCAGTGTCATGTTTGTAAGAGATCAGTCTCTTGCAGGGTGGGATGCTGGGATTTGAATAACATTTTGGAAAACCTACAGCCTGATCTACTCATGGTTAGGCCACAGGCACAGGGTTTGGGGAGAGAACGTCTGCATGGCCAAGCCCATCACCAAGCAGGAGATGCCTTCAGGAGTCAGGCTCTGGGCAGAGCCTGTGCCACTGAATGGGATCCAGGGGTCTCATGAAGACAGGACAAGGGTAGCCTGTGTCACTATTGGTTTAGTTGCCTGTGCTGGGACTGAGCACTGCCTGGAAGCTGTCTGCTTTCTGCAGATGACCAAGGTGTGTTGCCAGCCTGGCACTGCCAAATAAGTTGCTGCTGAAGCCTGCTCTGCCTGCAAGCAGGCACCTGGTCTGGTGCTTTGCTCAGCTGCTCCCTGTCATGTCTGCAAGACCATGCTGCAGATAGCAGCTGGTGGCCTTATGCTTTCCTTTGTTACAGGTGGTGATGCTAAAGCTGCTGGGCAGTCCCAGGGAGACAGTGGCCATCCAGGGGCTGGGGATGCTCGGAGGCATCAGAGAGGACGTGCAGAACATCGGAGACACACCATCACCAACGGTGTGGACTTCAGCATGGTAAGGAGACAGTCCTGCCACGGGCTCCAGTGAAGGGGACCTTGGTCATATCATAGAATCCCAGACTGGTTCAGGTTGAAGGGACCTTAAAGCTCATCCAGCTCCAACCCCTGCCACAGGCAGGGACCCCTTCCACTGGAGCAGCTTGCTCCAAGCCCCTGTGTCCAACCTGGCCTTGAGCACTGCCAGGGATGGGGCAGCCACAGCTTCTCTGGGCACCCTGTGCCAGCGCCTCAGCACCCTCACAGACCTTGGGGAAGTCCTGGTCCCTGTGGAAAGGGGGGTCACGGGGTCCCTCACCACTGACACCAGCTCTGGGCTGTGGCTCCCCACTGCCCAATCCTGCATGGGTGTTGGGCAGATCCTGATACTCTGCATACAAAGCTCTGTTGATGTACATGGAGGTCCTGCTGTTACTTCTGAGGTGCTTTCCATCCTGAATCATGCCAGACAGAGCAGAGGCATGTGTTCCCCTACTTTCTCTGGAGTGAGGTCAGTCCATGGAGCCAGCATTTGACTGCAGAGGTGCCTATCAGTGGGCAAAATCCTGGGAAGGGAAAAGCAAACATGTAGGTGTAGGAGCAGGTGGATCTCTGGGCCCCTCAAGTACTCAGTGAAGGTCAGTATGCTCTGTGCTGGGAAGTGGTGGTGCTGGGCTGGGTCTCCCACCGCTTGTGCTCTGAAGGTTGGAGCTCAAGCATGCAGATTCTCATGGCTCCTGAGAGGTTGTTTGCCAGTAATGCAGAACAATCAGCACTGAGTTTAGCTGGGCAGCCCAGGATGGAGGGATCTGCCTTCCTCTCCATGCGTGTGTGGAGAGGCTTGGATCAGAATCCCTGGATGAAGGGATCTGCAGTGCTCTGAAACGGGATGGAAGAGCTGCCTGGGCATGTTGTCCACAAGCTCAAGCTGATTTTCCCTGAGATGAGAGCCAGGGCCCAGCCTGCAGGATGAGTGCGTGACTGGGGGCATGAGCTCTGGCTGGTGTCAGAGCTGCTGCTCTCACCTCTGCGCTTCCACTCCTTGCACCCTGCTGTCACCCTGAGCCCAGTGGGGCTGACCACTGGCTTGGGCAGCATTGATTACAGCCTGGCCTGGCCTTGGGGGACATAACGTGCTGTGGAGCCTGGCCTGAGGAGAAAGGGCTTGTGCACACTCATGGTTTGTTGGGCCTGCAGCCATGCAAAGGGTTGGGGTGCTCTTGGGCTGAGGAGGTCTCTAATGAGAGGCCCTGGCAAGGAGTTAAGTAGGTGTGTGTGTATCTGGGATGGGACTCTTTGGTTCTCTGGGTTTTGATGGCTGGAAGTTGCTGTTTTGGATAGTGGAAGGTCCCTCTTTTCCCTGTGAGTACAGCTCCAGGCAGGAGCCCACCACTGCCATGAGCTCTGGCTTGCCTGTTTCCCCAGGCTGTTGGGGAAGCAGTAGGAAGGAGTCCCTCTGCCTTTCTTCCCGATGCTGGAGGATGATGGGCCCCAGAAGACACAAGGCTCTCAGCTGTGATTAGGCTGATCTGTCTAGTGCCTAATGGGGGTTGGGAATACCGGTATCCATCCAGCACTCTTAGGTGCACCAGGGTTGGTTCATCCCAAGCAGCAGCAGCAGAGGTGTGGGGCTGCACTGTAGCCCAGGACCCTTTGCACCACCACTGCTGGTGTCTGCTTAGCTGCTGTTCTCAGCCAGTCCATCATTGATCGGCCTCATTTCGCCATGGCCACAGGGGTGGCTGGATGAGATGTTCTGCATGAGGCTGAGCGCTTTCATTTGTCTGCAGCCCAGAATACAGCACTGTCCCCTCCCCTCTTACCCTGGGCAGCAGCAGCCAAGTGCAGCGCTTTGTATTCCTCCTGCCCCAGAAGCTGCCACTGCCCCAGAGCTTCCCATCCTTAGAGAGATGCCCTCTGTCCCTGGTGATGTTTCATTGCTCTATGGGATGCTGCCTCTTCCTTCAGTCTCCAAGCTGGCCAGCAAGCCTGGTGGGACTGGAGCAGGCCTGGGGGTGGCTGCTTGCAGCCCAAGCTGGTTGAGAGTCCTTGCCACATACAGCGCCTTCTTCATGCCCCTCAGCAACAGCCTGCATAGCACCAAGGCTCTGTGCTTCCTCCTCTGGATATGTCCCCTTTGGTCAGTCTGTCCATCCAGGTGGGGGGAGGCTGGTGTGGGGCACTTGAGGGGCTTCAGGGCTGGCACTGGGGTTGGGAAGTGCTAGTGGCCTGAGGAAGGTCTTGGTGTGGTCTCACATGTCTCCAGGGTAGGAATCTTTTACAAGGGCCTGTAGGGACAGGCCAAGGGGAATGGCTTGAACCTGCCTGAGGGGAGACTGAGCTGAGCTCTTAGGCAGAAGCTCTTCCCTGTGAGGGTGCTGAGGCGCTGGCACAGGGTGCCCAGAGAAGCTGTGGCTGCCCCATCCCTGGCAGTGCTCAAGGGCAGGTTGGACACAGGGGCTTGGAGCAAGCTGCTCCAGTGGAAGGGGTCCCTGCCCCTGGTAGGGGATTGGAACTGGATGGGCTTTAAGGTCCCGTCCAGCTCTTCACCATTCTATGTTTCTATGATCTGTTCGGGGCCACTTCTGAGCTGAATCATCCCTCTCAAGATGCTGTCCAAAGCAGCAAGAGAGGTTCCTGAGCATCCAGCAGCTTCTGGGTGATCGAAGCCCCACTGGTGCCTGGAGGAGGTTCTCCTGGAGCCCAGTCTGTGCTATGGGCAGTGGAAGCCAGGCTGTGTTGTGGCAGAGGATGCAGCAGAGGCAGCAAGGCAGACAGCTCCCCATGCTCTTGGCATGGAGACATCGGGGCAGGGGCCAGTGGGGCAGCATTGCTCAGGGGAAGGGGAGCAGGAGCCCTGGGCTCACTGGGTGATGGCTGATGAAAGGGTTCCTGCACTCTGTTTCCCAGGATGTCCCTTCTTGTCCCACCACCTATACAGTTGCCGGTGGCAGCACAGTGCTGAGGGGCAGCAGAACAAAGTGGCAGTGGAGCAGGGTCCCTGCGCCCCCTGTGGCACAGACCCCAGCTCTTGGTGGAGGAGCTGGGCTGCCTGTCCTACAGCAGCCTTGGCTGCAGGCTGCGCCTGCTCTGCATGTCCCAGGGGCTTGTCTGTGGACAGGAGCCCCAGACACCAAGCAGCAGCTCTCTGGGTGTATGAAAGTCCCCGCATCCCTCTCCAGGTGATGCTTGTGCTTGAACCTGAAAGACCAGCAGAGATGCTCGGCAGAAAGGCATGCTGTGCTCTGCTCAGAGGTACCTGCGGGGTAGAGTGTAGCTTCCAGTCTGCACATCTAGCTTGGCTCTTTACTGCTCACCCAAAGCCAGGTGTGTTTGTGCTGCTGGCTGAGGTTCACTGTTGGGAAGTGGCTGTAGGCCCTGCTCTTGTGTCACTGGATAAATATGAGGTGGAGAAACCTGCTTCGTCAGTGGGGAGCAAGAGGGTAGAGATGGCCTGATTGTTCTTCACCTGCCTCAGTTGTTCTTCCAAACCAGAGAACTCTTCTTCTGAAGCAGCACTGGGTAGCAGCCATCAGCCCACTCCTCTATAGTCTTTCATGGGGAAAGGAGCTGAGACTGTATCCTCATCCCTCTGTGCCTTATGAAGAAACTAGCTCCTGGGGCTTGGTGGGAACAGGGTGCCACATCTGCATCCTCTGTCATGCAGCTGAAGCACATGAAGGAGCTGGAACAGGAGAAGGATTTCCTGCTGCAGGGTCTGGAGCTGGTCGAGTGTGCCTGGGAGTGGTACCACCAGCACATCCAGTTCATGCAGGAACGCCAGAGGCTTCTGGGGAAGAACAAAACCAGTGTGGTGAGTAGGGGACTTGTTCTTGAGGCACTCACTTGCTTGGGAGGGTTTGGGGCTGCTCTGTGGGTTTGGAGAAGTGGGCTGGGACTTGGCTGGACCTGGAGCCAGCTCCATAGTAACCCCCAGCCTCTTCTTCCTCCCCATCTCCCAGGACTTTCCTCCTGAGGGCAGCCAAAGCCACTTGGGGCGCCTGGTCCCCAAGCTGCAGGAAGTAAACCGCTGCCTGGGTGACCTCCTGTCCACTGCTGGCAAGGTGAGAGCACCACATCAGCACCTTGTGGTTGGCTGTGTGAGCCTGGGGCCCGTCCTGTGTGATGGGTCCTGAGCTCGTGTCCCTTTTGTCGTTGTCCTCCCAGTATCCTTGTCCTCCCCTGCTGTGGTGGCTGGGCTGACATCGGGGCTGCCTCCTGGGCTCTGGGGAGGTGACTTGGCTCTGTGGGCAAGGGAGGGATGGGGATGGCCCAGAGAACAGCACAGCCAGGCCCCAGCTGGGCTGAGGATGCTCAAGGTATATGGGGGGCTAAAGCAAATCCAAAAGAAGGTGCGGACATTAAGTCAATAAGGAAACAATCCTGCTGAGCTGGCTGTCCCACTGGGCTCCTGGCAGAAACACTTCCCATGTGTTCCTGCCTGCCTGACATCCTGTGCTGGGATCTTAGTTCTGTGCTGGGCTTCTCTCAGTTCCCTGTGTGCCACAGAAACAGATTCTGGCTTTGGAGAAGGGCTGGGGTGGGCCCCCGGGAAGGAGACTCGGTGTCTCATCCCTTCCCTTCATCTTTTCTGCAGCCAGCAAACCCCTCCTCAGCTCTGAGCAGGCTGGTCCCTTTGGTGTCCCCAGCCTCAGCAGGCTCCCAGCAAGCCATCAACATGCTGAAGGAGCAAAACCGGCTTCTCACCAAGGTGAGGGATGAGAAAGGGAAGGAGATTCCATGGAGGGGGGGCTGGGAGAGGAGGGGGGAATGAGATGGAGTGACAGAAGGAATACAAGGCAGTGGAAAGTGCTCCTTCAGCTTGGCCCACCTTGGCCATCTCAGAGAAGGGCATGTGGGTTGCACATGGAGACCCTCTGTCATGCAGCTGTGTCCAGCTGTTTGCTGGGTGACGGTCCATGGGCAGGAATGGAATAAATGGAGGCCACAGAGAGCGCAGATGCTGCAGCCATTGTCTGTGAGCAGGGCTGCTGGGGAAGTCGGGGCCATGCTCACTGCTGGGGTTCCCATCCCAGCACCTGCAGCACAGCCGATGGTGGTGCTCTCCTCCTGAGCAGCGTTTTCCTCTGTCCCACGCAGGAGGTGACTGACAAGAGCGAGCGCATCACCCAGTTGGAGCAGGAGAAATCTGCCCTGATCAAGCAGCTCTTTGAGGCTCGGGCCCGCAATAACCATGAGACAAGCCAGCTGGACTCCACCTTCATCTAGCACCCAGCTCCCACCTCCCTGGCCTCAAGCTTTCCTGGGGCTCTCATGAGACTTCTGCCCAAACTCACCACATCCGTTGCTCTAGGTGTTTTATCCTGAGGTCTGGAACTGCTGGTGGCATCTTTGCAGGAGGAATCCAGGAACCCTTTGGAACTTCCTTGGCCTCACCTGGGAGCATCCCTGCACTGCTTTGCCGCGGGGCTTTTCAGCTGTGCTGCTCTCAAGCTGCTCCTTTCCTGTCTCTATGGGGACTGCAGAGACCGTGCCCCAACCCCAGGTCCCTGATGTGCTGGAGGAAACAGCCACTGCCCGTGTAGGGGGAGCTGCTGTGCCCTTGGCCTCACTTGGGCTGGATTTTGGCTGCTGTCCTACAAAGGACATGTATCTTCAACACTCCTGCTGGCACCTCCAGGCAAGCGTGGCCTGACCCCTGCTTGTCCTGCTGTTAGAAGACAAGATTGCAAATCCAATGGGGCATACCTGGCCCCTCTGCTGCCTGAGTTGTGCCTGACAGTGACACTGTTCTGGGCCAGAGCAGTGCCTGAGCTGGTGCTCCTCTGGTGCAATCCCTCTTTCCAATTGCAGTAGTGATGCCATAGTCGCTGTTTACATGTGTGCAGGCTCCTGTAGCTCACGAGCCATAGACTCAAACGAGGTAGCCCGTACATCTGAGCTGCTGTTCCAGGCTCTTTGCAGATTGAGGCAGACACTTCCACGTCCTTTGATCTGCCTTGACCTGGCAAATGGATTCTTATGACTGCCAGACTTTATTTTTCCATGATGACTTTCAAAGGAAAGGGGATGTCCTGCAGCAGGAGGATGCTAACACAAGCCTGACTTCTGAGGAGGCTTCAGGATAGGGTTTTGTAATTAACTGAACGATGGAGTGGGGTTTGATGGGCTCTTTCCTTTGCATATCTCCAAGTGGAGAAATGGCAGCTTTGCCTGTCCTGGTGGTGGATGCTGGATTCCTGGGGCAACATCCTGAGTAGGAACTGCACCTTCCTCCAGGTCTCCTGGGAGGGTGGGGGTGGTCTAAGCATGGGTCCTGTTAGACTGGTGCATTTCAGGATACCTCTTCTTCACACCCAGCTCAGTGATGATGCTTGAGCTGAATGATGTCTTCCGCTGTGGCTTGGTACTTGATATTTATGGTACTTTCATAGGAGATCCTTGTAGCAGAAATCTGGCCCTTTGTAGCTCCCAGATCAGGACCTTTCTCTACAAGATTGTTTCCTGCTCAGACTCTCCTGACACAATGCTGGAGCACAATGCACTGAGCTGGGCAGAAGGTGCTGGACCTGCCCTGCCCTGAGCACCGTGCAGACCAGTTCCTTTCTTCTTTGTGCTTTTTGTCTGTCCAGTGCTGTCTGTCCCATTCAGCTCCTCTCTTTGAGGTTGATGTTGACTTGAAGGCATGGATTCCTGCTCTACCCTTGTGCCTGCTGCTCTGTGCTAGAGTAGGGATCAGCAGAGTGCCAGGGTGAGGGAGGTGGAGCAAAGTCAGGACTAGTTGTGGCCTCTAGCTGTGGGAGTAGGACATTGGTTGTCCTCTGGGCAACTTCTGTGATGCCACCTCTGGTGTTCAGGGCTTGTTTTGCCTGAGATTTAATTAAATGTGACCCTCTTTATGAGGAGGGTCTCTTGTCCATGGGAGTAATAAAGCAGGGTGAACTATTTAATTTATCCTTCTCTGTGCTTGAATCAGCTCATCTGCTGCTGCGAGCCCTGATGTTTTCAGTATCCTGTCCCAGGGGATGTGGGGTGAGCTGAGGTTACACAGTCACAGCCTGAGAGTCTCTGCAAGGGGTCCCTGCTCCAGGCCATGTTCCCATGCCCTTCTCCATCCCCTCTGAGCTTCCCCTGGGGCTGGGATCCCCCCCCCCGCCGCTTCTCCTCACCACTGTGGGCTGGAGTCACAAAGCCACCCACCCCTCTTCCAGTGCTTGTACCTTCACCCAGCTGCTCCTCCAGAAGCTGTGCTGGGGGCTTGTGCTCCTCAGGTGGTGCTGGAGTCGTTCACAGCCCTCCCTCGGAGCTGGCCCCCGTGGCTGCCCATGGTGCTCTGCACTGACTCCTTCCTGCAGGGGCAGCCAGAGGGGACCACACTGCAGCCATGTCCCTCTGCCTTGTCCTGAGGGTGGCCAACCTCAGGGTCTGGGGGTCAGAGGCACCTTTCCTTGCTCCTCTGGTGAGCTCAGACCCTCTGTGCTGCAGAGCCCTCAGGGTGGAGCCAGCATGGGGATGCAGCCAAGTCTTCTGCAGCTGCAGCCTCTTTCAGGTGGTGCTGATGGTAGCCACAAGCCCCAGACAGGGCAAGGAGGAGGGGGATAATTGCCCTCAGTTCCCATTTGAAGCCTTTGCTTGGCTGCAGAGCGCAGAGCCTGTGAGAGCTTTCAAATGCAAGAGAGGATCATTGTCTGCGCTCAGTGATGCTCTGTGCTGAGTTCTTCCCCTGCTCCATGGCCCAAGGAAACATCCTGGCCATGGCCTGACAGTGCTGGCCCTGCAGGACGGTGCTGAGGATGTCAGGAAACTGAGGGGCTGGGCAGCAAGGCTGACCTCTAGCTGTGCCTCTGGCCTGGCCATGCTGTTTCTGGGTCCCTGATGGGTCCAGCCTGTGCTTGGTCCTCACCTGAGTGTCTGGGCTGCGTTCACTGCAGTGTCATTCACCATGGGGGCTGTTACCTGTTCAGTGCTTGTCTGGGAGCCACAAGACCTAGGTCTGTGGCCAGGTCTGTAAGCAATGCACTGGGTAATGTGGGTGCCACCTTCCCTTCAGGCTCTGTTGCCTCCAGTGCTTTAGCACAGGTCTGTGAAGGCACCTCCATGGCTCCGGTCACATCTGGTGCCTGCCTTGTGGAGCTGTGGTGGTACTGGGAGCAGCTGGGGCAGAGCTCTGCTGTCCCAGCCATGGCAGCTCCTACCAACCTGCCTCAGCCCTGCCACGCTGGAGCTTGTCAGAGCCAGGGTCACACCACACAGACCACGCTCATGTCACTGCATTCATCACAGGTGCTGGGGTGAGGCTGCTCAGGGGGGCCCCACTGTCAGACCCTGGTGATGGGGGTGCTTACTGGGGGCATGGTGCCCTTGGCCCTTGCCTGGACTCAACCAGGGAACAAGCCTGGCACCCAGAATCTTATCCTTGTCCTCAGGCACGTGGTTTGGGAAGGATCCAGTCGCCCAGGTCTATTTGTAGTCTCACTCTTCTCCTGCCCAGCTTCATGCCCTTCTCACGCCCTTGGAGGCTGGGCTCTGTGCCCGGCTGCCCCCTTAGAGAAGGGCTGTTCTCCCAGCACAACAATTATCCCAAATGCCAACAGGAGCAGCTGCATCTGGAGCCCCCAGCCTGAACCTCTCATGTTCTTTGCTTTTCTTCTGTGCATGGTCAGGAGCTGCTCTGCCCATCACGGGCCCTCACTGCTCTGGCTGGTCTGCAGCATCTCCTGTGCTGCCAGCCCATGTCCTGAGCACCCCTAACCCATGCAGATCCCTGGGAGATGAACTGAGGATGTGATGACTTGGAGAAGGCCCTGTGTCCTGAGGCTGGTCCTCACCAGGACAGGGAGCCCTGGGTCATGCAGGGCTGTCTTGGCTAAAGGGGTGCCTGGTGCATTGCAGACCCGTGAGCTGGCACCTGATACCACTCGCTCATCCCCTTGGTCCCTCGTATTCTCCTGTCCCAGACCATCCTTTTACCTTGTTGCCACAGCCCTGCTTGTATCCCAGATTCCAGCTTGCCAAAGCCTTTCTCCTCTTGGCAGATACAGAACTGCCTCCTACCTTAGCAGCATTACCTGACTTCATGCTCCCCATTCCTCCTGCTGGCTGCAGCCATGGAAAAGTTTCATTTTCCACTGAGGCTCGGTGGAACCAAGATCTAGGTGGCAATGGACTGGGTTTGCCTTCTGCTCTGTGGGATCTGGCAGGGGCAAAGGTGGGCGAGCCTCTGCTGCCCCATCCCAGCTCATTCCCAGGGGGAAACTGGAGCCAGGTGCCCTCAACATCTCCATCATGGGTGGCGTGAGCACAGCACCCTGGCTCTGCTCCAGCGCCCGGCCAGCTCCCTACAGGTCTGGCCATAGCTCCAGTCCAGCCCAGTGCTCCCAGCACAGCCCCCCGGAGGTACAGCTCCCTCCTGGGAGCCCCAGCACAGCAGGGTGGCGCTCCCGGAACTCCTGCTTGGATCGCAGCTGCGTGCGGATCCGGGCTGAGGCCACGCTCCCATGGGAGCAGGAGGCAGCTGCCATCAGACCCCCCCTGTTCCCTCGCCCTAAGAGAGGCGGCTACTGGGGACCACAGCCGCCTGTAGACACAAGGTGTCCCCTTGTTGGCACTTGGTGGGGTGCAGCCCCCCTCCTCCTGCCCTGCCGTCAGCTCTGCTCGCTGCTCCTGAGAGATGGGACCGTGCCAAGCGTGCCCAGGCCAGCACAGCCCCGGACAGGGACAGGGACAGGGACAGGGACAGGGACAGGGACAGGCAGCTGAAGGGGCAGGAATGGCTGCATGGACGGAGCCTGCTGGAAGCTGGGCTGCAGGCACGGCCCAGGGAGTGATGAGAACCCTCCACACGATGCCACTGTTTGACTTCTCTGCCTCAGTTTCACAGCTGCAGACAGGAGCACATGGACCAGCAGGTCCCCAAGGCAGCAGACGGGATGCTCTGTGCCTGCACAGCTGCAGCAGCCGAGCACTTCTCCTCCATCTGTTCGCACACCTCGCAGGTCCAGGCAGGCAGGTTTGATCTATGAAAGAGGTCTGGGGGGTCGCTAATGCCCCAGGGAGCACCAGGCAGGGATGGGGCAGCTGCAGGGATGTCCCCTGGCCCCTTTCCTTGGGAGAGAAAAAGAAACCATCATCAAATCTTCCCACCAGGAAGCTGGCAGCAGCAGGGCCTCCTGCTTGGATCTGCTCTGCCTGCACAGGAGCATCCTGCAGGCACCCCCAGGCAAGGGCCATGGCCAGGGCTGCACCTCTGTGTCCTGTGCATGGGGCCCCACGGGGCAGCGCTGAGGCACAGCAGTGACAGCCCAATGCACGCAGGATGTCCTAATCCCTGCTCCTCGATCCCCGTGCCCTGGGATGGCTTCCAGCCGCCAAGCCACCAAAGAGGGACTGGCGCTGGTCAGGACCTGCCTGCGAGGAGGCTGTCCCAAGTGACCCTGCTGTGGTGCCAGCAGACACTGAACCAGGTGCCAGCATCACAGGGTGGGCAATTTGGGCAGATCTGCAAAGGAGGTGGGCAAGGGAAGCAGAAATGTGGCCACACCGTACTGAGAGTGTGCCCCAAAGTGTGGGTAGTTTCCCCCTTAGTACTGCTGCACACACATGCATGGCAAAAGATTTACCTGCATTTACTGCTCAGGGTCCCCAGGAGGGATGTGACAGGTTCTGAACAAGCAGAGGTAGTGGCAGATGTCCCTGCTCATTGCAGGGGGATTGGACTAGATGAGCTCTGAAGGTCCCTTCCAACCCAAACCAGTCTGTGATGCTGTGTGGAGCTGAGGGGTGAAGGAGCTCTCCAGGTGAGCTGTGCCACAGGCAGCGCTGAGCATGGTGGATGCCAGGGTGTGGGCAGTGACAGTCCTGTCTTCAGGGTCTTGAGTGGGGTTTTGCATTGCTTCACTTCCACAAAGGCACTGAGCAGCTCTCAAGCCACAGTGGCTTTCCTGTCCCTGCTGAAGAGGAACAGCTCCCATGAGGACAGCTCCCACCACACAGAAAGAAACAGTCCTTTAGTTCTTACTGACTAAGAAAAGAAACCCAAAAGTCGTTGCCTCAGCCCCCCTGGTTTTGTTTAGGCCAAAATGAAAGTATTTTGTGGTGTTCTGAGTTCAGTTTGGGCTTTGTAAACACACTTCCTTTTTTTCTGCTGCTGTATTTAGGGCCAGTGGAAACGTAAAAGCAATTTCTAAGTAGCACAGAGCAAAATGGCCCTGACCGGGTACTTCTGGCTGAGCTCTGCCCTGCAGATAGCTTCTGCTTCCTTGGGATGCTTCCAAAAGTCTTCATTAGATCTTAAAATCTTCTAAAACCTTCTATCTTCCTGGCCATCTTGGAGCAAGCTCAGCTGGATGGGTCAGGGTTTTAGCATTAAATATTTAATATTGATGGCTTAGGAAGAGAATAATTTGGGATTGTAGGAGACATTGAATCATAGAATCATAGAATAGTTAGGGTTGGAAAGGACCTTAAGATCATCCAGTTCCAACCCCCCTGCTATGTGCAGGGACACCTCACATTAAACCATCTCACCCAAGGCTCTGTCCAACCTGGCCTTGAACACTGCCAGGGATGGAGCATTCACAACTTCCAACACAAACCAAGCTGGGATTCTGGGACCTGTTCTGCCAGGTCCCTTCACTACCTGGGCTGGCACCCACACCCTCTGCTGCAACCACAGTGTCTGTGCTGGCTGGAGGCTCCCACTTGCAGGGTAATGCAGGGCCAAGGCAGGTTTGTCCATCTCTCCAGCTGCCAGCCCAGCCGCAGGGCAGGAGGTGCTTTTCCCTGTCCCCATGTGTGCCAGTGTCAGGCTGTGAGAGCCACCCAGGCCTGGGCATGTGCCTGGCACTGCAGACAACTGCTGCAGCTCGAGAGCTCCAGCACAGCCAGTGAGGGTGCTACAGAATACACTCATGCCAGAGAGATGGGGAGCTGCCAGAGGGACACTCCAGCACAGACAGCAGGGTGCCAGTGCTCCTGGCACTGCTGTGGGGGAATGCAACGGGATTCAGGCACTCCTGCAGAAACCCCCTGCCCTGGGCAGACACGTGGGCACAGGCACGGGCACAGCATGTTCATGGTCCCATCGTGCCAGGCTGCGCTGGCACTGTGCACACCATGGTTATGGTCACACTGTGTCTGTGCTCACACTGTGTCCATGGTCACATCATATCTGTGCTCCCACCCCACCAAACTGTGCCACCCACCCCACACAGCAAGCCCCTGCCCTCCCACTTGGTTCCTGCCTCCCCAGCAAGGCAAAGAGGAAGGATCCCCTTCATGGGCAGCACTAGGGCTCAATATCCATTCCAGTGACCCCACATCCACCCAGACACTCCACATCCACCCACAGTCCCCTGTGGGATGCCCCTGGGCAGTGCCAGTGCTGGGAGGGGAAGCAGCACCACGAGGCTGGAGAGGCACCGCATCCTGCAGGAGCCTGGGAAAACCAGGCCCAGTATAAAATTAGCCAGAGCTTTTATTGCTGGGATTTTATTTTTAAGTGCAATGGAAAATCCATTGCTGGAGGGAAAATTCGGGAGGCTGGAGGCAGGCAGTGGGATACGAGCGTACCTCTGCCCCATGGTGAGTGTCCTGCTCAGCCCGAGGTGGGACCTGGATGCAGAGTGAAGTCTGTGCGGCAGCAAGGGCTGCGAGGAGCTGATCCTGCTCCCTGGGATGCACATAGGGTGGTGCATGAGGAGCACATGAGCATAAGGGAGGATGAGCCCTGCCTGCAGGCACCACCATGAGAAACTCTGGTGGGAAGGGACCTTCCTGGCTAAGCAGGATGGGAGCATCCAGCCAGAGAAGATACAAGTGGGCACCTGGAAACAGCACTGTCCGTAAGAGGCTGGGGAAGGAAAGAGCCACTGGTTCTTCCAGTATATGATGTGAAGGTGGGAGCCAGGTTTAACTCAACCTGAAGTAGGCAGTTCTCCACTCAGGGGTGGCAGGAGCTCCTTGTGGAGGGATTGTGCTGATGCTGGGGATTTGCCTGTGCTCAAAGGGGGGTTTTTGACAAGTCCACAAAGGAGGGATCTACTCACGAGTGTAAATACAGGAAATGAGCTGGAAATAGCTGGAGACAGGGAGAGGGCTCAAGGGAAGCATCACATACACTTGGTCGTCTTTGTCATCTCTGGACACTGCTGGGTGGCAGGAGGGGACAGTGGGGACATCATAACTGTGTTACTGGTGGCTGCTCCCAGGCTTATTTGCTGAGAGGTGCATGCGAGCCAGGAGTGCAGCGAGCACAGGCTCTGGCTGGACCCCAAGATGGTTATTATTTAAACCAGTGAAACTTGTACCTGTAAAGGGCCTAAGCCTGGTTCCTTGGTGAGCTTCTCACCATGAGCTGCCTGGTGACTCCCAGGGGAATCCAGTTACCCCAGACACTGGAAATGTGGCTCCTCACACAGACTACTGAAGCCGTGGGACCTGGCACCCGTCTCCTCCCACTCTGCAGTGGGACAGTCCTGGCAGGGGGTGAGAGGAGCCTGAGCTCCATCTGCAGCATCAGACAGGGCTCAGGATCTCCCTATGGGCCCATGTGCCTCTGGCTGATGCTGGCTGGGATGCGGCAGCTTGGCCCCAGCTGTGGGAGCCCTGCTGTGGTCCAGCACCCAGTAACCAGAACAGAGCTGAAAGGGTTGACCTCAGGGCTCCTTTCCGAAAGGAGGCACTTGTGCAGTGAGAAAGGAGAGCTGAATCATGACAGATACATGCAAGCTTTCCTACATGACAAGGTGGGGGATGGATGCGGTGGGCAGGCTCCTGGCAGCAGTTTGGCTCTCAAAGCACACTCAGAGGCCGAGCAGGCTCCTGCTGCAGGAACGTGGAGGTGTGGATCCTCCCTGGGTTGCAGGTGGACATCTGTTCCACCATGGACCTCCATGGGCTGCAGGAGCACAGCCTGCATCACCAGCATCTGGGCCCCTCACTGCAAAAGAGACACTGAGGGGCTGGAGTGGGACCAGAGAAGGGAAATGGAGCTGGTGCAGGGCCTGGAGCACAAGTGTGATGGGGAAGGGCTGAGGGACCTGGGGGGCTCAGTCTGGAGAAGAGAAGGCTCAAGGGGGACCTGATGGCTCCCTACAACTGCCTGATGGAGCCAGGAGGGGCTGGGCTCTGCTCCCAAGGAACAAGGGATGGGACAAGAGGAACCAGCCTCAAGCTGCACCAGGGCAGGTTTAGATGGAGCTGAGGAACAGTTCCTGCCCCAGAGGGTGCTCAGGCATTGGAACAGGCTGCCCAGGGCAGGGCTGCAGGCACCGTCCCTGCAAGTGTTCACACAGCGTGGAGACGAGGCCTCAGTGCCATGGGCTAGGGGTGGCCTTGGCAGGGCTGGGGTGAGGGTTGAGCTGGATGAGCTTAAAGGGCTTTTCCAGCCTGGCTGGTTCTGATTCTGTAATTCTATGGTCTGCACCACAGGCGGATCTGTTCTGGTGCCTGGAGCACCTCCTGCCCTCCTCCCTCACTGACCTTGCCATCTGCAGAGCTGCTGCCCCCCATATTCTGGCTCCTCTCTTCAGCTGCTGTGCAGTGGGTTTTACCCTTTCTTAACGATGTTATTACAGAAGAACCACCAACCTTGCTCTTTGGGCAGTGGTGGCTCCATCTTGGAGATGGCTGCACCTGGCTGGGCCCAACATGGGAGCAGCTTCTGGTGTCTTCTTATAGAAGCCACCTCTGCAACCTGCTTCAGCCTCAGTGACTTGTTTAAGCGGTGCCACCCCAGGCGTGGGCCCTGCAGCCTCTAACAGCTGTGTGGGACTGTGTTTCTTCAGACTGCTTTGCAAGCATTAGTGAAGGAGAGGGGTTGGACCCATCCTGAGGCTGGACCCATCCTGAGGCTGGACCCCGGCTGCCGCTGCCCGGTGCCATGGGTTAGGCAGGGGATGTGCCGCAGTCCCTCATTGCTTCATGCTGAAGCAACCCCCTCTCACCTTTCTGAGGTCTGCACTAAGCCAGCTGCCCATCCTGGGGTGGCCTGAAGAGAACCCATGGAGATGTCTCTGTTTTGGGGCAGGAACAGAAAACCTGCAGCACCAGGGTGCGTTTAAGGGTGTCCATCTGCAGCTGGAGAGATTCCCCTGCATACTCAGAGCATCCATCTGCTCAGTACTGTGCAGTAGTGAGGAAGAAGAGGAAACGAATGAGGCTTTCAAGGGCTTTTTGAGAGTTTCACAGCAAATGATTTTCTCAACTTGCAGCTGGTGGCATCCCATGATGAGCTCCGAAGCTCCAGTTCTCCCTGACAGATAAATAAAACTCTGGTTTTGCAGTTGTGTTCAAAACCTGAAAAGTGAAACTCTGAAAATGCCTGCAGCTCACAAACTCTTCCTTCCTTTCTAAATGTCAGGATTTGGGGTTATTGACTCCCATGTTTGAGGTTTGAGTCAATTGAGACAAAAACCTGAAGGGAGCTGGGGGTGCATGGGGAGTTCAGCAGGCAGGTTCATACAAAAGGCCCCAGGGTGGGCAATGCTGGTGAAAAAGGAGGGTTATACACGTTAAAAAATGGGTTTTAAGAAGTGATGACAACTGATTCATTCCCTGGCTGGGTATGGATCCGTTCAACAGCCTGACCTCAGTGAGAGACAATTTCATGACAGCTCCACGAAGCTCATCCCTGCTCCCAGGCGGCCCTGGGGAGCACTGGGTTTGCTGGAAGGAGATGAGCCCGGATGCTGGAGGGCTGCTGGGAGGCGGATGCTGAGGAAGTGTCTCCAGAAAGGTTCCCAGTGGCATTTGCCCAGGGCAGGAGCTGTCAGGAGGCCCAGGCAGTGCGGCAGGGCAGCACCAAGGGCTGGGAAGCAATATGGGAAAGGAAGGGCTCCCGTGGCTGAGTGTTGGCCGAAAGGTAGATCCTGCTCCCCCGACCTTGTGCTCCAGAGGGTCCCTTTGCTGCTATCCCTGCAAACGGGTCCTTGTAAACAGCCAGGTGCATCCCAAGCTGCTCCTGGCACCTCGCGCTGCCCTTGCTGCTGTGGTGGTGGGAGGTGAAATCTGTCCTGCATGTACCATCATCTGTCCTGTGTGTGCTATCATCTGTTCTGTGTGTGTCATCATCTGTCCTGTGTGTGCCATCATCATTTGTCCTGTCTGTGCCACCATCTCTTCTGGTGTGCCATCATCTGTCCTGTGTGTGCCATCGTCTGTTCTGCATGTGCCATCATCATTTGTCCTGTCTGTGCCATCATCTGTCCTGGTGTGCCATCACCTGTCCTGTGTATGCCACCATCATCTGTCCTGTGTGTGCCATCACCTGTCCTGTGTATGCCATCATGATCTGTCCCATGTGTGCTACCATCATCTGTCCTGTGTGTGCCATCTGTTCTGTGTGTGCCATCATCATTTGTCCTGTCTGTGCCACCATCTCTTCTGGTGTGCCATCATCTGTCCTGTGTGTGCTATCATCTGTCCTGCATGTACCATCATCTGTCCTGTGTGTGCCATCATCTGTCCTTTGTGTGCCATCACCTGACCTGTGTGTGCCATCACCTGTCCTGTGTGTGCTATCATCTGTCCTGCGTGTGCCATCTGTCCTGCGTGTGCCATCATCATTAGTCCTGTCTGTGCCACCATCTCTTCTGGTGTGCCATCATCTGTCCTGTGTATGCTATCATCATCTGTCCTGGTGTGCCATCACCTGTCCTGTGTATGTCATCATGATCTGTCCTGTGTGTGCTACCATCATCTGTCCTGTGTGCTGTCCTGTGTGTGCTATCTTTACCTGTCCTGTGTATGCCACCATCATCTGTCCTGTGTGTGCCATCATCTGTCCTGTGTATGGCACCATCATCTATCCTGTGTATGCCACCATCATCTGTCCTGTGTGTGCTATCTTTACCTGTCCTGCCTCCTTCACACTGAGGATGGGGAAGGACGGGCCAGTGGGTCCCATGTCGCTTGTTCCTCAGCCTGTTACCATGAGCCTCATCAGGTGCTGCGCCACAGCCCCATGAGCAGAGCTGACAGCACTGGGAGCCTGGCACCCTGTGCTGCCCCATGGCCGGATGCCCGCAGCGTCTGCTCTGTCTTGTGAGGGCTCCTGGCAGGGCAGCCGGGAGAACCCAGGGGCGCTTTGCCAGTGAAGCCGCCTATTTCCTGGCTGCTTTGGTGCCTGGACAACAGGGAGCAGATCCCTTGCCGTGGGAGCCCCTCCTGGGCTGGCATCACAGAGACGCTGCCCTGGGAAACAGGATGGAGAAAAGGGTTTAGAAAGTAAGGGAAGAATGGAGACTTATGCTCGGGTTTGATCTGCCTTCCAGGCAAGCATCCTTGCCAGGAGGAGGATTATAGCCTTGGATACACTGGGGGCTTTCCAGTCCTTCAGTGTCTGCAGGATGAAAAACCCTGGCCTTGAAGCCAAGCCTCAAGTTCACTCGGGAGCTCCCATCTTCAGGGTGTCGAGGCAAAGCTACTGGCTCAGCAGGACCTGCCCTCACTCATGCTTCCATTTGCTGCACCCCCTTATTTTTCTCCTTTGGTTGGATTTACAGCTTCATTGCCCACAGACTCAAACCCAAACCAAAACGCCTTGCATACATGTGCTGTAGGCTTGCTCAGTGCTGGGGCCAGTGTGGGTGCTCCCAGCTATTCCCAGCAGGCACTTGCTCCTGGCCAGCCCTGAGCTGGCTCCTGCTTATAGGTAATGATGGAAACGTGGAGATGTGGTGGGAGCATCCCAAGCAAAAGCATCATTCTGGCTCCACCTGGACGTCTTTGCTGGGCTGAGGGATGCACCCCCCAGTAGCACAGGCTACTGGGAGGTTTCCTGGTACCCTGCACGATTTTGGGACTCCTCCATGAGAGGCAGTGAGATACCTGGGAGAGAATCATCACAAGCTGTTTGGGAAGCCCGGACACCAAAGTCCTTTGGTTGGACCCTGAGGAAGTGACAGCTCTGGTTTGCCTGCACCCTCCCAGACATACACCTCATTTCTGAGATGAGTCTCCAAGGCTGGGTCCATCCGGATCCTGGGCCCAGCAAGAGCTGTGCAGTTCATCCAGTGTCACTGGGAGCAGGTCACAGCCATGTCATTGGGCTGGGCATCCTGTGCTGCTCCCAGGCAGGATTGGGATTGGGATTCCACCTCCCACGGGCCACAGCCTGTGGCTGAGGAGAGATCCCCTGCCCTTGTCCCCTGGTTCACACGCTGCTCATGGGGCAGACAGGCTGGGGACACCTGCATGGCCTCTCCCCATCCTGGATGTGATGCTGGTTGCACAGGGACCATGCTATTCTCTCCCTGCCTGCTGCTCCCTGCCCTGTGTGTCCCTAAGAGTAACCACAGCCCCTTTGCTCTCCTGTGCTCCCTCAGGAGCTGGTCAGGACCACGCTGGGGCTGCTGTCAGGGCTGAGGTCAGTGTTGTGCTGTAGCAGCTCTTGAGTGCATTGTGGGACTGTGTGCACATTGCTCATGGCTGGCCCACGCCGGTGGCTCATCCTAGTCCCAAGACCATTGAATGTTCCTGGATGCATCTCCCCTGCACTTGCTTTTGGCTGAGGAGCTTGCAGATGGGAGCAGCAAACCCTGTTCCTAATCTCTCACGTTGGGCCCCCGCCTGTTGCAGCGTCTCCAGGCTCATTTTGTTCTTCCTGTTATTTCCCAACCACACATGGAGCTGCAGTGTTCCAGATGTGCCGCCCACCCGTTGCTCCCAGATGTGCTTGTCCATGCTTATTGAAGACACTGGGAAGCTGTAAGCCCCACCACCAGCAAACCCCAACATCTCCAGGCACCATCTGCCAGGCCCAGCCAGTGAATTCTTCCTTTTGCTCCAGTATCTCTACTAACCATTCTTTCAGCTTAGGCCACCCGCACCCAGGTGGCACCTTGTCAGATGGTTTTGTTGCAAGTGGACTGGAAAAACCTCTCCCCTTTGTCCAGGAAGAGGTCATCCCATCCGGAAAGTGGTTATCTCCTCCGGGAAGTGGTTATCCCAACTGGGAAGTGGCTATTCCATCCGGGAAGTGGTTATCCCAACCGGGAAGTGGCTATTCCAACTGGGAAGTGGTTATCCCAACCGGGAAGTGGCTATTCCAACTGGGAAGTGGTTATCCCAACCGGGAAGTGGCTATTCCATCCGGGAAGTGGTTATCCCAACTGGGAAGTGGCTATTCCATCCGGGAAGTGGTTATCCCAACTGGGAAGTGGCTATTCCATCCGGGAAGTGGTTATCCCAACTGGGAAGTGGCTATTCCATCCGGGAAGTGGTTATCCCAACTGGGAAGTGGCTATTCCATCCGGGAAGTGGTTATCCCAACCGGGAAGTGGCTATTCCATCCGGGAAGTGGTTATCCCAACCGGGAAGTGGCTATTCCATCCGGGAAGTGGTTATCCCAACTGGGAAGTGGCTATTCCATCCGGGAAGTGGTTACCCCAACTGGGAAGTGGCTATTCCATCCGGGAAGTGGTTATCCCAACTGGGAAGTGGCTATTCCATCCGGGAAGTGGTTATCCCAACTGGGAAGTGGCTATTCCATCCGGGAAGTGGTTACCCCCCGGGAAGTGGCTATTCCATCCGGGAAGTGGTTATCCCAACCGGGAAGTGGCTATTCCATCCGGGAAGTGGTTATCCCAACCGGGAAGTGGCTATTCCATCCGGGAAGTGGTTATCCCAACTGGGAAGTGGCTATTCCATCCGGGAAGTGGTTATCCCAACCGGGAAGTGGCTATTCCATCCGGGAAGTGGTTACCCACCGGAAGTGGCTATTCCATCCGGAAGTGGTTTTGGGGTGGTTTGGGGTGGTTTTGGGGTGGTTTGGGAAGTGGCTATTCCATCCGGGAAGTGGCTATTCCATCCGGGAAGTGGTTATCCCAACCGGGAAGTGGCTATTCCATCCGGGAAGTGGCTATTCCATCCGGGAAGTGGTTATCCCGCACTGCTAGGTGGGTAACACACTCCTCACCTTCTCATTTTTGTTCCCCACCTGCCACTTTGCCCTCAGTGGATGTTTCATTCTGCCTGAGTCCTACAGCAATGGGACAGGCTGGTATGGGAATGCCATCAAGACCCGTTTTCCCTGCGGAGCCTGCGCCTCTGCTCAGAGCTGGGGGAGGAAAGCCCCGTATCACTCATGCTGCTGAGCTGCAGTCAGTGTCCACACCAGCTGCATGGGATGTGGAAACACCAAGAGCCTGCAGGCACCTCAGGCTTGCTGGTGGCACATCCTCATCCAGCTTTACCTGGGACTAAGCTCTCAGGGTTTACCCAGGTGTGAGGTGAGCAAAAGGCACCAGCACAGCTGGGAGTTGGAGCTCCTGATGTGGTTTCCCCTTTGCCTGTGACATCCATGCTCTCTGCTGGGTTTCCTTTACCATGCCTCATCTCACAGCTACACCTGGCCCCTCTCTGCCATACCCCCTAATGGAGGTACCCCAGACACGGGATGTGAGCATGAAAATGGGCATTGAATGGTGGGGAACTGACTGTGCCTCGCAGCAAACCCCAGCCCTCCATCTGCCTGATTAAATGGTTATTTCAGGTTACTGTAAGTGCCTGGTCATGCTGAGGGTCTCTGTCCCTCCTCTATCAAAGCAAGCCCCTAACATTTCACCATCTGCCTCTGTCTCTGGGGACACTCAAGGCAGGATGAAGAGATGGAAAGCAGCCCTGCAGGGGAGGACTTAGGATACAGGAAGATGACAGATTGGACAGCAAAGAGCGGACATGGGCATGAGGACTGTGGGATGCTCTCTGGTGGTGGTGCCACCAGTAAATGGGTGGTGGCTCCTGTAAATAGGTGACAATGAGAAACCTCCCCTTCCTGGGGCTGACTCTTGCTGGGCTCAGGGCAACTGTGTCCAGGTGCTCCCTGCCTGAACACACTGCCATGGAGATGTGTCTGGCTCTACACGGGTCTGCATGGCTGTCATTCCCTTTGCATAGCTGGGAGCATTTCCATCCCAGTGCACTGCAGCTCTCGGTGCCTCCCTGTTTGTGCTGGAGGTTGAGTCTCTTGGGACACCAGCAGTCAGCCAGGGCTCCCTCAGACCGTGGCTCAACCCTGCCACTCCATGGGGCCAGCCAAAGAGCAGCAAATACAACTCCATGAAGGAGGAAGAGCCCCGTTTGCAGTGGGAAGGGATGGGAACCCTCTGCTCCATGCCAACCTGGGAACAGTGTGGCCAAACCTGTGCAAGACCAAGGTTCATACCCACATCTCCACTCAGATCCCAGGAGGGTCCCACCACACCAAGTAACCACCTGCCAGAAAGGGACTTGCTCCAAAGTCTCCACAAGCAAAATGAGGATAAGGAGCAAGGGACCATTCCCACTCCCACAGGGCTCCTCCAGCCCCATCTCTGCTCATTACTAGTCAGAAAAGAGATTTTTTTGTTCCTTTTCAGGCTCTGAAGGCCTCTTCTCAATGCTCTTCTGGTCTAAGAGAGAAACAGGAGGCTTGGCAAATATTAAATAAGGGATTAAGTGCAATCTAGGGAGATCTTTCTGCTTCTGTGTTAATCCCTGGTGTCGTTGCACCTGTGAGGGTTACAGAAGCGTGCCTCAGAAGGATTGGATGGGTGAGGATGGGGGAAGAACAGCCAGGACTAGGCAGGTATTTCCCCCTGGAAACTTGAGAAGCACCTTAAAACCAGCAATAATGCAGGAAGACAGAGAAAACGATGCTCTGCTAAGCCCCTGAGACAAGGCTCTGGTCTCCTGTAGTAGCAGCAGCAGCAGCAAAGAGGAATCATTTCTCACATAAATAAAACACTCATGTCTTGGAGTTGATTGAAGTCTTGCAGTTTTGTATCCCAGAGGTAACTGCTTCATGAGTTGAAGTGAGGAGATAGGCACACCTGCAAAGGCCATGAAGAGGTGATGGGTACATGCAGGATAAGGGGCACTCGCTGTGCCTGTATTGAGCCATTTTCTTCCCCAGGCTCTGCTGCCAGACACTGCTCTGGAGCTGCTCCCCACAGGATCTCCAGCAGCAGGGCCTCCGTGGGACCATGGGCATAGGTTGAGCCCCTCGAGTGCCTCTGCACCCGGATACCCTGGCAATGGGCAGGGTCCCTGAAGAGCCCCCAGTGCTGGTACAACACAGGCTGCATGGGGGCAGCACGAGCAACAGAAAGAGCCGCTTGCTTCCAAGAGAGTTACGTGAGCCCGGGCTGTGAGGAGCTGAAGTGTGCCCCTGCAGCAGGGCTGGGCTGGGAGCTGTGTCCTCCTTCAGCCTCCTCTCCTTGGTGATATCTCCTTGTTTATTATTTTGCTCACTGTTTTATCCCACTGTGTAAGCAAGCTCACAACGGCCTTCTCAGAGCCAGGGGCCCAACGTTCCTTGGCTCGCTACTCCATGTGGAAATGCATTACATTATTCACTTGTGACCATATAAAAAACAACCTCAATATATGCCTGCGCTCCTCAGGACTGTCACAAACTCCTTGTAATGATTAAAAGTTGAAAGATGTTCAGCGTTGCTAATCATGGTAGAGGATATTTGGAGGCGAGACTTTTTTAGGGTTTTTCTGTGGCTCGGGGTGTTCTCACCTCCCACCAAACCCATTGCTGAGCCCCGGGGTGGGGGTGATGCCTGGGGGGGGCATGATGGGGCTGATCATGTCTGATCTCCCGTTGTGGAGAAGATGGGACCGACCCCGGCGACAGAAGGGATAGCGTGGGGGTGAACGCTGAGGTGATGCCCGAGGGGCCGGGGCTGAGTCCCGAGTCAAGGACCATGCCCAGGGGGGTGGATGGGGCTGATCCCGAGGGGCGATGCCCGGGGCGGGGTTGCGGGACAGAGACGACCCCGGTGTCGGGGGAGCAGCGGGGCCCGCAGCCCGGTGACCCGCCCGGGGGGGGCCGCGGCGGCGGTGACTCAGCCGGGAGAGGCGGGCGAGGAGGAGGAGGAGCAGCAGCAGCAGGAGCCGCCGCAGCCACCGCGGAGCCGCTCACCTGCCCCGCCATGGCCCGCCGAGTGGCCGCAGTCCTGCTGCTGCTCGCCCTCGGCTGCCTCCTGGGCATCCTCCTGCTCTGCCTCGGGTCCGGGGACACGCGGGGCCCGCCCGGCTTCAAGGTGAGCAGGGCCGGTATGGAGCGGGGACCGGGCATGGGGGAGCGCCGCTCCCGGGGACTGGGGCAGCCGCAGTGGGCACCCGGTGTGCGGATGTAGGGGATGTACGGGATGTACGGGATGTACGGGATGTACGGGATGTAGGGGATGTACGGGATGTAGGGGAGCGGCGCCGGCAGCCTGGGGGCTCCCCAGAGCTGACCGGGGGGAATCCGCAGCTGCGGGCGGCGATCGTGGGGGCACCCGACCGCACATCCCCGGCACCTCAGACCTGCGCCTGCAGAGAGGACTCTGGGGGTGGCGTGTCGGGATGGGCCCCGGCCCCGAGCAGCCTTGGTGGCACCAGCGGCAAGGGCACCTCACACACCCAGCATCGCCCCTGGGCTCCGGCTGCACCGCCTGATGGGGCATGTGCTTCCCTGTGAAAACGAGCTGCTCAGTTTCCTTTCTCATTCTAAACTCAGATGCTGAAAGATGCTCCCAAGCAATCCCTTGCTGGCCAAGTCCCCCAGCTGACTCCTTTGCAGCCCAAGTCTTTTGTTTTAAAATGGTGGTAATTTGTTTCAGTGACAGACCAAGCTATTCCGTGGGGAAAAGGCTCTTGTTCTTAAAAATGGTTCATCAAAAAACCCCTTTTTCTCATCCCAAGCAATTTGCTTGGAAACTTTCAGAGCCAGCCCAAATGCCAGATGTGCTGCCTTTGCTCCGGGTTTGTCAGATGTAATGAGGATTAGGTTAGGAAAACGAGCTGGCTTAGCCAAGACGCTTGCTGCTGTTGGTATAACTGGCAATGATGAGCTCTTCCTCTGTGCCACCTTTCATGGCCATCCATTGCCATGCGCTGGGGCCTCTTGGACTGGTTTCAGAATGGATTTTGTCTCTTTGGATGTGGGGGAATTAGGCAGATCTGTCCTGAGAGCCATATGTGCAGCACTTGGTTCAGCCTGGGAAGTTTTTTCCCTATGGGTTCCAAGCTGGAGCTTTAGCCAAATGCATTTCTAAATGCATTTCTCCTCCCAGTTCCAATCTGGAATGCATTTAGTCAGATGCATTCCCAGATACTTAATTTTTGTGCTTTTTAGTGTTTTTCCTCTCTCTGGATGGACGCATCCTCCAGTCCACAGGCAGCCCCGCGCTGTGGGGCTGAGCAACCCCAAGCACTCAGATGGGTCCCGGGGGCTTGCACTGTTCCTGGATGTGCCAAGCACATACGAAGGCCAGCTCAGGTCGGCACCAGTGTCCTGCAGTGCCTGCTCCCATGGGCCTGGCACCCGGCAGGCACCAAGAGGTTTGCTTTTGCACAAAGCTCAGGGCTGCTTTGGGGATGCAAATCTTTGTCTTAGGCTAACTCAGCCCAAAACACATTGACATGATTTAGATAAGGTTGGTCCAGCCGTGGGGCACATCATCCCTGCCCGCCTGGGCAAGACATGGTCCTTGCTGTCTTGGTGCATGTTAACAGCAGCTGTTGGATGACAGCACTGTTCACTGCTCAGCTATGGCTCCAGGCTTCCCTTTCCAGTTCCTTTTGCTTGGAATACAGCCTTATAATGCCCTGAATTAGTTATCCTGCTGCCAGAGGGACTGATTCCAGGAGCACAGTGTTCCCCTTCCCTTGTGGGTCTGCAGTGGGGCTTAGGGCACTGCTGCCTTCTATTGGCAGCCCTTCTTTTTCCTTCTTTTGGCATATCTTTTCACTGGCCATTACAAAATGCACTGGGCTCTTCCCTTGCCAGCTGTCCCGGGGAAGCTGCAGCTCTGTGGCAGGAAAGAAACCACCACAGACCTGGGGCCCTGTGGGTCTCACCACCCCCGAGGGAGGTGGGATGCTATGGGCAGGGCTGGGCCCTCTCTGCACTGTGGGGCAGCTCAGAGAGCCATTGGGGGCATGGGGCTGGAAGCTGAGGCACAGCCACAGGACAATGGACACGCAGCCAGGCTGCAGCAAGGTGGGCAGCTCCCAGCATCCAGCTCCACCTCCTGCCTGGAGTGTGGGATGCTTCTGGCCAGAGCCGTGGACTGATCAGGAATCCAGAGCCCTACCTGGGACCTCGCTGCCCTGTAGCCTTTGGGGACACAACCTCCCACAGCGTCCCCTCTGCAGGGGCTTTGGGAACGAGCAGCCAGGTCTGGGGCTGGGCTGAGCAATGCTGTGGTGGGGCAGAGCCCCCAGGGCTTGGGCTGACTCGGGGACACTGTCCTGATGGGGGGCCATGTCATGGCCACCTGTGCCCCCAGCCCTGCAGCATCACCAGGGCCTGGTAAGGGAAAATCTCCCATCCCTGGGCCAGCAGGAGGTGCTGGGGTTGGGGATTGGGGCCAGGGCCATGAACACATTTGAGGACTTGGCAAGCCCCACAGTGCTGGCAGCTGAGCGTGTGGGGTGGATGAGAGGGATGGCGAGAGCCAGGCACTGGTGCCAGAGCATGTCAGGGCATCCTTGTGTCCCTCCAGCCCTCACCTCTAGCCCACTCCTTGGCAGGTGCAGGACACCTCTATTGAAGAGCTGAGGGCAGTGCAGATCACCCATGAGATGGACTTCCAGCCTGATTTCTCCATCCTGGGACCTCTCTGTGCCCCCCATGTGGCTGAGGGCCCACAGCTTGGCCACGGCTTGAGCGACACAGCCGCTTGTTCTGCAGCACCTGAAGCCATGGCTCCAGTGCCTGGGCACAATGGCTGGGGCAGGGACAGGCTGTGGGTGACTCTCCCCTGATTCCCATGTGGGTGCTGGAGGCATGGGTGCACTCTTGGGTCTAGAGTAGGAGATGGACTTCTCATTCATCCCTAGGGAACCTCCAGGTCTGCCTCAGCCTCTCCATGCCCCATATGTGTGCACTTGCCTGCCTGCCCTGCCCATCACCCCCAGCACTGATGGGGAGGGTGATGGCCTGGGGTGTAGAGCCCTGTGCCCTGGGAGGGGGTGCAGGGGGGTGCCATGAGGCCACAGTGGCTCCTCTCATGCTGTGGTAACCAAGGAGCACACCATGGAGCATCCCATGGTGCACCCTGTGGAGCACACCATGGAGCACACCATGGAGCATCCCATGGAGCACCCTGTGGAGCACACCATGGAGCACACCATGGAGCATCCCATGGAGCACCCTGTGGGGCACACCATGGAACATCCCATGGAGCATCCCATGGAGCACCCTGTGGGACACACCATGGAACATCCCATGGAGCACCCTGTGGAGCATGCCATGGAGCTGGGGCCAGGCTAATGGAGGTCAGTGGTCTCAAGGACCACCCTGTGCCGAGGCCTGGGGCTGCTGCTCCACATTCAGCAGCGATGGGGTCTGGCTGTGCAGAGGGGCTGAGATCAGAGACCCCCACCCTGACCCACAGGTGCTGCCATGAAGAGCACTGGGATGTGCCTGCATGGGTCAGTTGGTGCTGCTGCCAGCCCCAGCGCTGTCACTGTCACCCCAATACAACTGGGGAGGGCAGATACAGCCCCATGTGCTCGGCTGCCCCAAGCACACACACACCCGCACGCGTGTCTGCACAGCGCACACCACCCATGTGCAGGGTGGTGCGTACAGACAGGCGTACTCATGTGCATGCAGACATGTCAGTGTGCCTGCATGTGTGTACAGCTCACCCATGCACCCTGCACCCATGCACCCTGCACACACACCTCCACACTGCAATTTGCACACTCGTGTATAACATACGATCACAGAATCCCAGCCTGGTTTGTGTTGGAAGGGACCTCAGAACTCCTCCAGCTCCAACCCCTACCACAGGCAGGGACCCCTTCCACTGGAGCAGCTTGCTCCAAGCCCCTGTGTCCAACCTGGCCTTGAACACTGCCAGGGATGGGGCAGCCACAGCTTCTCTGGGCACCCTGTGCCAGTGCCTCAGCACCCTCATAGTGCTGAGCCATGCAAACCCCACAAGTGCATGAGATGAGACATGCACATGCCGTACGTCCATGCACACACACACCTCCACACAGGCATGCACACCCCACGCACACACACATACATCCATGCACATCCATGCACATGTGTATCCCCAGCGCTGCTCCTCCTGGGCTGTCCCTACACCTGGTGTGTGGCACTGTGCCCCAAGCACTGCAGGTCATCCTCACTGCCTCCTGCTCCAGCATTTCTCAACCCTATATGCATCCCCATCTCCAGTTCTGCATTTTGTCCCCCTCCAAGGGCTGCAGATCCTGTCCTCCCCCATCATCTTGGGGTTAGACACAGCTCCCTGGATCCTGGCCATGCTCAGCCTCAGATCTGTCAGTGCTTTCCCTTTGGGGACAGTGTTGCTGTCCTGCTGATGCTCCTGGCACTCCAGGTGATGTCTGGGATGGTGCTGTGCCCATGAGGGCACCAAAGACATCTGCATAGCGCCTGCAGGGTTTGTGGGCACACGTGTAGCAGAGGTGGACGGGGGGGGTCTGCTGGGGTTGGACCCTTCCTGGGGATGCCAGCACCCACTTGCGAGCACTGGGACACTAAGGGGGACATGTCAAGAGGATCCTGGGGTGGGAGCTAGTGGGGACATGGGAGTGGGTGTCCCTGGGACAGGCAGCTTCACTGGGCCACCTCAGTGTCCTCCAGTCCTTGTGCTTGGTGGGTGATGCTCATCTGGGGGTGCAGGGGGGCATGGGCTGGGTGAGGCAGAAGGTGCTGTGGTGAGGAGGGACTGGGGGCACACTCAGGGGGTGCCTGGCCCATGGTCCATGTCCTGCTGGGCACAGGAGGGGGCTGAGACCCCCCAGAGTCTGCTCAGGGCAACTGACCCCAGCACCAGGTCCAGAAATGGCCCAGTCTGGGGGTCCTGCTCCCCAGTGCTGTGCTTCAGGGCTGCACCCCCCTTCCTCCTCCCTGCTGGGTTCAGTCACCAGCAGCTGCTCCCCACACACCACAGTGTGGATTCTCTGCTGGCTAGTGCCTTTTGTCCCAGGACGTGTGGGAAGCATCTGATGGGTAATAGGGGCTGGAGGAGGCTGCAGGGGTTTCACCCATTGGAAATGGTTCCCTGGGGAAGCTGGGGGGGTGCTGGTGTGGGGCCATGGCTTCACGTGGGAATGGGAGCTGCCTGTAAGCAGGGATCGCAGGCCTGTGCCCTGACAGTTTATTTCTGGGGGCCAAACCCCAAACCTGCAGCCCCCAAGGCTCTGTGGGAACAGGGATGGGGACAGGGATGGGAGCAGAAGCACCAAGGTGGATCCCAGAGTGCGGGCGAGGCAGAGCCTTTGTACCAGCCAGGTCTAAGCCTGAAGGGGTTTCACCCCAGAGCTGCTCAGCCGGATCCCACCTCACCCCATGCTCCCTGAGTGCAGGGGGTGCAGGCGGCACGGGGCAGCTCCTCCCTGGGAGCAGGAGCCACGGCTTGGCAGGAGCGAGCCGGTTATTTATAGGCAGAGAATGGCCGAGCCATACAAGGGCAGGAGGGACGAGGTGCCGGGCTGGCCATCTTTGGAGAGCTGCATCCCGAGGGCACACTCCCAGGTGCACAGCTCAGTGTGACTGCCACCACTGCCCGTGGGTGCCCATGGGTGCCAGTGGGTGCCTGCCCGCCGGCCAGGAGCGATGCCGTGGGCTGTTGGGAGCAGGCAGCAGGTGCTCCACAAGGTGAGGGGGTTCCCATGCCCTCAAAGTCAAAGTCCCGGTCCTGTGCCAAGCAGCATCCCAAGATGTCCAATATCCCCAGCTGGGAAGAGTGCCTGTTCCCAGCCCCATCCTGGTAGAGCCCATGGCCAATGAGGGCAAGGCCATGCCTGCACTGGGCTGAGCAGTGCTTGCATTTGCCAGGCAATGCTCCTGAGGATGCTGGCCGGGGCACAGGCTGTGGTGGGTCATCGAGCCCCGGTGCCTTCCCTTCCCCATCGAGCCCCTTCATGCCTAACCCACTGCTTCCCCCCTGCAGTACGGCATCGTGCTGGACGCCGGGTCCTCCCACACGGCCATGTTCGTCTACAAGTGGCCTGCAGACAAGGAGAACGACACCGGGGTGGTCAGCGAGCACAGCATGTGCGACGTGGAGGGTAAGGGCTGTCCTGGTCCCACACAGGTGGCAGCGTGCATCCCATCCCCAGCAGGCAGGGCCCCACGATGGTGTCCATGCTCTGCCATGCCCAGCTGCCTCCCCATGCATCCACCAGCACAGGGAGGTGTCTTAGGGGTCCAGCTCTGCTCCCCAGACCAAGGCTTGCAGTGCATGCCTGTGCTTTGTCTTTTCCTGGCATACACTGAACTGCCAGGAAACATTTCAGCTCCCTGCCTAGCCCAGTGAGGAGCGAGGGATGGTTTTCCACTCTCCATTTAAGCAACCTTTCCCAGGCTGTCTGCCAGGGGGGATGCAGCATGGGCAGGGAGATGTGCTACTGCCCTCTGGATGGCTCCATACCCACAGAAACCAGGAGCCCCTGAAGCAGGCTGTGCCTGGGAGAGCCTCTCAGCCTGGGAGAGGCAAAGCTGCCCATGGGGCGTTTTCCCACCGCCGCAGGGAGCAATGCTGTTCCTTCTCCACAGGTCCCGGCATCTCCAGCTACAGCTCCAATCCTCCAGCTGCCGGGACAAGCTTGGTGCAGTGCCTGAACCAGGCTCTGAGAGATGTGCCCAAGGAGAAGCACGCGGGCACTCCGCTCTACCTGGGTGCCACAGCCGGCATGCGCCTGCTCCAGTGAGTGCCCTGTGCACGTCAGCCTTAACCGCGGCCCGGGGGCTCTGCCATGGCACCCTGCACCTTCTCACCCAGGGTGAGAGATGGTGAAGAACAGTTCCGAGGGAACCCCTTTGCCAGACAAAGCTCCTCATGCTCCCAGCTCTGTGTCCCTCACAGAGGTCTTCCTGCCTCTCAGAGAAGAAGATGCTCTGCAGTGCTCAGCCAGCACATCCCTGACTGAAAAGGGGCTGTAGTGGGACCAACACTGGGATAACGGATCCAGTCTTTGCAGCTAGCTGGGAGGGAAGGCCCAATGCACCCTTTGCAGCAACAGGGATGCAGTGAGAATAATTACCCCAAAAAAAAACATGGAGAGGAGGGAGTTGTACCCCCCTTGCCCAGATTTGGCTCAGGAGGAGGGAGGACACCCCATCCCTATCCCTGCCTCCTCCAGCAGAAAGAAGGGTAATTAGCTGGGGCTTCTGAGGACATCCCTATGGGTACCTGGGTGAGGACCCACCTCCCTCCTGCCCCAGTGCCATGGTGAGGCTGGGACCCAAGGGCTGTGTGGGCAGTGGGGTGTGATCGCAGCACCCAGCCCAGCCCTCCGCTCTGCCTGCTCCGCAGCATCTCAAGCCAGCAGGCCTCGGATGCCGTCCTCGGTGCTGTGGCGACCACGCTGAAGTCGTACCCCTTTGATTTCCGGGGCTCAAAGATCCTGTCTGGGGAGGAAGAAGGGGTCTTTGGCTGGGTCACCGCAAACTACCTCCTGGAGAACTTCATCAAGGTGGGCAGGGAATCGCAGCACCCAGCAGTGGTGGCTGCGCTGGCTGGGCAGTCCTGTAGCACATTGCATCCTTATGCCTACTCTTGTCTTCCTTGCTCAGCGTGGATGGCTTGGGGAATGGATCCAGCCCCAGAAGAAGACCCTGGGGGCAATGGACTTTGGGGGCGCGTCCACACAGATCACCTTTGAAACCAGGGACACCATTGAAGACCCCAGAAACGAGGTGATGCTGAAGCTGTACGGCCAGACGTACAAAGTGTACACCCACAGCTTCCTCTGCTATGGAAGGGACCAGGTCCTCAAGAGGCTGCTCTCAAAGCTCCTCCAGGTACCAGCACATGCTCCATCTGTCATCCACATTGCCCCCTCACCCTGGTGTTTACAGAAGGGTGCCCCCAACCCCACAGGGCCGGCTGCACCTCCTTCCCACCCATCTCTAGGTTTTTGCCCACAACCCTCTCCCATGGTCCCAAGGCTTCCTCCCACCTTCTCCATAAGGTGTTGCACCCCTCGGCCAGAGCCAAGATGTCCTAAGTCATCTTGAGATGCTTGTGGCTACTGCCAGTTCTGCATCCTGCTGCCCAGTTCCCCCTGTGTCTCCCAGTAGGGAATGGAGGCAGCAGCGCCGGGGCTGTCAGGCCTACAGCTCATCTCACACCTCATGTCGCTTCTCCGGCAGGCTGAGAGATACCAAGCCACTGTTTCACATCCCTGCTGGCCCAGGGGCTACCACAAGAGCCTATCGCTGAGCAGTGTCTATGACAGCCCCTGCACGGAGAAGGAGAAGCCAAGCCTTGCCCTTGACACCACCATCACTGTGGTCGGCACTGGGAACGGGAGCCTCTGTGCTCTGCACGTCAACAAGCTCTTCGACTTCACCTCCTGCCCCTTCTCCCGCTGCTCCTTTGATGGCATTTTCCAGCCAGAGGTCTCAGGAAACTTCATTGTAAGTCCCAGCATGGAATAGGATTGTGGCCCAGGTCTCCCCAGCCTCTCAGCATCATACAGCAGCAAAGCCAAAGCCTCTGCAAGGGCTGTTGCTGGTGCCTACCACACCATAGTGGCTGTTGGTGGCAAGAAAGCTTGCTCCCAGCCTGTCCCACAGTTGTCTCCCTTCCTCCATCAGGCCTTCTCTGCCTTCTTCTACACGGTGGACTTCATCCAGACGGTGATGGGGAGGCCTGTGCGCTTGCCCAGTGACCTGAAGGATGCTGCTGAGATGATCTGTGCCACCAACTGGAGCGAGGTGGGCTCCCTTAGCATGGTGGGGTGGAGAGGGTTGCTTCATGTGGGGGCATCACCCAGGAACTGAGAGCAGCCCTTTGAGGGAGCTGGGTGTCCTGGCACCCATGGAACAGGGGGCTAGGTGATAGGAGCAGGTGGGTATGTGTAGTGCCTTCGGGCCACAAACAAAGCCTGAACCCTCCTGGCTTGACCCTGTTTCTTTCTCCCTCCATGCATCCCATCCAGCTGCTCCAGAAAGCCCCCAGGTTGGAGAAGAGGCTGCCAGATTACTGTGCTGTCACCATGTTTGTCTATTTGCTCACCACCAAAGGCTACGATTTCAACAACCATTCCTTCCCCAACATCGCCTTCCAGAAAAAGGTGGGTGATGCTGGAGCACATCCCCATCCCCATGCTATCTGCTTGGAGTCAGGCCAGAGAGTTCTGCAGGAGAATCCCACACCAAGAAAGAGCTAAGCAGTGTGAGGGAAGATCTCGGGGAGCAGGGACAGGATGGGGCTCTTGGGGTCTGGGTGGATCTTTTGGGTGGTGAAAGGAACTGAGCTAAGCTGACTGGTCATGGAGTAAGGTCCTCCAGTCCCTCCTTGGCCCTCTAGGCAAAAGCCACTGCAAAGAACTCTTTGCTCAGGCTTGCTGGGAAGGTATCTCAGGGCAGAAACCCACCTCTGACACCTTCCTGAGCCACAGGATGGGCAGTGAGGTCAGGACCAGCCTGAGCAGACCAGATCCTGTTCCCACTGGATGAGCCCAGCTCAGCACAGGATAGTCATTACTTCATCCTCGGGGTGGCTGCACCCATGGGCGAGTGAGGGCTCAGGATGCTGAATTCCCCCCCCCCATCTCCTCCATTGGGCTGACACTGAGGTGGTCCTTGGAAGGCCTCTTGAAGCTTGTGGAGATGGGTTGAGTGGGGTGGTGACCACACCACGCTCTTCCAACAGGCAGGAGATACCTCCATCGGCTGGGCCCTGGGCTACATGCTGAACCTCACCAACATGATCCCAGCAGAGAAGCCCTCTTCCCACAAAAGCATGCTGTACAACTACTGGGTCATCCTCATCCTGCTCTTTGTGGTCACCACCCTGACATCTCTGGTGACCGCTGTCTGCCTGCTCCGGCGCAGCAAGTCTGGCACAATCTAATGGCCTTGTCAGGGGGCCTTGTCTGCAAGACCCTGCACCATCCTTCCTGCTGGAGTCTCCATGGCCTGAACACTTGGGATGCAGCAAGTGCTCAGAGATGTCCTCTTCCCATGCCCGATGCTGCCTGTCCCAGAAGGAAAGCTGCCCCTTCATGCCCTCCCCTTGCTTTCAAGCTGCAGAAAGGGAGGGACAGAAAAGGACTGCTGGCCTGGCAGGACAACGGCTTAAGGGCTTCCCAGTGCTACTCAGGGATGGACCCCAGAGCAGACTCGGGATCTGGACATTCAGACCTGGGGCATCTTCCTGCCACCAGACCTGGGCTGAACTGGGTCAGCAAGTCAAGACAATAGTAGGATTTACTTTCATGTGCATGGCGTGGGTGGGGAGCATTACTTACACTAGTCCTTATAGCTGACCTCTCTAGCCTGTCCCTGGAGCACAAGCCCTGCCTCCTGGGGGCATCACCCAGAGCCCAAGCTGTCTTCCTGGATGACACACAAACCCCACTGACCTTTTTGAGGGTCATTGATCTCAGCACACGGGCTTTGGATAGCGGCTTAGCAACAACCAGATATGGGCAGCAGGCAGCTTCCCAGGTCCCACTTCAGTAACTTCATGGTGCCTTCCCCATTCCTGTGGTTCCTAACCCAGATTCGCCTCTGGCCATAGCCAGAGCCTCCTCCATCCCCAGACAATGGCACAAAAAGTCCCCGTGGCTCCCTGGTTAAGGCCACCCCAGTGCAGAGCTGACAGGCTCACTGTGGGAGTGGGGCTTTGCTCTGCTTTAGGATTTAATCCCTGCATCACCCCTCCCCAGGCAGCTGGGAGGAGGCGCCTTCATTTCCAATTGAGCAAGAACAGGGACATGCAAACAGGCAGGTCTGGGTTTGTCTGGTTGGGGTTTTTTTATAATCAGAAATAAATCTTTGTAACCACTCCTATGGCTCTGTGGCTCATGATCAGCAAGAGGCTGGTCAAGCCTGGCTGCCCCACAGGGGTAGAGCCACTTACAGGGTCTACATGGACACAGCCACAAGTCAGGCTCTACCTGAAGGTCTCATTCCTTTGCACCCTGCCCAGGGCTGAGACACCACTATGGCTCCATATGCTTTACCAGCCTGAAGACAGACTGAACCTTCTAAGCTGATTAAAACTCTTCCACCTCCTCTTGGTCCCAGGTCTGGAGTAGGGTTTCAAGCCCACCTCAAAGACATGAGCAGGCAGCACTCAAGCCGACTGTCCTGTGCACTCACTACTGTGCTCACTCCACACAAGGAGAACACATAGGGAACCTCTGCTCCCAGAGACTGGTTCTGGTACCCAGGCAGTCAGGAGAGCAGCCCGCAGCACTGGCACTTCTGTTCATGTAGTTGTTGGCAGCTCAGAGCCACCAGGTATCCAGCTGCCAGCACAGGCCCGGTCCCGAGTTGTCAACCCCATCTGGAGCGATCCTCCAGCCCTCTGGTGTGCCCCCACACACCCTGGGAGAGGAGCAGCTTCAACAGAGCTACGGTTTCCTGGCACAACCATTGCTCCAGGGCTCTGCTCCACCAACACCCTTCCCTGCTCCCTCTACACTGTGGCTCAGCGCACCCGCCCTCTGCAGCCACTTTGCTTTTAGCTGTTCTGGCTGCTCCCCATCTCTCTGCACAGAGCAAATGGGATTCCAGTTCAGATGATGTTCTGAGACCCCAAGCCAAGTTTCCTCCCCGGGCCCCTCATCTCCCTAGCACAGGGACTCCCTCCCGTGGCGAGGCCCAGGAGCTGCACCCCAGCTCTTCCCGTCCCATCGCCGGCCTCTGTCCACACGCACTTTCAGCTCTCGACGTTTATTGCATCCCGCACATGCAATGTTCAGAGGACGCCTCGGAGGCAGCCTCTATCCCGTGGTGCCGCTACCACGCTCTCACTGCACGATCAACTCCTCTGAGGCAGTCCCGCAGGCAGCACAGGCACAGCAGGCAGGGAGGGCAGGACACAGGCATGGTGCTCTGGGCTCTACCAGCTACTCCACAATGTCCCCATACTTGTTCTTCCTCACCGGGGGTGCCGCACTCCCTCTGTCCTCCGGACTAGGCAGATCTCCTGCAACAGAAAGAACAAGCTCCCATCCTGCAGCTACAGAGTGCCGCTGTGGTACTTACATGGGGATTTTGGCAATGATGGTCACCAGCTTAACTATGAGGCAGAACAGCAGGGAAGAACCAGGCATGACAAGCCCAGGGAAGGCAGCAGGGAGGGATGTGAGCATACCTGCAGGCTGAGACACTCCACCAGCCATGGCGAGCTCTTGTGGGAACTTGCCTGTCTCCAGGTAAATCCAGAAGTCGGAGCATTTCTGTGTCTCAGCTCTGGTTACCACGTAGCTGGCGAGGGACCCTGCAGCTGAAGAGACCAAGATGCTCCTGAGAAAGGTAACAGCAAGGGCATCTGCTAAGAGTAGTGGTGAGAATTGAGCTTGCTCAGCCTGGGGAAGAGAAGGCTCCTGAAGGGGAGACCTCAGAGCAGCTCCAGTGTCTAAAGGGGCTGCAGGAAACCTGGAGAGGGGCTTGGGACAAGGGCCTGTAGGGACAGGCCAAGGGGAATGGCTTGAACCTGCCCGAGGGGAGACTGAGCTGAGCTCTTAGGCAGAAGCTCTTCCCTGTGAGGGTGCTGAGGCGCTGGCACAGGGTGCCCAGAGAAGCTGTGGCTGCCCCATCCCTGGCAGTGTTCAAGGCCAGGTTGGACACAGGGGCTTGGAGCAAGCTGCTCCAGTGGAAGGGGTCCCTGCCTGTGACAGGGGTTGGAGCTGGAGGAGCTTTAAGGCCCTTTCCAAAGCAAACTATTCCATAGTCCTATGAAAGCACCTACTGGCATGTAAGGTGCAGCTGCCTGTGGGCTATCCCTGACCCCACAGGGCTACACAGAGGAGGGATTAGCCAGGGGAGAGAAACCCCCACGCTATGGACAAGCAGCTCCTCTGCCTGCCCCACGGCACCGTCCCTGCTGCCACCCGCCCCCGGGGCCGGACACTCACCGCCGGCCAGCAGCAAGCTCCACTGGAGGCTGTAGGGCACCTTCCTGTTCACCAGCTTCTGCACCGCGAAGGCGGCCCCGCTGCCTGCCGAAACACAGGGGTCGGGCGCTCTTACCGGCCATAGCCCCGCCCGGGCCGCTGCCCCCCGCCGCTGCCCGCAGCTCCTGGGGGAGCTGGGCCGTTACCTGCCAGGAAGGTGCCGATGCCCTTCAGGAAGGCGTGGGACTGGCAGGCCGCGTACTGCTGCAGCGCCTGCGGGGACACGCTTAGCGCGGGGCGCGGACACCCCTTCCCCCGTTCCCCCGTTCCCCCCTTCCCCCGGCTCCCTCAGCCCCGGAGCCCACTCCTCTTCCCCCCAGCGCACCGGGTGCTTGGCGGCCACCTCATCCTCCACTCGCCGCAGCCCCAGCGTCACCATGGCCGGGCTGGTGGCTGCGCGGCAGCGAGGGCCCGCACGGCCTCGCCCGCCCCTTCCGGCGCGACAGCCATGGCGGAGCCGGCAGGGCCTTTCTACCGGCTGCAGGCCGGGTCGTGCCGGTACCTGTGCTACTGCCGGCCCGGCGGCAGTGTCCAGTGAGTGTGGGGCTGGGAGTGCGGCTGGGGCCGGGGCCGCGCTGGGGCTGGGGAGCCCCGGCGTAACCTGAGCCGCTCTCTCCGCAGCGTGACCGATGCGCTGGAGGTGTGGGCTGGGACGCTCGGCGTCCCCCCGGAGCTGGGCTGCGTACGTACAGGGGCTGGGGTCGGGAGCCGGGGCTGGGGCCGGGGCCGGGTACCGGGGCTGGGGTCGGGAGCCGGGGCTGGGGCCCGGAGCCGGGGCTGGGGGGCGGGTCCGGGGCTGGGGGGCGGGTACCGGGGCTGGGGGCCGGGTACCGGGGCTGGGGTCGGGAGCCGGGGCCGGGTACCGGGGCTGGGGGTCGGGAGCCGGGGCTGGGGGCCGGGGCTGGGGCCGGGTACCGGGGCCGGGGCTGGGGCCGGGGCCGGGTACCGGGGCTGGGGGTAGGGGCTGGGGCTGGGGCCGGGTACCGGGGCTGGGGGTCGGGAGACGGGGCCGGGGGTCGGGAGACGGGGCTGGGGGCCGGGGCTGGGGCCGGGTACCGGGGCTGGAGTCGGGAGCCGGGGCTGGAGTCGGGAGCCGGGGCTGGGGTTCGGAGCCGGGGCTGGGGTCCGGGGCCTGGCCAGGACCAAGCGGTTTCGGGACCTGCCCTCCTCCCGTGCAGCGCTGCCAGCCGGAGGAGCACGGCGCGAAGCTCAGGTGCGTGCGGGAGCGCGGGGGGACCGGCCCCGGCTACGGGCCCCGCTGACCCTGGATCGCCCGGGCAGGGAAGCCCTGGGGCGCGGCGCGGCCTCGTTGAGCCCGGGGAAGGCCCCGGGCACGCTGCGGCTGCAGGGGGATGCTCCGTGCTCGGCCCTGGATCTCCGGCCGCTGCCCGCCGAGGAGGCGAGGAGCCAGCTGCGGGCGCTGCTGTTGGGCATGGCGGGGCGCATCGAGAGCCTGGAGAGACGCCTCAGCGGTACGGGAGGGCCGATTGAATCGGGGTAAAGGGGCGAGAGGGTGGGCAGCTCCCTGCAGCCTTCGTGGCATCATCCGCCCACCCAGAGGGGGCCAGATCAGCTCCGGGCCTCTCTGGCCTCACCCCAGGTGGTTTCTCCTCCTTGGTCCCACATGGACTGACCAGGAGGCAGTAGAGGTGCTGCTGCTGCCTTCTTCCTCGTTGGCTGCTTAGTTCCCAAAGCTGGCCAGGATTTGCATTTCATCACCTCGGGTGGAAGGGCTCCTGTGTGGGAGCAGTGTTGTGTCCCTGTGCAGAAACAGCCTTGTTCCCGTGGCCCCATCATTGGGGGGGGAATTCACCTTACAGAGGTCTCTGTTTTAGGGGCCTAGGAAGATCCTGGGGCTTTGGCAGCCTGGGTGAGAGTTCTGGGAGGAGAACATGGCTCGGTTTGGCTGTAGAGGACAGGGAACTAGCAGGGAAGGCCTGGGGTGCTGCTTGCTGCATTAGACTGTGTGTACGGTCACAAGGTCTGGCTCTGGTTCTTGTCTCAACAGTGGTGGAGACACTGGCGTCTTCCTGCAGCCCTGAGAAGAATCCATCCCAGAACCAGCAGCAGTTCCTGCCAGGTAAGCAGTTGCCAGGGGGCCCCTGCCCTGGTCCTGCTGTTTATTTGTTTTCTCTTCCCTAGGAGGCTGTTGTTTCTGTGTCCATGGGCTCTCCAGGACACTTTGAGCCCCCTTGACTGTGGCTTGTCAGCATGGTGTCTTGTGGGTGTCTGGGATGTGCTGTGCTCAGGTCAGGTGCCAGGCATCATGAGGTAGCCTCCAGGAGGAGGTCAGGCTTCACTGCTCCTCCGGGCTGGAAGCTGTGGCAGGTCCATGTCTCCCTGCTCCTTTGGGAGAGGAGGCCAGGCTTGGCCCTTCCTTGCTCACCGTGTTTGCTGGGTCTGCCAGACTGGGCTGCGGGGCACTCCCCCTGGGCATAGAGGGATTTGCAGGGTTACCAGAGCAACTGGCTGACCCTTTGTAATCCCTGTCCTGTGCGTCCCTCACCGAGGCAGACCCCAAGCCTTGGAAGAACAGGGGTGCTGGCTCTGCTTTGCCAGCCAGGAGGAAGATCCCAGGGGAGTCTCTCATTAATCCTGGCTTTAAAAGGTGAGTGCTGGGGCCAAGTGCTGTGAACGGGCTGTGTAGAGGTCCCATGAACTGTGCTCTGTAAGTGCATGGGAGCAGGGGGTGTGATGCTTCCTCCATCTCCTAGCAAGAAGGCACCGTCTGGAGTAGACTTTGAGGACTCCTGACCTGTGCTGCCCTACCAGAGCCTGGCCAACTGCGGCTCTGGCAGCTGGAGGTTTCACTTGCACCTGGGGAGACAGATGGACCAGCAGGACCCAGAGGGCTGGCTTTGTTCCCTGCAGGTCTTCCCTGCTGGCAGGGGCCACCTCCCTACCTCGCTTGCCATGAATTTGTGGGGTTTTTAAAGAACTTTTATATTGCCATGTAACTAAAAGATTGCCTGTGCTTATTGCCAGTAAAGACACGTTTAGCCAGCTGGTCTCTGGGGACCAGGACACCATGGGTGGCCCATTCTGCCTTTCCTTTGCTTGGGAATCCTGTTGCCAATTTCAACTGACCTTGGAGAGTCAGGGACTCAGAGTTCACCTTCCTGACAGCTTTGTGCCAATGGGCTGGTGGGTGAGTGCTTGGAGCTTTCCCAGGAGGGCTGGGAGAATGGGCCCAGTCCCCGCTGTGCACTGGGAATGGGGTGTAAAGTCCTGTGAGGGATGAGAGCTGCTGAGGCTGGTCACTCCTGACACATTTGTCTCAACTTGCAAAGCCTTTATTGATTTCAGAGCTCTGGTACATGGCTTGGACTTGCCCTGTCTCATCCCCATCCCTCTCCCAAATCTGCTCCCGAGAGCTTCCTAATGAAAGGTTCTGGGGGCACAGTGCCCTTTGCTCCCCTTGCCTAGGGGATGAGGCCCTGCCGTGTCCTCCACCCGTGCCATGCTCTGCCCCCCCAGTCCCAGGGCTGTGCCATGGCTGTGCTGGTTCCCCTCACTGGTGCAGCTGCTTGGGAACATCCCGCTGTGGTCACTGACTGGCAGGTGGCATCCTGTGCCTCCAAGGGAGGTTGCAGGCATGCCCACTGCCCTCTCTGCCCTACAGCCCTCTGCCCTATGAGCAGCTTTTCCTCCCCAGCTGCTGCCCTTGTCTTCAGCACTGCCCAGCTTTGGTACAGATGGTGTACCCGTTGCAATGCTTGAGGAACCACAGGGCAGGTTGAGGGGGTGCTGGCTGGGCTGAGAGGGTGGCACAAGAGGTGAGAATGCATTTGTGGGTGCAGTGCAGTGCAGATAGCTGCCAGCATGCCAGGTAGGGGTGCCAGCTGACAGCTTGTGCTCACTGCCCTCCCCAGTGCGTGCAGGCAGGGCTGTGATGGTCACAGCAGGACCAGGGCAAGTGCTCACTGCAGCGAGCGCACCACGGAGCGATAGGCTTGTACAATCTCCTCGCTGCTGGGGCAGCTATATCTGAACTCCTTGGTTTCCCTGGCACTGTTGAGGTACCGCCACACGCCCCGCAGATCCTTGGGGATCCCAAAGCGCCTGTAGTGCTGGCACACGACCTGCGGGCAGGAACGGGGTGAGCCGCTGCCCAGCACTGCATGCCCAGGGTGTGCCATTGAGGGCCCCATGGCCAGGGGCTGGTACTGACAAGCAGGAGGGTGGCAGGGGACATCCCTGGGACTATGCAGGATGAGGAGTCGCATGGAGGTGGTATGGGGGTTGGCAAGTGAACAAGGGGTTGCTGCAGGCGCCAAGGGGCAGGGCTGGGGAGCCAGGGAGAGGAGCAGGGCACGGTGCTGAGGTGCCAGCACTCACCTGCACGATGTTGAGCTTGGGCAGCAGGCTGCAGTCTGCCAAGGTGAGCTGATCCCCGTCGAGGAAGCGGCGTCGGGAGGCCCGGAGGTGGGGCTCATGGGCCAGCTCGTGCGCCAGGGGGGCACTCAGGAACTCATCCAAGTCCAGCAGGGCCCGCAGCAGGTTCCGCTGCAGCGCTGCAAAGCATCAGGGCCCCTCAGCTGTGCTGCAGCTCCTGCCCCATGCCCAGCCCCATGCCTGGGCTCAGCCACACTGAGCTGTGTGGGGAGCGATGGCACCGGAGCCCCGGCTGGAGCAGGGGAGGGCTGCAATGGCCCAGGGTGACCCGATGGGGCTCTAGGGTGGTGCCACCCCAGAGGCTGTGTGAGGTGTCCGTCCCCACCCAGTGGCTCACCCTGGTCCTGGGCAGGCACCGGGTTCTTGATGTAGGTGGAGAACTTGTGGAAGATGTCATTCCCTGCCAGGCTGGACTCCCTGTACTGCGGGGTCAGGCTGGGGAACCTGCCGGGACACAGGCACAGCTGAGGGGGGCAGCAGGAGCTCATGTGCTGTCTGCTGCCCCCCCCCCCAGCCTGTCCTGCCCCTCTCTGGCCCCTGGACCCCTGTCAGGGCAGCAGCCACCACTGACATGGGCGGGCCCAACTTGTCCTCCAGGAAGTCCTCGATGGTGACAGTATCAGTCTTTGCCTCGCCGTTGTAGAGTAAAACGGGCAGCTGGGCCCCCGGCGCAAAGTCCTTCAGCACATCCAGTGCCCTGCGGGAGATGGGGACACATCATAGAACCACTGAATCAACCAGGTTGGAGAAGCCCTTTAAGCTCATCCAGTCCAACCCTTACCCCAGCACTGCCAAGGCCACCCCTAACCCATGGCACTGAGGCCTCGTCTCCACGCTGTGTGAACACTTGCAGGGACGGTGCCTGCAGCCCTGCCCTGGGCAGCCTGTTCCAATGCCTGAGCACCCTCTGGGGCAGGAATTGTTCCTCAGCTCCATCTAACCCTGCCCTGGTGCAGCTGGAGGCCGGTTCCTCTTGTCCCATCCCTTGTTCCTTGGGAGCAGAGCCCAGCCCCTCCTGGCTCCATCCTCCTGTCAGGCAGCCATCAGGTCCCCCCCCTGACCCTTCTCCACACTGAACCCCCCAGGTCCCTCAGCCATTCCTCATGAGTTCCTAGGGCTCTGCAGTGTCCTGGGCAAAGGGACTGCATCTCCTCAGCATGTGCCTATTGCAGCTCAGCCCTGGGAGAAGCCCACAAACCCCTCTCAGACAGTGGGGGGGGATGTACAACAGTCGCCATGGTCCCACAGTGCCCATCCTTTGCACCCTTCCCAAGGTGCTGGGGACATACCATCCCCCATCGCTGTGCCAGGGCAAGTCTGTCCACCCCGCCTGTGACCCCAGGGCTGGCAGCCCCTTGGGAGGAGGCATCACTCACCTCTTCACATCCACGGTGGTGAGGGTGAAGGGCACCCCCTTGAGCAGCAGCACCATGAAGAGCCGCTGGCAGAAGGGGCAGTGGCCCACGCTCTCCCCATCCTCACTTGCCTGTGGGCAGAGGGAGAGCTCAGTGGCCCCTTTGCCCAGCATGGCTACAGAGCAGCTCTGGCATCGGCTGTACTGGGCAGGGCACCAGCACCTCCCAGCTCCTGGGGCCTTGCTGCCTCACCCCATCAGCCTCAATGGCACAGCAGGTGCTGGCCCTGGCCCACGGGGGGACATGAGGACCCCAGCCCCACGGAGCTGAGGAAGACGGGGCCTGGGGCAGCTGTGGCAGGGGAGAACCCACCACAGTGGGGACCGTACTGGAGAAGGGTGACGGTGATGCCAATGGCCCCATCGCTGCCGGGTGTGAGCGCAGGCGGGCCCGTCCTGTCCGGTGGAACCAGGCAAACCGCCCTGGCCGGGTGGAGGCAGGGGCAGGGGATGCTGAAGTTGGGGGGCTGGTAGGGGGGGTATCCCAGCCCAGCACCCCAGGCTGAGCACCAGAGCGCTCCCTGCCCACAGGCAGCACTATGCTGTGTCCTGGGGAAGAGCCCCGAGCTGCCCACTGCTGTCCATGGCACTGCATGAGCGCTGCAGTGGGCAGAGGCAGCACACCCAAACCAGCCCAGCAACGCCTGAGGCCCTGCCAGAGGTGCCCCCGACCCCTCTCACCTTAACGAAGAGCTGGATCTGGGGTTTCTCGGCCATGCCGGGTGCTGGCTCCTGGATGAGTGCTGGCGGTGCCGTGAGCGCCCCAGAGCCGTGCCTGCTCCCAGCCCACATTCCTCCCTAGGGCGCACCTGCTCCCACCCATGCCTGGCCCCACAGCAGCCAGGGCCGCCCTGCCATGGGGCCCAGCCCCAGCCCTGCACGGGCAGCTCCTGCCTGTGCCCCCAGCCAGCTCCACCACCCACCCTGGAGATGCCAAGTGCTGGGTGCAGCCCTGTGTGGGGCCCAGCTCCCTTTGCCCATTGCTTGTGCACTGTGACCCCCCCCCCTCCTCAGCCCCTGCCCATCAGCACCCACACGCTCTTGCTGGCTCCAGTTATTTTTTTTTATTTAAAACGATCATTATTTTTCACATTTAATCTCTTTGTTTCTTTTGCTAGCAATGTACAGGCTCCTCCGAGGCGTCCTCGCCCCGTGCCCCGCACGGCACCGGCACTGTGCCCGCGGCTGGTGGCCAAGGACGTGCCAAGGGAGGCAAGACGGAGGCGAGGCCAAACTGAACCAAGCAAATAGTGTTAAGGCAGCAACCACCCCTACCCCTGCTCCCATCCCACCGCCACCCTCAGGGTGCTCCCAGTGGGGTTTGTGCCACCACGGCTACCCAGGTTGCATCTCCATTGACCACCAAAAGCCATGGGGCACGGGGATAGTGGCACGCATAGGGTGGGGGCAGCTCTGCAATGGGAGGGTTATGGGGATGCTCCACACCTCCAGTGCCAGCGCCCACCCGGAACCTGGCAGTGGGGCAGGCACAAAGCCCTGGCCAGATCATGGCTCTACCTCGGGGTGCCACCACTGAGGTCAGCTGGGACCCAAAGGTGACACCATCCCTTCTTGCCCTGGTGGCAAAGGGCTGGCCCCAAGCTGGCTCATCCCCAGGGTGCCCCTGTCCTGTATGCCATAAAAAAAATATGGTCTGAAAAATCTGAAAATAGAGCTCATCTCCCCCCAGGTTCCCCTATTGAAAATACTGTATTTTGTATCACAATCTAGAGCGGGTGGCATACAGGACTGGAGGGGACCAGGGGCACAGGGACAATGGAGAGGCTGTCCCTGCTCCTGTGACTGAGCCCTAGGTGCTGCCCATGGCAGGAGCCAGCCCCGGGCCTCCTGCTGAGCCCGTGCCAGGAGGCAGAAGGGGCAGGCAGGTCCCCTGGCTGCTGCAGAACATAGGGCATGCAGGGGTGGGTGGTTGGGGTCCGTGTCATGGGTCCGGCAGTCACCCCACCTCTGGGCACAGCTGCGGGTCACTGCAGGCTGGGGGTGCTGCATGGTCCCTGTGGGTGACAAGGCAGCAGGCCCCTCTGCAGAAAGGAGGGGCACTGACAGCCCTGCTGCCACAGTCCATCGTCCCCCTACCAGCCCAGGCACTGCACCCACACCAGGCTGTGCTGTCGTGTCCTTCTACCCCAAGGCTTCTAAAGCCATCCTTGGGTGCAGCAACCCCTCTCACAGTCCCACCAGTGCCCCAACAATAAAAAACCAATGCAGGTGGCTCCTGCACAGGGCCAAACACTAAGCTATGAGTGGCAAAGGGGAGAAAGAGGGGGCACAACTTGCCCCCATGGCAGCAGTGCCCTGTGGTGGGGTGGCAGGAGGCAGGGTGAGTGGCTCTGGGAGGAGGGATGTGGTTGGGGGCAGAGGGGGGAAACAGCTGGTGCCAGCATGTGAAATACCCTGTGAAATACCCCCTGCCATCCTACGTGCCCCCTGCCTGGCCCCGGGATGGGGCCAAGTGCCCAGTACATGTGTGGCAAGACTGGGCAGGATGCTCCAGTGGGGAAACCCTGCCTTGGGCAAGCAGATCACTGATGCCACCCCATTTGTGACAGAAATCAACCTGGGGTGAAGCACCAGAGCCCTGGTACTGGACTGCAAGCTACCCAAGGGCAAATGCCAAGCCAGGGATGATGGAAACAAGGCAAAAGCCATATCCTTCCTCTGACCTTGCTGGGGCTAGGCCTGGGGTGGTGACAGTGCTGGGGGGTGTCCCTGCAGCCGGGGTCCAAGGGATGGGTACAAAGACGAGGCACCACTCACAGGCCTCGACTGTGCCACACAGCAGGCAGGGCCGGTGGCACTGGCAGACACACGTCCTTCTCTTCACAGTCTCCATCCATGGCACGTGCTGGCTGGGTGAGCTGGTGGCCCTGGCACCCCAGAGCTGAAGGGGACCAGCTGGCTGTGTTGGCTCGTGGGGGTCCATGCACCACATCATCCCTGGCACGTGGCTCCAGCTCTGCTCAGCAGCGCAGAGGGGAGAGGCCGAAAGGGTTCGGTGGCTTCACAGCTGGGGGACATGGCTGCACCGGGGTCTCAGCACAGAGTGTCCGTGTTGAAGGAGAGCTGAGCCTGAGGGCATGGAGTAGGCTTAGGGGCTGGCTGGGGACTGCTTGCTCTGCCCAGAACACCCAGTGCTGCTGGGCATCACCTGCCACCCGAGACCTCACTTGGGTCCAACCCTGGCCCCACCCCCAGAAGAGGCCTGGTGCTGCAGCATCACAGAATCCCAAGGGTTGGAAGGGACCTCAAGAGATCATCTGGTCCAACCCCCCTGCAAGAGCAGGGTAACCTAGAGTACATCACACTGGGACTTGTCCAGGCGGGCCTTGAGTATCTCTAATGTGGGAGACTCCACAAGCACCCTATCCTGGTGCCCAGCACCAGGGACAAGCTGGGATCAGGAACACCCACATCTGGAGCAACCTCTCCTCACCCTCTCCTCCTCAAAGCTGATGAGGCCTTCGTCGTCAGTTTCCAGGTCCTCCTGCTCTTCCACCACCAGGGCCCGCAGCTCAGTGGGGGCAGCCCGAGGGCGCAGCAGGCTCAGCACACGCTCCAGGGGTGACTGCAAGGCGCAGCTTGGGCTCGTCTCCTGCTGCTCCAGGTTGTCACTTTGCTTCTTGGCAAAATTCACAAATACCTGGGGACAGGGCCAGAAGAGTTAGGGCCACCCCGTGCCCACCATCAGTGACACCGGAGACAGGCCCCAGAGCATCCCACGGGCTGGGGCCACCACATGCTCCCACCTAGCTCCACCTCCCATCCCAAAGGCAGTTTCTGCCAGGCACTTTGGCACGGGCACCCTCCCTGGTGATGCACATCCAGCAGCCCGCGCCATCCCCAGTCTCACATTGTCCAGCGTGGTCTGGCTGACAGAGTAGTCTTCAATGCCCAGCACGTCCACCACCTGCTCCATCTTGCTGAAGACCTGCGCCAGTGAGATCTGGTCCGACTTCAGCTGGTACTGGGCCTTGGTGTGGTGCCGCTCCTGTGGGACATGAGGTGACACCTGAGCCCTCGCTCCCTGACCCCTCCTGTCCCCTGCAGGGGTCCCACAGAGGTGTCCCTTGGAGGATGACAGCTGCCTATGTCCTGAGGCAGGGGCTGGCAGGGGACTGCACCCCCATCACAGGGAGCTCACTTTGAGGACAGCCTCGGGGAAGTTGCGGTTGAAGAACCTCACCACCTCCTTGACGTTGAGGCTGGACTTGGTGCGCACTGTGATCATGTAGCCATCACCGAACCTGCACAGGGACAAGGGACCCCGTGAGGACCCACCACCACCTGCACCTCGGTGGGGAAGGACCCCATGGAAGAGGACGATGCCCCCCGTCAGCTACTGCACCCACGAGGACAGTGCCAGGATGCTCCAGTGAGCTTGTCCCCTGCTCACCCTCAAAGCAGCGCTCACACACACACTGACATCTCACCATGGGTGCCACACCACTACCCCTTGCCCACAGCGCATGCGAATCCCCACTGGGCTCTTACCGGTTCTTCAGGTGCTGGATGCTGCCAAGACATTTGAGCCGCCCGTTGACCATGATGGCCAGGCGGGTGCAGAGCGCCTCGCACTCCTCCATGCTGGGAGACAGAGCAGGCATCAGCAGGGTGACATGGGGACACACAGTAGAGGACTCCCCACACCTTTACCCCGGTGGCTTCACCACAAGGGATAGCAAAAGGCAAGAGGGTGTCCCAGGCTCCCAAGGGTCCAGAGACCTCCCCACTCCACAGCACCCAGAGGCACCACAGGCCCAGTGTGAAGCCCCCTGAACCTGTGAGATGTGAGCACCACGGAGCGCCCCGTTTTGATGACATCCAGGATGAGGTTCCAGAGGAAGCGCCGTGCCTTGGGGTCCATCCCCGTGGTGGGTTCGTCCTGGGGGACAGAGAGCATCCTCAAACATGCCAGCCCCTGGTACCCTGCCCTTCCCCTCCTGTCATACCAGCCCACCCCACAGCCCAGAACACGTGGTGGAGCTGGGGGCAGGCAGCTCCCACACGGGGGCATTTCTCCACCCTGCACAGTGCCAACCCCAGGGACAGGCGGTGGGTGGGAGGAGGATCCCATGGGCAGGGTGTTGGAGGCCAGGGCGCACCAGGAAGATGAAGGCTGGGTATCCAATCAGTGCAATAGCCGTGGAGAGCTTCCTCTTGTTGCCCCCGCTATAGGTGCTGGCAGGTTTGTCCGCATACTTGGTCAGCTCCAGCTTCTTCAGGGCCCACTTGACCACCTGCAAGCACAGGGGTTGCTGCCATCACCTTGCCAAGGCAGAGCTGGCAGCAATTCCACAGTTGAGCTCCATGGCACAGGCCAGCAGCCAAGGGGACCACAAGCCATGTGCCAGCCAGGGGAGCCCCAAGTGTCGGTAAGGACCTGCAAGCATGTGTGCCTGCCCCTGGTACCCCATGTGTGTGCACCAGCAAGACGGCTCTGCCATGAGGGCACCAGCACTGGCTCAGGGCCCTGATGGAGGCTGCTGAGATGCCATCCTCATGGCACAACCCCAGCCCATGTCGCCCACCCAGGCTCCTACCCGCTCCTCATCCTTCCAGGGAATGCCACGCAGGCGGGTGTAGAGCTCGAGGTGCTCCTGGGCTGTCAGCTCATCAAAGAGTGCATCGAACTGGGGGCAATAACCCAAGCTCTGCTGGACCTGCAGGAGCTCCTTCAGGATGCTACGGGAAAGGAAGGGGCCGTGGGGAGAAGAAATGGCTTTTCAGGAGCACCCCATTGCTCACCCCCACTTTCACATGCCTTTATACTGGAGTACCTTCTATAAGGTAACCCACAAGAGGCTGAGAGCTGGTGTCCCTTGCCACCTCCCAGATGGTCAGCCCAGCAGGACATAGCTGCAGCTTCCCAAAGAACCACATGGGCACACTCATCCTGGGAGACCCCACCTCATCCCCAGGACAGCAGGCAGTGCCCACCTCCCTCCCACCCAGCTCATGCTGCCCAACCTGTGCCCATTAATGAAGGCCTCTCCACCAGTGGTGCTCTCGTCCCCTGTCAGCATCTTGAAGGTGGTGGTCTTGCCCGCTCCATTGACACCCAGCAGCCCAAAGCACTCCCCGGGCCGCACACCAACACAGAGCCGGTCCACGGCCAGGATGCGCCCGATCTTGCGGGACTTGTACACCTGTGGGGCAGGGGATGGGGACTCAGCCCACCCGGAGACACCTGTACCCCACTGCTCTCAGGTGTCTCCTTGCATCCCTGGTACATCCCCCACCGTGGCTGCACCTTGGTGAGGTTCTCAATCTTCAGCATGTCGTTGTCAGCATCGCCGCGCAGGACCCGGTGCCGCTCGTTGGCCACGTCGATGTCGTCCTCAATTGGTTTGGTGGAGACAGGCAACCGCCTGCAGGAGGGCGGGCGTGGGGATGAGTGTAGGGGAGCTCCCGGCTTGCACCCACAGGAGGGGCAGCCTGGAGCTAAGGGGCCCTGACAGCAAAGCCCTTCCCATGGGTGTCCCTCCAGCCTGCCCCCAGTGCCCAGCCACACTCACTGGGGCTTCCGGAAGAAGTTGTACTGGCACATGATGGTGATGAAGAAGCCGACAAAGCCTTCGATTGTCATGGCAACGAGCCCCCGCGTCACGATGTCCCATTCGAAGGGTGATTTCATTTTATCAAACTGCCCTGGAGTGGGAGGAAGAGGAGAGAGCAGCTGGGGACACCCTACTGTGGGAATAACCCTGCTCCATGTCTTGAGCTGGTCTGGGACAATGACACTGTCCTGCTCTGTCCCCTTCCCCGCCGCAGCTGCCTGGGCACGAGGATTTCCATTCACAGCACATGGGCTGTTGAAATCACCTTCCAACTTCTCGGCCTCAGTAGGGTGGATCAGCTCACTGAGAGTTGGGATGGATTTGTCAGATCCTACCCTAAAACTGTCCCTTGTGCTGCCAGCAGCACCTGGGTTATATATGGAAGCTGCTAGAGAGGCCAAGCTGAAGCTGTGGGTAGAAAAGGGCTCATTCTGGCTGGGCTGCGCAGCCCTGCAAGCAAGAGACCACATCTGGAAGGAGAGAGTCTTTGCAGTCCCCATCCCTCATACTGCACAGCCCCACCACAGCCCCACACCACAGCCCGCCCCCACCAGTCTGCAGCATCAGCATACAGCTCTGCCAGGGCTGCTCTCCCCATAGGACTGTTACTCAGGATAGCCCAAGGAATCATTTTCATCATCACCAGCACTAGGCCATGCTGACCAACTGTAACTCTCCCAGTCTACTGCACAGCCCCTGGCTTTTTGTTCCACAGTGTTCTGGGGCTCAGGACACCACACAGGGCAGGTGAAAGGGATGTGTGGGACCCCCCCACCCAGCGCCACATGCCCTGTAGCAAGGATGAGAAAGAACAAGAGGCCTTACCAATCTTGGCATAGTATTCGTTGATGTACTCATTATAGGCCATCTCCATCAAGCCATGACCCAGGTTGTAGTTAGGGAATACAAGGAAGCAACTCTTCAGGTAGCTGTTCACCACCTTCAGATCCTATGAGGACGGACAGAGAGAACACGACCATCAGAAACACCCTGAGGGCTGTGACAGCATGGCAGGGTCAGGATTCCCACCAAGATGCGGTTCCACTTCCCTGGCAGTGTTCAAGGCCAGGTTGGACACAGGGGCTTGGAGCAAGCTGCTCCAGTGGAAGGGGTCCCTGCCCGGGGCAGGGGTTGGAACCGGATGAGTTTTGAAGTCCTTTCAACCCAAACCAGCCTGGGATTCTAGGATTCTACAATACAGCCCAGTCAGGTCCCACAGTGGACCCTGCTGGGAGCAGGAGTTTGGAGCAGAGACCTCCTGAGCTGTCCCACAACCTGATGCCAGCTTCTCCCTGCCTGGTGGCCCCAGGCAGAGCTCTAAGTCTCATACCTTGTCATGCTCAAAGAGCTGCAGCAGGAACGTGGCGACAGTGGCTGTGATGCCGATGAAGAGGTTGATGACAATGAGGAAGACGTAGGCAGAACTGGGCACCTCGAACCAGAAGGAGGCAGGGTACATGATGGGTGTGATGGACCAGCTGGGGAGGTGAGCAGCAGGAGCACCCATCAGTGTGGCAGGAGAGGGACAGGACAGTGCCAACCTTGGGCTCACCCATCTCCCAGCACTGCCCTCCCTAGGCTCTCCAACCCCAGCTCTCGCAGCCCACCAGCTATGGGAGCGGCAGAACATCAGATTAACAGCACCAAGGCCAGATCCTGCCCATGCAGCCACAGTGCAGATGAGGCACAGCAGGGATGGACCAGTGCATCCTGACCACCCCTCTAAGCAACGTACCCATAGAGCAGGAAGAGGGAGAGGACGGCGGGGAAGTTGGTAGGAGAAGTATATGCCGGGAGGTCGAACACGAACAGGATGATGATGCAGCATGTGGCCGGCACCAGGTAGTTCAGCTGGAGAAGACAGGAACATCAGTGGCTGCTCAGCCACACACACAGCCCTGGGGGCTCAGCCATGGGGTGGGACCATGCACCCTGCTCACCATGTCCCACACGTAGTTGGCCAACCAGTAGATGACAGGGTCACAGCCACTGACAAATTGCAGATGCTTGGCCTTGGTGGCCTTTTCAGCCACCAGGAACACCACAAAACTGGCTGGCACAAACGACATGGCCACGATGATGAAGATGGCAATCACCACGTCGGTACCTTGCAGGCTGCATGGGGAGCAAGGAGGAGAGCAGAGACCCCATCACTCTCAGCTGCCCAGAGAAGGACCACATGGTCCTGGTGTGGGCCAGGGCATGGCACACGGACCCCCATGTCACAGCCACCTGGCCCCCTGCCACGCAGCTTGTAAGGCAGAAACCTCAGCACTGCAGCACTGCCCTGCAACCCACGGTGAGGAGCATCCTCTTTCCCACAGGACAGCCACCCTCCCTCCAACCCACTCCCTGGACCTACAGGTAATCCAGGGACAGGCTGGCACTCGTCTTGTTCATGGGGTGGTTGGTGACCGTGATGCCTGCAAGATGACCCAAGAAGAAACATGAGAGTCTGAAGGCTGGCTCAGCACAAAAAGTCTCGTCCCCAGCCTGCCTGGTGCTGGCTTGGAGCAGGACAGGTTTTCTCCCTGCAGCTTGGCAGGAGCTGACCTGTCTGAAGCCTCCAAACACCTTGAGGCCAAGCCCTCCCTCACCAGCTGGCAGAGAGCATTCAGACACACACTGCAAGCCCAGGTGCCTCCAGGCAGCACTCTGGGGCATTCTTCCCAGCCCAGACCAGAGAGATCTGCCTAGCCCAGATATAGCCAAGACGTGTGACCTCCCTGCCCCAACTGGGCACTGGGCTGCTTGGTCCAAGGAGGGAACATTGCACTTTAGAGCCTGGTTGGACCATGTCCTAAAGCTGTTCCTGCCCTTATCTGCCTCCAGGTCCTCACCATAGGCAGCAGGGTTGCCTTTGCTCTTGGGCAAGTTGGCTCGCAGGATGGCGTTGTTGAGAGCGTTGAGGTAGGTGGGCATGCTGTGATAGCCCTTGTTGTTGTAGAAAACCTGAAGCAGAGAAGAGTGGTGGGAGGTGGCAAGAGAGCTGGGCCCATGGCATCTGTGCTCGATGGGCCAGCCACAGGGCAGGCTTCCTGTGCTCCTGGCTGTGGGCACAGCAGGTCAATGCTGACCACGCTGGGCCAGACCTGCTGGGGTGGAAGCTGCAGAACACCATGGGGCAAGAGCCCCGCCAGATCCTCAGTGGAGAGCACAGCCACAGAGCAGGGTGAGAGGCTCCTGCTGCACCCACAGCACTGCTGTCCCCTTCTCCTCCCCACCCACCCATGGCTGCTGCTGCCCTCCCATCCCCAGCCCCATGGCGCAGTGTGGTTGTACCTGGGCCGTTCTCCGCACAGCGATCTTGCGCACCGTGGCAGGAGCCCTGGCCCCAAAGGAGGCCGGGATGGATTTCTGGACGTTGCCGAAGGTGAGTGCCCCATACCTGTGGGATGAGGCACCATCAAAGAGCCGTGGCCACTGTCCCCCCCCCTCCCGGAGTGGGGCCATGCTCCTGTCAGCACCCCAGGAAGGTGTTCCCCAGCTCCTCGGTCCCCCAGCCCTGTTCCTCCCCGCCTCCCTCTTGCCTGTGCAGCCGGAAGCGGTCCGAGGTGTAGAGCAGATACTCAGAGACGTTGCGCCCTGTGATGTCTGCCAGGATGTCCCCTGTCACCACCTTCATCTGCGGCGGGTGGCCCCCCACACCACTGGGACAGGAGAAGCCAGTCCCCTGCATGGAGCATGTGCACTTGATGGGCTCGTGGACAATGTGGGGCAGGGCAGGAGCCGAGGTCACGGTCTCTGAGGGGCAGAGAGGGCAGCTCACAGCCAGGCTCCTGTCTGCCTCGTTGCCCAGGACAATGTCGGGCAGGGGGCTGAGCCAAGGGGTCCCAGCCAGGCAGGGAGTGAGGGAGTGCATGCTCTGAGCCAGCGAGAGTGCTTGTGTGTCCTGGTGACTGAGAAGGACTCAGAGATGGACATGGGGGAAAACTTCAGAGGGCAGAAACACTCCAGAGAGGGGGCATGGAGTGTGGCTGGAGAAGGCAATGGCACAGCGAGGGTGACACGAGGCTGGCCACAGGGCTCTCAAGGGTGTCACCATCCCAGGGAGTTCTACCAGCACTGCCAGGGCTGAACAGAGAGAGCAGTGCTCCATGGCCAGTATCAGCCCTGCAATGCGATGCTCTGCTATGGCCAGGCCAAACTGACAAGGATTCCTAGAGCTGCTTCTGCAGGGGAGATGCATCACCTCCTTGATGGAGTTGAATCCTAGGCCTGGACACACTCAAGCACCAAGCGTAGGTGATACCTTTGACGGCAGAAGAGAAAGTCGTGGAGTTCCAGGCACGGAGCAGGTCCTCATCCATCGAGATGGGGTAATCGGAGGGAGCCGGGGATGGAGGCGGTGGCACGAAGTTGGAGAGCGGCAAGCCCTGGGTGAAGGAGTCAATGCACATGGCATCGAAGTACTTGGCCGCCAGCATCTTGGACTCATTGCTGTTGAGGTTCTGCATGGGTTGGTCCAGTGTGTTGTTGAAGGGTGTCTTGAGAACACAGGTGGCCCCCACACCGGAGGGCAGGTGGAAAGTGTTCACCAGCTGCTGAGGGCTGGCATCAGGAGACAGCCTGATGCTGCAGGAGAGGAGCAAGAGACATGGGTCTCACCACCTTGGTCATCTTCTCATGGTATCTCAAGGCCTTGGCACTTATGGGCTGAACAGACATCGCTGAAGAGACACACAGCCCATGCCCAACATGAGCTGAGCTGAGCTGCTGATCTCAGTCAGCACCTCACTCAGAGACACCCTGGGGAGGATGTAGGCTGCTTTCTGCAGGGGGACATGGAACACCAGGCTCTGCTCCAAGACTGAGCCAGCCCTGCTGCAGGCTGTGCTCCCTGCTGCCCCAACAGCAGTCAAAGGGATGGAGGTAGGGATGGGGATGGGGCATGAGACAACGGGTCACCTGCAGGCAGCAGCTCTCACCGGTATTCACGCCGCTCCTCGTTGGCATAAGGAATGAAGTTGCCCTTCGGCTGGGTGTAGTTGTGGTACTGCGACGGCGAGAGGATGAGGGGTGGCAAGTCACCTGCAGGGACAAGGACACGAACCCGCTCACACCACTGCCCGCAGGCAGAGCAGCAGAGCACGGGCCCAGCCGCTGTCCCCACCAGCCACACTGGGGCAGGCAGAAGAGGCCACCAGTAGTCCCCATTGTGTGGGGTTGACTCACACGCACCTATTTCAGGCACAGAGAGTGCCACTGTCATGGCCACGCAGACGAAGAAGGCAGGCAGGAGGATCTGCGAGAAGAGGGCCTTGGTGTTGCGCTTGGCACAGTGGAAGCGTTTGACGATCAGCCCGTGGAACTGGCGCAGCTTCAGCCAGGAGCCCTCCAGCTTGAAGCTCCCCTGCCCAGCCAGGTCGTGGTCCTCCACCTCCGCCTCTTGCTCTGAGAGGGGAGAAGGACATCAGCCCCCAGTATGGCCACTCCCACACCGGCTGTGTCCTTCAGGGAGCTGAGTTGGGCGCAGCCACCCCATGGGACAGGGCAGCACCCAACCCTGACAGCCCCTGAGCCGCAGCAGCACTGGGATGTGAAGTGAGGCAGCTGGCTGGCGGGTTCCTCTTGGCCCAAAATGGGAAATTGAGACAATAGGTTTAAAAAACCACAACCGAAATTGGAGGTTTTGGCAGAACCCCTCCATTTTCCCATCAGCTCTCCCAGCTGGCGAGGGGTCAGCACAGTTGGGGTGACCCAGTGAGGCAGTGGGCATGGGGTTGGAGTTCTGCTGTGGCACTGCCTTGGCTCTGCCTCCCACCACCCAAATCACAGCGCTGAGAGCAGCCCTGGCCAGAGAAGCAGCACAGCATGTCCCTCAATTAATCATGAGAAGACCCACTGGGATAACCCAGAGAAGGATTTGCAGACAAAACAGCAGCCTCCTGCTGCCTGCCTGCACCCTCCATACTCCAGCAACCTCGGCAGCTGGGTTCAGAGAGCCCCAAGCCTGGGTTAGGGTATGGAGAGTGAAGCCAATGGCTGCAAGATGACTCCATGCCCAAAGGCCAAGAGGAGACAAACCACCTGGGAGGCAGTGCAAGGAGCGAGCACGTTAGTGGGGTGCGTCTGCAAGGTGGCACTGGCGGGTTGAGAGGTGAGGGGCAGAGCTAACGCTGGCTGTGCCTGTGCCCACCAGCGCCATGTCTCAGCGCAGGTCCCCCCCATGCATACCCCACCAGTCTGGGAGTGCCAACTGGTGACAGGAACCGTTTCCAGCCCTCCCACCCAGGCTGCAGCTCTCAGGGTGGATGCACCATCAGATCCCATGCAGAGTGTCGCCACAGCCCCCCCCCCAGACCAGGCACACCTATGTCCCCTGCCCAGCGGCACAGACAGGGGCTGGCACTGCCCTGGCCACCCTCCCTGTCCCCACCTCACAGGCCACCGGCGGCACCAACCTTGCAGACTGATGTTATCGGGGTCCTGCCGGTTATCGAACAGGGGCGCGTAGTCCCCAAAGAACTCAGAATAAGCCCCACCTTCGTCACCCCGCACGGAGCCCACCGAGGAGGCTGAGCGCAGGGACGCCTGTGACTGTGCCAGCTTGGAGCACGTCACCAGGTTGCTGAGCTCCACCTCGGGCTTCCCCAGGACGGGTGCTTCGGCCAGGATCTCCCCGTTGGCCTCAGGCTTTGCGCCCAGCTCGGTGGTGGGTGGCTGCAGGGTGTCCTTCTTGGACTCCTTCATGTCTGGAATGAGGAAGCAGGTTGCACCAGCCATGCCATCCCTTAAGTGTGGCACAGAGCAGGGATGGACCTGCTCTGCAAACACGGGGAGCAAAAGCTGGCTGCCCTGGGCTGGGATGGACCCCACTGGAGACCTCTCCTCCCCTTGGGACAGGAGACTCCCAAGGCAGCCACACACAAGGGGACAGGAGCCACCAAGCACCTGCAAAGTCTCATGGCCCCTCACCAGCCCCAGCAGCATCATGAGCGTTCCCACTGCTCATACCCGCGTCACTGTTCTCCAGCGACTGGTCCTCCTCAGACACCTTCAGGAAGACCTCCTCCAGCGTGGTGTCCATCAGCCCAAAACTGGTGAGGTCCAGCTCCTCCAGGCTCTGTTCCAAGTGCTGTGGAGGCAAAGAGCTGCTTAAGGAGGGCAGGAGGTGCCCGCAGCGCCAGGGCCCCCAACAACTGCCTGTCTGCCCACCCTGCCAGCCCCAACGGGTACCTGGAAGAGCCTCTCAAAGCACCCCTTCTTGACAGCCTCGCTGGGCAGGACGTAGGAGAGCTCAGTGTTGGTGTCCGAGATGAGGAGGCAGGAGGCCACATACTTCTTGATGAACTGGGAGACGCGAGGCTCAGAGCAGGGGCTGACGGAGCAGTGGGCCGGCGGGCTGTGCGGCTGGGCTGGCTCTGGGGCAGAGGGGCAGCACGGTTGGTCACTACACAACTGGCCTCCCATCAGGACCCAACACATTCATCCTACACCCCAGTGCTGTGGGGGGCTCCTCCAGCCTTCATCATTAGGTGCTGTGGTTTCCTGGCAGCCCAGCCTGCCCTGGGGATGGTGCTCTGCACTGCAGCCACACTGGACATCTCCTAGGGCAGCCCATGGGCCAGAGAGAACCAGTGCCTGGAAGCAAATATCACTAAGCAGGGTCTAACCTGGGACCCAGACAGGAGAAATCAAGGCAGAGCAATGTTACCTTCTACAGCCCTGCCTCATCCCCCTCCACCCTCCATCTGGCCTGAGACTCTGGGAGGGAGCACTTGGGTGTGGACCTTTCGCTCCTCTCCTGGGGTGAAGAAGGACTGGTCCCACCTATGCCTTTAAACAGGGTCCCATTGCCCCCAGACCTGTGCCATTCCTGGTGTCTGACTGCTTCTTCACTACTGTCAGCTTGTAGCCGTCACCGTACGTGCTCTTAAGGAAGAGTGGAGAGCCACAGCACTTGAGTTTGCCATGGGAGATGATGGCGATACGGTCACCCAGCAGGTCAGCCTCATCCATATGGTGGGTGGAAAGCAGGATGGTCCTCCCTGATGGTGTCATAGAGCTTCAGTCGAGGGGCCAGGGCCACTGCAGCCAGAGGAGTGATGCTGGGCTCTGGCACCTCCACTCACCTGGCTTGTACTTGAGGATGAGGTCCCAGATGGCTCTGCGTGCATATGGGTCCACACCAGCTGTGGGCTCATCCAAGATAACGGCCCGTGACCCACCCACAAAGGCTATGGCCACTGAGAGCTTCCTCTTCATGCCCCCTGAGAGGGTCTGCACCAGAGAGTGACGTTTGTTGGACAGCTCCAGGTCCTCAATCATCCTGGGGACAGGGGAGAAGCACCAGGGATGCTGGGGGACCGTACTGGTGCCCAATGATGCCTCTTCCCTGCATGGCCCTCAGCTGCTGGGACAGCCCAGCTGCAGCCAGGCTACAACAGCACCTTCTGGTGGCTTCCACAGCCTGGTACCCCAAGTTTTGGAAAGCACTTGGTGGAGCTGCTCCAAGAGACAGCTCTGCTACAAGATCACAGAATCACAGATAACCCACCATGGCTTTAAGCAGCAGGAAGGGGACCCACTCATGCAAAAGGAGCTGGAGGGTGCCTACTTGTCCATCTCCTTGCGGATCTCCTCCTCTGCCATGCTCTTGAGCTGCGAGTAGAACCAGAGGTGCTCTTCCACTGTCAGCCTGTCAAACAGCACATTGTGCTGCGGACACATGCCCAGGTTCTTCCGGATCTCATCCATCTCCGTTCGGATATCATGGCCATAGATGGTAGCGGAGCCCGAGGTTGGGGGGAACAAGCCAGTGAGGATGGACCTGGAAGGATGGGGAAAGACAACAATATGAGGAGTCTTGGATTCCTCTGTCTGATTTCAATCCCAACCACCTCTAGGAGCGTCTGCTGGGTTAAAGCAGAGCAAGTCAGTGCAGGGCCTGCTGCCTGTCCCCCTTCCATCCACACCACTGCCTGCACAGCACTACCTGCCCACGGGCCCTGCCAGGACACTACACAGCACCTTCCCACCCATGCAGCTGGCCAGAAGGACATGGCCCATGTCCACCCTGATGGGCACTCACATGGTGGTGGTTTTCCCTGCGCCGTTGTGCCCCAGGAAGGACACCACCTGGTTCTCATAGAGGTTGAGGCTCAGCTTATTCAGCGCCAGCTTCCTGTCTGTCTTGTAGACCTTGGTGAGCTTGTCAATGCAGACAACCAAAGGGAGGTGGGTGGGCTCCTCCTCGATGCCACGTGTCTCCTCTGCTGTGAAAGCGGGATGCTGAGGAGCTGCAGTGTGGCAGGAAGGCTGAGCTTGGAGGAGGGAACCCCAGGGGATGAACCTTCATCCCACCCCAGCTCATGGCCCCCTCCCCTCCTCTTCTTGCCAGCTTCCCCCCATCCCATGCCACAAACAGCAGCTCCCAGACAGGCAGCAGTGCGTGGGTAAGGATGCTGCCTTTAGAAAGGCACAGGGGACACACAGGGCTCCATGAGCACAGCAGGACCCTGTGCCACCCACTGCAATCCCTGTCTGCCCTCACCCATCCTCCTGCTCTCCATGGCACAGGCCTGATCCTCCTCCATGATGCTGAGGCGGGTGGTGCGGGACCAGGGCCACGTCCATTCCCAGGTCTCCACTCGCCCGTTGCCCAACCAGTAGGACTTCTGGAAGGGGAAGTACCAGGGCCGCGGCAAGCCAAACATACCTGCAATCACCCAGTATGGTCAGGATAGCCCTGCACCCATGTCTGGGAGGCAGGACAGAGGTTGGCACAGGTAAGGGCACGGGGCTGCAGGTTTCTGAGCTCAGGGACATCAGTGTGGGGTGGAGGCTACAGGTGCTTTGGCCAAATGGGCTCAGGGCAATGCTGCTGGGCTGTGCAAGGAAGAAAGGTCTTTGGGGCTTTGGGGTGGGCTTGGCTCACACTTTGGTTTCACCAGAAAGGCAAGGAAGTAGGTGAGACCCCTGCCCAAGTCGACAATAAAGGGGACCTGTGCTCCATGTGGACACCTTGCTTTGCTACAGCTGGCCAGTGAACTGAGCCATGCGACTGAAGGTCTCCAAGGAACCTGCTGGTGTCACCAGGTCAGGGCATATGGGCAGGTGTCCCCAGCAGAACACACGCAGGGCACCCTGAAGGCACACCGTGCTGAATCCCACCATGTCAGGGCTGAGCAACACCAGCAACCAGCAGCCTCCCCAGTGAGGAGGCTCTGTAACATCAGAGGTGCCCTCATGCCCCACTGCGCACACCTACCTGGGTGCACAGCCTCGATGTACCATGTGAGCACCCCGTACACCACAGCATCCACGATCAGCATCATCATGGACAGAAGGAGGTTGAAGTCATCTCCTTCCACAGGCGACTGACTGAAGGTGTGCCACTGGATGCCCACACCAGCCACCTCATACAGTGCAAAGTACTTGGAGCCCAGCCCGAAGGCTGTGGTGGACATGAGGGACTACAGAGAGGTGAAGAGAATGAAACATTAGTATGGATTCACAGGGCAGCTCCAGAGGGACAGGTTGGGGCAAATTCCACCAATGCTGCCTCACCCAGCCCCATGGAGATGGTCCCTGCCCTGGGAGGCACCAAACTTTCTGGAGATGCCTCCAAAGCCCCCTGGGGAGTTGGTTCATACAGGCAGAGGTTTGGTGGCCTGTGTACTGGACATACGGTGCCCAAGGCAAAGCATCTCCCCAGCAGCTGTAGCCAACTCACCGCGATGCACTTCTCAAAGGCTGTGATCTTGTCGTGTGCCACCTCCTCCCGGATGGCCACATACATGTAGGGCACATAGCTGAGGAAATAGATGATGCCACCACAGGCGGAGGCCAGCTTGGCCTTGGAGTATAGCACGGATACCAGGAAGCTGCAGGGAGGACAGCATCACCTTGGGTCCTACCCCACCAGGGCTTTCCCCACACCGTCTGATCTTGGCAGTGTTGAGGTGACAAATCCCATGGCACAAGGACCCCAGCACTGCCCCGCCTCCTCACCCCACAGAGTGGACCAGGCACTCACCAGAACATGATAGTGGCCACTGCGTAGATGGCAAGAAAAAGCCAGATGATGAGGACATCGCTGTGCATCAGGACCTTGCCATACTTCAGGATGGCCGTGAGCGCCGTGACCGAGATGGAGAGCTGGACAAAGCCAGTGATGAACCAAGCCACCCAATGCACTGCATTGTTCAAACCCATCATCTTCATCACCTGCAGGGCCAAAACTGCTCAGTGGTGCTGTCCCCTACCCTGTGCACCCCGGCTGCCTCACTTGCTGGGGCTGGGAGGAACGGGCAGCACTAAGGTGTCCCCGGGGGCTGGGGAGCGGGCAGGGCACAGCACCCTGTGCCAGGGTGTCAATGGGATCAGCTCCCTGCAGCACTGAGCAGGGCTCATGCTGGGAACATGTGGAAGGACCAGCTCAGCCCAGTGATGTGAGATCTGAGCCCGCCCCAGCTCACGCACCCCAGAGAATGGGGAAGGTGCCCAGGGACAGCACAGGACATAAGAGCTCGGAGATGCCAGCTTCTCCCCAGGGATCTCTCTCACCATCCCTACCTCTTTCAGGCGATGTTCCTTCTCTGTCACAATGTGTTGGATCATCATGGCCACTGAGTAGACCCAGGAGATCACCATGCACAAGGGCATCATATGCTCAATGACAAAGAGGAAGCTGTTGGGGTAGAGAGGGGAGAGCTGGATGGTGGCACCACAGAGACCTGGGGAGACCCTAGGGCACAGGGCAGAAGAGGGGCTCTCCCACTGCTCGGGGACAACCAGTCCTCCAGTCCAGCAGCTCCTCAGTACCCTGAAAGAGCATCTCCAGTGAGCCCATAGGACAATCTAGTGTCCTGGCTCTCAGGTCCTGGCAGGCATCAGCCCAGTGCCCTGCATACCCTGGTGTAGACAAGACACTATCCACCCTTCTGCCCTGGAAGGTTGGTGCATCTGGGGCTTCTCCAGGTGCTTTCTCCATACCACTGTGTTCAATAACCACCAACAGATCCATGTGCTATCCATTTACTCCACTCCTCTTGTCCTCCCAAGACTTTCAGCCTCCAAGACACCCCACAGCCATGAGTTCCTCACTTCACCCACTAACTGGGCAAAAAATCCTTTCCTGCTTGCCTAGCCTGGTGGTCCAAGGAGCAGTGTTTAACTGGTTGCTCATCATTCCCAATGTCACCAACCTCCCACAGGCCCCCAAACTTCTCCTTTTCTCCCAGCTGAGGTGTCCTGGCCTGCAAAGGAGAAGGGTGAAGGTCCTGCCCCTGCCACATGGGTGCTACTCACTCGTCCCGGGTGTAACATGGGTACGGGAACATCTGCACATAGTTGCCAGGCTCCACCACGTCATGGCCAACAAATGTGTTGATGAGGGCACGCTCCATCATGTCTGAGAGGAGGAGCAGAGGCTGAGCTTAGCAGGCAGTGCAGGCAGGGGCTGCAGGCAGCCATGGCAGGGAACTGGCACTCACCCTGGATCCAGACAAAGCCATAGAGGAAGTAGAAGCGGCCACCAGTATTGGGGCCAGGCCGCCAGTATGCCCGCCGGATCTCGTTGGTCTTCTCCGTGAAGCTGGAGTTCTGCCGGATCTTGTACATGACGTGGGGAGGCAGCGACCCGTCCCTGTTGGTCTGGAAGATGACACCTGCAGTGGGAGAGGCAGGGAAGCCACTGGCACCACGAGACACAGCCACTGCAGTCATAGGCAGGGACATGCAGAGGTTCAGCATGTCCCAAGCAAGGGCACCACAAGGGCTGCCATGGGTTAGGTGGGGTGGGCATGGTCCTGGCTTGGGTTACAAGGGCACACTGGGGCAGTGGGAAACCAAGACAGCAGCAGGGTGCTGCAGCCAGCAGGGCTCAGCCAGGGCAGAGGATGGGTACAGTGAGATGCTAGGTCTGCTCATCCACGCAATGCATGCACCAAGGGAGCATGTCCCAGACCAAGTGGCCCCAGCTCAAAGCACAGCTGGAGAAGGGCATAGCTTCAGGGACCCCTACGAAGGGGCTGGTTCCTGGGGCATACTGGCGAAGACGGTGACGTTGTCCTGGTAGGCCTGGTTCAGGGTGTAGTTGACGATGCTCTCCTCATCTGGGAAGCCTTTGAAGATGTCCACGCTGACCTAGCAGGAGGGAAAGGCTGGTGAGAACCCACTGCTCCTGATGGTCTAGTAAATGGACCCTTGCAGACAGTGCAACATGTGCACCTGCAGCCACTCCATGAGCCCCTGAACCAAACGGTGGATGGGCACCTCCACCACTTTTATCTATCCTAAGGCACATGGCACTAATGAAGCCACTGTCTCCACCAGGGCTCCTGTCCCATGGCTTTAAGATGGTCTGAGCAGACCTAACCCTCTTCAGCCCCACAGAGCATGGCTGTGGGCAGTGGGTGCTGCTCTGGCACCCATGTTCCCACAGGGCACAACCTCACCTTGGCCATGAAGTGGACCCAGCCACAGGCAGCATTGTCGATGGTGTCCAGCTGCTGGAGCAGGACGCTGGCGTTGGGCAGGGAGAAGTTGCCGTTGAGGAAGTTGTGGAGAACGTCACTGTCGGAGACATTCAGGATCTCTGGGTGCTTGTGCAGGTCAGCAGTGAACTGGGACAGAGACACAGGAGGGAGACATTGGGACACACCCTGCCTCTCAGTGCCCTATGGGCACAGGCAGGACCCAACACTCCTGGGAATGGGGGAAGCAGCATCCACCCCAGCATCCACCAGGGAATCAGCCTGGTCCTCACAAGAGCAGGATGGGCACACAGGACCACCCAAGAAGCTGTGAGGTGCCTTGGGGCAGGACACCCCATTCCCACCCACTTCCCAAGCCCAGCCTGGCTCAGTCCCCACTGCACCATCCTACCTGCTGGAGCCAGCGGATGCGCCTCTGCAGCCTGCCCTCCTCCAGGTAGGCACGGATCTCAGGGGAGATGTTCAGCCATGCTTTGGCATAGTGGGTGACGTTGCCCACAAAGGCAAAAGTCTCGTTGGCCTGGAGAGGAGAAAGGTCACACAATGGGAGCAAGCAGGAGGTCCCCTGCTTTCTGGGATGACCAGCAGCATGGAGGCAGATGCCTGCTTCTGGCCCCCCTGAGCCTGCTTGGGCACATGAGGGGCTGTTGGGAGAGGAAGGACAGGAGAGGAAGGACAGAAGCCCTGGCCTCTGCACCCTCACCTTCAGGATGACCTTATCCACTTCAGTGCCCACAGGCGCATACAGGATTTTGGGGTTGCTGGTCATCAGGTGCACGAGGAGGCCCAGGTTCCGCTGCTCCTTGCTGGTGAAGCCCAGTGAGCTCATGTTGCCCTGCTTCAGCGCCTCAGGCTCGATTGTCCTGCAAAAGGGGCTCAGGCTGCCAACGCCACTCCCCAGCACCCCTCACTGCAGGCAGCTCCCACCCCTACCTGTGAGGGGACTCCCCACTCAATCCCATGCCAGGGCAGTGCTGCCCAGCACAGGGAGCTTCCCCCGGGCACTGCACAAGATGCAGTGCAGCATCCATCGCCCACCTCCGCACCAAGGGGTGACTGGGGCCCCCACCATGCTCCCACACCCCTGTCCCAGTCAGGAAGCACCTGGATCCAGCTGCTCCATCCCTCAGGGTTCGTACCGGTTGTTGCCGCAGAGGATGGGCTGCAGCCCAGCCCAGAGCTGCACAAATGCTGAGAACTGTCCCTGGGGGTTCTCACCCCCAGCCGGGCTCCCCCCGGCACCCTCCTCCGCTGTGGTGTTGCTGGCTGTGGCATTAGCACTGACCCAGCCAGTGCTGTTGGCAGTGGGTGGTGGGGCCTTGCTGGCACAGGCTCCCCTGGGCAACAGCTTGGCCAGTGCTGAGAGGATGTTCACGTCACGGAGAACCTTCTCCATCTCTACCAGGTCCTCGAGGAGGGCATGGAGGCGGTGCTGGGCAGCCGTGCTGTTCACCTCATCCAGCTTCAGCTGCAGGAAAGTGGTGACCCACGGCTGGGTGACATAGGGAATACCAAGCAGTAGCATGTCCCACTTCTTGATGAAGACATCAAGCTGGGGACCCACACTCAGTGCCATTCACCCATGGTTATCAGACAGAAGGAGAGCAGGGAAATGCTGGCATGGTCTTGCTGGCCACAGAAGATGTCTCAGGCAGGAGAGGTGGCCACAAGGGACATGTCAGACTCAGGTGGGACAAGGAGGGGGAGCTCAGAGCCAGCCCTGGGGAGCTGTGCCACCAGGGACACTGCCAATCCAAAGGAGAGGACCCTGCATGGACATGCTTGGAGGATGCTGGGAACACCCAACCTTGTCCACTGGGCAGCATATGAGGAGGTGTCAGGATGGGAATCATCTGTGGGACTGGGCAGTGGGTGCTCATGTGGGATAAAGGGGTGATCAACACACATGTCAGCACACATCCCTGGTGAGGGAGGAAACCCTGCCCCAGGCCACGTCCCTGTCACACCCCACCCTGCAGCTATGAGGAAGCAGGGCCCACAGCCCCGTGCTCACCCTGCTGACGATCCTGGGGGTGTCCAGCTGCTCCCGCAGCTCAGCCGCGAGCTGGCTGAAGCGGTCGCGGCGGGCAGCACGGCTGCCGTTGCAGGCCAGCATGCGGTACGCCTGCAGCACCGGCTGCTGCGCCGGGCCCACGCGCAGGAGGCGCCGCAGCCCTGCAGGGCTCCGCTCACACGTCAGCTGCTCCAGCACCGGCCCCGTGAAGAGGACACCCTGCGGGACACGGAGCCATGCGGGCACTGCACAGGCTGCAGGGCCCCGGCCCAGTGATCACCCCATGAGCTGCTCACCTCCATCTCTGTGACCAGGGCCTGGGGGCTGTTGGAGGCAGCGGGTGCTGGTGTGGCAAGGCCCAGGGCCCGGGAGAGCAGGCGCAGCAGTGCTGGACGGTGTGGGGCTGCGGTGGGGTCCCGCAGTGCCCTGTGCACCAGCCCCTCCCGCAGGCTTCTCCAGCCGCCTGGCAGACTCTGCTGCAAGAGGAATGGCTGGTGGGGGGGGTCCCTGTGGTCCCGCTCCATGTGCCCCCCCTAGGCACAAGGGGACGGCCCTACAGCACCATGTCCACAGTCTCCATGGAGAGGGGAAGAAAGGGGGATATGCAGATGGGGGGGAGCATGTGTCCTCCGCACCCTAGCCAAGGGAGGAAACAACTCCCTCACTCCCTCCACATTCACCATCCCATTCTCACTGCAATGGGAAACTGAAGCACAGGCACTGATGTACCTCAAAGCACTGGCAGCACCAGGACAGACTGCAGCTGCTCTGGCCACCTGACAAGAGCCCCATCACATCCCCCTTGCTGGGACGGACACCCCCAGATAGCCCTGTGGTGGGACATGGAGGATGAGCTCTGCTTCACCACATCCCCCATGCATGGCACTGCTCCTCACCTCCAGACGTGTCATCTTCTCACTGGCACCAAACCCATCCCACAGGTCTCGCTCCCAGGTCTCATCGGACACCAAAGGAAAGGAACCGAAGAACAGGCGATAAACCTGCACCAGGGGTGGGAGCAGGGCTGCTGAGCATGCAGGAGCACAGGCACCCACCTGCCCAGCCATGCCCTAGCACAGTGGGGTGGCAGCACAGGACAAGTCCTGCTGGGTGCCCTTGGACTCCCACCCTGTGGGTCTGGTGGTCAGAGCAGTCTGGGTCAGGAGATGCCCATTGGCTGGGGCAGTGCAGAGCCCTGCTGGGCAGTCACCACCTCCCACAGGTTGTCACCCACCTCCCGCAGGTCAACACTGGAGCCCAGGAGCAGCTCAGCCGTGCTGTTGGGCAAGGAGAGGTTCTGTGTCAGGAAGCGGTGCAGCTCACTGCGGTCCTTGGCTGCCCATGCCAGTGTGAAACTGGATCCTATCAAGGAACAAGGAGCAGGAGAGAGCGGTCAGAGCAGCCCCCCAGCATCAGGGACACAGCACAGCCCCATGTGGGGACACATCAAAGCTGGCCCTGCGTGTCACACTGATATGTGCCCTGGGATGAGGCACTGCCCACATGCCATCACATTGCTGGCTGCCTGGTGGATGGGCATCTCCATCCCTGCCCGCACAGGCAGCGAGGGGCAGGCAGGACACAGCCTACCTGCTGGGTTACTGAAGTGGGTCTCCATGGAGCTGGGCTCACTGCTGCTGAGAGCTTCCAAATGTCTGCGCAGCGACTCCAGCTCCTCCTCCAGCCCCGGGTGCTCTGGGTCGAAGAGGCTGCTCTGCTCCACCGCTTCACTGAGGTGCTCCAGCAGCTGTGTCACCCTGCAGGAGCCCAGCACCACTGCAGCTTCAGGGACAGGGGCAGAGGGATGGGAACACCTTCCACAGAGCCCCTCAGGTGTACAGGGCCGCAGGGCTGCCTGCCACAGGCACCGCTGCCGTGGAGCTGCCCTCACCATATCCACCGTGCCAGGGGCACAAAGCAGAGCCCAGAGGTGTCCCCAGGGGCCACCATCCTCCTCCCAGCACCAGGCACCCAGAGGGGACCAGGCTGAGGTGTCCCCTGCAGCCCAGGGACACGGTGCTCTGCATCCAAACGCTATGGGGGACACAGCCTTGTGGCTCGGCTGCAGTGGGGCAGTGCCAGCGTGGGAGGGGACAGGCTGTGTGCAGGAGCGTGCAGGGGGAGGAGGGCTGGACTCACGTGGAGTTGGAATACTGCAGGAAGCCGAACTCGTCGCGCTGGCCATCGGGGCACAGGGACTGCATGACGGGCAGGATCCCGGCCGAGGTGAGCGGTGCCGCCGTGTAGAAAGCTGGAGCCAGCAAGAGCACGGGAGAGGCCAGGGAAGGTGCGGCCAGGGCAGGAAGAGAGGTTGGGAGGCAGGGAGGAGGCAGAGGGGAAGCAAGGGGCCACCAGAGAGACAGACACTCAGTTCAAAGAGGAGCTGGGCCCTACGAGCCCCGTGGGAGGTTGACGGCCAAGGTCACAAGGCTGCAGCATTCCCACAAGGCTGGCCCTGGCTGGTGGCCCTGGGGCTGTGGGCAGCTCTTGCACTGTGGCTCCTGCCCCTGCTCACTCCCCCCCTCGTGACAGGTCCCTGTGGCCCCAGGACAATGCTGGTTCTGCTGCTTGCCCCAAGAAGGCTGCCAACCTCCCCCGGCCTCTTGGCCCCTCTTGTTAGTAACCTCCGAGGCACCAGCAGGTCTCCAGAGGAAGAGAAGGAAGAACACAAGGAACAGAAGAGTTGTCACCCACAGCCCTGAGAGCACCCGACCTCCCCCCATCCGGCTGCTGGAGATGTGTGGACATGGAAACACAGTGGGGAGAGATGGACTAAATGAGGAGCAGCGAGGGGACACCAAACCTTCCCCCCTTCACTAGTGCCAAGCCATCATCCCTGCTGGGGTCGTTCCATGGAGAGTAAGTCCAGGAGGGCCCTGTCCAAAGGGGACCAGAGGTTGTCACTAGGCAGTACGGGGTAGGGACCCTGCTCTTGCACCCTGGCCGGTGGCCCCATGGTTAAGAGGCAGGTCAGTGCAGTTAGCACAGCTGTGGCAGTCAGGGGCTGGTGAAGACGGGCTTCTGGCAGCCTGCTGGGGTGGCAGCATAGACAGTTGGTGGCCGTGCCACACTTTGGTGACAAAGCCAGTGCACGGATGCAATGTTGCTGACCTCCGTGTCCCAGCTGCAAGGCACCAGAACAGGGATGGTGATGGTACAGGGGTGGAAGCCAATTCCAGGCTCTTGGGGACCAGCTTGGGGAAGATTTAGATGCCAGCACCCAGTATGGTCTGTGTCAGAAGGGAGGCAAGAAAATGGGGTAGGCCAAGCCTCCACCTGGCCTGGAGAGCCCTCTGCAGGCAAGGAGACTGGCTACATCACCACCAGCAGCCTTAGCAGTGAGAACCTGGCACCACCAGCCTGGTGGGGACACCGCTATGGGCCAGTCCTGGCTGGGCAGCCCCCAGTGCCCAAGCTCATCTTCACCAGCCACAGAGGAAGGCGATGAGGTTACAGAGGTGCGGATTAGGCCAGAGTGAGTTGATCCAAATTAGGCTCTTTCTCCCCAGAATAGGTGGCTGGCACAGGCAGGGAAGGGGGGGAGGCACCCACCCGCCCCACCAACTTACAGACTGGCCCATGCAGTAGAGACATGGAGGGCAGGCAGGCAGGGGAGATGGTGGGAAAGAAAAAGAAAACGTGAGCAAAAAGAAAGAAAAACCAACCCCAAAGCAGCACACAACAGAGCACACGTCAGTGCCGGGCAGGGGCAGCCAGACCCGTGGTTGGCCTGGGCTCTCCCTCACCGGCTGCACTGAAACACAGGCTTGGACCAGTGTTATGTTGGGTCACCACCACAGCAACTCCCGCTGACCCCACCATGCCACTAGTGAAAGGGCATCCCCCAGGGTTTCTTGATGCCCCCGGGAGCTGGTCACCCACAGGCACCAGAAGGCACAGCCCAGCTGGAGCTGCAGCACACAGCTCTGGTACCAACCTTGTGAGTGCTCCAGAGTGCCCCAGCTAGGTACAGGGCTCCATGCAGTGCATCCCCCCCCAGCACCGTGAGGAGCTGGGAACCCTTCCCAGCACCACCCCAACACTCCTTGAGCACTCAGGGGTACTGCAGCTGTCCCAGCACCATCCAGCTCCAACTTCCCCTTTCCCCCCCTGAACACCCCTGGTTGGTGCTGCCACCCACAGATGGGATGCTTCTGGCTCTCCAACACCCCTGCATCTGCCCCACCAGCCCTCAGCTGCAGCCCCTACCCAGCAATGTGTCCCACAGAAGACCCATCTGGGTCCCACCAGCTGTTGTGTGTCCCTCTCATCCCCAGGTTGTCCCTGGGGGCTGCAGCAGTTCCCCAGAGCCTCAGTGTGGCCCCAAGTATGAGTGCTCTGAGCACCACCCTGCTGGCACCCACCTTCCTTCACAGGGATGGTTGGCTTCTTCTGCCGCAGCCCCAGGAGGATGAAGAAGAGCACCAGGGGGATGAAGATCTCAAAGGTCAGCACCCACTGGGGAACACAGAATGGTTTAGGTTGGAAGGGACACTAAAGATAATCCAATTCCCCTGGATAACTCAAAGCAGAGGGATCGTGATGCTTGAAGACAGGACCCAGCTATCAAGAAGGAACACGGACAGGATGGAGGGCCCTGGGATGCGTGCACAGGGCAGCACCATGTCCACGTCTTGCAGGTAGCTGTTGTCACTGTCACAGCTCAGCAAGAGACAAAAGGGTCCCTGGGCACCCCGGGATTTCCTGCCTGCTCCATCCTGCCCACGGGCACCTCAGGACAGGAGAGGGTATCACAGCGGGATGCCTACCCCATCAACATGAACAGTGTGCTGGAGCTCAAGCCCAACCCCAGCAGGCCACCACAGCCAGGGCTGCCATGGGGAGATGACCCCAAGTCTTTGCCTTATGGCTGGCAAAGAGCAGTAGGCCCTCATCATGGCAGTGCCCTCGCAGTCAGTACTTGCCTGCCATGATGACTCCCTCCCACCCATGCCACCGCCAAGTCCCACTCGGGGACTGTGTAGGGGACAGACCCCAACTGCATCATGACAAGGTTCAGCCTGACCAGACCCTGGCACTGGCTCCAGATGCAGAAGGGGGGGAAACCTGGGGGTCCAGGCACCCCCTCTGGGCCCTCCCAGAAAGCCATGGCTGCATGGGATTTCCTCCAGCAGCATACAGATAATCACAGCAAATCCCCAGGAATCCCTGACCCTGATCGCGCAGGCACTCCAGGCTGGGCTCCGTGCCCAGAGGCCCTGGAGATGGGCATCAACTGCTGAATTGCACTGGGAGTGCCCAGGCCACGTCACTGTCACATTGCCCTTGCTGCTGAGAGGAGAGACTGAGGCACGGGGTGAGGTGAGCCAACCTCAGCTTGCTCCACTGCCAGAGCTGATGCTGAGACCCTGGAACCTGCTGCCACCACAAGCAGAACAGGCCCTAGCTCCGCTGGGCACCAACCACCAGCTCCTGCACCAGCCCAGGTACCAGAACGATGCAGTGGGCTGGGAACAGACAGCTTCGACCCCACAGCAGCTGCCTGGAAGGATGTAGCTGATGGCAGGGTCAGGCCCTCCTGTCCCAGCAGCGTCACCTCCACACTGCCCTCAGCAAGGGGCTGCAAACACTCTGGTAGAAATTCCCAGCATCCCTGAGGCACCCCCATCCTCAGGCTCCCACTGGCATGTGACAATGACACTCCCATGAGCATCAGGGTTGGTAGGGCTATGGGATGGACATGGCTGCACCCATGGGTGCTCCCCATGCTGCCCTCCCCACTTTCAGAGCTGCCAATTTCAGTGGAGGCGAAGACCAGAGGAAGAAAGGCTGGAGGGGATGGGGAGGGTTGATGCCCCAGCAGTAGTGCCAGGGGATCCCCATCTTTCTGGCACCACCAGTCCAAGGCATAGTCCCCAGTGTCGCTGTCCTGGTACAGGGGAGGGAACCAGGGACACCCCGAGCTGCTCTGCCAGTCCCTGGCCCTGCCCCTCGCTGCCTGCACCCACCTCCTGCCTGTTTACCAGGGACACAATCAGGCCTCTGTGCCCAGGCGCCTGTGGGACTGTCCCCACAAACCCGCTGGGCCGTACCAGGCTCCCCTGGGGACCGCTGGGTCCTTGGTGGTGACGGCAGGGACCTGCCTCTTGTTATTTATCTTTTTAACGTGGGTCATTGACCTTTTGCTCATCTCCTGCACCCCCTGTCCCCAACCCTGCCTGCAGCACTGCACACCCCAGAGCCAGGGCGCAGGGTCCCCACCACCAGCCTGGGTTCACTCAGTGATGGGCACAGGGGCAGAGTGGGGCTCCCCAGCCCACACCCTCTTGGGCTGATCCTGCCCCTTTTGGTCACCTGCAGGGGCTTCCCAGGGAGACCATGGCTGCTCCACACCCACAGTGGGGCAAAGCCTCAGGCATGCAGCAGTGGGCAGGGATGCTGTCCCAAGGGAGCATCCCACAGTGGCATAGCTTGGGGACGAGGAGTCCCTGCCTGCAGGTGCAAGGCACTAGGGGATGTTTTGGAACTGTATGAGGAAACAAGCAGAGGGGAAAAGTGAGCATCCACACAGCTGAGAGAGCAACAGGACAAGGAGAGGGAAAGGGCCAGTGCCTGCTAGAAGCTGGCTGTGCCCTGCACTGACCAGAATGCTCTGTCCTCTTCTCTCACACATCCCCTTCCACGTTCCTCTACCCTTGCTGGGAGCTTGTGGAAGAGGGACAGGAGATGGATGGGCACAACTTGCACTGAGCAAAAGGGTGACCAGAAGAGGTGGCTGCAGCCAGGCCTTGGCTGTCCCCATTGGTGAGGGCACAGGCAGGGCACTCTGGGGAGCACTGGGAGGTGCCCAGGCTGGTGATGACCATCAGCAGGTGTCTGGGGTTGGGTCCCCCCACCTGAGGTGGGGGCTCAGCTGGGCTGTGTGGGTCTGCCCAGCCAGGTAGGATGGGGCTTGGAGCAAGCTGCTCTAGTGGAAGGGGTCTCTGCCTGTGGCAGGGGAGTAAAACTGGATGAGCTTTAAGGTCCCTTCCAATCCAAACCATTCCAGGGTTCTATGATTCTATGAAGTGGGAAGAGGAGGAAAATCCCACTGGGGTTTGCCAACACCTCTCCTGAGCTGGGATCCTGGGAGAGCGAAGCCCTGCAGTGCTGTGTCTTGTGGGCACCAGCATGCCAGGGGACACAGCAGCACTTGGGCACAGGCACATGGCAGAGGGACACCCTCCCTGGCACAGGCCTGTCCCGAGCAGTGGCAGTGTGGAAGCCAGTGCCAGCCTCTCCCTGCGGGCCAGGAACAAGGCAGCACCCTGCAGCCCTGACAGCTCATGCCTACCCTCCTCCCAGCCACCGAGGCCACCAATGGCTCCACAACCAGTGTCCCCACAGCCGCCTGTTTGCTGGTGCTCCTGGGGACACTGCCCAGGGCTGCCGGGCCAGCAGCACCCTGCCAGCTCTGCGGGTCATCCCCCTCCACCAGCTGCAAACAGTGAGGGGGCAAAGAGCACCCTGAGCAGGTGGTGCTGCCCCATCAGTTCCTGCTGCAGATCCGGCTCCCATCCCAGCCAACCCCGGTGGCAGGGCCCTGCCAGTGGGTGAACCCCAGTACTCCGAAGTTCGGCCTTTCTTACTTTGGAGGTATCAAGGTCCCACAGCTCTGCTCCCACACACCAGGGAGGAAGGGAGAGATCTGCCAGGACAACCCCCCTGTGTGGTGGGAGCTTTCCTGGCTCCTGGCCAAGGAGCAGAAGGCACAAACCCTGCACAGGCCGAAGCAGTCCCGCTGTGTGTCGGTTTTACACCTAACAGGGGTTTAAAGCAGCTACCAGAAGTCATTGAGGAGCCCGCCCTTAGGACACAGACAGCTGAGCTCAGCCCCTGTGCCAGCAGAGCCAAGGGGCCAGAGCAGACCTGTGCTGGGGGTGGCAGCCAAGGAGAGCAGAGCACAGGCTGGGCTCTTCCCTGGCCAGCACCAGCACCTCCACTCTCACTGCTTGGGAGAGGGCAGCATCTCCAGGATGCTGACAGGGAGTGCGAGGTGATGGTGGGACTTGCAGGCAGCAGGGGCACGAGGAAACAGATGACACACAGGGCACGGCTGCCCAAGGGCTGCACCAAATCCATCCCTGAGCACCAGCAGCACAGGGGCACCTCTCGCTCTGGCACACACACGCGCCATCCACAGCATCACTGGGTGGGTAAGGAGGGGCTAGTCCTTCCCCTGCCACCCTGCCAGCAGCAACCAGAGCACTCAAGTGATGGTCCCCACATTTGGGAGTGACAGGGTCTGGGCTCATCCTACAACTGCAACCTCCTGTGCTGCTCCCCACACTGCCCATGGGGCTGGGGGGTTGGTCAGAGAGAAACAGGTCCCCCAAAAGATGTGCCCAAGCACCAGCCACATCAGCCAGGCCCAGGCCAGTGTGTGCCAGGGCAGAGCAGTGCCACCACGCAGCCTCACGGGCAGGGTCCATGGCACACTGCCACTGGGCATCCCCTTCAGCGTGGCCACATGGGGTACAAAGCAAGGATGACTCAGCCAATGTGTGACCCCCATCACCCATCTTGGGGGCACAAGGGCAGCCCATGAGCAGGCACCTGCATTAGCCCTGCCTGCCCCTGGCCCAGGGTGGTCCTAGGTGCTCTGGCCATCAGGACAGAGCAAGGGCTGGTGCCCACAGGCTGCTGGCGAAGGAAAGCAGGATCAGGCCTGCAGGATATTTGGGAGGGGGAAGAGGAGCTGTCTCCCTCGCCACAGTAGCTCGCTACCCTCCCCCACCTCTAAAAATAACTGGCTCCTTCAGTGCCCAGCACCCCCATCCCTGCCCAGTGCACCCCATTCCCGTCCCCAGCACCCCATCCCCACCCCCCAGCATCCCTATGCCTGCCCCCCAGTACTCTCATCCCCATCCCTGCTCAGCGCACCCCTATCCCTGCTCCCCAGGACCCCCATCCCTGCCCAGCGGTACCGGGGTCCCTGGGGCTAGGGTCACCTCTGCCCACTCACTGGCTCTGGCAGGGAATCCCTGCACAGGCGCAGCCAGGGCCCGGTTACACCGATTCACCGATGGAGCACCCTGCACCGATCCCTGCGGGGAAGGTGCCATGCTACGCGGCTGCTTCCCCTCGGGAGGGACCCAGCCCCCCGGACCCCCGCGGTCCTCAGAGCGGGAGCCGCTCCCGCAGCTCTGACCCACATCGGGGAGGGGACCTATTTATAGCCCAGGGGGAGCGAGGGCTCGGGGAGAGCTCCCCTCGTACCCGCAGGGGCGGCCCTGGGGGCCGGGGGACAGGGCTCTGTGTGCCCGCGGTACGTGGGACATTGGACGGCACCAACCGCGGCCCCAGGGCAGGAGAGGCCCAACTGTTGCTGCCCCGCGGCTGGGCCCACGCCGGGGCTGCGGGGCCGGGGTGGTTCCGGGGCCGCTGCGGGGGTTCCGCACAGCGGTGCCCACGGCTCTGGCTGCCGGCAGCCCCCGACGAGCAGAGCGGGCCCGGTCCGGTCCGCACCGCCCGGGCCGTGGGGGCCGCGGGGACTCCCCGCCCCGGGCCCTGCCTCCCGCCCGGCCGCAGCAGCCGCTCAGGCCCGCAGCGGAGTCCCGGCCCCCCCGCGCTCACCGGGCTGCGCCGCTTCAGCGTCACGTTCTTCCAGAGCAGGAGATGGAGCTGGTGCAGGAACCCCATGGCCCGGCCCGGCCCGGCCCGGCCCCGCCGCAGGGGCGGCCCCGCTCGGCTCCGCGCTCACCCGCCGCACACTGCCATCCCCCGCCGGGCCGCCGCCGCCTTTGTCCGCAGCGCGCTGGGAGGGAGGGATGGAGGGAGCGAGCGAGGGAGCCGGACAGACCCCGCTGACAGCTCCGGTTCCAGCCCCGGCCCGGCCTTGCGCAGCGCCGCCCCCGGCCCGGGCCGCTCGCCCGCCACCGCCCCTTAAAGGCACAGCGGGGCCGCGGCCGCTTCACCCGGGGCAGGGCCTCGGGGAGCCGCTTCGGTCCAGGGCACGGCACCGCACCGTGTTCCTGGAGGGCCTGGGGACCCGTCGCCTGGCTCCTGCCGGCGCTGTGCCCGGTGTGGTCTGCGTGCTCCTGCTGCGGGAGGGCAAACTCTGCCTGCAGAAGCTGCTGCTCCCCAAGCCAGGGGTGCAGAGAGCTCTGTGTTTGTGGCCCTGAGCCTCGGCTGTGCCCCTCCAGCACACGCTTGCTGTGGGGGGCACTGCATGACACACATGGTGGTGCTGCTGTCCCCACACCCTGTCTGCCCTGCTCGGCCCAGCTGCCCCAGCCCCTGCCCACCCCATCCCATTCCAGGGGACGGGGGAGAGTGTCTACATTTGTCCTTAGAGGGGACCAACCTGCCTGCAGCAAGTGTACCCCCGGGTGAACCAGGCCAGCTTTCCTTTCTGCCTTCCTTCCAGCCATCTATGATTGCTTCCTTCCTTCCTCCCTTCCTTTCAGCATCCCATTCTTCTCTCCCTCCTTTCTCCATTCCTCTGGTTCTCACCATTTCTCACCTCTCTCTACCCCTCTCTCTTTACACCTCTCCATCCCAGTGCTGCAGGAGCTGTGGTGACTCCTTTGGTTGCCCCAGCCTGTGGTGCTGCTGGGGGTGCCTGGTTTGGGGTGGGCTCAGCAGCAGCTACCTGGGCCCTGACCGCAGTTCCCCTTGTCCTGCCACAAAGAGCCGTTAAAGAACTGGGTGAAGCTTTGCCCTGGGGCAAGGGAGGCTGAGGGGTGCCCGGGGGGGGGTGCTCAGGGATGCCTGGGGTGCGGGTGGTCCCATGCCCTGCTGTTGGGAGCCCTACAGGTGTGTGGGCAGGGGCAACCTGGGGCTGCTGCTCTGCCGTGACCCCAGAGGTTTCCTGGTTTTCCTCCAGCGTTGTAATGCTGGGGAGATGCGGTGTCGAGGTGACCTGGGCCGGGGGGGTCAGCCAAAAGGCTGGCCAGCCGTGCACCCTGCTCCAGCAGCGGCTGTTGCTCGGTCCCTGGGGAAGGAGGGATGTGTCCACCCTCGGCTGCTCCCAAGGAACTGCATTTGGGCTGTCCCCAGCCCACACTACAACCACCTCAAAAAGCCCTACCCTGCAACAGAGCGAGTCCCCAGCTCAGCGAGGAGCAGAAGAGAGGGTCATGTGTGGAGCTATGGGTGATGTGGGCTCAAAGCCCTGACCTGGATCTCCTGCCAGGCTCCTTCCTCCTGCCCCTGGGTGGTCTTGATGAGCTTCCACAGCTCCTCTTCTGCTTGTCATGACCATGAAACCCCGTGAGGGGCCAGCAAGAGACAAGACAGCATAGCTCCAGGACCCAGTCACCTATCTCCTCTATGGACCTAGGGATGTGAAGTCCGGGGGAGCTGTTGGCCTATCTCCTCCATGGACCTAGGGCTCTGAGCATCTCTCAGGGGACCTCCTTGGGGGGTGGCCAAGCTCCTTTATCTGTGTGGTGTCATCTGCAGATGGCAGCACCCACCTGCACAGTGCTCACATTACCTGATGGCCCTGGGGCCTGGCCCCCCACTGCCAGGGGCTTCTGGCCTGGCTCAGAGCACACAGGCAGTCCCAGCCTCTGGCACCACGCTGCCATGTCGCTGTGCTGCAGGGGTCCAGGTGTCTGCACCCACTGCCTGCAAGGAACTCCCCCAGGACATTGTTCCTTATGCCAAGGTGTCCTGGGGCAGCATCCAGCAGCGATGGCTACATGTGCCAGGTCAAAGCTCCCTCCTGCTCTGCCACCCCCCCCAGCATCCCCCAGGGCATGTCCCTAGTGCTGCCCCCCAGTGCTGTCCTCTGTGAAGGGGAATGGCCCTGTCCCGTGTGCCCCTGCTCCCTGGGGCGGTGCAGGGGTGAAGGGGACAGCAGCAGGGATGGTGCTGGCAGGGAATGCTGCCTGCAGCCAGCAGGATTTGGACAGGCAAGGCTGGGAATGGTGCCCCCCGGGCTGTGCAGCACCCAGTATCTGGCCTCTCAATCATGCAGGGGAAGAAATGCAGAAAGAGGGCAAGAAAGATAACAGGAAACAGGGGGCATGGCTGGGGAGGAAAAAACACCCAGCCTCAGAGCTGCAGTTGGGCTCTGAGGGCTCCCAGGGCGGCACTGAAACCACAGAGCCCAGCTACACCCTGGCACGGTGGCACTGCACTGTGCCCAGCCACTGCCTGGCCCCTTACCTGGGACAGTGGCAGGAGCAAGGGGCCAGGGGGGATGCAGACCCCAAGGGTGCTGGAGCAGCACAAGGATCCCCATGGAGTAGCATGGACCCTGCTGCCAGCTCCAGTGTGCCAGCTCCAGGGGCAATGCTGCATGCTGGGGGCCCCCTCTGCACCTCTGCCTCAGTTTCCCCATCTCCTTTTCCCTGCCAGGGCTTTCCAGAAGATTTGGTGCCCAGACAGCAATGCCAGCACAGAAGACAACCAAGTGTGTGGCCAGAGGAGGACAGGGCCAGGGAGAGAGCTGGGGTACAGGTGGCATCTTTCTGTGAGACTCACACATGCCCACTTCCCCTTCTGGCAGTAACCACACAGCTGGGGTAGGTGTGGGGCTTGGCAGCACTGAGGAGCTGCTGTACCTGCCCATTTCAAGATGAGGCAGTGGGAGCCAGCACCAGGCTGGTGTCCTGGTTTCAACTGGGTGGCACCTTGAAGGGGCTCAGGGCAGGTTTCCTGCACCCACCCCAGCAGAGGCAGGGTTCCCAATGCCATGTACGCAGCAGGGCAAGGTGCTGGCTCCTGCCATGACACAGGCAGTGCCGGTGGCTGTGCCAGGCTGTGGCTCCATCCCACTGGCTCTGCAATGGGCAGCAGCAAAGGCTGAAGAAGAGCCTGGTGTCAGTGCAAGACAAATGAGTACCTCGCTGTTCAGCTGCTGCTGGGTGACTTCAGAGAGAGCCGCATGAGCCAGGGGCATGCAGCCAGAGGGCACCCACCAGCTGTGGGACACAAACCCAGTCACAGAGCACCTACCCAGGCATGGGGCACCCATCACCTCTGGGGCAGCACCCAGCTGTGGGTCAGGGGAAGTGCAGGGAGGGGGCTGTGCCAGCTGCAGCATGGCAGGAAGGACCCAGTGTGGGGCCAGGAGGAGGCAAAACCACAGAAAAGAGGAAGCCCTCGAGTGCCCCAGCCCAGCAGCAGCAGTGCCAGGGCACACGCACACGGACACGGGCATCTCACACAGCACCGCAGCCTGGCCCGGTAAGTCTGAGCTCAGCACCAATGCCCAAGGCAGGAAGAGGGGCTGAGGAACAACCCCAGCACTGCCGGGGAGGGTGTCCCCACCGGAGCATCTGCAAACAGGGCCAGGGACTGGTGAGCAGAGGGACCAGAAGTGCAGTGCAGGGAGCAGGCAAAGCTTTCCCAGCCCTCCTTGCTTGGGATGCCGGGTTTTCCTGGAGCCTAAACTTAGCCTGTGTGTTTTAGCAGAGGGGCAAGGGCAGGGAAGGGGTTTTTCACAGAGCTGCAGTAGCTGGGGTGGGAGAACCGGGCACCACTTCTCAGAAGGCTCAAAAACCATGGAAGAATGGGCACAGCCCTGGCCAGCAGCCCATGGGTTTCCAGGGGTTACCTGGAAAAGGAAACCACCCTGGGTGCCAAATGTTGGAGGTTGCATGTGGGTGCTGAGCCCCATGTCTGGGACTGGCGTTCCTGCTGCCTGCGGGGCTCAGGCTGCAAGCTCCCAGGTTGTTGGGGCTCCCTGCGCCCTTGGTGGCTGGGGAGAACACCCCAAACGGGGGGGCAGCCCAGTCATCACTGCAGGAGGCTGCTGGAGCAAAAGGGCACTTCTCAGGCAGGACACCCCAGCTGGGGGTTCAGACTTCCCAGTGATTCCAGGTAAACACCATTCCCAGCTTGGTCCCCCATTATCACCCTTTGGTGTGGCCCCATCCTGCAAACTCCCAGGCACCAGGTGGCATTCCAGACTTGACCCGGGCAAGCAGGAAGCATGGAGTTGGGACCGTGGCTCTTTGTCAGTGGGGAAACTGGAGACCAGAACAAATACCAAGGGCTGAATCCATGGTGTGTGAGATGGGGAGTGGTGCCAGGTGTGGGAGACAGAGCTGGCTGCTGCCCATCAGCCCTGTACCCCCCCTTCACAAAATCCAAGCCTGATTTCAGTTGAAGGGACCTTAAAGCTCCTCCAGCTCCAGCCCCTGCCACAGGCAGGGACCCCTTCCACTGGAGCAGCTTGCTCCAAGCCCCTGTGTCCAACCTGGCCTTGAGCACTGCCAGGGATGGGGCAGCCACAGCTTCTCTGGGCACCCTGTGCCAGCGCCTCAGCACCCTCACAGGGAAGAGCTTCTGCCTAAGAGCTCAGCTCAGTCTCCCCTCTGGCAGGTTCAAGCCATTCCCCTTGGCCTGTCCCTACAGGCCCTTGTCCCAAGCCCCTCTCCAGCTTTCCTGCAGCCCCTTTAGGCACTGGAGCTGCTCTAAGGTCTCCCCTTCAGGAGCCTTCTCTTCTCCAGGCTGACCCAGCCCAGCTCTCTCAGCCTGGCTCCAGAGCAGAGCTGCTCCAGCCCTCGCAGCAGCTCCGTGGCCTCCTCTGCACTCGCTCCAGCAGCTTCACATCCCCCTATTGCATTGCCCCAGAGCTGAATGCAGAACTCCCCTTGAAAGCACATCCCCGCTTGCCCTGTAGATGGAGATGCTGAGGACTGTGGGAGGGTGACACAAAAGCCACCATGGGATGACACCAGGGGCATGGGGGGCAGCAGGAGATTCAGGGGTCAATGCGGAAGCCCTTTCCCCCGCCCCTCCAGCCCCAGCACCTCCCCACTGCCCCTTGGAAGCTGAGCTGACAGCCTTGGTGTCCTTTCCTCTCTCCCAGGTGTCAGCTTGTCACTGGAGGTGGCAGCCAGCCTGGCAGCATGCCCCGGGTGTCACCGCTGCCCCGGCTGCTGGGGGGCCGGCCCGCTCTGAAGGCAGTACCCATTGCAGTGCTGCTGGCAACCACCCTCTGGAGCCTGAGGTGCTTCCTCAGTGCTCCCCAAGTCTCCAGAGAACCCCCTCAGCACACTGAGCCGCTGCTGGTCCTGGTTTGGGAATGGCCCACAAAGCAGGTCCCCAATGTCAGTGGGGATGTCTGCCGCGAGCTGTATGGCATCACAGGCTGCTGGCTCACCATGGAGCGCCAGCTCCTGCACTGGGCAGATGTTGTGGTGTTCCCCCACACCAGGCTGCAGCCCAGCAGGGACAGCCTGCCCAAGGACAGGCCACCGTGGCAGAGCTGGGTATGGGTGTCCCTGGAGTCCCCATCCAACACTAAAGCTCTAGCGGGATGGAACCAGACCTTCAACTGGGTGATGACCTACAGACGGGACTCGGACATCTTCATCCCCTATGGCAAACTTGTGCCCAACCGCTCGGCCATTGTGAACATCCCTGCAAAGACCAATTTGGTGTCTTGGGTCATCAGCAACTACCACAGGACTCAGAAAAGAGCTGAAGTCTACAAGACCCTCTCCAGGTACCTCCATGTGAACATATACGGGAAAGCAAACAGAAATCCACTCTGCAAGGACTGCCTCTTGCCAACGACATCCAAGTCCAAGTTCTACCTTGCTTTCGAGAACTCCATCCACCAAGACTACATCACCGAGAAGCTCTGGAGGAACGCACTGATGGCCGGCACCGTGCCCGTGGTGCTCGGTCCTCCCCGGGCCAACTACGAGCAGTTTGTCCCTGCAGACTCCTTCATCCACGTGGATGACTTCAGCTCCCTGGAAGAGCTGGCCACCTTCCTGAAGACCATGAACGCCAGCCGCTACCGGCAGTTTTTTGCCTGGCAGAGGCGATACAGTGTGAAGCTCTACACCGACTGGAGGGAGCGGATCTGCACCATCTGCAGCACCTACCCCAGCCTGCCCCGTGGCCGCATCTATCCTGACCTCGAGAGCTGGTTCAACACCTAGAGCTGGTGTGCTGGGACCATTGGGGAAGAGGGTACCAGAGGATACACGGAGCAGTCCTCAGCAGGCCATGGGGCAGGGATGGATGTGGGAGTCTGCACCCCTCCTCCCAGCCTGGCTGTTGCCACACTGGGACCTTCAGCACCTACTGGGATTTAATTTCCCATGAAACTTAACACCCCCCCCCCCCCCCGACCCACTTTACCATGGAGCAGGAAGGATGAGATGGTGCTTTGGAAATAAATGGCAGTGCTGCAAAGGCTCTGCTTGTGCTATGGGGCAGGGATAGGGGTTGGGGGGGGAGGGTGTGGGGCTCCTCAGCCTTCCCCTGCCATTGTTCTGTGCCCTCCCCAGTGAAGCTGCAGTGCCAGAGGCCCTGTGGTGACATTCCTGGCTGGACTGGAGGAGTCAAGGTCAGATCAGCAGGGACAAACCGGCACCCCATGGCTGGAGATAGAGCACAGCCTCTGCTCCCCCGCTTCCTGGCCCACCCCAGCACGCATTTCCCCCCACAATCCCTGTGGGTGTCACCGTGCTGGTGAGGACCAGGACACCGGATGCTCTTGGGTGCAATCTCAGCCCGCTCAGTGCAGTCAGAGGGATGCTGTGGTTTCTCACTCTCCTGCCCCGATGCAGCAGGAAGCCAGCCACACGGTGGAGGCTGGAGCCTAGCAGCAAGCCCAGAGCAAAGCCAGGCCTCTGGAGAACGTGTGGCACCAGCAGCCTGATGCATGTGCCCTGGGCGGTCCTGCTCACCCTGCACTGCACACACCAGGCACCACACTACCAGCATGGTGCAGAGCTGGACTCGGGGCATACATTGTGGGCACCCTGGCCCATGCACACACCTTGCACCTGGGCACAGGCAATGCCAGGCACCCCAAGGGGACACCTCCACCTAGGATGAGTGGCAATGCTGGGGCTGGGTGACCTGACTAGGCAGTGAGACAACAGCTCCATCCATGCCTTGCTCCATGCCCCTCAGCTTGGTGCATCAACCCCCTTGATACAAACAAGTCCTTTTCTCACAGCTCCTGTCCCTTTCCTTCCCCGCAGCCCTACATCACCGAACCCCACTGCTGCCACCCCCCAAGGTGCTGCCAGGACCCACTCCCCATGCCCACGGTGCAGCACACCCTCCACAGATGTTGTACCTGCCCCAGGCTGGCCCATCCCTGTGTGCCCAGCCCGGCCCTTGCTGGGCTGCAGTCAGTGGCCATGCTGTGCACTTCCAGTTTCTGAGGCTTCACATTTCAGTTTGGTTTTGACTTCTGGACCAGATGAAAATGAAGCAGGAAGCGTTCAGTGCCCAGGGGCAGGACACTGGGCAGTGGGATTTGGGGTCCCCTGGCGGGGAGCAGGGGTCCTGCCTGGCCAGCCTTATGCTGGAGGGGAAAATCAGGTGGTGGAGATGTGGAGGAGCAAAGCTCAGAGGTGACATCCTTCCCAGGCATCCTGCTACCAACTGTGCAGCAGCACCAGCACCAGCAGGCAGCACAGGGCACTGGGGAGCTAGTGGGGACACAGGGCAAGCCAAGGGGATCCCACCACATAGGGCTGGCATCCTGCCTGGTGTGTACACCTCAGCCTCCGCAGGGTCCCCACTCCTGCCTGGGCCATGGCAGCAAGGCTGGGGCCAGACCCCTTTACTGGTAGCCGAACACAGGAAGGGGCTTTTCAGAGACTTCCTAGAATCATAGACTCAAGCAGATTGGAAAAGACCTTTGGTACCATAAAGTCCATCTGCTCCCCAGCACTGCCAAGGCCACCACTAACCCATGTCACTGAGGGCCTCGCTGACATGGTTTGTGAACACCTCCAGGGATGATTCCCTGGGCAGCCTGTTCCAAAGCCAGTTTCCCTACAGGAGCACAGCCTGGTGCCAAACCAGACTGCAGAGGCCATGGCAGTGAACAGCAAGGTGTCATTTCTCAGATGCTCGATTCTCCTAGCTGGTCTGGCACCCCCAGGCTCAAACAGCTCAGCCCCTGATGCTCACCTGGACCTGCCTGGGCTGGCACCACTTGGCACAGCCACCATGGTCGGATCATGCACAGGAGCATCCCTTGTCCACAGTGTCACACTGGCAGCCCCATGGCAAGGGCAGTCCAGACTTCCTGTACCTTTCCCTGCCCACTCCAGGTCCTGGAGTGCTGCAGCTCCCACCATATCCCTGTGAGGTGCAGTGTTTGCTGGAGCAGCCTGCAATCAGGATACTGCTGCATTCCCACCCTTCCCAAAAGCAGCCATGGAAAAACAGCAACTCCAGTGGGGTGCAGGATGATGGGGGGAAGAGGAACCCAAGAAGCTGCCGCTGTCCTAGTAGTGGGCTGGCCTACAGGCAGCAAAGAGCTGTGTGTTGCTGGTGACAGGCACTCCTCTGGTCCAGCCTCACAGTGCTGCCCCAGAGCCAACCAGGCCGGCCTGCTGGCAGCAGGCAGGAGCAGGGCTGAAGGGAGGCAAGGAAAGGGTTAACCTAATCTCAGGCCCCAAAGAACCGATATTTATTTCATTGTCAGAGGGAATATAATTAAGAAAAAATAGAAATCATCATCAACTACAGCAGGCTCAAAGGCACAGGGGTGCTCGCAGCACAGACAGGACAGAATCAGCCCCCCCGAAAAGATGATCCTTGGGGCAGCCATGCTGGGGCAGAGGGACCACACTGGAGAGGGCACAGGGGATCCAGGGTGATGTTGAGCACCCCCAAAGCAAACCCCAGCAGTAGCCTGCCCATGGATGGGTGAAGCCCTGTTGTGCCAGTGGGTGAGGGTGGCAAAGCCCCTGGGCACAGCACCCCAGCCCCGCTCTGTGTGACAGGGAGGAGTCAAGCTGGGAAACTAGGAATCACTACAGAGTTTGGCTTTTTAAGAACTACAACCAAAAAAAATTAAAGAAAATATTAAAAAATAACAAAATAAAACCACCCCCATCCCCCAAATCATCTAAACCCCACTTTTTTCTGGGTCTCACAGGAGCTGCTCAGCTGGGCACAAATGGCTCCACTCAGCATCCCGGGCACACATGGCTTCAGCAGGGTGCAGTGGGGCAGCTGCCCTCCAGGAGAGGTCAGATGCTGCTGGAACCAGTAAATTCACCTAACTGGGAAGGGCTGGGAGCAATCGCAGGGAGCGGGTGGCATCCCTGTGCCAGGCTTCCAGCCCTTCCCCTGCCCTGCGCTCCCCAGCAAGTGCCCCGGAGCGGGAGCGGGGCCGTGCCTGAGCCTGCTCGGGGGAAAGCTGCCCCACAGAGCCTGCGCAGCCCTGGCTCAGTGGCTGCTGTTGCTCATGGAGAGCCCGGGCTGCAGCGGGGGGGGGAACATCTCAGATTTGTGGAAGGGTGGCATGTAGACAGGAGGGGAGGGTGCCAGGCTGTAGCCCTGGGACGTCACCGGGATGGGCAGGGCGGGGGGCACAAGGGGCTGGTTCATGTCATACATCACCCCCTCCGCCTCGTTGCCGAAGGGCAGGAGCAGCCGTTTGCCCTTCTGACGCCGGTTGCAGAACCAGACCCGGACCACCTGCAAGAGAGGGGAGACAGGGCAGCGTGAGGGGGGAGAGGGTGACAAGGACACCCTTTTGCGGGTGGCATCTCCACAGCAGAGCCCCAACCCTGCCACAGCTCCTCCTGGGACAGGGCTGAGGATGGGCACTCTCCCACAGCTGCTAGTGTTGAACCAGCTGGATGCAAGTGCTTAGGAACCATGGCCATTTGGATACCCGCACCCCAAACTCCTCCAACCTACATCTTTGTCTAGGTTGAGGTCCTCAGCAATCTGGGAGATCTCCTGGGGACTGGGCTTCACACACTTGCGGAAGAAGCTCTCCAGCGTCCCCTTCACGTTGTTCTCAATGCTGGTCCTGCGCTTTCTCTTCCGGGCTTGGGCCAACACTTGCTCTGCATTGCACATCTGAAAATGAGAGAGGAACCATGCACTTGGGTCACAAGTCTAGTGATGTCCCCACCAGGATATGGACACACGTGTGTCTAGGCAGGATGGGGACAGGCTTTGTCCTTGTTACTGTCCACTGAGCATCACCCCATTGTGGCTGAGTGTCCCACCCCTGCCTGCAGCTGATGTAGAGGTGCACATGGCCATGTCTTTCTGCACCCCCCCAGGGAGCAGCAAGCTGCATCTCCAGCCTATCTGTGGTTCCAGCAGGACCTGCCTGCTCCAAGATGGGACCACAAGGTTTCTGGGGGGTGATTTGAGGTCTCCCCAGACTGGCACCAGGCGATACCCAGTGGTTCCTCCCACAGCTGGGCTGAAGGAGGAGCCCAGCTGTGCCTGGCAGTGAGATGCTGCTATGGCACAAAGTACCCGCCGCTCCTTTCCTCTCCCCTCCCCAAAATCTCATGCTAAAGAAAGGGAGAAGCTGCAGCTTGAGGGCTCACGAGTGTGCAGTACCCTGGCTCCAGCCTGCCCCAGCCCCACACCTCTTGCATGTTGTCCGTGTTCTCTGCCTCGTTGAGCCAACGCTGCAGCAGTGGCTTCAGCTTGCACATGTTCTTGAAGCTGAGCTGGAGCGCTTCGAAGCGGCAGATGGTGGTCTGGCTGAACATCTTCCCTGCGCGGGCAGGCAGGACATCACACACTGCTCCAGCCCCCCACCAGTCCCCTCGGAGCCCCCCTCCAGCATCCCTCGGAATGGAGAACAAGGCAAGGCACTCTCCCTGATGCTACAACACCAAGTTAAACTGCTGCAACACGGTCATAGAAGCAGCTGCAGCCATTTAAAATCAGCTCCTTGTTCTCAAACCCTTCTGGGCTTAAGCAAGTACTTAACAGGAGCCCCAGGGCTGATACTTGCCACCTCCTTTGCAGGTTGATAAGGCATTCAGGTATTTCCCCCCAGCCATCCCCCCAGGGCCTCTTCCTTCCCCCCAGTGAGTGCTCACCGTAGAGGGTGCCCAGAGCCAGCCCCACATCAGCCTGGGTGAAACCCAGCATGATGCGCTTGTGCTTGAGGTCCTTGGCGAACTGCTCCAGCTCCTCCGATGTTGGTGCATCCTGGCAGGGGGGCACAGAGAAGCTGAGCGAGGACAGCCCTTGCCCGTGGGCTGCCGATGTGGGGTGGTCAGTGTGGGACAGGAGGGCACCCACCAGCGGCTGCCAGCTCTGGGCAATGGGGTGTTGGGGGCGATGGGGCCGGTGGCAGGGGAGGGCTCTGCTCAGGGATCCCAAAATGTCTCCCCCACCCTGCCGTACGTAGCACCCCCTGCGTACCCCCTGCTCCCCCCCTCGGGTGGTCCAAGGACTGAGAGAGGGTCCGGGAGTACTCAGAGCTCTGCTCCACCGTACCAGGGCGCATCCCCACGAGCTCTGCGCACCCACCGCCCTCCCGACCGGGCAGCCCTGCGCCCCGGACGAGTGAAACGAGTGATGAAAGGGCCCATGACTCCAGCTGGATCCCAACACGTCCGTGCCACAACCCAGCTCTTCCCTTCAGGAGGGCTGCTTTTCCTTGTGCTTCCCTTCCTCCCTTAGCGCAGCCTTCAGCTGCTGCGGGCGCATGTTGGAATCTTTTACCCGATTTCCATATTGGCAGCGCAATCTCGGATCTCCCTCCTGCCACCTAAGCCTTAGGTTTGAATCCCTGCCGGACTTCTCAGCAGGAACCCCGGAGCATCCCCGCCACGAGGCCACCCTCAGCAGGGAAAAGCTGCTCCTCGTAGCCCCCATCAAAGCGGGGACTTCTCCCGCACCGGCAGAGCTCCGATCACCCCCGCAGCAGCCGCGCCAGCGGAGCCCGGCCGAGAGGACGGGGTAATACTGTGCTATGGCTTAAAAACACTAAAACCAAACCGAAACCTCAACTGCCAAACACGAGAACTACCGCTGCCCCCGGCCCAAACCCGGGGTGCCTCTGCCCGGCCCGGTACCCACGAAGCCACGGGACGAGCGGCCAGGGGATGCTGCCCGTCGTCGGGCCGCAGCGAGGCCAGGGTCGACACAGCGTATATCGAGCGATCGGCACCAAGAAAAGCTGCCCCTAGACCCCCAAACCGCCCTTCTCCCCCCAAAACAGCCTCCCCGAAGTGTTTCACCCGCGGAAGAAGGAATCGTCGGGCCTACTTGAAGGGGGGTACCCGACGGAGGGGACGGACGAGCAGGACGGCACCGACGGGGTCCCCGCTAACAGCGATGCCAGATAGCGGCCAAGCGGGTCCCTGCCCCGACGGCGCGTTACGGCAGCGAGGCCCTTCCGCAGCGGCATCGGGGGCAGGAAAATGGGAGCGCGGTACCTGCGAGGGATGCCGGGGCGGGCCGGGCGGAGGGCAGCCCTTGCCTGTTCCCGTCCCGTCGGGTCTCACCTCGTCGCCGCTGTCGCTGGAGTGTCCGCCCTCGCTGGCGGCACCGCTGGAGCTGCCGCTGCTGCCCAGCCCGGACAAGCCCCCAGAGCCCGGCTGCAGGGCGGCGGGGCAGAGCTGCGGGCCGGGGAAGGCAGCGGGGCCCGGGAAGGGCGGACCGGGCAGGGCGGCGGCGGCCCCAGGGGGCGCGGGCCCGGCCCAGGGCGGGGAGGTCCAGGTGGACCCGCAGCAGGCCGCGGTGCGGGGCTCGGGCGAGGGCTGGCTGCAGGGCCGGACCGGGCGCGCCTCCGCCTTGGCGGGCGGCCCCGCGGGGGGGGGCAGCCAGGCGCGGGCTGGCGGCGGATCGCGGGTGGCTTCGGGCTCGGTGGCGAAGGGGAAGAAGAGCGGCTGCGCGGCCGCCCCGTCGAAGCCGCCGCGGGGAAAGGGCGGGCCGGCTTCGGGCAGGAGGCCGAAGGGGGCGGCCGGCAGCCCCCCGTCCGGGCTGAACATGCTGCCCGCGGGCCTAGGGCTCCATGTGGGGGCTGCCGGCCGCTGCCTCCCTGCTGCGGCGCCACCGGGGCCTCTGAGAGCGGCGGGGCCGTGCTGGCCCGTATGGAAATGGACCCCAGCCCCATTGGCCCCGCACCGGTGGGTCGGGCGTGAACTTGATCCCCCCAGGCAGGGGTTGAGGGTGGGGGGCAGGTGCGATGGGAGGTGGGCTGGGTGCTGGGACCTGTCTGTCCCCTTCCCGTCTGGCCGCGGGGCGGGGAGTGCTCCGCTGCGGAGTCTTGTGCCCCTCCGGCTCCGCTCGCCCCATGTGCGGCCAAGGGCAAAGCCCCCCCCCCCCCCCCCCGCCCCAGCTCCGGGGTGCTCGGTGGGATTCACATCCCCCAGTGTTGGCGCAGCATCACCAGCATCTCCTCACCTGGGAGCATCCCAGTGTTGCCGGGTCCAGGCGCGGGCAGGGAACGGGACTGCTCTGGGCAGCAGCCACGGCCTGGGATGCGGGGGCGCAGCCTACCCAGAGCCGCAGCAACCCCTTGTCCTGGGGATGCTGGTGCCATCGCTCTGGACGAGAGCTTGGCAGTCTCCTCCTGCCCCTCTGCAACACCTGATCCCAGCTGCGGCCTCACAAACCGTGGGGTGTCCTGCAGAATGTTTCATGAGCAAAGTGAGGGCTCCCCGGCTCCCTCTCACTCCCACTGGCTTCATTTTGTCCCCCCCCCCCAGAGGAAGGCAATGACATGTCCTTCCTGGAGGCCTCTGCAGGCAGAGAGGCCCCAAAACTCTGGGTGTGCCACCGGGGAGCTAATTGCAGCCCTGGCTATCAGCCCCATTGCTCCACAATGGAGCACGCTTGATATTTTCTCTATCTTAAGGGCTTTCCTCACACTGCCCTTCACAATGGCGCTATCAGGGCCAGCTGCAGCCATTTCCCCATTCCCTCCCTCCTCCAACAGCACTGGGAGCTTCCCCGATCCCGACGCTGCTGCCCCATCAAGCCTCTGCTGGGATCTGCCAGCCCAGCTCCTGCCCGGTGGTCCCAGGTACCCCTGATCACAGCCGGAGCAGGGTGAGTGAGGACCCGGCTGCCAGCACAGCTCCCTGTTTATTAACCCGGATTAGGGGCAGCCTGCTGCTGTCTGGCACTGGAGATAGGCCACAGAGATAGGCTGGAGGAGCCTCCCCCCCGGCGCTGGGATGGGACAGCTGGGGGAAGACGCTTGGTGTTCCTTATGAAGCACTTGCTTTGGCTCCTGGGAGTGCTGGGACCCGTAGTGCCAGCAGCAGCCTCCGGCACCGCTGCACATGGGAGGAGCAGAACAGCCCCCCTTGTAATAGTTATGGAATCATGGAATGGTTTGTGCTGGAAGGGACCTTAAAGCTCCTCCAGCTCCAACCCCTGCCACAGGCAGGGACCCCTTCCACTGGAGCAGCTTGCTCCAAGCCCCTGTGTCCAACCCGGCCTTGAACACTGCCAGGGATGGGGCAGCCACAGCTCCTCGGGGCAGGATGAATTCTGCTTGATGGATGTATAAGGGAGAAAAAGAATAAAAACCAACCAAGTGGCTGAGCTGGAATCAGTTAAAGCTCCATGCTGAGTCCTGGTGGCGTATGTGCCAGGCTGCTCTGCGGAGGGTGTGTGATGCTGAGCAGCCCCAGCAACAAGACAAGAGGATGTAAAAAGCCAGTCAGTGGGGATGTGGGCAATCCTGAAACGATGTGGGCAGCCATGAGGGGACATGGGCAACACTGACAGGACTGCTGGACCCACTGGGGGACTCACCCCTGCCGTGCCCTGGTGAGGCTCCGTCTGTGCGGGTGCTGGCCTCAGCCGTGCCCAGGGCAGAGCAGCTCTGGGCTGTGCTGCATCGTGCTACCCGGGATGCCGCGGGCAGAGGAAGTGTCTCTGCGGGACTCCGATGGCAGCCATCAACCCTGCTCCTCCCGGGCTCCCGCTGCGGCCCCGGGTTTCAGAAGATCCTTGGCTGGGCAGTAACTCCCCTTCCCTTTGATTTATTGTTCCCGGGCTGGACCCCCTCCTCCTGCCAACCTGCTCTTTCTCTCCATCCCCCCAGGAAGCCCCCCCCCAGCCCCACAGGCCTCAAACGCATTCCTGCTCCCTTTCATATACAGGCAGAGGGGAAGGGAGACGTTGACTTTGAACCGTCCCCTTTGTAGGAGCAGGGCCTATTGTGGCAGTGATGGTTTTAGCTGGGGGATGTGGAGGGAGTCAGTAGGGGTTCTCAGTGTATGCCCCCCCCCTACATTTCAATGGGGCGATTTTGGGGGGGCTGTGAGAGGTCCCCAGTTCTTGTGTGGGGTCACTGTGCACCAGTGGCTGGGTTTGGCCACATATTTGGAGCAGAGCCTCCAGCCAGCTTCAGGAGGATGGACTCAGGCCCAGCTCTGGTCTAACACAGCCAGGAGTGAGATCCTGCTAGAAAGGAAGGAGGAGAAAGAAATGTGTCCGGCTTCCCCAGCTTGCTGATGTGGCAGCAGGCTGGGGAGGACAGGGTGCACATCTGCGTGTCCTGTTGCTGAGGGCACCCTTCTGAGGCTGGTTTGGAGTGGAGATCAGATTTTAAGAGAGCATGACTGCAGATGGTGCCTCATTCACTGTCCACCCACCCTCTCTGTGGCAGATGATGGAGAAGCAGTTGGGGCTGTGCTGGGTGCTCTTGAGCTTCATGCCCGAAGCAATCTCACCTTGATCCTCTGGTCAGAGCCAGCCCCAGTCTTCACCCTGGGTCCATCAAAGGTCTGGGCAGCGTGTTCAGCTTCAGAAGCCGCATGTCTTGAAGGAACGCTGAAGCTCTTCCATGGCACCACAGTTTGCTTGGCTGCAGCTGGTCTGGGTGGACAGGATGGGAAGTTCATAGGAGGATATTTTGGTCCAGTTCTGTCACAGAATGGGTTTGGTTGGAAGGAACCTTAAAGCTCCTCCAGCTCCAACCCCTGCCACGGGCAGGGACCCCTTCCACTGGAGCAGCTTGCTCCAAGCCCCTGTGTCCAACCTGGCCTTGAACACTGCCAGGGATGGGGCAGCCACAGCTTCTCTGGGCACCTCACAAGGGAAGAATTAAAAGGCCTCTGTGTTACAGAGCCCGGCTGTACTTTGGGCATCACCTGCATCACCGCGGTGCCTGAACACCCTGGCTGCTCCTCCTGCTGATGGACACCTGGGGAACCTGAGGCATGGATGTGCTGGGGCTAAACAGAGCCTGCACCCATCCCCGGGCTGTCCTGGGCTGTCTGCGGCACAGACCTGGTGTCCCAGGACCAATGTTCCTTCCATGCCAGGATGCGATGAGGACACAACTCCTCAAGGGACAAAGGGCTCCTGCTGCTGTGATGCCCTGAGCCGGGGGTCTTCCTGGGAGGATCCATGTTTGGCTCAGGGCTCCCCAAAAAGCCTGAGCATGCTGTGAGAGGCTGCGGGGCCCTGAGAGTAAAGGATGAATTTGGAGAGGAGGGTGCAAGGTTGGGTGTCCAAATGGGGGAGCCTTGGGGCAGTCCCGGGTGATTCGGGTTGCGATGCTGCCATGGTCCTGATGATAATGGTGATGATGATGGGTGGCTTTGAGCTGAGCATCCCCAAGGGTGCCCAGGTGCTTGGCCGGTGAGTCAGCACCCACCAGCCACCCTGGGGCTGCTGAAACCAGGAGGAGACGAGATTGTATCAGCCTGATGGGGGGCTGGTGTGATCAAAGGGCCAGGAGAGTACAATGCCGGGCCAGGACAGCCCTTATCTGCTGGCCCCACGGAGGTGTGAAGGGCCTCTGGGGTGAGGGGTGATGGGGCGGGTGGGTGCTGGGTGCTGCAGGGCTGGGTGTGGGCTGTGCAGGCACAGTTGGGGGCTCCCGTGCAGCCCTTTGCTGGGGAAACCTCTCCTGGCAAACACTGGAGCAAGAAAATCGGCTCTGGTTCTTGCCTGGTCTGGGAAAAATCCCTTGGGAAGGGTTTGGGGGCAGAGGGGGGGTGGCTGTGATCGCTGTTCCCCAGGGAAGGTTTTGGGATGGGGGACCCGCAGCATCCTCCCTGTCTACCCCATCCCTCCCCACTCCGGAGAGGAGCAGCGTGACGAGGGAGCTGCCCCCACACCACACACTCGCATGGGTCTCAAACACGGTCGTTTAATAAAATCTCCTATTAAAAGAACTCCATACAACAAGAAGGGTGTGGGGAGCAGCAGCCCATGGGCCGGGAGCAGCGCACAGGTGAAGGTGCTGTGTGGTGACAGGCTCTGCCTGCTGCCCGGGTCCCCCAGCACCGCCGGTCACCAGCACAGCCCAGCCACTGTGCCCCCCACCCCGGCCTGTGCTGGCCCTGTGTGCAATGGCTCCTGAGTGTGCGAGGGGGCACCCCCTGCATGCAATGGGGGACCTGCGGCTGGGACGGTCCACACCAGGAGCTGGACATGGAGCCACGGCTGTGAAAAGCATCTCAAAGCCATCCTTACACTGGCCATGGCCAATCTACCTGGGAGGCTTTGGGGAACAGCACTGGGATCTGAGCAAGGAGCTCTGGGGAGCCCAGACACACACATGGACAGGGGAAGGGCGCAGGGTTCTCTGGAGCCCATGGGGTGCCTGGGATAGAACAGCAGACACCGTCCCCTGCCATGGAGGGATGCCCAGAGAGCAGAGACCAGCACAGCAAACCCATGTGCTTCAGACACCCCTTGCAGGCACCAGAGCCCCTGCCAGCCTCACTCCTTCCTCCCCCATGGCTACACAGGCTTAGAACCAAATCCCTCCACCCCTTCACACTGAGCATCAGAGAGCTGAGCTGTTCTTTGAGCATCACAGAGGCCCCGAGTGAGAGCCCAGCTGGCACCCAGGGCTGCTGAGAGGGAATCCTCTGCCAGCACAGCCCAGCATTGTTCCCAGGCCACAGGCACTGGGACTGCCTGCACTGCAGAACCCCAAGCACCAGCACCCCTAGAAGGGGATGGAGCCAGCACCGGGGCTGGGGCAGAGCCTCTCCTCCTGGATGGGCACTGCAAATGCAGCATCTGATGGTGCATTTTGAGGAGGAAAGCCAGTGCCTACCCCCAGCTCCTGCAGCAGGACCCTGCTGCCAGGGGCTGCCTGGGCTGGGGAGGAGGGGACAGACCTGGCACAGGAACCTTTAGCGATGCCATCCACCCCAGGGAGAGACTCCAGCCCTGTGAGAGGGGCTCTGGGAAGCTGGCAGCACCCACACCTTCCCTGCAGAGCTCCACTGACGCTGCTCCCCGACCCTCTCTCCATCCCTTTCCCAGCTGCTCTTGCATCAGTCCAGCAGCAACCAGGGCAGCAGCTGCTGCCTTGAAGCCAAATGCAAAGAGATAGCGATGCAGCACCCCCCCCACACACACCCCCCCCCAGTTTCTGTGCCAAGGCAGCTGCCTCCCAGCCATGGGGCTGGCACATCCCCGAGAGCAGCGAGCCAAGGGCAAGGCAGGGACGTGGTCACAGCAGGATCACAGCAGCAAAGAGGACAAGGACGCTGGAAACGGGGGCGTTCCCCCCTCCCATAGCTGTTAGTGGGTGTTTATTGGGCAGGCGTCGAACAGTCCGGCAAAGCCCCTTAACCCGGCTGCGGGTGCCCATCGGTGTGGCGTCGGGCACACAGTCTGTAGCGAGCTCGGGTCAGAGGGGTGTTACTGGTGCGACTTGGGGTTGGAGGGGTGTAAGGAGGAGTCGTCAAACAGCGGGTTCCTCACTTCCATTTCTCCGGTCTGCAGCGGCGGAGGGAGCGGGGTGGGAAGGAAAAGGCAGGAGGTCAGACACCAGCCAGGGCTGAGCAGCCCCATCCCCAGCGGTTGGAGTTTGAACCCCAGCCCAGCAGGGAAGGTGGGGGTAACTCTTGGGCTGGGATGGGGTGACTCACACCAGGACCCTGCCGTCAACCCTTGAAAGGTGCTGCCTCCTCGCCAGGAGTGGCTGAGGATGCTGGTATGGGGTGATGGTGTGTAAAACCCACGGGCCTGGGTGGGATGGGATCCCACAGCCTGGTGGGGGACCCCAAGACGGGACCCCCAGCCTGGTTGGCAGGAATGGGGTTCCCTGCCCAGACTGCCTGCCTGCCATCAAGTGTCCTTTAATGGTCCTGTAAAGACCTAATGATGACCCTCAATCTGGGTCCTGATGGCCGGGCTCCGCAGCCATTACCATGTGAAAGGCTCCTTTCGGGTCTCTTTGTGCTCTTTGTACCCAGGGCCGTTAGGAGCTGCCCTTCCCCGGGGTCCCCTGCCAGCAACCCCCCTCCATCTTCCCCCCCCCCCCCCCGGCTTTAAGGGGCCATAGGTTCCCTGGTCTGGGCACTGGGAAGGCACCAGGATGAGCCCCATGGTCCCAGTGCCCAGGAGTCCGAGGTGACCATGTACCTGATCGTGGATCTGCCAAGGGCTGTCCCAACTCCCTGCGCCAGGGTGTATGGGGCAGCACCCCCACGGTAAAACCCCATGCCAGGACTCGGAGAGCTCCAGTGGAGGTTGGAACTAGATGATTATAAGGTCCTGTCCAACCCTAACTATTCTGTGACTCTATGACCTAGCCAGGGCACATGGGAGAAGCAGGGGTTGGACCATACTCAGGGCTTGATGTTGAAACGGTTCCTTGTGAGGAACTGCACATCCCAGGCATGGATCCCAACCCATGGATCCCCACGTTGGATCCCACCCTGCATGCACAAGGTTCCCCCGGCCACCCTGCACCCACCGTACCGGAGCCAGCCCAGGGCACTCATACACAGTGAAGTCTCCATCCTCATTCTCCTCGTCTGATGATGCAGAGTCTGGCAGCTTGGGCTCCTCTTTATGCCTGGGGGGAAAGGACCAGAGAGGGGGTGAAGCCCAGGGGGATGACTATTGGCACCCCAGTTAATGGCAGGGCATGGACCAGCGGCTGCTGTCTGCTCCTGGGCTGCTTACTTCTCCATGGAGAGCATCTGCTGCTTTTGGTGCTGGTAGTGGTACATCTGGGCGCTCTGAGCCAGTGTCTTGTCCCCAGGCTGCAGAGAGAGCAAAGACAGGGCCATGAAGGCTGTGCTGCAGAAACCCCAGCTCTGCTGGCAGGGGGACCCCAACATGTTGGAAGCCCCTCAAGGAGACCACAGGCCTGGCCTGAACACCAAACATACAATCAACTGGGTTGGAAAAGACCTTTAAGCTCAAGTCCAACCCTTACCCCAGCACTGCCAAGGCCACCCCTAACCCATGGCACTGAGGCCTCGTCTCCACGCTGTGTGAACACTTGCAGGGACGGTGCCTGCAGCCCTGCCCTGGGCAGCCTGTTCCAATGCCTGAGCACCCTCTGGGGCAGGAATTGTTCCTCAGCTTCATCTAAACCTGCCCTGGTGCAGCTTGAGGCCGGTTCCTCTTGTCCCATCCCTTGTTCCTTGGGAGCAGAGCCCAGCCCCTCCTGGCTCCATCCTCCTGTCAGGCAGTTGGAGGGAGCCATCAGGTCCCCCCTGAGCCTTCTCTTCTACAGACTGAACCCCCCCGGTCCCTCAGCCCTTCCCCATCACCCTTGTGCTCCACGCTCTGCACCAGCTCTGATGCCTTTCTCTGGTCCCACTCCAGCCCCTCAGTGTCTCTCTTGCAGTGTGGGGCTCAGAGCTGAACACAGGATTCAAGGTGCAGCCTCACCAGCGCCCAGTGCATGGGGACAATCAGTGCCCCAGTCCTGCTGGGCACACGCCTTACCGAGATCTTGTCGTAGGGCAGGGGGCTGGCCACTCTCTGTGCTGAGTAGTCCACTTTCTGTGCCAGCCTGACCTCCTTCTGTAGCCTGCTGGGGCAGAGGAGAGCGCTCAGGAGCCACCACAGCCAATGACTCCTTATGGGAGCCAGGGACTCCCATGGGCTCAGTCACCCCACCCATACCCCTGTCCCACAGCCCTGTCCCTCCCGCTGGGCAGGGAGTGTCAGCACCCAGCACTGCAGTGATGCCTACCCCAGGTGTCACCCGCTCCCAGGAGGCTGTGCCTGGCACAGGGATGTCCCACTGGTGTCATCCAGCCCCGACTGTACTGCAGGGCAGCTATTGCCTCCCCTCCAGCCCACCCCCCCCCAGCCTGGGAAGCTCAAGAGCAAGCTCCCCTGGGCACAAGGGCACAGGGGGAGCCCCCGGCTCACCTGCACCAGCACACCCCAGCCACAACCAGCGCCGACAGCCCGGCCAGTGTGCACACCACGATCAGCCCTGAAGGGTGGAGGGGACACAAAGGGATGAGTGAGCGCAGCAGCACGGAGCCACCAGCCCACCCTTCCCCATGGGGACGGGAAGCCCCTTCCTGTGAACACACATCCCCGAGGTCTCACCGAGCACCACGTCATCACTGGAAGGGATGGGGGACGCCTCCACTGGGTACTTCTGGATGGTGGCGGTGGTGGAGGTGGGGAGGGTGGTGGCTGCCTTGCTGCTGGCGGGACCCTGCTGCAGCAGCCCCAGTCTCAGCCCATTGGCCACACGCTGTCTGCTGCTGGCAGGGACCAGGGTGGCTGCAGGAGAAAGCAAAGGGTTGAGCAGAGCAGCGCCCGGGCAGCTCTGGAGGGTAAAGCAGCCTGGAGTGCAGGGCCTGGCTGCCATGCGGTCCCTAGCACCACTGCAGAGTGGTGGGAGCTGGGGAGCAGACACTTACACCTGAGCTTGCCATCCCGCAGCGGGTGGGAGCGAGGAGCCTCCTGCCTGGCCAGCACGTCTGCTAGGAAATCGATTTCCTTCTCCAAGGTGGAAAGGGACGCCCGCCCTGAGCCGGGAGAGAGCAGCATGAGCCAGGCACCCTCGGGGGTGCTCCCAGCCCCAGCACACACAGAGCCCTGCCGAGAAGGGGCTCGCATCCAGCACAGGCAATGGTGGGTGGTTTGGAGTCCAAGCACACTTGGATGGAGCCCTCCAGCACCCCCACGGTCCCAAAGCAGAGAGCAGGAGTCTGCACGTGTCCCTGATGCTTTTTGGATGCTTTTCACCCCACAAATGCTGGAGGCTGTGGGAGCAACAGCAGCCACAGCTCCCACCCCATGCCAGAGCCAGCAAGTACTGCACAGCCCTGTAAGAGCAAGAAGCCAGCATCACTCCATAGGGCCTGCCCCATGTCCCTGCTCCTGGGGCATTTACAGGGGTCGTGAGGGAGGAGGGACATGGGCTGGGCCAGGAGAGCTGCCCCGCTCTTGAGTGATGGATGGCTCTGGCGGGGGGGAATTGCAGCAGGGCTGTTCCAAGAGCAAGCAGGGCACATCTGAACACTGGTTTTTCTAGAATCCCAGACTGGTTTGTGTTGGAAGGGACCCTAAAGCTCCTCCAGCTCCAGCCCCTGCCACAGGCAGGGACCCCTTCCACTGGAGCAGCTTGCTCCAAGCCCCTGTGTCCAACCTGGCCTTGAACACTGCCAGGGATGGGGCAGCCACAGCTTCTCTGGGCACCCTGTGCCAGCGCCTCAGCACCCTCACAGGGAAGAGCTTCTGCCTAAGAGCTCAGCTCAGTCTCCCCTCGGGCAGGTTCAAGCCATTCCCCTTGGCCTGTCCCTATAGACCCTTGTCCCAAGCCCCTCTCCAGCTTTCCTGCAGCCCCTTTAGGCACTGGAGCTGCTCTAAGGTCTCCCCTTCAGGAGCCTTCTCTTCTCCAGGCTGCCCCAGCCCAGCTCTCTCAGCCTGGCTCCAGAGCAGAGCTGCTCCAGCCCTCGCAGCATCTCCATGGCCTCCTCTGGCCTCGCTCCAACAGCTCCACGTCCCTCTTGTGCTGCTGCCCCAGAGCTGGATCAGGGCTGCAGGGGGGTCTCTCAGAGCAGACACCCCACATTCTCCTGTATGTGTGGAGGGCTGGAGCCACCCCAGAGCACAGCTTGGCCGGTGCTGCCGAGGAGCTGTTTGGATCCCTCACTCCAGCTGAGGATCTGGTTTCTGCCTAGTGCCAGCAGGATGCAGCCCTTTTGGGGAAGGTTGCAGTGAGGACCACCGTGGGGCTGGCTGAGCATTCCATGGCTGGCTGCCACAGGCCATGCCCCAGCACAGTGCATGGAAGGGTTCACAGAATCACAGAATCCCAAGGGTTGGAAGGGACCTCAAGAGATCATCTGGTCCAACCCCCCTGCAAGAGCAGGGTAACCTAGAGTACATCACATAGGAACTTGTCCAGGCGGGCCTTGAATATCTCCAATGTGGGAGACTCCACAACCCCCCTGGGCAACCGGTTCCAGTGCTCTGTCCCTCTCCCAGTAAAGAAGTTCTTCCTGATGTTAACGTGGAACCTTCTATGCTCCAGTTTACACCCATTGCCCCTGTTCCACCAAGCTCTGAGTGCTCCTGTGGCATGGGACATGGGCAGGACCCACAACCCAGCCTGGAGTGGGACAGTGCTGAGCAGGAGTGGAGCTGCGGTCCCCAGCGCTGCTGAGCAGAGCCAAGCTCTGATCTCTCCATTGCGATTTTAACAGGATTAAACCCAGCTTCAAAGGCAGGAGACATCCTTGTCCCCATCCCTGCTCCCTGTGCCACTGCCGCCTTCAGGCAGTCCTCAGCGGGAAGCCCTGGGGGGAGATCAAGCCATACAAAGGAGGTGATAGGGGCAGCTCCATTCCAGGATGATGCAAGGTTATAACAATTGCAGCTCCTCGGGAATCCCGCCTCACTCCCGATGTTTGGGAATAAACCCCCCTTCCCTTTGAGCTGGGCACAAAGGCCACGCAGCCACGCTGTGACTCATTGCCACGCCAGCCAAGAACAGCTCAGAAGGGGACACTTTGCTTTAAACAAGTCACCAAGAGCCAGAGCCACTGTCTGCTGTTGCCTGTGCCCCCCAATTGCCGCAGCCCCCACCCCTGGCAGCAGCTGGAGCACCCCCAGTTCTTTGCACCCTGTTACTTTGACCCCAAAGCAATTTGCAAAGCAGCACCATGGCCGCACAGTGGCAGGATTGGGCTGTGCCACCAGTGATGAGTGTGCTGGTGCCAAGGTGCCAGCACAGGGCCAGGCTCTCCCGATGGGCAGGGACCTGGCATAGGATGGGGGTGAGAGCCCTGTGCCCCATGGTGACAGCCTGGGGTCAGCACCTGGGGAAAGGCCAGTCCTCATGTCCACAGGAGCTAGGGGATAGCCCTGCCCATGCTCATGTGTCACCATCAGGCCTGGGGACTGGGCACAAGGCTCAGCCCTGCTCTGGCACCCCTTGGCCTTCAAGGAGGATGAATGTGACATGGCTGGAAAAGGAAAAATAAAGCTGGCAAACCATCAAGAGCAGCTCCCAGGTCACTCTGAGCTGTGCCAAGCAGCACAAGGAAAGCCAGGGCAGCCGTGCTGTTTGCTGTTTCCAGTGCTGCCAGCAGTGCCCTGGCCGTGCTGCTCACCCTCATCAACAGCTTCATCACCAAGTTCCCTGTCAGGGGCTAAATCCCCACACCCCTGTTGTGTTTGGCCAAGGAGACTTCCCCTGGTGATGCCACATCTGCCACCCCCCTGCATCCACAGGGCAGAAGCTGCACTGGCACCAGTGGCGGCTCCCACTGGGCACCACGGGGGTGAAACACAGGGTTGAGATGCTGGCTCAAGGCTGCTCCCCAAGGAACAGATCCCAGACCTCTCAAGAGGAGCAGATCAGCATGCTGACAGAGTCCCCCAGCTCCACTGCAGTGCATTGGGCATGCTGGTGGGCACAGGGTGTATGCAAAGCATGCACAGGGCATGCAGGGCGCATGCAGGGTGCACACAGGGCTTGCACAGGGCACGGGTGCCCTCTCATGGTAGGTCTCACCGCCTGCCTGCACACAGCATCCAGCTCAGGGTCTTCCCCGGGCCTTCCCCCCTCCCCAGGGTCTCCAGGGCTCAAGGCTGGGGCACACACGGGGGTCACTGGGATCGGTCTGGGGACAGCAGGGTGCAAGAAGGGACGTGGGGCTTCTGCCGGGGGAAGAGGAGACCTGATGCCGACAGCCTCCACAGGAGGGCACAAAATGCCTACAAATCCACTGATTTCTATAGTCCTGCCCTAGGACAGCCGATGTCCTCCTAGCTGCTGGCAGCACAGCAGGCAGGAAGGGGGGAATCCCCAGGGACATAAGCCAGGACCCCTTTTTCCTCCTCTTCCCAAAGTGCTTCCCACAGCCTGGGGGGTTCAGCCCTCACTCAGTGCTGGCCGGGTCACACAGGGACCAGGACCCACCAGCCCAAACCACACTATGCAAACCCATCACAGCAAATTCAGATCTAGTCTTGGCAGGGTTTGGGGGGGCTCAGACCCCTGCACAGGCAGCACCAGCGCGATGCAGGGAACAGGATGCTCCGCGCCATGAGGTCCCGTGCGTCCCGTCTCACCTCTGTGCCAGTGCCGCACTGGGTACGCCGAGACACCCATGCACGCCGTCACCAATGGCAGGAACATGCCGCTCACATGCATCGCTCTTCTGAGACCCCAAAACCGCTGCTTGTTACCCCCAAAACCCGCTCTTGGTGCCTGTCTGTAAGGGTATGATGAGGGAGAAGAGCCCTGGTGCTTGCCCACGCTCCTGCCGGGAGCCACAACCAATCACAGGGATGATGGTGGCAGCTGCTGGGATCCCGGGATCGGCGTCACTGCCAGTCGCAAACAGCTCAAGGATGCAGAACCCTTGAAAGGAGCTGCCCACGCTGCCCATGCTACCACACAGCGTGGGCAGCCCCTTTAAAGGGTTCTGTATCCTTGAGCCACGGCAGCACACCGCCCCGCCCCCCTTGTCTGCATTGCACTCCCCCAAACACAGCTATTGCTGCTGCCAGACAGAGGTACCTGTAGGATGCAAAAGCACCCATGGGATAAATTGATGCCTCCCTGCCAAAAGGAGCTGGGCATTCCCCTGCATGCTAAAATAGAGGATTTGGGAGGGGATCCCTCCCCAGCTTTTGTTGTCAAAGCTGGTGGCATTGCTTGAACTACAGAGTGGGGCTGGGAGAGACCCTGGGATGGGATTCACTCATCTTCCAGTGTCCTCTCAGAAGGTGCTACCGCACATCTCCATAACAAAGCTGGAGAGGACACTGCTGCGGTCCCACAGCAGCTGACAGAGGATGCTGCCGCGGTACCACATCTCTGCCAAAGATGGCCGAGATGCTACTGTGGCTGCATCTCCCTGCCCAAGCCAGCACAGAGTGGGGTTGCTATGGAGATGCTGGCGCATGAGCAGCCCTTCCAAGGGGGGAATTTGCTCCCAGAGACTTCACACTAAAAAATGAACCACAAACAACTGCTAAAGCCATTTGGTACCTGGCAATGTGGAGCCTGCAGCAGGGTGCATCAGCCCTGCTCGCTGACAAATGCCAAGGCTGGACCCCATCCCTGTGCCATCCCCTCTCTCGTCCCTGTGCCATCCCCTTTCTTGTCCCTGTGCCATCCCATCTCATTCCCTGTGCCATCCCCTCTCTCATTCCGTGTGCCATCCCCTCTCATTCCCTGTGCCAACCCCTCTCTCATCCCTGTGCCATCCCCTCTCATTCCCTGTGCCATCCCCTCTCTCATCCCTGTGCCATCCCCTCTCTCATCCCTCTGGCCGTTGTGCATCCAAGCTGGGTGCAGGTGCCATGGCTGCACTGGGAGCTCCTCAAGGCTCCGCAGCAGCGGGTGGAAGCCCTTTGTGCAAGTGCCACAGGTGACCATGGGCTGCTGCTGCCTGGGGATGCTCTGCCCATCTCTGCCCACTGCCACTCAGCTCCCATGGGAAGCTGAAGCAGGGGAATCACAGCCAGAGCAGCCCCCGGTGCCTCCTGCACAGCCAGGCAGGGCTCCCACCCAGTGCTGCTGTTTCCAACCCTCCCACCATGGATGCTGGGCATCACCAGAGGAGGAGACTGCATCCACAAACCACAGCCCAACACCTCAAACCAGTGGGAACCAGGGACTGAAACCCCAAACACTCATCTCAGCCCCAGGATAGGTGAGGCCACAGGATGTCTGAACAAGTCACAGCTTCAGGTACAGAAGCTGGTTCCCGGCTCCTGCAGGGCAGCCAGGCAGACCCCAGAGACCCTGGCCTCTGGGCACTGGTGGGTGCTGGCAGGACCCAGCAGCATGCATGGTCACTGGTGTAGATACAGGACAGGCAAGGAGCAGAATCAGCTCCCCAACAGCCCCACAGCCACCCCAGTTGGTGCCTGGGGAGAGAGGGAGCAGAGCTGCCATGCCCACAGAGACACAGCTGCTGCGGAGAGAAGCCAGAGGATGGGGAGCAGGGCCTGGGGGCTTGGGCATCTCCTGCAGCAGCACCGCTGCAGGGCAGTGCTGGGGCAGGGTTGGGGGCAGGTTTGCAGGCAGGGCAGGGCAGAACAGGGGGGGTTCACCTACCGCTGGTGGGGAGCTGCTTCTGGATGCATCGCCCGTGTTCATCCTCCTGGAAGGAGGCCAGGCAGGGGCCGCAGGCGCCCGAGCCCGGTGGGCAGAACTCGCGGCGCTGCAGAGCACAGTCCAGGCTCCGGGGACACGATGCTGCTGCAGGAGGAACAGGAGACAACAGGTCAGGATGAGGGTCTGTCCATGGCCCCTGTGTGGGACCCAGCGCATCAAACAGCTCCCGCTGCATCCCATGTAAGGAGTGTGGATGTGCTTCACGGGAAGTGCCCCTCGGCTCCCTTTGCCATAATTGACTGCAGTTAAGCACAGGCACCAATGAGCCTGGTGATCCTTATGGGCCCCTTCCAACTCGAGATACTCTATGATTTTATGACCTATGCAAGGCAGGGATGAGCAAGCAGTGCCCATCCTCCCACACGGGACCCCAGCCTCCACTGTCGCATGGGATGCCCCAAGCCCCGGGGTGCTCCAGGACACCCCAAGCGTGCAGAGCTGGCAGTGACAAGTCTCCAGCCCCTGTCTGCGCCATGCAGAGCAGAACGGCAGCTGAAATACAGCCAACACAAACTGACACACGTGTGGTAGCTGTCAAACAACCTCCCCTCAAACAAGCCCCCACCAAGCCTGAGCATGGCTGTGACAGGTCTTCACTGGGAGCAGCAGCTTCAGCTTCCATTCCTTTAGCATCATGAGAGAAGAAACTGACGGGACCCAAACCTCCCCTGGTGACACACCGCAGCCCAAACCACTCTTGATGCATTATTAAGGACCTTGTTTCCGTGTCACACCTGGGGACTTCCCTGCTAGCTGGGGACAGGCAGGAACCCCCGTGCTCTGACCCCATCCAGACCCAGCACACATTGGCAGTGCTGCCATGGCTAGGAGCAGCCCCTATTCTTTACCCCTCCTGGGGGGACACAAAGTCCCCAGGTCCTATGCAAAGCTGAGTCCTGAGACTGGGTGATGGTGGCAAACCCTGTGCAGAGGTGGAGAGGGGAACCACGACAGTCAGATCAGCAACACACGGGGCCAGTGCAGAGCTATCACCTGCAGCACGGGGCTGTGGGGACATTCTGGGTCCTGGCTTTTGATGGCAGCAGGAGCTGCTGGGACAGTGATGCTGTCAGCAGCAAGAGCACAGACATCCCTTAATGCCAGGCTGGTGGCAGTGTGAGCTGGGCACTGCTCAGTGCCCCCCTGCCCTGTGCTGGGCACGGCTGGATGGAGCACAGCTCCCAGCCCTGCTGCTCTCCTCCAGGGCTGGCTGTGCCCTCAGCTTTCTCACAGTGAGGAGTGCACCAGGGCTCCCACCTGGAGCAGGGCCAGACCTGGAGATGAGTCACAGCTCCAGCCCCATCCCACGCTCCTGGCACCAGCACCGCCAGCCTTCACCTGCCCACACCAACACCATCTGCCTGTTCCTGTGCCGTGGGGGCAGCCCCAGGGACAGCTCTGGTGCAGCTCTGCACCAAACAGCTCACAAGCAGGTGCACATCAACTCTGGGGACTCCCCGAGCATCCCCGTCCCCACAGGCACAGCACAGTGCAGTGTGCCAGCACGGGATGGAGCCACCAGGACTAGACATTAGGCAGAAGCTCTTCCACAGGGTGCCCAGAGAAGCTGTGGCTGCCCCATCCCTGGCAGTGCTCAAGGCCAGGTTGGACACAGGGGCTGGGAGCAAGCTGCTCCAGTGGAAGGGGTCCCTGCCTGTGGCAGGGGCTGGAGCTGGAGGAGCTTTGAGGTCCCTTCCAACACAAACCATTCCGTAGTTCTATGATTCTATGACCATTGAGGCAGCTCTACGCCCCCAGCACAGGTGTAGTTACTGAGCAGGATGCCACCCCAAGCAACACATGAGATGCCACCCACAAGATATCCTCCTTTGCACAGCCCTATTTCACCATTAAACTACTGACTGTAGGGTGCAACCACTACCAATGACCCCCAGGCTGCACCCAGACCCCTCTCCACTGCACCCCATGGGGCACTGCATTCAGTGCCAAGCAGTAGAGCTGCCCTTGCTGCAGTGGTTCTCCTGCGGGCAGGTTTTCCCATCAGCTGCACTTGGGGTTGGCTGAGCCCACACCAGGTCCAGCAGCCTGGAGAGGCTTCCTTGGGGCTGGGTTTGACCCCCAGAGATGGAGTGGGGCTCAGCCCAGCGGCTGGGGGAGAACTAAAGCTGCATGGGGAAAGAATCAGATGTCCAGACACAGCAATTCGACTGGACCTGGGTGCCTGCCCTGGCTCGAGCTCAAGGCCACTTTGTTCAACCATCACAAACCAGGCTCCGGGGCAGGAGGAGGTTCTGCACTGCACAGGCCCCATGTGGGGATGTGCCACACCCCTGTGGGGCACCGAGTCGGACAGTGGAGCCCCCAGGCCTGTGCCATGGGCTTGTGGAAGCAAGTCCCCCCAAGGCAGGTCCTGCCAGAAGCTGTTCCCTGGTGGGATGAAGCCACTGCAGTCTGGGACCCCGGCAGTGCAGCGCCCTGCAGGATCCAGGCAGGGCAGCCCAGCAATGGTTAAATAAAGGCAGCCTGGCACGCAGCAAGGTCCTTATCTCTGTTTGAGGAAGGAGCTGTGCTTGCCCAGCTGTCGCAGCCTGGCATTAGCAGTGAGACAGGCAGCACGAACCCGATGGAGCTCCCTGTGCGCAGTCAACCGGCGCAGGCACACTGCCGACCCCAACCACTGCCATCCCCCAACCTCACTGTCCCTCCCTGCCCCACAGGTGCCCAGGAGGCTGGTGCCACCCTGCCCAGGGCTCCAGCAGGCACATGGTGGGGTCCTGCTCCTATTCCAGCAGGTACCTGACCCTCCCCACCACCCCCTGGCTTCCCAGCATCCTGGTCATGGGTCCCTGCTCCCACCCTGAGGTGGTGGCACAGCACATGGGTTCCATCTCCACCCTGTGCTACGGCCACACCGCCTGTAGAACCATGGAAGGGTTTGGGTTGAAGGGACCTTAAAGCTCCTCCAGCTCCAACCCCTGCCACAGGCAGGGACCCCTTCCACTGGAGCAGCTTGCTCCAAGCCCCTGTGTCCAACCTGGCCTTGAACACTGCCAGGGATGGGGCAGCCACAGCTTCTCTGGGCACCCTGTGCCAGCGCCTCAGCACCCTCACAGGGAAGAGCTTCTGCCTAAGAGCTCAGCTCAGTCTCCCCTCGGGCAGGTTCAAGCCATTCCCCTTGGCCTGTCCCTACAGGCCCAAACACCAGTACATATTGTGCCAGGGCCAGCTTGCAGGCTGCAGCCTCCCAGTCTCGCCTCTGTTCCTGGCTGGAGCTACTGCTGAGTCTGAGAGAACTTCAGCTACCCCTATTCCTGCCATGTCCCCTGCTTGGCACCAGAGCAGCCCAGCACGGCTGCTGTGGGACAGGAGGCTCAGCCTGGCCATGGGTGGATGAGAGATGTGGACACAGTGGGGTGACACAGACCCGCCTGCAGGGCAGTGCAACGCGGCTGTAAGGCAAAGCAAGAGGACCGTAACTGGAGTCTGAAGGCAGCCCCGGCCATGGCTCAGCCAGGGGTGAGCCGTTACCAGGGGCTCTGTGCTGGGACAAGCCCCCAGCGCCGCAGGCAGGGTGGGTGCCCGCAGGCAGCACAGAGGCAGGAGCAGAGCCCACGGTCAGCAGGAGGAACACGGAACACAGCGGGGAGCAGGGGCCGGGGCAGCAGGAGGAAATGGGGGTGTGCGAGCGCGGCGGGGGCAGCTCGGGACAACTCCCCTGCCCCAAGGACCCCCGGTGGGAGAGGGGCTGGGCTGGCCCCGCAGGGACGGAGCTGGTGCGGGCACAGCCCGGGTGAAGCCGCTCAACACCCACCGGGGAGGAGGGAACACAGATGGGGTGGGGAACACATCCGGGAGGGCCGATGGGGAGATAAAGGTAACGTCAGAGGGCAATTCATCAGCACTGGTGCTTGCGCCGTGCAGCGCCAACGCCCGGAGGATGGACCCGGTGCCAGCAGCATGAGCTGGCAGAGCCCGGTGGGCACGGGACATAGTCCCTGGGGTGGCTTGGCCACTAAGCCAGGGCATGGGGCCACCGCAGGCGGTGGGGTTACTGGGTGCCCCCAGCAGGGGTGCAGGTCTCTGTTCCCATCTGAGCCTCCATGCGCTGGTACAGGGCTGCAGCTGAGGGCTGACGATGGCCGAGGGCACAGCCGGTCCCTGACAGGGGCTGCAGGCTCGGCCCCGCAGGGGTGCAGCGAGTGCCAGCTCCACACCAAGGTCACTGCTCCTGCAGCCAGGTAATGTCAGACCTGCTGTGAGACCTGCCTGCCCCCTGCCCAACCCTGCCGCCTCTGCTGGGGCTGTCACAGCTCTGCACATCGCTTCTGGCTCTGAACGGCTGGAGACAGGAAAGCAGGCAGGCAGACGGGCAGGCAGAGGGGCAGGCAGGGGAGCAGATGGATGTGCTGCCCCACACCACCCCCCAGCCTCTGAGGTTTTGCTTCCCTCTGCCCACAGCCTCCCTTGTCACAGCCAAGCAGCAGGCAGAAACAGGGGGGCTGAGACACCCCCATGCCCATGGACACAGCCTGGGGCTGGCTCCTGCCCTGGCACCCTGCTCTGCTGCCCACATGCATCACGGGCAGAGCCGTGGCACTGTGGTACCAGCTCTGCCACTGCTGGGAGCCCCATGGGAGCCCTGTGTTGCTGCTGCCATTCACATCACATCACATCACATCAATCACATCCCAACACATCATCACCGTACTGCTGCCCCTGCAGTGCAGCAGAGGATGGAGACCCCTCCTGCATGGAGGCAGCTCCCATACACTCCAACCCCACACATAGGGAGCAGGGGATGCAGCCACGTCACACCACTCCTGGGCACGGAGGGATGAAGCATGGCCCTCCTGCAGCAGCAGCGCATGCGAGCCCTCGGGAGAGCATTTGGCAGCGCAAAGCACTTGTTTGCTTTGGCTTGGTCAGGTTTGTCCAGGCACAGGTGACGTGCCACCGCGCTTCCCGTCCCTGAGCCCACTGGGGCTCACGTACCAGCTTCCAGCTTTTCCGGTTCAGCTGGGCTTTATCCAGCTGATAAAGTGCAACAGCAGAGACGTCGCCAGCACGGCTGGTGTCACAGCCAAGGGACAGTGCCAGCAGCCTTGTGCCGTGGGAGGGCTGTGGGTATCCCACATGGACCCCTCGGCAGCATCCCCCCTGTCCGGATGCACCCTGCTCCCACCAAGGGGATGGTCCTGCCAGTAGCGTCCCCACCCAGGAGCGATGGAAGTGAGATCCCAGCAGTTACCTGGGTCAATGCAGGCAGGGCTCTGCCTATGGTGTGCACACAGTGCCGGGAGGAGACAGCTAGTGTAGGGGAGGCAGGGGCCTGTGGGAGCACCGGGGCTGCATGGCACAGGAGACGGGAGCTGTGCCAGGGGCAGCTGCCTGCTGCAGCCCTGAGGCCATCACAGTGGGTTCCCAGAGCCTGGTCCCCCTCCAGGTTCAATGCCAAGGGGGAAATGGAGGCACAGAAGAGGTTGAGCCAGGCTGCCCACAAGGTGGGAGAACACCCAGCTCTTTGCAACCCCAAATACTTCACCTCCCCGACCACTGGTGTTATTGTAGAGCCTGTCCACAAGCAGCCCCAGAACCTTAGCTTGCTGATGGGGTCCTGGGAACCACGATGCAGCCTCCCCCTGCCAGGCTGAGGGAGCCACATTTTGTGTCACTGCTCCTCAAGCCTCTCAAATGGCTGGAAAAATCCCTGTTCCCTGCCCCAGGACCCACCGGGCACACCAGGGGAAGATGGGGCTGCAGGAAGGGGAGATGCCACCTGGATGGATGGATGGATGGATGGATGGGTGGATGGATGGATGGATGGATGGATGGATGGATGGATGGAAACAGCACCAGCAAACCACAGCCCCAGACCCGCAGCTGGGACCAGGCAGGCCCAGGATGCAGCAGAGGATGCAGCTCCCTTGCCTGTAGCAGGTGAGGAGGACACCGAGCTGGCAAGACCCCCTTGTTCCCACCCCAGCCATTCCCAGGCACTGCTGTCTCCGGCCCTGGCTCGCTGTCACCTTGAGCTGCTCAAGGCAGCTCCAGACTGCCTGGGGTGACATGCTGCCTCCCCACCCTGCAGTGCCAGGGCTGCTCCAGCCACAAGTTCTTTGCCTCAGATATTCAGGGTGAGAAGAAGAAATAATAATAATAAATAAATAAAATGGGATGCCAGATGCTCTTTGTAATTTCCCTGCTGCTGCCCACCCAAACCTGCCACTGGCTCTGCACCACCAGTCCCAGTTCTGCTGAGTGTGCACCCACCAGTACCAGGGATCCCATAGTGTCCCTGATGCCACCCCATGCCAAAACCACCTCGTTGTTTTTTCAGCTCAAACCGCCCACTCTCAGTCACGTTAATCAGATTTTGCTCAAGCAAATACCAACTGGCTGTGTCTCTGCCCAGAACCCATGGGGCAGGGGTTGAGGTTGGGGGTTTTAGTTCTCTTGTCCCTGGCTCTGAGGTTTGGCACTGTGTGATGGGCAAAACGCGGTGCTAAGGCCACGGCTCAAAGCACCGCCGCAGGCAGAAGAGCAGCATGCGATGCTGAGTGCACAGTACCATGTGGCAATGGGGATGCCCTGGCATCCCTGCAGTGCTCTGGGACACTGCAGTGGGCAGCGCAGTGTGGTGCCAGCATGCAGAGAACAGGCAGCGCTGGCACCACTGCCGTGCCACACATGCCCTGCGGTGCAGGGGTTTCACAGCTCTCGTGAGCATGGACCCATTGGAAGCCACAAGCAGCCTTGAGTGTCCTTGTCTCCCTCCCAGCACTGACCGAGGGGCAGGGCAGCACGCACAGAGCCCTGTCTGCTGCCCGGTGAGCCACGGCCACCAGTGAGCGGTCCCTGCAGACCCACTGCTGCCCACCTCCAGCTGCGCCCCAAGGCACTGCCAGGCCAAGAGCCCATGCAGCCGCACTGGCACTGCTTGTCCATGGTGTCCAACCATGCTCCTGCTGCCCGGCTGGAAACGCACCCCCGGAGCAGCAGCTCCCACAGGGCGCTGCTGTGCCCATGGGGCCAGATGCTCCTTGGCAAAGCCAGAGCCCTCCCACTCCTCGCTGCATCCCACGCTGGCACAGACGCTCTGCAGCCCTTGCTGAAGATGCACCGATAGGATTGCACTGACTGAACACTCTTGGGCAGCTCAAAGGTGGCAGCAGCAGCACAGGGAGCTCCACATGGGGTAGTGGGTCCCCATCCTGCCCCCACCATCCATCCCACAGCCTCGGTGCTCCCAACAGCCCATCAGCCTGAGATGGGGACACAGACACACATCAGGAGGTGCCGGGGCTATAGGGACTGATCTTTATGGCTTTCCATCAGTGTGGGGACCCCCGGGTGGGCAGCCCATGTCCTGGCACACATGCAGGGCAGAGGCAGGCTGAAGAGCTGGGGCCACATCACTGCATCCCATGCTGCCTGCGCTGACTCAGACACCAGCAACAGACCTGCGGGGCATGGGCAGAGAGCCCAGGAAACAGGACCCAAAGGAGGCACAGCCGCTTCCCGGGGTGCTGGGAAAGGGCTGCAGGCAGTGCCAAACAGCCAGACCCATATTTCTGTTGTGCTTTAGCCCTGCAGGAGGCAGCCAGCTCAGGGGAATGCTCTCCTTCTCAGCCAGGAAGCCAAGAATTATGCTGCAGGATGGGTCACATCACTGTGGCTCACTGGGGCCGCCCGGCTTAGCGGGTGGCTGGGAAATAATCCCCAACAGATGTGAGAGGATGAGCTCTGAAGCCAGAGCTGCTCCTCCTGCATGTGAGAGCTGCAGGGTCCCCAACATGCTCCTCTGCGGACCCCAGTCCAGCCTCGCTGGCAGCCACGGGTGCTCTGGGTGCACAGAGAGAGCAGCACCATCCCAACCTCTGTTGCTGACTCCTTTCTGTAGGAGGGGAACAGGGGGCGAGAATGCAGGGGACCCCAGTGCTGCAATGAGCAGAGTCCCTGCCAGCACACCAGCTGACATGTCACCTCTTGTCACCCACCAGAAGGAATGGGTCACAGAATCCCAGCCTGGTTTGGGTTGGAAGGGACCTCAAAGCTCCTCCAGCTCCAACCCCTGCCACGGGCAGGGACCCCTTCCACTGGAGCAGCTTGCTCCAAGCCCCTGTGTCCAACCTGGCCTTGAGCACTGCCAGGGATGGGGCAGCCACAGCTTCTCTGGGCACCCTGTGCCAGCGCCTCAGCACCCTCACAGGGAAGAGCTTCTGCCTAAGAGCTCAGCTCAGTCTCCCCTCGGGCAGGTTCAAGCCATTCCCCTTGGCCTGTCCCTACAGGCCCTTGTCCCAAGCCCCTCTCCAGCTTTCCTGCAGCCCCTTTAGGCACTGGAGCTGCTCTAAGGTCTCCCCTTCAGGAGCCTTCTCTTCTCCAGGCTGCCCCAGCCCAGCTCTCTCAGCCTGGCTCCAGAGCAGAGCTGCTCCAGCCCTCAGAGCATCCTCATGGCCTCCTCTGGACCCACCTGAGCAGGTCCCTCCACCAAAGAGCAAACCACCCTCCTGCAAAGCTTTGCCATCCTCTGTCCGCACAGAACGGACCCCAGCAACACCCCCTGGCGTGCACTGGTTCGGGCAGGCAGCCCACAGAGTTCCAGTGCTCTGGGATGGGAAGAGGCCGGGACTGGGACCTGCTCCAGCTGCGTTTCCTTCCTCCAATTCAAAGTGCACTCCAGGCACTTCATGGCCAGTTTCTTCCCGTTACAATTCTCGTTAGCTCATGGAACACTAATTACAGGCCTGAGGCTGTCACTTGCTGCTCTGCTCACCCACAGCAGCAGCAGTCAAAGCCCAGACGCAGGAGGAAGATGTGACAGCAGCAGCAGTGGGGCCATGCCGTGGGGTTTGGGGGGTATGGGGGGCAGTCATCGGAGGGGACCCAGAGCACTCATCAGGGATAGACCTTGAGCCTTCCATGGGAATGAAGCACTGGGGCATTGTGTTTATGGGATTAACACAGGCACAGGACTGCTGGCAACTCCTGTGCCCAGTGCCTTGTGCCTGGAGAGAGGCCACCTTGTCGCCCCTCCTGTCCCTGGTACCCCCATCACCCCTCTTGTCCCCAGGAACCCACATCAACCTTCCTGTTCCCAGTGTCCCACTATGTTATCATCCCTCCTGTTCCCAGCATCCCCAGCTCTCTCCTCTCCCAGCACACTGTCCACCACACATCCCCATCACCACTGCTGCACTGTCACCCTCTTATCCCCAGTACCCATCACCTCTCCTATCCCAAATATCCTCACCACCCCTCTAGACCCCAGCACCATCCACCTCCCTGTCCCCAGTGCCCCATCATATTGTCACCCCTCCTGTCCCCAGTGTCCCCCCCCGGCAGAGCTAAGCCGATTTAATTCTTAATACCCCCACGGCCCAGAAGAGCTGTTTCAGGCAAACATCCCAGACCCTGCTTCCCCTTTGCACTGCGGGAAGAACCCAAGTGCCCCTGGGGAAGGGGGCAGCCCCAGGGACACCCCCTAGACAGTGCAGCCCAGCTGTGGGGTTAGGCCAGGATCCTGCTCCCTCGGGATCAACTGCAGACCCCAAGTCCACACTTGGAACTGCCAAGGAGGTGGTTGATCCGAAAGGCTTGATCCTGCACCAGCATCTCCCAGGCTCTGGGACCACTGTGTCTCCACCCTGAGCTCAGCTCTCCCCAGACCAGCACCTGCAGGGCACAGCTGGGGTGCACACTGGTCTGTGGGTCCCCAGCAAGCTGCAGTGAAAGGAGAGGAGGAATTTTCACTGTGTCTATTCCATAGACTCTTCTTCCTTGATGCTGACCGCACTGGGAATTGGGATCATGGAGAATGGTGGCCTCTTTCCACCCATTTCCACCTGGGCTCCACCATGATGCTCCAAGAAGGGCTTGGAGCTGCTCCAGCTCCAGTGGTCATAGTGATGGTCCCCAGGGACAGCCCACTGCACCCTGACCCTGCCATGGCTCCCAGTGACACATTAAACAGCAAGAGGTGGACAATACACCACAAGCAGAGCTGTGAGGACCTCATAGGGGATGGCCTTCCCCTTGCTGTGCCCAGCTCTGGATCCTGCACCACCACAGGGCTGGGGCAGACAGTATCATAGAATCAGCACCAGCATTTGTGCTCCCACCTGCATCCCTGAGGAGCAGCACCAGGAGCCGCTGATTCACAGGTGGCCAAATGGGTCACTTGGACTGGAAAGGACCACTCGTTTTCTGCTGAGCAGTTTCTCTGGTGTTTCTGATGTCAAGTGCTGGCTGTGGCAGCTGGGCTGAGCTTTTCAGGGCTATTAACAAAAGATGTTCTTGCCCATCAGTTCATTTTTGTATTATTTTTTTTATAATACCAATAGTAGATGAAATTTGGCAATGAAATTCCTTGGGAAGGGGTGGGAACTGCCACTAATGCTCCAGGAAATGCATCCAGCAAAGGAGGCAAAGCAGTGCCCAAAGCCGGGTATGCTGGATGGAGACACATGGGGAAAACACAGCTAAGGAGCACCAGCCAAAACTGCCCCACCAACAGCACCGCCTCCAGAGCAGCTGCTGCCCTCCCCGCAGCTTGGACCAGGCACGAGGAGGATGTACCCGTGCCATGTGCTGCTGTGTCCCAGGAGATGGCATCTATTGCAGTGGCCTCTGGGCTGCAGAAGGTGGGGAGGAGGAGATGCCAGCCTCCGTTTGAAGAAGCTTTGCTGAAGCCATAGAGACAGGAGGATGTGGGTATGATGGTCCAGGACCTTCTCCCCCAGTAGTCTCCTCACCAGCTCTACCAGCACAGAAGTGTGGGAGCTGCCCCTGGCCCTGCACCTCCACCTTGCAGAGAAAGCCCAGCTCTGCCCCATCTGCCCAGGAAAGGCAATGATAAAATGGGAAGAAGCAGCCAACACTTCATCTGCCCTGCCACGCTCGGGGGCAAGACTGCAGGGATAGGACAGTGACTCCTTTCCCTGCTCAGCATCCCAGAGATGCTCTCCGGCTGCCCCAGTCATCCCAGCAGAAACCAGCCCAGAGCTCCCCACTCCCCAACCTCCCAGCAACGGGATGCTGTCATCGGCGTTTCCAGACGGTACAACAACGACATGACTGGAAACAGCACAAAGAAACCATCCTCACCTTCACTTGGGTTGAAAATCCCAACCCTGTTTGTGCTGAGAGACCCAGCCAATGGGGTGGGAATGGTGGGGAAGGGGAAACTCTGCTCCCCCTGCCCCATGCCAGCCCCAGACAGCCTCACAAGGGGTCCCCCCGCGGCAGCGCTGCCAAGCCGGTTTATCCCACCTCAACCCCTTAATTCAGAGGCAGCAGAGATTATGCAGCTGCACCAGAGCCACACGGATCTCCTTCCTCTCATAGCAGCCTGCGTCACTGGTACCCCCAGCCAGGCCACCCTGGCCTGGACACATGGGAAGAGGGAGGGTGCAGGAGCATCCCCACCTCCGCCTCCAGCCCCAGCACGGAAAGACCCGGATGATCTGAACCACTGGCAGGTTTAAAACAAATACAGAATCGTAGTTTACCTCCCTTGGAACACAGTGCGGCTGACTGCGAGCCGGAGCAGGCAGAACAATATGGGATCCACAAACAATGCTGGGAGCCAGGAGGAGCTCCCCAGCCCCGGGGGCCAGCGAGGCGGAAAGAACCTGCCGGGAGACACGGCGTCCCGCAGGCCGGGACACGGCACCCGCTGCTGGTGCCACCGGGAGCAGTGCAACCCCCGGGGCTCCCCAGGGCTTGTTGGGATTGTAGGGGGGTGTTTATGGCTCCGCACACCGCAGCAGCAGGCACAGAGTGAGGGGACACGGCACAAGGCAAGTGTAAGACCCACCGGGAGGGGCAACGCTCTGACCCAGACTCCAAAACTTAAAGAAAACCCCAAACCGAACCAGAACCAAACCAAAACCATTCTTAAGGAAACAGTGAGAAAGGAAAGGGGGTGCTGCTGGTGGGGAACCAAAGCCACGCATGTGTTCTGCCCCAGGGGAGACAAGAAACGCTGCAGTCACCAGTAGGGCAATGCTGCTGCTGCTCCTGCTCCCTCAACCCCGGCCGGTGGGTGAACAGGGTGCTCCGGTGCGAACCCCCGGGATATCGCGGTTTGTGTTTGTTTTCCTGGTTTTAGGGGTTTTCCCCATAAAGGTGCTTCACTAGGGCCCAGGGGCAGGGCCTCTCCCCCCGTTCATGCTCTCTCCCTGCTCTATGACAGACCCCATCTCTGTGGGTTCCTCCTGACACCCCAAACCGCAGCCGGGGTCACCCCTGCGCCGCTGCCCCGGGGGGACCCTGCCTGCAGCAGCGGGGAGAGGGCGGCGGCGCTGCTCGGCCCCGGTACCGGGGTGAAGCTCGGAAGGCGGGGGGGGGAGGGGTCAGACACCGGGTGGGCAGTGCGGAGGGGCCCCAAGAGCAGTTCGCACCCCGCTGCCAGTCGTGGGGGTGCAGAGCGGCCCCGAACCCACAGCAGCGTCTCCCCTGTGCCTGGGCGGTGCGGGGGGCGGCGGTGCGGGGAAGGACCCGGGGGGCTGGGAGCCCGAACGCCTGTGGCTGCGGATGGCTCGCGGGGCTGGGGGGAGCGACCGCACCGGGATCGCGGCGGGAGGGGCAGCGCGGATCCCTCGGGAAGGGGGTAGGAGCATCCGCGGTGCAGCGGGGGGCGGGGAAGGACACGGGGGTCACGGGGCAGCCCCGCGCCCTCACGCACGCACGCACGCACGCACTCACCGGCACGGGCGCGGCGCGGCCCGCAGGCCCCGAGCGCAGCCAGCAGCAGCAGCAGCCGCGCTCCGCGGCGGGCGGCGCCCCGGGCAGCCACCATCGCGCGCCGGGCGGTGCGGGCCGCGGGCGGCGGGAGCGGTGGGAGCGGCGGGGAGGGGCGGGGCCACCCGGCTGGGAACGCCCCTCGGGGGGTGGAGCCTCGGCCCCGCCCCTCCTGCAGCACCGCCGGAGCCTTCAGCGCATCCCGCATCGGTCCAGCCCATCCCGCACGTCCCTGCGGGCCCGAGGGGTTGGGTCCCGCTGGCGGGGGATGGACACGTCCGCGGTGATGGCGGGGCGGGGGGTGGTGATGGAACACTGCATCCAGCGCCACAGAGGAGGCCGCGGAGATGCTGCGAGGGCTGGAGCTGGGTCAGCCTGGAGAAGAGAAGGCTCCTGAAGGGGAGACCTTAGAGCAGCTCCAGTGCCTAAAGGGGCTGCAGGAAAGCTGGAGAGGGGCTTGGGACAAGGGCCTGTAGGGACAAGCCAAGGGGAATGGCTTTAACCTGCCCGAGGGGAGACTGAGATGAGCTCTTAGGCAGAAGCTCTTCCCTGTGAGGGTGCTGAGGCGCTGGCACAGGGTGCCCAGAGAAGCTGTGGCTGCCCCATCCCTGGCAGTGTTCAAGGCCAGGTTGGACACAGGGGCTTGGAGCAAGATGCTCTAGTGGAAGGGGTCCCTGCCCGTGGCAGGGGTTGGAGCTGGAGGAGCTTTAATGTCCCTTCAACACAAACCATTTTCTTATTCTATGATCCCTATGTTGGCATTAAGGCCATCAGTGAGGCATAAACTGAGGCTTAACCTGCTCCCAGACCACCCTCCTTTAAACATGAGCTTTTTCCAGGATGCCAGGATGGGACAGCCGCTCTGCGCACTCGTTGGCTTGGCAGCATCACTGTTTTGTATGGGGTTGTCTCTTCATGCCAGGTGGGACAGATGACATAAAACTTGAAACCAGCAATGCAGCCTGCACAGAGAGATGAGGAGCATGGGGCAGCAGCGATGCTGTTTCTGCCAAGCCCCAGGAGCAGAGCTCAGGGGATGTTGGGACCCTGTTACTGCCCCAGTCCCAACAGGAATGGCACAAACTGGGGAGGAGGGTCTGGGAAATCCTCTCTGTGGATCATGTTGCTCATGGGGCCATGCCCAGGCTATGGCAGGAGTGTTACATCCCCATCTGTCCAGCGACTGTGGCTCCTGGCTGCAAGTACTGAGTTTGTCAGATCTCAGCTGCAGCCTTGGGCAGAGCTGTGCACAGCCAAAACATCTGTCCCTTCTCATCACAGACACATGCCTGTGTCCCTCTGGGGTGAGTTCACTTTTGAACCCCTCTGTATCCTCATCCAGACATACCCTGGACCAGTCTCATGTCTCTAGGGTTTGTTTTCTAACCCTTGGCTCCTCCATGGGGCACGAACATCCCAGCTGGCTGCAGGACAGTGGGTCTCAGTGGAGTTGTGCCTCCAATACCAATAGCTCCAGGGATGCCCCACAGACACCGCATTGATGCTGACCACCGTGTCTAGCTGGGATCTCAGGTTATCATCCTAGCATCCCCACCCCGAGCCAAGGCAGACAGCTTTGCAAAACCCAGGCAGCTGATTTCCAACCCCATGCTCTGGGCAGAGACCTGAGACCTTGGCACAGCGCCGGATGGGAGCTGCTGCCCGGGCTCCCGCTACCCGACATATGCTGGCTCTTCCTTGCTCATTCTCCGAGGAGGGATTCCCGATGCTGGTGTCCTGCCGCGCTCCTGGGCTCGCTCCCAGCCAACGGCGCGCACGGCAGGGGCCGCGTTAAAGCATCCGCGGGGCCCTGGCTGCCTGTCAGCGGCTCCTGCACTCCCGAGGTTTGTTGGAGCGCTGGCTGGAGCTGCAGCCAGCTGGGAACGCCGGGCTGGGCTTCGGCAGGGGCTGCTCCCTGCCCGCGGCGCCCGCTGCCACCGCGGCTGCACAGGACGGTGCAGGCAGAGGTGAGTGACAGCACAGCCATGGGGACAACGCTCTGCATCCTTGTCATCTGCCTCCAGCAGAATAGACTGCTTAACATTCCCTTTCTTCCTTGGTTTTCTTGGTTTCTCACTCCCATCAGTTGTCTGGGATTTTAATTCCAAAGGGAAGACCGTGCATTTTCTTTGCTCTCTGATTTGCTCCAGCTCTGTGCTTGTTAGTGGTTCTCAATTTTAACGTGGACCTTTGGGACCAGCAAGTGCTCCACATGATGGTGCTGGAAAAACTGGAGCAAGTGCCCATGATGGGGCCAGTAACCACATCTTTAACCTGCTGCATTTTGCCGTGCAGGAGGGTGGAGGGCTGCTGGGATGAGACCACTTTAGTGCCTCAGAGAAAAGGAACCTTTCTGCCCCAGGAAGCATCACCTGCAACTCCTGAGTCCAGCATATTCTGCAGAGAGAGCTGGGAAGGTACATGGGGCTGGAGTGGGCTCTGGGACAGGGGTCCCTGTGCCTAGGTGGAGATGTTCACAGGGCAGCACCATTATCTGGAGGGACTGGTATTGCGACCGCAGGGAATGGGGCATGGAAATCCCTAACTCCTCCTGATAAACCTTCTGGTAGTACATGAAACTGCCACCTACCTGGTGCGGAATAGGTTTCATCGATGTTCATGCCATGAGGGTGGAGGTTTAATCAAAGTTCGAACATGGTTCTGCTGCTGGGTCAGGTCCCATCTCCTGCCTTGTGCTCCCCTGGTACTTACAGGAGTTTGCACCTTGACCAAGTTGATGGGGTTTCTTTTAGGACCATTACCCTCTGCTCACACCCTGAAGGTCTGGACAGCAAATAAAGACCATTGGATTCCAGCTACTGGCATGCAAAGCTCCCAGCTTTCCCAATGGGCCTCCCCAAAAAGCAGCTCCAAAGGCCATGGGGTTGCTCCAGCCTGAACAGCTTCTGGGGAAGGTGCAAAGCTGCCCACAGGGCTGGAGCTCAGGCAATTCCAGTTGTAATTAGTAATGTCAGGGATGTCTGGGAGGAAGCTGTCAAGGGAATACTCACATTCCCACCTTTCTTCATCTTCTACCCAAGATCAGACACCTTTCTAGGAGGAACAGAGTCATCACCCAAGTAACTGGGCTGAATGCACAGGTAATGGGGGGAACCTCTATCCAGTGCAAGGCAAAAGAAGAAAGAGCAGAAGGCTGTGGAGAGCTCTGGCACAGCAGACCCTCTGGTCTCATCCTGAAGTCTCCAGGATGTGGATGCCATCCACGTGCCACGTCCACTGGTGGAGCTGGCTGATCACCATTCGAGATTGGAGGCAAGAGGCTAGCTCCTGGTGGCTCTGATCTGTGCACAGTGTCATTTTCTCTGTGTATTTTTGAGGAACTCAAGAGGCAGCTCAGGTGAGGAGCAACAAGCAGCAGGGCCCTGAGCAAAAGCCACCATGAATGGGAAGATTTGCATGGACACTCATCCAGAAATTAAAGTTCTGGTGCTATTTCATAGTGAAATACTGTACTCACAGGCATCCCCCTGTTTTTCTTGAGGTCTTTAACCTAGCTAGAATGGGAAGCTATGGAGATGGTGGACCACTGCCCAGCGTGCTGGAGAGGATGGCTCTGCACCCATTAATATGGAGAGCAATGAGAAATTCAGGGATAGAACAGGAGCCCCCCACTACCTCCTCTGCCCAAGCTGCTGACCGCTGGAACAGCATCTCTTCTGCCAGGCAAAGCGGTCTGCCATAAAGACCTAACTCGATGCAAGATCTCACTACCCAATGACTCCCCCACTAAAGTGTCCAAGCACACTGCCAAAATCCAGGGAGGCCGAGGGACCTACAGCATGAACTGGGGTCCTTGTAAAACCAGGCAGGTGGGTTTTGGCTGACCTCTACTCCTTGTGGAGACTGTGTGCAAGCAAAGCATCTTCCACAACCTCCAGTATGGGAACCCCCCGTCCAGCAGCATGACCTTCTCTCCATTAAAACATCCCTTCAGAGGGATTTTTGCCCAGGCCTGAAGCACCAATGGAATTGTCAACTCCAGGAGCAAGGAACTGGCCTTCATGTTCAGCACACCTCTGGGAAGATGAGCTCTGCAGGCACCTCCCAGCTCTTAGCCCTGCAGAGAGATCCTCAGGGCAGCAGATCAAACCCTCCTTCACCCCATCCGTGTGATGGCAGGTGCCAGTGCACAGCTAACATCATGAGCTGGGGTTTTCCTCACCTACAGCCTAATTGCATGTTGCAGCTGAGCAACCCTCCAAGGGCCTTGGAGAGAGGGCAGAAGTGGAGTGAGAAATCCTCTGTCAGCTTCAACCCACTGAGGCTTTCTGGGGGTCAAAACAAGAGGCTCCAGAGTGATGGAGAGCCCCACAAGAGCTCCTTGACACCCTAGGCTGCATCCTGCCCCGTCCCAGGGGCTGAATATGTCCCATGTGAGGAAGTGGTCCCCATTTAATCCCTAAATCTTCCTTTGCTATGGGTAAAGCTTCACTCCTGCAGACTCTTGCTCTCCTGTGGTGGTGTAGAGCAGTGCAGAGCTGTGCTCTCTGAATGGCTTTGATTGCATGCCCTTTATCAGTGAATAGCTTCTGAGCGTGCACCCTCAATATATGTATATTTATTCATAAAATCTATACATGAACATTATAAAACATACACAGTAATAGACATTTTAAGAAGACAAGATAAAGATTAAATAAACACCACTGTTAATAACTTTATTTGACTCTATTTATTAATGGTACCAAAAATAATTTCTTCCTGAACCCTAGCATTCTTTTGCTAGGGCACATGCACCCTGCTTTGGAGACCACTGTAGGTAAGTCTCACAAAAGGGATAGATGTTGCTTTTATCCCTAGGGATGCTACTGGTCATGGTGTTGTCTCTCCCATCGGTGTCACGAGTTGCTGAAGGCTGAGCATGGAGCACACTCAGGATTCTGGTGCCTGACCCTTTCCTGCCACAGGGATTCTCCATCCTCTTCCCCTGCCTGTCACCTCCAGAGGTGCATAACAGATACTACAGTAGCTACAAGTGGCAAGAGCAACCATGAATTCAGAGGTTTCCCTGTCAGTGGGGAGGGCAGAGGGGTGGCAGACAGCCCTGGCTCACCCTCTCTGGGACCCTTCCCCTTGGGAAGGGATGTGAAATTCCTGTTGTATTTCCAAAGGAGCTGTCCTTTGTAGATGTCCTACAGACTGGGTTCCCCAACTGGTCCTGTCTTGTTCGTGTGCTCTGGGAGGACAAGCTGTAGCCTCCCCTTAGTGGGATAAGGCACGGCAGGTTCCTACTGGGAGATCCTTGGCTCTATCAGGGATGGAGCTATTTCCCATCACAGAAACCCATAATTTCTGCTAGGTGGGTGTCTTATGGAGTCTTACGTGTAAAGAAATCCCAACCCAGCATTCGGCCAGGTCTGTTTGCTGTGCCTCAAGGTGTATCTTCTTGCACCCACTGAGCACTGGTTACAGCATCTTCCATCCCATCCGTGTCATGTGTGTCCCCCCCCTTTTTTTGCAGCCACCAAGTAACACTTTCCCGGTTCCACGTGCTGCTGGGAGCCCCTGAACCCTCTTGAAGGCACATCATGAACCAGATTAATCTCCTCCTCCACTCCAGCTCCTGCCTTATCACCACCATTTTGCCCATGGAAGTAGCTCTCCATACCCAGGCTTAACTTTGACTGCTGAAACAACAAAGATCAATCCCCCGACAGTGGTTTTCTTACTTATGCATCATTTATTGCATTAAGGGAGAGACATCCGGCTCTGCAGTGTCTGCAGGTCCAGCCCAGACAAGATTATTCACCACTTAACAGGAGATGCAAGCAGCCCAGCATTACAGCTGTGCTCTGCACAGTGATCCACCTTGGAAAGGCTCGACTGAGGCATAAAAGCTCTTTCCAGAAAGCCTGCCAAAGCCCTGGTGTAGGTAAATGATTAAAAGAATAAGGTTTACCAAGGGCACCATCCTATAGAGGGCAGTGTGCGGGCAGCCAGCACAGCTCCTCTATGGGGCAATGACTGTTCCTTAGGAAACAAGCTCTCAGAATCAGTTCTTGGGAGAACTCCGTGTCCAAGCAGTTAGCAATGTTATAACATCCCTTTATGGTCTGTTCAGGTCTTACAGGCGGTCCAAGAGTGTGAAGACTTCTGTGGTGCTCCATGCTGGAAGGGCAGTGCCTGGGTCCTGGGATGGGGTGGCACACAGCTCGCTCCCAGTGGGCTTTCTGAAGCTGGCACTGTGAGCTCAGCCCGGCTGTGCAAACACAACACAACAGGAGGCAATGCTGTGGGTTGGGTACCCAGCTGCTGTGGCCCATCGGACAATAATGGGTCTGAGCATTGGATATGCTGGTGAGAGAGGGCGAGGAGCCATCAGTTTTGCCCCACCCAGCACCACCAGACCCCTTCATGGGCACTGGGTCACCGAGAGCCTGAACCTGCTGGTGGACATCTGTAACCTCCCCCTGCACAGGGCTTTCCTGAGGGCACCCTTGACCTTGCTGTTTCTCAAGCTGTAGATGATGGGGTTGAGCATGGGGGTCACAGCGGCGTACAGCAGGGCCAGGACCTTGTCCATGTCCTTGGAGGTGCTGGAGTGAGGCACCAGGTATGCCACAGCCCCGGTGCCAAAGAACAGAGACACCATGGTCAGGTGGGAGGTGCAGGTAGCAAAGGCCTTCTGCATCCCCACTCCCTTCTGGAGGACCGCCCTGATGATGTGAGCGTATGACACAAGAGTGAGGAGGAAGGAGCCCATCGCTATAGTCCCAGCCAGAGCATACAAGGTGGCCTTGTTAAGGGGGGCATTGGGGCTGCAGGATGCCTGCAGCAGGAAGGGCACCTCGCAGAACAAGTGGTCGATGACTTTGGAGCCACAGAAGGGCAGGCGGGCTGTGAGGAAGGCCTGGATCAGAGATGAAAGGGAGCCACTCAGCCACGAAACAGCCACTAAGCAGTGGCACATCCTCCTGCTCATGAGAATGGGGTAGTGGAAGGGGTGGCAAATGGACAGGTACCGGTCATAGGCCATGGCAGCCAGAAGCACACACTCAGAGCCCCCGAAGCAAAGGAAGAAGTAGATCTGTGTGATGCAGCCCACAAAGGAGATGGTCTTCTGCGGTGAGAAGGAGTCTCCAAGGATCTTAGGGAGGGTAACGGAGGAGTAGCAGATGTCCAGGAAGGAGAGGTGGCCCAGGAAGAAATACATGGGGGATTGTAGGTGTGTGTCCAACCAGACAAGGGTCACAATAAGCAGGTTCCCCAGCACCGTCACCAGGTAAATGAGTGAGAAGAACAGACAGAGGGTCACCTCTGCTCCGTAGGCACTGGAGAATCCCACCAGAAGGAACGTGGTGGGGCTGCTGAGATTTCCCTGCTGCAGGGACTTGGGGCTCATCTGCAGGGAGAGCAGGAGGTAAGGACAGGTAGAACAAGGGGGAGTGCTCTCCCCTATCAGGGGGCATGCCCAGCCCTGGGCTCTGCTCTGGGGTGGGCTGAAGCTGTGCCCATGCCCTGCACCCCTAACACCTTGCTGGGTGTACAGCAGTGGGGGCAGCCCATGGGGTTCAATCCTCCAGGGAACCCCAACCCCCATCACTTGAAGGACACCAGAATGAGCTGGAACATCACCCCCATGCTCAAAGAGGATCCCAGGGGCTGTCAAACCAGAGCAGCTCCTCTCACCCCTCCAGGTTCCCTGGGCTGCAAGGGGACACTGATCTGAAGATCCCACAAAATGCGACAGGTTGGATCTGCCTGAACAGAAGCTGTTGTTCATGGGAGCACACTGTGTTTACATCATTAGTGAAGGTACAGCAAGATCTCCTGCTTTCCCTTGTCCACCACAGCCTGTGAGAGCAGAGCTCAAAAAAATAGACATCTTTAAACGATACAGACAAAGAAAATGCCTGTTTGCAAATACTCCACTGGAGATGTGCAACCCCACTGGAGCACTGGGTCCAGCTCTGGGGCAGCAGCACAAGAGGGACCTGGAGCTGTTGGAGCGAGGCCAGAGGAGGCCATGGAGATGCTGCGAGGGCTGGAGCAGCTCTGCTCTGGAGCCAGGCTGAGAGAGCTGGGCTGGGGCAGCCTGGAGAAGAGAAGGCTCCTGAAGGGGAGACCTTAGAGCAGCTCCAGTGCCTAAAGGGGCTGCAGGAAACCTGGAGAGGGGCTTGGGACAAGGGCTGTAGGGACAGGCCAAGGGGAATGGCTTGAACCTGCCCGAGGGGAGACTGAGCTGAGCTCTTAGGCAGAAGCTCTTCCCTGTGAGGGTGCTGAGGCGCTGGCACAGGGTGCCCAGAGAAGCTGTGGCTGCCCCATCCCTGGCAGTGCTCAAGGCCAGGTTGGACACAGGGGCTTGGAGCAAGCTGCTCCAGTGGAAGGGGTCCCTGCCTGTGGCAGGGGTTGGAGCTGGAGGAGCTTTGAGGTCCCTTCAACCCAAGCCATTCCATAACTAATATGATTCTAATCCTCATGGTCACACCTAGAGAACAATGCAAGTGAGGGACCTCTGAGAGTCTGAGACATCATAGGAGGACCAGAAAGGCAACTGCAGGTGACCATGTTGTTCAAACAAGCTTGAGGGTGGCAAGGAAAAGCAGAGACACTGGCCTGCAGGAAGAAGGGAAGACTCTGAACCTAGTGAGAAACTGGAGCTTGGGTATAAATGGAGATGAGACACAGAAGATTCTGAGTGTGAACCTAAACCTACTGAATCCACAGAAAGAGCACTGAGGAGATGATCAGATCTGTGCAAGCTGGAAGAAGCTGTTGGAGATGCCTGCAGGTCCTTCCAGAGGGAAGTGTGGGAGCATCTCCACCAGGAGTGAAGAGGAGGTTGGTGCCAAGCTGAGGAGACTTGAGCACTCTCAAGTGACATTGCCAGCTACCCCCAAGAGGAGCAAGGACAACCCAACCCCACCATGCTGGGGATGTGCTCCACAGCGTGGAGGTGCCGGGGTGGGCTGTGGCCTTGTGCTGGTGCTCAGCAGCTGGGGTGGGGTGTGAGCAAGGAGGGAGGGAGCAGCAGGCAGCCAAGGGCTGGGATGCTCGAGATGTTGGGAGCCTCCATGGACACTCTCCTCAACGCAAGGAGGCAGCGGGATGGGAGAAGCCTTCAGGGATCTGATGCCAGGCTTTGAACCATAAAGAGAATGGATGTCAAGGAGAGGCATGTTCTGTCCCTGCTGGTTTGGGTTGTACTGGAAGAGCAGGAGCTGGTAAACAAGGGCATAATCACAGACTGGCAGGGATAAGAGCATCTGGAGAGTGGGTAGCAGAAGGTTGATGTCTCCTCTGGCTCAGGAAGAGCAGATGGTCCATAGCAAACAGATGATTGTGGCCTCTGCAAAGCTATGGGGGAATTCCATAGGTACCAGAGGTATGGGGGAACTCAAATTACTATGTGCCCCCCCCCCAGCAGCAGATGTTCCCAGAAGTCAGAGAAATAGCTCTGAGCAGAGTAATGGAAGTGAGAGGAGAGAGTAAGTGCAGGAAGTGAGGAGGAAGGGTAGGACAGCACAAGATGCTCAAAGGCACCATCAAAAGGTCTTCGGGGATCTAAGTTGCCTTGGGAAGGAGCGAAGGGAAGGTCTGGGAGCCTCTCACACATTCCCAGCCAGACTGAGGGGAGGGCAAAGCTGCAGAGGAGAAATTAATCCAGGAAGAGTAACTCTTTGGAGGGGTGATGGTAAATAAATCATTCCAGATCTCCCTGGATATGACACCTCACGGGGCTCCTCACCAGGCCACTGCAGAAAGTGATGAGGTTTTCTTGTACCTGTTCCTGAACAAGAGGCTGTTTTTAGAAGAGCTGTCTCAAATAACTTCAGCTCGAGTAGGGATGAGTCAATGCCACTCTGCAGAAATGGCAAGATCAATAGGAACAGATTGGTGGCTGTGGCTGTGAACAAGCACAAATCAGGGCATGGGAGGAGGGCTGGTTACTGCAGCTGGGCAGACTGGGGATGCTGAGCCTGCAAACGTAGGAAAGAGCTGGCAAGTCATGAAAGGAAAGGTGCAAAACCCAGCTAAGAGCTCCCTTTTGAGCACAAGGCAGAGGCTGCTGGAGAGGGGCTGCTCCCTCCGCAAACAGGGAACATACGGACACCAAGGAGAATGTTTGGTAAGAGTGGAAAGCCTGCAAGGAAAGAAGAGAGCCTGAGAGGTGGTAAGGGAAGCCTGCACTGGAGATAGAGGAGTGCAGGGAGTCTGTGGGTACTGCTTGCAGTGTGCCACATCCACCTTCAGCCATGCAGGTGAAGGTCAGGCAGCCCCGCAGTGCTCAGTGCCCTGGGAGCCGCGTGTCCCCACTCCCAGTTGCCCAGGACAATGATGGTTTATGGCAAAGGGAGGGTGTCTGGTGGCAACAGGAGGGCAGAGGGCCAGCAGCGTTAAGGAGGGAGGAGAGTCTCCATAGCTCTGTTGCTTGTCAGAAGGGCTGCAGGATGGGAGCACTCCTACACCTGAATCCATGAAGGATGAACAGTGCTTGCCCTGCAGAGTCTTTGTGATGGGGCTCTATTCACTGACAGAAGAGGGGCCCAGCACCAGGCATTTGCAAGGCTTTAGGGGAAAGAAGAAGCAAGAAAACCGGGTGTGCGCAGGAGCTCTGGGTCTGCCTGCCCACAGCATCCTTAGCTGGGGATCCCATGGTCAGCCCAGGGCGGTGCTGAGCTGTAAGTGTGGCACAGGGTGCCAAACTGCCCATGGGGACAGCAGGAAAGTTTCCATCCATGTGGGAAAATCCTGATGCTGTGGAGCGTTCATGAGACCCTGCCCGGTGGTGCTCAGGGAGCAGGGAGCCCACTCGAGGAGGAGGAAGTGGAGCCAGGCTGGCTGGAGAAGCGAGAGTCCATTGCAGAGGACATGGTCAGCCTGGAGAAGCAAAGCCAAGCAGGGAGATAGCTGTGGCATCAAGAAGAGCCCTTCACTCAAGCATGATGCTGTGGGTAGTGCTGGCAGAGGTGAGCATGCAAAAGCCAGCAGCTTAACCCAACTACAAACATTACTTTGATCCAGGAATCTTCTCCTTAGATCTAATGCAGCAGGGTTTAGACAAGGAGCTGAGGTCTCGCATCATACCTTATCAAGGAGTTTTGGGGTCCAAAGCGCTCACATCAAGGAGCAAAGGTAGGAGGGGCTTTGGTTCCTAAATATCTTTGTCTTTTCCCTTTACCTGAAATAAACCCGTTTTAAGTCTAAGTAGGTGTTCCCAGAGCCTTTGCATTGGTTTAATGAAGCAGAGGTGGAAAACGACATACCTGGTTCACCTGGAAGACATCACAAAGGCTCTTGGGGTGGGCACCCACTCCCATCTCTCTGCTATGCCCCATGGCCTCCCCAGAACAGGGCACAAACCAAGACTCTGGTGTCCCCAGGGCACTGTCACACTCTGGGCTACCAGAGAACCAGCTGGGTTTCTGTGGCACCAGTGGCCTCACTGGGAGTTCGAGGGTGCAGGAGGGACCGAGGCACAGAGACCGCATTGATCCCAGCAATGGCCTCTAGCCCCCGAGCCAGGGCAGGAGATGTCAGAGGTGTGCCCCTGGGGCACAAGTGGCTTCATTTCATTCCTGATCACTGCAGGGGTTTGCAGTCCCATCTGTTGATGTGATGGTCTTTATCTGGGTGATCAGCCAGCCATCGGAAGTGTCTGTTTGTGATAGTCTTTATCTGGGTGATCGGCCAGCCATCGGAAGTGTCTGTTTGTGATAGTCTTTATCTGGGTATCAGCCAGCCATCGGAAGTGTCTGTTTGCCTTTCCAACAGCTAAACTGCATTTGATTTGCGATCAGATCTCACCTGAGACAAGCGAGCTGGAGGTAGGTGGGTGCAGCTTGTGCAAAGCTCAGGCCAACACCACGGTCCCTGCGCTTGTACAGCCTGGAGGGCTGGGAGCACCGCTGGGACACGGCACAGGCGGATGGGGACACTGCAGCCCCGTGTCTGCAGCAGGGGCAGGGCTCCCGTGCTTCAGGGCTGACCCGCGGTGCTGTGAGACATGAGCTGGGCACCCAGACAACGAGGACACCCGTGTCTGTGGGTCACGGGAGCAGGGCACAGAGCAGGGCAGGGCAGAGCTGGCCTCGGCAGACCCCGCTATGGGGCTGCCTCCTTCCGCCCTCAGTCTCAGAGCTGTCCTGGCCTCAGCACTGAGCCGGTGCTGATGCTGGGACACCAGTGCCACAGCTTACCTGGGGCAGATGCTTCCTCTCTTCACACAAGGTGTGTCTGGCAGCGCCGGTGCTCTGGGACACCAGGGTGATTTCAGTGTGTTCCTGGCAGGCACCTGGGAACAGCTCCCCTGTTACAGCACAGTCTATAATTGCCTCGCACAGCCCCTTGGGCACAGTTCTTTGGGATGCTGTGGGAGCAGGGGAGCGCACTGCAAGGGAATACACTGGGTCCTGTGTCCCACCATGGGCACTCCCCTGAGGGGTGCTCCAGCAGCATCCCCATAAAGAAGCCCTCAAAACCCACAGGGGCCAGAACTGAGGGACAGGTCTGAAGGTGACTTTGAACTTATCATCATCTAGCAACAGCAGAGGGATGATGCTGTGCTGGAGCTGGAGGCGCACGGTGGGTTCTGCAGCCAGAGGGACTCAGAGACACCCTTAAGCAGGAGCCTGGATTCAGGAATATGTCAGAGTTTGGTTCTTCAGCCTCTGCTCTGGGGCAGCAGCACAAGAGGGACCTGGAGCTGTTGGAGCGAGGCCAGAGGAGGCCATGGAGATGCTGCGAGGGCTGGAGCAGCTCTGCTCTGGAGCCAGGCTGAGAGAGCTGGGCTGGGGCAGCCTGGAGAAGAGAAGGCTCCTGAAGGGGAGACCTTAGAGCAGCTCCAGTGCCTAAAGGGGCTGCAGGGAACCTGGAGAGGGGCTTGGGACAAGGGCCTGTAGGGACAGGCCAAGGGGAATGGCTTGAACCTGCCCGAGGGGAGACTGAGCTGAGCTCTTAGGCAGAAGCTCTTCCCTGTGAGGGTGCTGAGGCGCTGGCACAGGGTGCCCAGAGAAGCTGTGGCTGCCCCATCCCTGGCAGTGTTCAAGGCCAGGTTGGACACAGGGGCTTGGAGCAAGCTGCTCCAGTGGAAGGGGTCCCTGCCCGTGGCAGGGGTTGGAGCTGGAGGAGCTTTAAGGTCCCTTCCAACACAAGCCAATCTGCAACTCTGGGATTCTATTACTTTTGCAACCAAGCATGTACCTTCTGGCTTTGCTGGATGACCTTGGTTTCTTCCACATAAACAAGTGTGAGGTGTGTTGCTTCTCTGAACCGCTGCTTGAAGACGTTCCCCCTCTGAGAAATTTGGGAATCTGGAATGGAAGTTTCCCCTCAGATGTACCAATCTGCAAAGGTCGTGGTGGGGTCTGAGAGCACCCACATCTCTGGGGAGGGGACAGTGATGGAGACACTGGCCAGAAACAGGAGCATCTCTCCCTGATGCAGCACTTCTCCCCTGGCTGAGCCCCTCCAGCTTGACCCCTCTTCTCACTTACAGTGCACACAAGTGCATTCGGAGGCTAAAGTCTCCTTTCTTCTCTGTCACCATCGCAGCCCTCGCCTGTCCCCATTCTGCCCGCAGGGGAAGGCTGCAGGGCAGCAGAGGGAGGGCTGAGAGCACATTGAGAGCACACTGAGAGCACACAGGTCAGGACTGGGCACCTTCCAAGTGCTGGCCACAGTTACTGGTGGTCAGTAATGAATGTTTTCTATGAGTGTTTGGTGCTGCACTGGTCGCGTTCAGCTGGTTCCATGTTATCAATCCCATCTGCATAACCCATGGCTCAGGGAGCCACGGGAGGGGTTTGGCTGGAAGGCATCTCAAAGGTCTCTGGTCCTGCTGCTGCTCAGAGCAGGGCCAGCTTTAAAGTTAGGTCTGGTTGCTCAGGGACTTGTCCAAGGACACCTTCAGGGATGGGGAGTTTCTCAGGCACGTTTCTGGATGTGCAGGACCACCCTCATGATGGAGAACTTGCTCCTTCTGTCCTACTGGAGTTTGCCATGTTGCAGCTCATGCCCCTTGCCCTTCACCACTGAGCACTGCCCTAAGAGCGAGAGTGCATCTCCTCCAGACCTCGCTCTGAGGTGGCTGCTCACAGCAGCCAGATTCCTCCTTTACCTTCCCTTCCAAAGGCTGGACCATCCTGCTTCTCTCAGCCTCTCCTTGTACATGCTGTGCCCCAGGCCCTGACCAGCTCCGTGTCCCACACTGCACCCTTTGCTGTTTCTTAGGTCATTTTTTGTACTGGGGAGCCCTTCACTGGACCCAGTTCTCCCAGCATGGTCTCTCGAGTGCTCCCTCAGGCTGACGGCTGCCCGTCACTAAGCCAGACCACAGATGACCTTGCTGCAGAGGCATTCTGCTGACCAACGTGCTGCTTGCTGCCTGCTGGACATGCAGGGCTCCTCCAGCATTGCTGCCATTCCCTGCAGGCCCAGTCTGCCCCATTCGGTGGGGTAAGCCCAGTCCACTTTGTGTTTGCCTTGTGCTGAACGTCAGGAGGTTTTTGCTGCCCCATTCTGGAGGCTGATGTGGCCTCTCTGAGTGGCAGATCCAGCATGACAACGTGTCCCCAAAGCTTGAACATCGTCACTAAGGTTGGTCATTGCTGGGACTGATGCATCTTCATATATTTCAGGATATGCTGGCAGCTTGGGATGTCCCCAGTCATATTGCTTCCCACCTTCGTAGAATCGCACTTGGGTTGGAAGGGACCTTGAAGTTCATCCTCTTCCACCCCCTGCCACGGGCAGGGACCCCTTCCACTGGAGCAGCTTGCTCCAAGCCCCTGTGTCCAACCTGGCCTTGAACACTGCCAGGGATGGGGCAGCCACAGCTTCTCTGGGCACCCTGTGCCAGCGCCTCAGCACCCTCACAGGGAAGAGCTTCTGCCTAAGAGCTCAGCTCAGTCTCCCCTCGGGCAGGTTCAAGCCATTCCCCTTGGCCTGTCCCTACAGGCCCTTGTCCCAAGCCCCTCTCCAGCTTTCCTGCAGCCCCTTTAGGCACTGGAGCTGCTCTAAGGTCTCCCCTTCAGGAGCCTTCTCTTCTCCAGGCTGACCCAGCCCAGCTCTCTCAGCCTGGCCCCAGAGCAGAGCTGCTCCAGCCCTCGCAGCATCTCCATGGCCTCCTCTGGCCTCGCTCCAACAGCTCCACGTCCCTCTTGTGCTGCTGCCCCAGAGCTGGATGAGGACTGCAGGGGGGGTCTTTCAGAGTCCCTCCCTCATCCTGCTGGTTCTGCTCCTTTTGCTGCAGCTCAACCGGACAATCCCTGTCAGCCACTCATGAAGCCAGGGTTTAAAACCATGTCCTGAGATGGATCCAGGTCGAAAACACACATTTTCAGCAGGTTTCAACACGTGGAGGAAGCGGGAAGACCCAAAGCCATTTGTGTTTTGGGTGCCTTGTGACACCATGGCCCATGGGGCACCTTCTGGCTCTGCAGCACTGAGGTTTTTTCCTCACTTTTAATGGGTCTCAGTTGTGCCATTAAAAGTTTCTGAAGTTCTGCAGTGTTAACTCCTGAAGGGGCTCCAGGGCTTTGCTGTGCCACGCCTGGGACAGGAGTTATATCTGCCCCTTCCCAAAGCAGGGAGCAAAGCCAGTGTTTATTCACTGTGGGGCTCAGAGCAGTGCAGAGGTGTCTCGAAGCTGCAGTTGGCACTTGAGAGGTGACTCAGTGCTGGCCCGGGGGAGTTCAGGTGCTTTGTGTTTGTGCCATTGAGAGCTGATGCTCAGCACCCCAGTCCCAGCGAGGGGCTGCCCTGATGTGGAGGTGAGGGAAGGCTCAGCTGGGCTGGTACCCACCAGGTCCCATGGGAACCCCATGGTCTCACCCTACACCATCCAAGTCAGATGGACAAGACCGGATGACTTGGTATGACTGCCGCTGTGGTGCTGGCACCCATCACATGCAAAGGGATATCTGGGAGCCTCTAACATACGGTCACTCCAGGCAGGTTGGATGGGCACCAGGTTTTGGGATGGCCAAGAGCCCACAGATCATGAGCAGCAAGTGGGACCTGTCTCACAGGCTGAAATCAAAACACCATTCTCCTGAGAGCCAGTGCTACGCTGAAAACCAGAAATGGTCCAATACAGTTGCATTTAATTTTTAAAAGGGGAAAAAATGTAAAGTCAAGCAGATTAAGTATCACATATGGCACAGAGATTGCCTGGGAAGACCAGCTTAGCCTCCCTCTGAGCACTTAAGCTGGTATTAGCAAACACAAACCCTAAACAACATTCCAAAGTCTAAATGGAAGTCAGCACGATTCAATCATTTGAAATAAGGTGATCAGAAATAAGATAAATGTATAAACTTGTTGAACCTGTTTCCACATCAGATGACCTCTGGTAACTGCAAGGCAATGAAGACACCAGCATTTGGTCCCTTGCTCCTCTACTTTGAGGAATATCAACTGCACTTATATATATCCCCTTTGTCAAAGGCACCGGGAGCAGGAATTCAACAGTAGAAGATGCTTGTCCAGTTTCCAGTTGAATTCAGAGTGGGTCTTCAGAGGAAATAAGCTGATAGAAAAGTGAAGAAACTGCATCCACCTCGGCTGAGGAGAAGCTTTGGTGGATCTGTGTCGTGGTTTAAACTCAGCCACGCAGTCTCTCTCTCACTCCCCCCCTTCCTCTCCCCTGCTCCCAGAGGAATGGGGAAGAGAATCCAAAGAGTGTAACTCCCACGGGTTGAGATAAGAACAGTCCAGTACCCGAGGTATAACACAGACCACTGCTGCTACCACTAGTAATAATAATGATAAGGGGAATAACAAGGGAAGAGAATACAATGGATCACCACTGCCAATCCTGGCAGTGATCTAACCCTTCTGGGTAACTGTCCCCAGTTCTACATCCTGGGGATGACGTGCTGTGGTATGGAATACCTCTTTGGTCAGTTTGGGTCCGGTGTCCTGTCTCTGCTTCCTCCCGCCTTCCCCTCCTCCCTGGCAAAGCATGAGGCTCACAAAGTCCTTGGTCAGGGTAAACATCACTGAGCACCAACTAAAACCATTGGTGTTATCAGTGCTGTTCCCAGGCTGAAAGTCAAAACCACAGCGCTGCACCAGCTACTAAGAAGGAGAAAAAATGACTGCTGCTGCTGAACCCAGGACAATCCCAGCCTGGGTGATCTCTTTGCCAAACACCAGAAAAGGCCCTACCAATGCAAAGAGTATGTAAGACAGAGCAGATGACATTCCCAGTCAACGTAGATCAGGTATGAAACTCCAACTCTTCACTGCAGCAACTGCAGCATGTCACCTGCTGTTCAGACTCACCTTTGCCACCACTAGTTTCACCAAAAGACCAAAAGCAAACGTGCTGGCTTTGGAAGAGCCTGCCAGAGGTAGAGAGACTGCAGACAAGTAGATGTGTGAGGCAGAGTGGGCAGATGCTCACAAAAACCATAGTAAAGGGCAAACATGGTTGATGCGTGGACAAATTATGTCACAGAGGAGACTGACTCCAGCTTCTGCAGAGGAACATCACACCTCAGGAATACACTTTCTGGAGGAGTCTAGACGTGGGTGTTGGATATCCCCAGGACAGCTGGGTAGGGTCTTTATCAAAGCTTGCTGGGGACAAGCTGCCATAAGCTAGAAAGGAAGTTTGGCATCACCAGTAAGCACCAGAGCCATCAGCTGGGAGTCTCCAAAGTGCTCCTCAATTCCAAAGTCTTGTCCAGCACCTCCCTTGCCTCAACACTCTTCAGCTGTTTCAGGAAGCTGTTTGGGACCCAGGTGCCTGGGCTGATCTCTACTGCACCAAGCCAGTCCCTGCCAGTCCTTCCCACCAGTGAGTGCCCACAGCACCCATCAGGGAACCTCTTGCTGCAGTGTGCCATCAGAAGGTGCCTCACCCCAGGAAGCCCTTAGAAACACTTGGAGAAGAAAAGTCCTACGTGAGGAAATACACAGTGACATCTGGCCGGGTTTGCTGGGGATAAAGGAGGGCAGGTACAACCCTCTTGTCACCCTGTCCCTCTGTGCTTCTTGCCTGCTGTTGAAGGCAGAGGGGCTGCATGGTCTGATGAGCGTCGGATGAGCAGCAGGTACAGGGAGAGGCTTGATGGATGGAGGCTGTAGTGGGGGAGTGCCCTTGCATTGCAAGGAGGGTCTCACACCCAGGGAATGGTCTGGTATGGCAGCTGTGTGCATCCTGCTCCAATGGCAGCCTGTGCCCATCCTGCTCCAGTGGCAGCCTGTGTGCATCCTGCTCCAATGGCAGCCTGTGCCCATCCTGCTCCAGTGGCAGCCTGTGTGCATCCTGCTCCAGTGGCAGCCTGTGTGCATCCTGCTCCAACGGCAGCCTGTGTGCATCCTGCTCCAATGGCAGCCTGTGTGCATCCTGCTCCAATGGCAGCCTGTGTGCATCCTGCTCCAGTGGCAGCCTGTGTGCATCCTGCTCCAGTGGCAGCCTGTGCCCATCCTGCTCCAGTGGCAGCCTGTGCCCATCCTGCTCCAATGGCAGCCTGTGCCCATCCTGCTCCAATGGCAGCCTGTGCCCATCCTGCTCCAGTGGCAGCCTGTGTGCATCCTGCTCCAGTGGCAGCCTGTGTGCATCCTGCTCCAGTGGCAGCCTGTGTGCATCCTGCTCCAATGGCAGCCTGTGTGCATCCTGCTCCAGTGGCAGCCTGTGCCCATCCTGCTCCAATGGCAGCCTGTGTGCATCCTGCTCCAATGGCAGCCTGTGTGCATCCTGCTCCAGTGGCAGCCTGTGTGCATCCTGCTCCAGTGGCAGCCTGTGCCCATCCTGCTCCAGTGGCAGCCTGTGCCCATCCTGCTCCAGTGGCAGCCTGTGCCCATCCTGCTCCAGTGGCAGCCTGTGTGCATCCTGCTCCAATGGCAGCCTGTGTGCATCCTGCTCCAGTGGCAGCCTGTGTGCATCCTGCTCCAGTGGCAGCCTGTGTGCATCCTGCTCCAGTGGCAGCCTGTGTGCATCCTGCTCCAATGGCAGCCTGTGTGCATCCTGCTCCAGTGGCAGCCTGTGTGCATCCTGCTCCAATGGCAGCCTGTGCCCATCCTGCTCCAGTGGCAGCCTGTGCCCATCCTGCTCCAATGGCAGCCTGTGCGCATCCTGCTCCAGTGGCAGCCTGTGTGCATCCTGCTCCAGTGGCAGCCTGTGCCCATCCTGCTCCAGTGGCAGCCTGTGTGCATCCTGCTCCAGTGGCAGCCTGTGTGCATCCTGCTCCAATGGCAGCCTGTGTGCATCCTGCTCCAGTGGCAGCCTGTGTGCATCCTGCTCCAATGGCAGCCTGTGTGCATCCTGCTCCAGTGGCAGCCTGTGCCCATCCTGCTCCAATGGCAGCCTGTGCCCATCCTGCTCCAGTGGCAGCCTGTGCCCATCCTGCTCCAATGGCAGCCTGTGCCCATCCTGCTCCAGTGGCAGCCTGTGCCCATCCTGCTCCAATGGCAGCCTGTGCCCATCCTGCTCCAGTGGCAGCCTGTGCCCATCCTGCTCCAGTGGCAGCCTGTGCGCATCCTGCTCCAGTGGCAGCCTGTGTGCATCCTGCTCCAATGGCAGCCTGTGTGCATCCTGCTCCAGTGGCAGCCTGTGCCCATCCTGCTCCAATGGCAGCCTGTGTGCATCCTGCTCCAGTGGCAGCCTGTGTGCATCCTGCTCCAGTGGCAGCCTGTGCCCATCCTGCTCCAATGGCAGCCTGTGCCCATCCTGCTCCAGTGGCAGCCTGTGTGCATCCTGCTCCAGTGGCAGCCTGTGCCCATCCTGCTCCAGTGGCAGCCTGTGTGCATCCTGCTCCAGTGGCAGCCTGTGTGCATCCTGCTCCAGTGGCAGCCTGTGCCCATCCTGCTCCAATGGCAGCCTGTGTGCATCCTGCTCCAGTGGCAGCCTGTGCCCATCCTGCTCCAATGGCAGCCTGTGTGCATCCTGCTCCAGTGGCAGCCTGTGTGCATCCTGCTCCAGTGGCAGCCTGTGTGCATCCTGCTCCAGTGGCAGCCTGTGTGCATCCTGCTCCAGTGGCAGCCTGTGCCCATCCTGCTCCAATGGCAGCCTGTGCCCATCCTGCTCCAGTGGCAGCCTGTGCGCATCCTGCTCCAGTGGCAGCCTGTGGCGCATCCTGCTCCAATGGCAGCCTGTGTGCATCCTGCTCCAGTGGCAGCCTGTGTGCATCCTGCTCCAGTGGCAGCCTGTGTGCATCCTGCTCCAGTGGCAGCCTGTGCCCATCCTGCTCCAATGGCAGCCTGTGTGCATCCTGCTCCAGTGGCAGCCTGTGCCCATCCTGCTCCAGTGGCAGCCTGTGTGCATCCTGCTCCAGTGGCAGCCTGTGCCCATCCTGCTCCAATGGCAGCCTGTGTGCATCCTGCTCCAATGGCAGCCTGTGCCCATTCTGCTCCAATGGCAGCCTGTGTGCATCCTGCTCCAATGGCAGCCTGTGCCCATCCTGCTCCAATGGCAGCCTGTGCCCATCCTGCTCCAGTGGCAGCCTGTGTGCATCCTGCTCCAATGGCAGCCTGTGCGCATCCTGCTCCAGTGGCAGCCTGTGTGCATCCTGCTCCAGTGGCAGCCTGTGTGCATCCTGCTCCAATGGCAGCCTGTGTGCATCCGCTCCAATTTGAGCCTGTGCCCTATCCTGCTCCAATGGCAGCCTGTGCCCATCCTGCTCCAGCGGCAGCCTGTGCCCATCCTGCTCCAACTGCATCCTGTGCCCATCCTGCTCCAGTGGCAGCCTGTGTGCATCCTGCTCCAGTGGCAGCCTGTGCCCATCCTGCTCCAGTGGCAGCCTGTGTGCATCCTGCTCCAATGGCAGCCTGTGCCCATCCTGCTCCAATGGCAGCCTGTGCCCATCCTGCTCCAGTGGCAGCCTGTGTGCATCCTGCTCCAGTGGCAGCCTGTGCCCATCCTGCTCCAGTGGCAGCCTGTGCGCATCCTGCTCCAGTGGCAGCCTGTGTGCATCCTGCTCCAGTGGCAGCCTGTGTGCATCCTGCTCCAATGGCAGCCTGTGTGCATCCTGCTCCAGTGGCAGCCTGTGTGCATCCTGCTCCAATGGCAGCCTGTGTGCATCCTGCTCCAGTGGCAGCCTGTGCCCATCCTGCTCCAGTGGCAGCCTGTGCGCATCCTGCCTCCAATGGCAGCCTGTGCGCATCCTGCTCCAGTGGCAGCCTGTGCGCATCCTGCTCCAATGGCAGCCTGTGTGCATCCTGCTCCAATGGCAGCCTGTGTGCATCCTGCTCCAGTGGCAGCCTGTGCCCATCCTGCTCCAGTGGCAGCCTGTGCCCATCCTGCTCCAATGGCAGCCTGTGCCCATCCTGCTCCAGTGGCAGCCTGTGTGCATCCTGCTCCAGTGGCAGCCTGTGTGCATCCTGCTCCTGTGGCAGCCTGTGTGCATCCTGCTCCAGTGGCAGCCTGTGCCCATCCTGCTCCAGTGGCAGCCTGTGTGCATCCTGCTCCAATGGCAGCCTGTGTGCATCCTGCTCCAATGGCAGCCTGTGCCCATCCTGCTCCAGTGGCAGCCTGTGTGCATCCTGCTCCAATGGCAGCCTGTGCCCATCCTGCTCCAGTGGCAGCCTGTGCCCATCCTGCTCCAATGGCAGCTGTGTGCATCCTGCTCGCAGTGGCAGCCTGTGCATGCTGTCCTGCTCAAATGGCAGCCTGTGCAGTCCTGGCTCCCGTGGCAAGCCTGTGTGCATCCTGCTCCTGAATGGCAGCCTGGTGCCCATCGTGCTCGAGTGGCAGCTCTGGTGGTGCATCCTGCTCCAATGGCAGCCTGGTGCCCATCGTGCTCCCAGTGGCAGCCTGGTGCCCATCCTGCTCCAGATGGGCAGCCTGTGAACATCCTGCTCACCAACGCGTGCTGTGCCCCAGCGTCCACCACAGCTCTGCGCCTGCCTCGATCCACGGCAGCCTGTGCCCATCCTGCTCGAGTGCTCCGCCGTGTGCCCATTCCTGCTGCAATGGCAGCCTGTGTGCATCCTGCTCCAGTGGCAGCCTGTGTGCATCCTGCTCCAGTGGCAGCCTGTGTGCATCCTGCTCCAGTGGCAGCCTGTGTGCATCCTGCTCCAATGGCAGCCTGTGTGCATCCTGCTCCAATGGCAGCCTGTGTGCATCCTGCTCCAGTGGCAGCCTGTGTGCATCCTGCTCCAATGGCAGCCTGTGTGCATCCTGCTCCAATGGCAGCCTGTGCCCATCCTGCTCCAATGGCAGCCTGTGTGCATCCTGCTCCAGTGGCAGCCTGTGTGCATCCTGCTCCAGTGGCAGCCTGTGTGCATCCTGCTCCAATGGCAGCCTGTGCCCATCCTGCTCCAGTGGCAGCCTGTGTGCATCCTGCTCCAACGGCAGCCTGTGCCAATCCTGCTCCAGTGGCAGCCTGTGCCCATCCTGCTCCAACTGCATCCTGTGCCCATCCTGCTCCAGTGGTAGCCTGTGTGCATCCTGCTCCAGTGGCAGCCTGTGCCTATCCTGCTCCAGTGGCAGCCTGTGCCCATCCTGCTCCAATGGCAGCCTGTGTGCATCCTGCTCCAATGGCAGCCTGTGTGCATCCTGCTCCAGTGGCAGCCTGTGCCCATCCTGCTCCAGTGGCAGCCTGTGTGCATCCTGCTCCAGTGGCAGCCTGTGTGCATCCTGCTCCAATGGCAGCCTGTGCCCATCCTGCTCCAGTGGCAGCCTGTGTGCATCCTGCTCCAATGGCAGCCTGTGTGCATCCTGCTCCAGTGGCAGCCTGTGTGCATCCTGCTCCAATGGCAGCCTGTGCCCATCCTGCTCCAGTGGCAGCCTGTGTGCATCCTGCTCCAGTGGCAGCCTGTGCCCATCCTGCTCCAGTGGCAGCCTGTGCCCATCCTGCTCCAATGGCAGCCTGTGCCCATCCTGCTCCAATGGCAGCCTGTGCCCATCCTGCTCCAGTGGCAGCCTGTGCCCATCCTGCTCCAGTGGCAGCCTGTGTGCATCCTGCTCCAATGGCAGCCTGTGCCCATCCTGCTCCAGTGGCAGCCTGTGTGCATCCTGCTCCAGTGGCAGCCTGTGTGCATCCTGCTCCAATGGCAGCCTGTGTGCATCCTGCTCCAATTGCAGCCTGTGCCCATCCTGCTCCAATGGCAGCCTGTGCCCATCCTGCTCCAGTGGCAGCCTGTGCCCATCCTGCTCCAACTGCATCCTGTGCCCATCCTGCTCCAGTGGCAGCCTGTGTGCATCCTGCTCCAGTGGCAGCCTGTGCCCATCCTGCTCCAGTGGCAGCCTGTGTGCATCCTGCTCCAGTGGCAGCCTGTGCCCATCCTGCTCCAGTGGCAGCCTGTGCGCATCCTGCTCCAGTGGCAGCCTGTGCCCATCCTGCTCCAATGGCAGCCTGTGCCCATCCTGCTCCAGTGGCAGCCTGTGCCCATCCTGCTCCAGTGGCAGCCTGTGTGCATCCTGCTCCAGTGGCAGCCTGTGCCCATCCTGCTCCAATGGCAGCCTGTGCCCATCCTGCTCCAGTGGCAGCCTGTGCCCATCCTGCTCCAGTGGCAGCCTGTGCCCATCCTGCTCCAATGGCAGCCTGTGTGCATCCTGCTCCAGTGGCAGCCTGTGCGCATCCTGCTCCAATGGCAGCCTGTGTGCATCCTGCTCCAATGGCAGCCTTTGTGCATCCTGCTCCAGTGGCAGCCTGTGCCCATCCTGCTCCAGTGGCAGCCTGTGCCCATCCTGCTCCAATGGCAGCCTGTGCCCATCCTGCTCCAGTGGCAGCCTGTGTGCATCCTGCTCCTGTGGCAGCCTGTGTGCATCCTGCTCCAGTGGCAGCCTGTGCCCATCCTGCTCCAGTGGCAGCCTGTGCCCATCCTGCTCCAATGGCAGCCTGTGTGCATCCTGCTCCAATGGCAGCCTGTGTGCATCCTGCTCCAATGGCAGCCTGTGCCCATCCTGCTCCAGTGGCAGCCTGTGTGCATCCTGCTCCAGTGGCAGCCTGTGTGCATCCTGCTCCAATGGCAGCCTGTGCCCATCCTGCTCCAATGGCAGCCTGTGCCCATCCTGCTCCAATGGCAGCCTGTGTGCATCCTGCTCCAATGGCAGCCTGTGTGCATCCTGCTCCAGTGGCAGCCTGTGTGCATCCTGCTCCAATGGCAGCCTGTGCCCATCCTGCTCCAGTGGCAGCCTGTGCCCATCCTGCTCCAATGGCAGCCTGTGTGCATCCTGCTCCAGTGGCAGCCTGTGCCCATCCTGCTCCAATGGCAGCCTGTGCCCATCCTGCTCCAATGGCAGCCTGTGCCCATCCTGCTCCAGTGCCAGCCTGTGCCCATCCTGCTCCAATTGCAGCCTGTGTGCATCCTGCTCCAGTGGCAGCCTGTGTGCATCCTGCTCCAGTGGCAGCCTGTGTGCATCCTGCTCCAGTGGCAGCCTGTGTGCATCCTGCTCCAATGGCAGCCTGTGTGCATCCTGCTCCAATGGCAGCCTGTGCCCATCCTGCTCCAATGGCAGCCTGTGCCCATCCTGCTCCAATGGCAGCCTGTGTGCATCCTGCTCCAGTGGCAGCCTGTGTGCATCCTGCTCCAGTGGCAGCCTGTGTGCATCCTGCTCCAATGGCAGCCTGTGCCCATCCTGCTCCAGTGGCAGCCTGTGTGCATCCTGCTCCAACGGCAGCCTGTGCCCATCCTGCTCCAGTGGCAGCCTGTGCCCATCCTGCTCCAACTGCATCCTGTGCCCATCCTGCTCCAGTGGTAGCCTGTGTGCATCCTGCTCCAGTGGCAGCCTGTGCCTATCCTGCTCCAGTGGCAGCCTGTGCCCATCCTGCTCCAATGGCAGCCTGTGTGCATCCTGCTCCAATGGCAGCCTGTGTGCATCCTGCTCCAGTGGCAGCCTGTGCCCATCCTGCTCCAGTGGCAGCCTGTGTGCATCCTGCTCCAGTGGCAGCCTGTGTGCATCCTGCTCCAATGGCAGCCTGTGCCCATCCTGCTCCAGTGGCAGCCTGTGTGCATCCTGCTCCAATGGCAGCCTGTGTGCATCCTGCTCCAGTGGCAGCCTGTGTGCATCCTGCTCCAATGGCAGCCTGTGCCCATCCTGCTCCAGTGGCAGCCTGTGTGCATCCTGCTCCAGTGGCAGCCTGTGCCCATCCTGCTCCAGTGGCAGCCTGTGCCCATCCTGCTCCAATGGCAGCCTGTGCCCATCCTGCTCCAATGGCAGCCTGTGCCCATCCTGCTCCAGTGGCAGCCTGTGCCCATCCTGCTCCAATGGCAGCTGTGTGCATCCTGCTCCAGTGGCAGCCTGTGCCCATCCTGCTCCAGTGGCAGCCTGTGCCCATCCTGCTCCAATGGCAGCCTGTGTGCATCCTGCTCCAGTGGCAGCCTGTGTGCATCCTGCTCCAATTGCAGCCTGTGCCCATCCTGCTCCAATGGCAGCCTGTGTGCATCCTGCTCCAATGGCAGCCTGTGCCCATCCTGCTCCAGTGGCAGCCTGTGCGCATCCTGCTCCAGTGGCAGCCTGTGTGCATCCTGCTCCAGTGGCAGCCTGTGTGCATCCTGCTCCAATGGCAGCCTGTGTGCATCCTGCTCCAGTGGCAGCCTGTGTGCATCCTGCTCCAGTGGCAGCCTGTGCCCATCCTGCTCCAATGGCAGCCTGTGCCCATCCTGCTCCAGTGGCAGCCTGTGTGCATCCTGCTCCAGTGGCAGCCTGTGCGCATCCTGCTCCAGTGGCAGCCTGTGCCCATCCTGCTCCAATGGCAGCTGTGTGCATCCTGCTCCAGTGGCAGCCTGTGCGCATCCTGCTCCAGTGGCAGCCTGTGCCCATCCTGCTCCAGTGGCAGCCTGTGTGCATCCTGCTCCAATGGCAGCCTGTGTGCATCCTGCTCCAGTGGCAGCCTGTGTGCATCCTGCTCCAATGGCAGCCTGTGCGCATCCTGCTCCAGTGGCAGCCTGTGCCCATCCTGCTCCAGTGGCAGCCTGTGTGCATCCTGCTCCAATGGCAGCCTGTGTGCATCCTGCTCCAGTGGCAGCCTGTGCCCATCCTGCTCCAATGGCAGCTGTGTGCATCCTGCTCCAGTGGCAGCCTGTGTGCATCCTGCTCCAGTGGCAGCCTGTGTGCATCCTGCTCCAGTGGCAGCCTGTGCGCATCCTGCTCCAATGGCAGCCTGTGCCCATCCTGCTCCAGTGGCAGCCTGTGCCCATCCTGCTCCAGTGGCAGCCTGTGTGCATCCTGCTCCAGTGGCAGCCTGTGTGCATCCTGCTCCAGTGGCAGCCTGTGTGCATCCTGCTCCAGAGCACAGGGAGAGAAGAGACAGACAGAAGGAGTGGAAATCGCCAGGGGCAGAGGAGTGATCTCAGCACTGTCTGAGGTGCCGCCTGCACACAGCAGGGGAGGAAATGTTTGGCTGGAACATGATGTGGACACCCTGGGACTCCCCAGCACACAGTCCCTGGCAAAGGGCACTGCTGGCAGCAGGATATTCTCATGTGCATCAAAACACGTACCAAAATCAAGGCTCTTGGCATTGTGTGTGAGCCTGGGGTTCCTGGGAGGGCAGCAAACACTGAACTGTTCAGTACAAACTGCCAGGGAGAATTCCTGCTGGACACACTGGGGTCTTTCCGAAGAGGGTGGGGATGACACTGGGATTGGAAGTCTCAGTGACGCCCTTGCCCTGGGACGTGTCCAGCTCTCGCGGTCCACAGACCAGGAGATGCTGTTTCCCACATGGTTTTTCCCAGTCCATGGGAGGAGGTTCCGAGGTGCTCAGCTGCTGGGACAGCACCTTCCAGGGATGCCTGCTACCATCACACAGCAGCAAGGCAAACCCTGGGCTGAATCGGATGCCCAGCTCGCTGTGCAGGGATGGGCAAGGTCCCTGTGGAAATGCCACCAGAGAGGAGTTTAGAGGAATTTCCTTTTCCAGGAGAGGCACAAGCTGTTCATGCCCTTCCAGACCTCACTGCCTACGATGAGCGTATGTGAGGGTGCAGGGCATCAGTGGGGACATGGGTTACCCAGATGGGCTGTGGTTTCTCCTGTGTGGATTTGACGGGCTGAATGGATCAGGAAGGGAAGGATGGAGTGGGATTTCAGAAACAGCAATTCAGACAGCCTCTGGAGGCAGATGTCCACCATTGCAGGCAATCTGACTCCAGCAGAGGCTTTCTCTGCTCAGTGCTTAGGGACAGAGACCGTGCGCAGCCCCACACCAGTCTGAAGGTTTGGGGCCAGAGAGTTCAGACACCCACCTTCCACCGACCCCGAAGCACTGAGGGCCTGAGAGCTCCTCAAGCTGAGTCCTGCCCCTCCAGGGGAGCAGAGGCTGCCATTGCAGCAGGGTGAGCAAAGGGAAGGTCAGTCGGATTGTGGTGGTGGTTGCAGACCTCCAACTCCAACTTCAGTTTTGTGGCCAAGTCCCACAGCCTTTCTCCACGCAGCCCCCCGTGCCCATGGGATTTGCAGCCTCACTGCATCACATATTTGAGCTCTGCCCCATGGGTCCTGCCCCATGGGAGGTACCCAGGAGGGAAAACCCTGGTGGACTCCAAAACCACCCTCACTTGGGTGAGCTCAGCCCAGGATGCTCCCCAGTGCAGACCTGGAGGCCAGCAGAAGGGACCACATGCCTGAGCATCCCGGGTTGTCCCCAGACAGTTACACCAAGCTCCGGGGTGAGTTGTTGTTTATTTGGCAAGAAGAAGGGATGGAATGCTGGAGGAGCAGGGGATGTGTCACGGCCTTGACCACTGAGCTCAGAAGAGGGATGCGGAAGCAACAGCCTGGAGCTTCAGAGTGGGGGTCTTGCATTGCTTGGCAGGAGCAGCCACCAGCCAGCCTGCACCTCCTGGAAAACAGCAAGAGAGGTGGGCTGAGTATTTGGGTGGGGAGGCCAATGGAGAAGGCCAAGCAGGGCTCCCCATCAGCATCAGCTTGTTCTATACTAGTTGTCTCTGTTGGCTCTGTAGGGTGAGCCATCACCAGCAATGGAGCCAGCCCTACAACTGAGTGTGTATCAGTGTGGTGGGACATCACATGCCAGAGTGGGCCAACAACAAACCCAACCCCTGACCAGTTTTGCTGGTCCACAGCCCCAGGCCCCTTTGGCCAGATGCAGTCCTGGCCCTGGCTGCTGCAGCAGCTCTGCAGCTCTTTCTCCACTGACCGGGTGGTTTTGGTTCAAGTGCCCTTGCTCACCACCGGGCACCTTGGGGGTCTCCACCGCGGAGCAGCTCCATAGGGAACAGTCCTACCTGGGAGTCAGGTTCAAACAATGTGGCTCCCAGAGCTCACAGCAGCACTTTCTGGAGCACCAAGGGGGCAGTTTCCAGCTGAGGACATTGCAAAACACCACGTTGCAGTGCAGCAACTCACCTACACCTCCTCAAGGCTGCATTCATCTGTGAACATAAAGAGAAAGGCTGTGTCATGCCAGGACATGCCAGGCCAGCGTGGCTCTGGCTACCAGGGGCAACGCTTCCTCCTGGCAGCTCAGACTGCAGAGCGGTGGCAGTGATGGATGGAGCCGCACGTCCTGGGCAGCGCTCACTCACCCTGGGCGGGCAGCAGGACGATCATGTCGTTGGTGAAGCTCCTCTGCCTCGCCAGCTTCCTGAAGAGCATTGCCAGCCTGGGGCTCACCTCCCGGGTCTTGGCTAGGGGCGAGGACATGAGTTAGCTCCAGGCTGCGGTCTGTCCTCGCAGCTGGGGGGCACCCAGGTGAGATGGGATGGATGATGGTCCCCAGGGAAGGGTGGAGGCAGTGGGGAAGGTGCTGGAAAGGGGTGGTGGCCAGGGACATGAGACACCCATCCCGGGGAACAAGGTGAAGGGGAGGCTCTGGCAGCAGCACAATGTCTCCTTTCCTGGTTTCCATCCCACACACATCCCCTGCAGCAGGACCCCCATCTTTGCCCCATCTCCAGAAGTGACTGACCCAAGGCCATGGGCTCCCCTGGGTGCAGGACCTGAGCCCAGCCTCCCCACCCAGTCCCAGCTCACTTCCCCTTCCCCTGCCACCCCGGTCCCACTCCTGCAGCCCACCCAGGGCAGGAGGGCAGTGCCGAGGAGGGGTCCCCATGGGTCCCCTGGCTCCTGGCCTCCTCTTGGGACATCCCCATGCTGCCCACCCTGCTCAGAGCACCACTGGTTACGCACTGTAGAGCCTCAGGGCATGCAGGGTCTTCCCGTCCTTCACTCTGGTGGCAAAGACCACTGCGTATGTCTTGCCGTCCGTGTCCACCACCTGCGCTGTCTTATAGCCTCTGTCTGCAGAAGGACAGGGAACAGTGAACGACCTCCTGGAGCTCCCACCTTGTGCCTCCCTCTCCTGGTTTATCGCCTTGCTGAGGCTCCTCTGAAAGCCTGGGGGAGCCGACAGACGGCAGCAGAGCAGAGGGACTGGGAAGGGACCACAGGAGGCTCTGGGGATGGTCACTGCAGAGAGCCCAGTAGCACAGATGGACTAATGCTGGGGAACCACTCCCGCTCCATCCCTTGGGAACAGTCACCCACAGCCCCCTTGCAGAATTAACCTGCTTCTCCCCAGGGTTTAAACCTGGTCTGGACTTGTCTGATCCCAGAGGGAGGGAGCCGAGGGATCCGCTCGCTTGTGGGACACCAGCCCTGGCACAGATCAGCCCTGGGGTGCAGCGGCTGCAGAGGGATGTCCCACCCAGGACCCCAGGAGGGCCATGTCCCAGGGACAACCGGCTGCTTCACATGGGGTTATGGGAAGTGCCGCTGCCCCGGCCCCACTCACCAGAGCTGTAGTATTGACCCAGGGCTCCTGTTGGCTTGTAGATCGACACCAGTCTCATACATTGCCCGGGGCTGCAAAGCAGTGGAGGATGCTTCATCTGGGGTTAAGTGACACCTCTTCCCTCCCCTGCAGATGTGGGCTCCGGGGTCTCCCCAGACGTGGGACTTGCTGGTGTGGCCAGGGCAGGGATGGGGACACAGCAGCGGGTGCCTGGGGTGGCCTGAGGGGTGTCCTGTGGGGTCACGCAGCCCTTCCCTTGCTCATCCTCTGAGCGTCTGGGATGAGGCTGGTCCTGCTGGGAGAGCTTTGATCATGGGGTCCCCCATCACCCTTCCCTTGCTCATCCTCTGAGCTTCTGGGGTGAGGCTGGTCCTGCTGGGAGAGCTTTGATCATGGGGTCCCCCATCACCCTTCCCTTGCTCATCCTCTGAGCTTCTGGGATGAGGCTGGTCCTGCTGGGAGAGCTTTGATCATGGGGTCCCCATCATCCTGTTGCATCCCTGCCGGGAGCAGCAGAGTTTCAGCTTTACAGTGGGACCGCTCCTGTCTGGTGCTGCCCCCTAAGGAAGGGGTCTCCACAATGCAGCTCTGCCGAGCCCCTGTTGTACACCATGGGTCTGGAGGTCCTGCCTCACCCCACCCCGGTCTTTGGTGGGTGCTGGGTGGAGACACCCTGGTTGAGTCCCACCAGTGGAGGTAAGGGGGGGTCAGTGCAGCCCACACGGAAAGTGCTTGGCACTTACGTGGGAATGGCAAAGGAGACGTTGAGGTCACCGTTCCCCAGGAGCTCGATGGACGTCATCGCCATCTTCAGCTGATCCTTCTTTTGGAGGTAGCTCTCATTGTCAGTGGCCATGGCCGTGATGTGCCATTTCCCTGCAATCTGGCAGCAGGGGCAGGCTGTGAGCCTGGGGGAGCAGGCAGGGGCTGTTCCCTCCGCGGGGACGGAGCCAGGACACCCTCAGGCCATGGGACACCCACAACCCCTCCGGTGGGACAGCAGAGCCGGGGGATGTCCCCAGCACAAAGCCACCTCTGCTGTCCCCACCATGGGAGCGATGCCCACGCTCCCGCCTGCCCTTTCCAGGATGCTGCAGTCACCTTGCTCATGTCCAGCTCCGCAGCACCGAGGTCCTCAGCCCCGACGCGCAGCAGGCAGAGCAGCGCCAGCCCCAGGCTCAGCCCCATGGTCCTCATCTCGCCGCAGCCTCCTCTGGGTTCGCCAGCGGGATTGGGGAGCGGTGCCGGGGCTGCTCAATTTATAGCCCCGGGCTCTCCTCCCCTCCACACAGCCCGGCGCTAGGGTTGGCTGGGGCAGATGGTTTCCAAGGGCTGAGGTCGCTCCGGAGCAAACAGCCTTGCAGCAGAGGGGAAGTACCCAAAGGGCACCCGGAGGGGCTGAGCAGGGTATTGCAGGAATTCTTGCACCACACCAGCGCTGAAATTCAGGATTTCCCCCATGTGCTTGGTTGTGAAAAGGGCAAAGTTGGTTGTGAAAGAACAAAAAAGAGCATTTGTTTACCAGCAGGATGGTGGAAGGCTGCTGGGAAGAGTGGGGACGTCCTTCCCGGCACTGGCCCCAAGCAGCGCTGTCACCAATGACCTGTCACCAAGGAGCTCAGTGACCCATCCCTCTGGCCAGGCTGGATCTGCCCCAGGGCTGCCGCTGGGATCGTGCCCAAGCCCAGGCAGCTGCACAGCACTGATGTTGTGACCCTGCGGTGCTGCACAGCTCATCCACCTCTGTGGGTGCACCTCTGCACACTCAGGGTAGGCAGAGCAGGATGCACCCAGTGCAGGGACAGCGGAAGAAGGGGTTCATGTCATTGTCGGAGTGTGTCCCCTCCTTCCCAGAGTGTGATGTCCCCGTGCCCTGGCTCTGGTTCTACCTTGGCCAGTGGGCAGATGGGGAGAGCCAGGGGGATGGGAACACGCATGGGATGTCCCTGTCTTACTGTGCATTTACCCTAGGCAGCCATGGGACAGCCCCAGTCCTCTGGGGGGGCTTCAACTGGATGTCCTGGGGATGAGCTGCCTGCCTGAAGCCAGAGCCTGCAGACAGGGATGAGCAGCCCAAGTGCTTAACCCTGCCTGCCCAGACCTGCTGCATGAACCCCTCCTGTTCATCCCAGCTCAGTCCTCCCCTGCCCACATCCCCAGCACTGCCCCTTGCACCTTCCCCATCCTCTGCTCCCCCTCCTCACCACACTGGGCACAGCAAACAGCACAGCAAATGAACCCCAGCTCCCCTGGGGTGCTTGAGAGGAAGGGCTGCACCCAGGAGCACGGGACTTGGGGTGCCTGGGGACCCTGGCACCACCCCTGCTCCTGCGAACAAAAGCACCAAACTCGGGGGCAGCTTCTGCACCTATTTATTTTGGAGGGTGAGGTGTGATCCCGGTGTGGGGCAGTGGAGGACAGGAAGCACAGGAAGGGGTATTATGGAGCGGGGAGCAGAGCCGGGTTTCCACCAGGGCTGGAGGAACCATGGCCTTGGCACCAGCCCCTTCAGCTGCAGGGAGGAATGACGATGGGTGAGAGAGCAGGGAGAGGCGAAGTGATGCAGAGCCCCAAGGCAGGCAGGGAGTCCCTGCGGGGCTGTGAGTCCCTGCTCAGCCCTGGCCATGCCAGCAGGGACACCGACATCCCCTGGCCATGCTCACCTGATGGCTGCAGTGCACTGATCTGGTGAAAAGCAAAGAGAGGGGTGAGCACGCCATGGGCAGTGTCCTGAGCATCCCCATGCAGAGGGGCTGTGCGGGCAGCCCTGTCCTGCCAGCACTTACCCGACTTGGGCAGCACGGCCAGCATGGCCTTGGTCAGCCCCACAGTGGGGATGAGCTCTTCAAACTTCTGCAGGAGCTGGGGGCTCACATCCTCCTCCCTCGCTGCAGCCAGACACCCAAAGCAGGGGCTTGATGAGTGCGGGGAGACCCAGCAGAGAGCCCCACACTGAGGCTCCAGCTCCCATGGGGCAGCAATGGGGCCCCAGGGAAGGGAAAAGGTGAAGCCATGGAGGTGCAGGGTGGACACTGGCCACCCCACAGCTGTCCAGGGCTGGCAGCAAAGGGGCACAAGCCCCTTGGGAGGAGGAACCCACCTGCTGGTGGGGCTGGGGAGCTTCAGGTCAAACCACAACCCATGGGGGATATCTTTGGTGCAAGGTTGAATCCACCCCAAATGAACTCCCTGGGTGGCAGCACGTGGGGTGCTGAGGCAAGGGGCCCTGGAATGCAGTGGGGAGCCCACCCCCTGCCCCCCCCCATGCCCATGTCCCTCTATGGGGAGCTGTGGAGCCCTAACCCATTCCCTCTCCTGATACCCACTGAGGAGCTGCAGCATGGTGCTGGGCTGCTGCCCGCTGTGCTGGGTCTCGTGCACGATGGCGTAGTGGCTGTAGTCCGTCTCCATCACACGCAGCTCTCTCTTCTCTTGTGCTGCTGAAGGACCACAGCAGTCAACATGGAGCAGCCTGAGCACCTCCATGGCCCCTCCTGGGGCTCACGGCTCAGGGCCTGAGGGGTTATGAAGGGAGCCAGCAGACCCATGCCCCCACAGCAGCACAGCCCGTGGCCCAGCCATGGGGCAGAGGGGCTGAACACCCCCTCTGTGCCAGGGCTGGGTGGCTCTGCTCCACCTGCCCGCCCATACCCATGTAGTGTCCTGCCTGACCGCTCCGCTGGAAGAGCAGCTCCAACCTCTGGCATCTGTCCGGCCTGGAGAGGGAAAATGGGAATGGCAAAGGGGGCTGGACCCCACCTGGGAGGCCTCAGATGGGGGGGCCGGGATGAGCCCAGCGCTGTGGGGCAGCAGCAGGATGATCCTTGCCCAGCTGCATTGGTGGGGATGGAGCCCAAGCAGGACCCATCAAGCAGGTTGGCACTCACAGGGGCCAGGCAAGCTTCATAGCCAGGTTCCCCTCCGGCGTGAAGCTGATGGTGGCGATGGGTGACTTCATCCCATCCTTCATCTTCAGGTACACAGAGCAGTTGGAAACAGTGGCTGCAAAATGCCACTTCCCTGCGAACTGCAGCAGGACATCACCAGCGGGGTTGGGACAGGCATGGGGACCTGCCACCCACCAGGAGAACCTGCCACCCTCTGTGGAAGATGCGACAGTCCAGTGCAGGAACCTGCCACCCCCTGTGCGGACCTAACACGGGGACCTGGCACCCGCCTGCATGCAGGACACATGGGTCTGCTCTGGAAGGGTGAGCGCAGCGCCTGGCCCATGTTCCCTGGGCAATCCCACACGTCCGGGGGCATCACCGTGCCGGGTGTCCGTGTCCCTGCAGCGGGGCCACGGCTGGGTCTGGCCGTGGCGGGGAGGCGCGGGGCAGGACTAACCCAGTGCGCATGGATCCTCCCTCTCCTGGGAGCTGCCGTGGGGCGCGCTCAGGGCCGGGGGCTCCTCGGGGTGCCTGGGGACACAGCACGGGCTGGGGGCAGCCCCTGCGCTCCGTTACCTTCTGGGTGTCAAAGCCCGGCTGCACGGGCACCTCGGCCGCGGTGCGCAGCGCGCAGAGCAGCGCCAGAGCCAGCGCCAGGCAGGGCAGCGCCGCCGTCATCCTCACCGGGGCTGGGTGCGGGCAGGGGAGGCTGCTGGGACCCGTCTCCTCCCGCACCCACCTTTATACCCCCACCGCTGGCAGCACCCTCCCGCCCCCCTTATGCAACAGGTTACACAAGAGCAGGGATCGCTTGTACCCGTGTTGGGTGACAGCGCTGGCCCCTTTCCCCCCATTGTCCAGTCCTGGATGAATGCAGCTTTGTGCACGACCCAGCAGTGGGGGAGTGGGTGATGCCTCAGAGCTGTGTTTGGGGAGGGGGACAGGGGTGCCTCCAGTGCTCTCCTCTTGGCTGATGCCCGCTGGCCCAAGGGCCTGGCAGTGCCAGCACCGGTCCCATCTCAACAAGGAGGGTTTGAGCCCAGGGCTGAGCCACAGCCCAGTGTCCCCCAGAAGGGCTTGTGGCTTCCCAGGCTGCCGGGCAGCAGGCACAGGCGAGTCCAGGCTCATGGCAGGGACACCATGGGGTGGTCGGGACTGAGCCACATCCAGAGCTCACAGCAAACACCTCCTCCCCATTACCCCACTGCGGCTCCTGTCAGGATGACCAGGCAGATGAGGGGGGGAGGCTGGTTTTATACAGGCTTTAATGGGGTGGGGGTACAGGTGTGGGTGTGAAGCCAGGGAGAGGGGGCTGCTGCAGTGTTGGGGGGTCCTGGGCATGGCGGGGGGAACGAGGCAGCCACCAGCTCATGGTGCTCTCAAGGCTCCAGCCGGCGGCAGCTGGTGGGTCTGTCTGAAAGAGATGGGGGTGAGACAGGGACACACAGGGGGACATCAGCCCGGCCAGCCCCATGCTGAGTATATGGGCACCCACTACCCAGGGACACCAAAGAACCAGCCATGGGACAGAGTGGGGCATGATCAGGGGCTGGAGCACCTCCTGCATAGAGATAGGCTGAGAAAGTTGGGTCTGTTCAGCCTGGAGAAGAGAAGCTGTGTGGAGACCTCAGAGCAGCTCCTAGTGCCTAAAGGGGCTACAAGGATGCTGGAGAGGGGCTCTTTATCAGGGACTGTGGTGATGGAACAAGGGGTGATGGGTTCAAACTGAAATAGGGGAACTTCTGGTGGGATCTAAGGCAGAAGCTCTTCCCTGTGAGGGTGCTGAGGCGCTGGCACAGGGTGCCCAGAGAAGCTGTGGCTGCCCCATCCCTGGCAGTGTTCAAGGCCAGGTTGGACACAGGGGCTTGGAGCAAGCTGCTCCAGTGGAAGGGGTCCCTGCTTGTGGCAGGGGTTGGAGCTGAGTGAGCTTTAAGGTCCTTTCCAACCCAAACCAGGCTGGGGTTCTATGATTTTATGATCTGTGGTAGCAGTAAGAGAAGCAGGCTGGAGAGGGGAGGGTGATGGGGTGGAGCATCTCCAAGTACACCCATACCCCCCTGCAGGGCTGCTCTGACCCCAGGACTCACCTAGGCAGCATCTGCCATGCATTTGTCTGCAGGAGGAACAAAACCAGAGATCAGCTCCTTCATGGGCTGGGGGACTCCTGAGAGACCCCCATGGAGACACCCCCATAGCCAGGCCCACACTGGTCCCTCAGGGAGGCAGGGACAAGCCAGGAGGGTCTCCTCCCTCTCAGACCCCCAGGGTACCTCTTCCCTGCTCCACAGCACCCCCCTGCACCCCCAGCCTTGCTCCCTGCCTGCACTCACCCGTGCTGGGCAGGATGAGGATCTCCTCGTCCGTCAGGCCCTGCTCCTTGGAGAACTGGGTGAACCTCTCCAGGCGCTCAGGACCGAGCTCCTTTGTGCGGCCTGCAGCCAACAGCAGGGTGAGAGGCAGCCCCCCCTGCACCCCTGAGCGCTGCTGCAGTGCAGCCCAGCAAGGGACAAGCAGGCAGGGGGGCCCAATCCGGACACCCCATGGGTCACCCCAGCTTGGGAGATGCTGCTGCCCTTCTCCCATGGGAGGGATCCCCCAGTGAGCACATCCTGGGGCTGCTGGGGGGCGGGTGGCACAGGGGTCCCAGGGCACACGTACTGTAGAGCAGCACCATGGTGGAGGGGCCGGTGCTCTTGGAGATCTGGGTGGCCAGCAGGGCGTACTCCTCATAGTTGGTCTCCACCACATGGATGTTATGCTTGCTGCCCCAGCCTGGGGGGACAGGGAGGGCCCAGCTCAGCATTGGGGTGCTCCGGCGAGGCCAGGAGTAGGTCCCAGCAGCACTGGGCAGGGAGCTGGGCACTCACGTGGGCTGGTGTAGCTGAACCGCCCCGGCTGCTCTGTCCTAGTGTAAAGGCTGTTCCTCTTCTCACACTGGTCACCCCTGGGGAGTACAACACGAGGGGCTGGGGGGATGCTCCAGCCCACACGTAGCCACAGGCATGGCAGCATTGCCCACCCCCAGCCCCTACCCATGCCCATACTTGGGGTAGGTGGAGTTGACTTCCAGGCTCCCATCTGCGGTCTCAGAGATGACCGTGGTGCACATCTTCATCAGGTGCTTCTTCTCCTTGAACCAGCTAGAGTTGGAGGCCAGGCCGATGCTGAACCACTTCCCTGTGAGCTGCACACAACCTCTGCTCAGCCACCGGCTGCACACAGACCCCATCTTGCCCCTTGGCCACCAGCCCAGGCCACCTCCCCCTCCCCTACTGGCCCCACTGCAGGATGGGGTCCCAGGGTCCTTGTCCCCATGGAGCTGCTCCAGCTCCTGGTCCACGAAACCCACCAGCCAGGAGACCCCTGGTGTAGGATGTGCCTGGCACTTGCGGTGTTTCCTCCCTCTTCACCCCAAGCCAGGGAGGGGGTGACAGCATTGCCTGGCTCCAAAATGCCATTTCAATACATCTGGAGGCCCAAGGAGGGGTCAGGACCCCGGGGCCAGCACAGCTCATCCCAGCCTGGTCCCTGCAGGTACCAGCTTGGTGCACTCAGAGGGGCACCGTCAGCCTTGGAGGTAGGCGGTGTTGGGACCACCCTTGCAGGACCCCCATCCCTGCAGGACGTGCCTCCATCCCCAGCACCTCCCTGGATGGCTCCAGGGGCTGTGGGGCTGGGCGCCTCCAATGTACAGCCAGGCTGGGTCTGTCCTGCTCTGGATGCTGCCTGTCTGGGGGGTTACTGCAAGCACCCTGAGCATGCCAGCACCGAGGGGTGGGAGGGCAGAGGGTGTGTGGAACACCCCAGCCCTTGGTCTGCTGGGACACTGGGCTGGGAAAATGGGGTCTGCATGGGGATGGGGGTCCATGGCCCATCCCCACGGGCTACCTCAAACTAAGATTGTTTTTCTCAGCCCCCCTGTAGCATCCCTGTGTACCCGCACCCACTCCACACTGCAGGTGTCCCAGCCCCACACATATCCAGCCCTGGATCCTGCATCCCCCAGGGAGCAGGGGCTTTGCAAGGACGGGGGCTCCTCAGGGATGGCGGCTGCGTGTGCACCCCACACACAGCCACCCTGCCTGTGCCAGTGCTGGGGCCACCTTGGCCCCACATCCACCTGCAACACCCCCTGCACACGTTCCCAGGGCAGGGATCCTTTCCCCCCCCAGACTCCCCAAACCCCCATCACCCAGAGTGACGCGGGGTCACCTTCTCCTGCTGGAAGCCGGTCTGCACGGGGATGGTGTCCTGGGCGCGCAGAGCCCCGAGCAGCGCCAGCCCCAGGAGGCCGAGCAGCGCAGTGTGCATGGCTGCTGCCGGCAGGGCAGGACCGGGCCGGGCCGAGCAAAGCCGAGCGGAGCCGAACCGAACGGAGCCGGGCGGAGCCGAGCCGAGCCGAGCGGAGCCGGGCCGGGCCGAGCGAGAGGAGCGGCAGAGCTGCCGCAGAGCCCCTATTTATGGCCTGGCTGCGCGGGGGCCCCAGGGGGACCAGCCCTGCCTCCCCCTGTGCGTTATGCAAGCGGGAGCGGGGCCGAGAGCTGAAGCCAAAGGGCAAGCAGGGACCCTGCGATTATTCCTCTCCTGGTGGGATGCCATGTCTGCCTGGGGGTGCCGAGCTGCCCCGCAGCAGCACCACATGCCATGCGCTGCAGCCGGTGCGGGCAGGGCCGGGGCCAGGGCTTGCTGGCTGCCCCACCGCTGCAGCGTGGCTTCACACAGAGCGGGGCCCGAGCAAGGTCCGAGCGAGGTGGTGGGAACGTCAAAAGCTCAACTCAACCTTTGGAACTCGACACCTCCGGGTGCTTCTCCAGGATCCCCCACCTTGCCCTGCCCCAGGTCCCTGCATCATCCATGGAAGCATCTCAGCCCCATCAGGGTTCAACCCACCAATGTGCAACCCCAGTGCATGTCGATGGTGAGCTTGGGGTGCTGTGGGGAGCCGGTGCTCAGCCCCCTGGGGACCAGCACACAGCAAGGGACCAGCAATGCTTCAGCCCAGCTGTGCCACCCAAGAGAGGCTGTTAGATATCCTCCCCCTCGGTTTTGCACCACCAGCAGACACTGAACTGTCCCCCCTCTTAATGAGGGGACACCCTGAGTGCCTGTAGGGCAAGGGCTGGGGATGAGCACAGGTTTCAGCAGCTGCCATGGCTCTGGCACAGTCTGGGCAGGGCTGGCCATGCTGGGACGAGCCTCAGCCCTTGGCTCAGCCCTGCCAAGGCAAAGCTTTACATAAGGAGCATGTTGTGTTTTCACAGCGGCTGTTCCACGCGGGCAGGCCCCCCTGTCCCAGCACATTCCCTTCCCCGCACCCAGCTGCGCCCAGCTCAGCCCCGGCTCCATGGATTTATTAAAACAAAACAAAAGCTGAGCCAGGCAGGACTGAGCATCACGAAAGCCCGGCTGGGGCCTCCTCACACGCTGGGCTGGGGGCTCAGCCCCTGCCCTAGCTCCCCCTCGGAGTGCAGAGTGCCAGGAGGGGCTCTCTCCATTGTGCACCAGAGGCATGGAGCACCCATGGGTGCACTGTAGCCCTGTGTACACAAAGCCCCCCAGAGCCTGGGGGTCTCCAGCCTCCTTTCCAGACATCTCCCAGGGCTGGTAAAGCTAAGGCTGGCCAAGGAGCTGGGTGGCAAAGCTGGGTGAGAGCTCGGGACCATGGGGTCACAGGGGGGCACTGTCGTGAGCCAGGACTGAGGGATCACCGCAGTGCCTGGGTACAAACTCTCAGGCAAAACCTAGGGGTTGGCACCGCAGAATGGGGTTCATCCAGATGAGTGCAGGGGGTGGTCCTGGGGTCCAGGCCAGCTCCCCCCACCTCCCATTGCAGCCGCTTGTGGGATGCAGAGCAGAGCCTGACCCATCCCTGCAGCCCCTGCTCTGCCGGGCTCGGCCGGTGGGGGGGTCATGGGCACGGCTGCCCCGCACGTGGGCCGGGGGCTGGCGTGGGGCGAGTCACGTGTGGAGCCTTACATAAACCCTTGATAAACAACACGTGTTACCGGTACCACTGCGGTTGCGAAACCCCGGCCCCTGGGCTGCAGCGTGACCGGCACTGCCCGGCCCCATCCATCCCCCGTCCCGTCCCGTCCCGTCCCGTCCCGTCCCGTCCCATCCCATCCTCTGCCACCGCCCGGCCCGTGCCGGGGCTGCTCTACATCCCCTGCCTACACTGGGGAACCCTCACCAAAACACCCCAACCCAAGCATGTGTCAGGACAGTCTTGGTCGGACTCAACACACGGGGCAGATGGGTCCTGTAAGGGCTCCTCTGCCCTGGTTGCACACCTAATCCAAGCCCCCGCAGCCGGCTCTGAGCGTGCAAAGGACACCCCTGGCCGGCTCGGGAGAGGGGTGCGGGGGTGCAGGCAGTGCGGGCAGGCGCTAGGAAGCGCTCCCAGGCAGGGTCTGATGCAGGCAGCAGCTCTACAGCGAACACGGTCCGCAGCGCTAGGGCAGGGAATGAATACAGCGTTTCACTGCCCAGGCTTGGGGATGAGAAGCAGGATCCCTCCTCTGGAGTGCCTGAGGCATCTCCTGGCTTGTCCCAGGGGAAGGTTGATCCTGTGCCGGTCTCCAGCACCCCCAGCCCGACGGCACCGGCACGGGAACTGCCACGATTCCTCCTCGCTGTCCCATGGTTGGGATGGGGCTGCATGGATGGGGCTGCGTGGATCCCTCTGCCCACACGTCCCAACTGGGAGCATTGGCAGCCCCACAGCGGAGGCAGCCATCGTGTTGCTGGGGCACACCAAGGGGTGACTTGCCTGGACACAGACTCTTCTCAGAGGCGTTTACTGGGGTGTCATTGCTGCTGCAGGCACAAGGGTGCGAGCACAGCGTGACACAAAGCTGGGGGGGGGGGCAGGACAAGGACCCACATGGCTGCCAAATGTCGCTGGAGGAGATGGGGAACCCCAGGACTGGCTCCAGGGCTGTTGGAGCAGCAGCAGGGTCTGACCAAGCCTGAGCTCAGTCCTGCGTGGCCATGGGCAGCTGGAAGAGGGGAAGGCTGAGCACTGGGGACCTCCTGGCAACACCATCTGCACCTACGGCTTTGTTTCTGGAAGGGAAAGGGAAGTGCTGGGGGGCTAGGGAGATGGCCAAGCCCAGCACTAGGGCTGGAGACCCACTTCTACTTCCCCAAGCACCAGCGACAACTGATGGAGCTTTCCTTGGGGACCCCAGCCCTCACCCTGGGGTATCCCTGTCCCAGACCAACCCTCACCCCTGGAAACACCACTAAAACCCCACTAAACCTGCACTGACCCATGTGGGGGGTGAACGGGACTTTGTTTTGCCAGCATGCACCTGATGCCCATCTTGGCAGCTGGTCTGCCACCTCCTTGCCTGTCCTGGGGTCCCCCAGCAGGACCACACAGGTGTGGTGAGGGTCTGAACCCTCTGTGCCCAGCTCCCAGCCAGGGCAGGAGAACCGATGTGCTGCCCTATGTGGGGCCAGGCCTGGCCCATGGGGGGACCCAGCAGCATCGCCCAGACCCCACAACTCACCATCAAGGATGTGAAATTCATCTGTGGAGTCACAAAACCCTGCAAGAGACACGGCCCAGGGAGTCACCTTGCCTGGCCCCAGCCCTGCACCCAGAGACACAGCGGGGCACAGCCCAGTCCCTGCACCTCTGGCACTGGGACAGGTCCCAGCTGTGGCCCTGATGTGGGTGATATGGGGCCACAAGCTCTTCAGACCTATGTGGATGAGCCTCCCCTCCCAACAGTGCACCCCAGCCCCTGGCGCTGGTCTCTGCATGTTGGTGCTCCCAGGTCCCAGGGGACTATGTGCCACCCACCGTACACAGGGAAGTAGTAGGTCACGTCTTCGCTCAGGCCCACAGCCCTCAAACGCTGCTCAAACTTGTCTATGACAGCATCGCTGACCTGGCTGCTCCGTCCTACACAAGGAGATGCCATCAGTGACCTCGAGCCCTGCCTGTCCCTGCCCCAAAGCCCACCCTGCCCCTGTGGCAAGGCTTGGGACCACAGAAGCGTTATTGGTTCCCCCCTGTCTCCCTTCCAGCATCATCTGGGGACAACTCCCCATCTGGGACCAGGACCCCATGGGACACCCATTCCTGTGTCTGGGTGCTCCAGGGCTCCCGCAGGCAGCTCCTGGTCCCAGCCTGGGTTTCCCACCTTTCTGCCAACCCTGTCCATGTGCCACACGCCCCAGAACACTGACCCACCATAGAGTTTGACCGAGATGCTCCGGCCCTTCTGGTAATAGAGGATGGCGTAGCTGCTGTGGTCTGTCTCCCCCACCACCACGTCCACCTTGCTGCCATGGCCACGGCCTGGGAAAAACAGGAAACAGCCCTGCTTAGTCCCAGTTAGTCCCAGTTAGCCCCAGCACCATCCAGGGGCCTTGTTTCACCACAGGTGAGGTGTACAAGGGGTGAAAATGGAGGCCAGCCCCATAGGATGCTGTTTCCTATGAGTAGGCACAAGCCCATGGTGCTGCCTGTGGTGGACCCGGAACTGGGACACTCTGAGATCATAGAGCTGAGACACTGGAAGGACAGATGCCAGTCCCAAACTGCTGCTGAAAGCAGGAGTGGGGGCTCCAGCTCCATGGTCCCTGCTCCCCCCCCCCCAGCCCAGCCTCCCTCACCCTTCAGGATGAAGTGTCCATGCGCCTGGGCAGGGAGGTAGCGCTGCCTGATCTCCCAGCACATCCCATCCCTGTTCGGGGAGAGGAGGAGGTTGTTGGCACAGGTTGGGGAGGATCCAGCCCAGACCCCTGCCCACCCTCCTTGCCACGCACACACTCTCCCTGGTTTCTTGTCCCAGAGCCTCAGTTTCCCCAGCCTGGCCACCCCCACGCAACCCAGGCTGGGGAGCCCAAGTCCACCCCGTGCTGGTGGCTGGGTTCCAGCCCACCATGGCCCCGGCTTCTAGCACAGAGCATCCCACAGGAGATCACTTTGCTCTGGGCCAGCTCTCTCCTCCTTGGAGCCTGTGACTGAGGCACTGGTCCTGCTCTGACCTGCCTGCAGTGTCCCTGTCCCATCCGCATCCTAGAGCACTGGTCCTGCTCTGACCTGCCTGCAGTGTCCCTGTCCCATCCCCATCCTAGAGCACTGGTCCTGCTCTGACCTGCCTGCAGTGTCCCTGTCCCATCCGCATCCTAGAGCACTGGTCCTACTCTGACCTGCCTGCAGTGTCCCTGTCCCATCTGCATCCTAGGGCACTGGTCCTGCTCTGACCTGCCTGCAGTGTCCCTGTCCCATCCCCATCCTAGGGCACTGGTCCTGCTCTGACCTGCCTGCAGTGTCCCTGTCCCATCCGCATCCTAGGGCACTGGTCCTGCTCTGACCTGCCTGCAGTGTCCCTGTCCCATCCCCATCCTAGAGCACTGGTCCTGCTCTGACCTGCCTGCAGTGTCCCTGTCCCATCCCCATCCTAGGGCACTGGTCCTGCTCTACCTGCCTGCAGTGTCCCTGTCCCATCCGCACCCTAGAGCACTGGTCCTGCTCTGACTTGCCTGCAGTGTCCCTGTCCCATCCCCATCCTAGAGCACTGGTCCTGCTCTGACCTGCCTGCAGTGTCCCTGTCCCATCCCCATCCTAGGGCACTGGTCCTGCTCTGACCTGCCTGCAGTGTCCCTGTCCCATCCCCATCCTAGGGCACTGGTCCTGCTCTGACCTGCCTGCAGTGTCCCTGTCCCATCCCCATCCTAGGGCACTGGTCCTGCTCTGACCTGCCTGCAGTGCCCCTGTCCCATCCAGCATCCCCATCCCAGCCCCTGCCTGCAGCCCCGGTGCCCAGTTTCACTCACAGCTTCCTGAAGGTGCTGATGTCCAGGCTCTGCCCGTCACCAGTGGTCACCGTCACCGCTGTGGCCTCCAGCCGGTGGCTGTGCTCGGCCAGGAACCCGCAGCGGGAGGCCATGCCAACCAGGAACCACCTCCCTGCGAGCTGCATGGGACCGGCTGGCACCGTGCCCTCGTGTCACCACCCCACTGCCCTCAGCACCCACCACCCCAAGCACCCTCCCCTGTGCTGCCCACGGGGACAGGAGCTGAAGGGTGGGAAAGAGCAGGAAGCAGAGCAGAGCCCGGAGTGGGGACAGGCTGCTCTGTGTGTGTGTGTGTGCTCGAGGGGCACCGAGCGCTGCCAGACCCAGCACCGGCAATGGCTGCACTGGCCCCGGGGCTGAGGAGCTGGGGTCTGGCGGAGCAGCAGCCGCCGGGCCAGGGCCTGCCTCCAGGGCAAAGCTCAGGGCCGAGCAGGGCTCCTGCGGCTCCTGTCTCGGGGTTGGGAGAGCACCGGGGGGCTCAGCCGAGGCTCAGGCTGCAAGGGCAGGTCTGGAGGGTGATGCTGCAGGGCTGGATCTCGAAGGGGACCCACAGGGGAACGGGCTGAGCCCCAGCCCCAGAGCTGCCGAGCCCCTGGCCCAGCCCCTCACCTCGGGCAGCCTGAGCTCCGCCGGGGCCGCTACCTTCTCCAGCAGGCTCTGGGGAGGGGGCGGCCGCTGCCGCCGCCCCGCGCTCTGCCCCAGCCCCGGCGGGGCGGCGAGGAGCAGGGCGAGGAGCAGGAGCGCGGCCCGGGACAGCATGGTGCTGGGTGAGCGGTGCGGGACCGGGAGGGGAGCAGGAGAGCGACGGGGGCAGGAGGGCACAGCGGGAAGCCGGGAGCTGGAGCCGGGCCCGCGGGGCTGCGGGCAGGGGCTGGGGGTGTGCGGGACGGACGGAGCCGGGACGGGGACGGGGACGGGCTGTGCCGCTGGGGTTGGATGGAGCGAAATCTCCGGCGCGACCCCGGCGACATCGGGACCCGGACCCCCTAGAGTGGGGGGGCCTGATGTGATGGGTCGGGGTCTAATAGGATGGGGCGGGGACGACCAGGGGGCGTGGTCTGCATAAGGGGCGTGGCCTGCGGGGAGGGTGGGGTCTGATCGCCGTAGGGGCGGGCGATCGGGAGCGAGCGCGCCACGTTCGGCTAGCGGTGCCTAGCGCTCGGTTGGGGGCTCTGCGCTCGATCTCTCCGGTCTGTCGGCAGAAAGCGGAGCGGTGATTGGAGGGGCGGGGCGGAAGGGCGGGGCGGAGCGGCGGAAGCGCTGAGCGGGGTGGGCGGGGCCAGAGGAGCCGCCGGAGCCGCTGAGGTGTGGGAGGGAGCCCGGGGGTGCCCGGTGCGGGGCTGCGGCCGGGCAGGGTCTCACGCCCGTTCGTTCGCAGGCGCGGCGGCAGAATGCCACGATGGACGCGGGCGGCGGCCCTCTCCTCCCCGACAGCGTCCTCTACGAGATCTTCCTCTACCTGGACCACGTAGACGTGCTCTCGGTGGGGCTGGTCTGCCAGCAGTGGCACGCCGTGGCCCGGGACGAGTTCCTGTGGAAGGAACTCTTCTACCGCTACTACCGCATCTCCCGGGAGGTGCCCCGGCACCCAGGTGCGCGGCCGCGGGGGGACAGGGCTGGTGGGGCTGCCCTCCTTGGAGCTGCCGGGAGCTGCCCGGCGCCGGGGCCTCCGGTGTCTCTGCGGGGTGTGGTACCCGTGTGATGGGAGCCTGAACTCCCATCATGAGCCAGGAGGGGAAAGTTCTGTCCCTCTCTGCTGCTCAACCCGTTGTCCTTTGGTGCTGTGGGTGACGAGCCCCTGGACTGTGTCACGTTAGCAGTCTATAGGGCTGAGTGCTGATGTGCACGTGAAGGGCTGTGGAAGTGCCCAAACCCTTCAGAAAAGGGAGTCGGATGGTTGAAAATGCCTCAGCTTTCCTTTCCCAGCAAGGTGGTTTCTGAGTGCTCTCGAGGCAGGAGCTCTGTGGTAGCTGCTGCACAGCTTGGCTGGGTGCTGCTGAGGGAGATGGCAGGAGCTGCAGTGAGTCAGGGCGTGCAGCCCCAGTACAGCCCGGCTGGGCTCGGTGATAAGCGCTGCTGGCTTTTCCTGAGTAGGACCTGACACCAAGGCCCTGCTCCAGGCTCTGCCCCTCTCATTCAGACCAGGAAGAGCTGCAAGTGCACATTAGCACAGACTATTTCCATAAGGCGCAGGTGCTGAAGGCAGAGTTGTGCCTGCTCCGTGAGGAGGGAGGTGGGTGCGTGGCCCTTAATTGTACAGCAAGTGCTAAGGCAGCAGCTGACCCACTTTGCAAGGGCAGGTTGGACTTGATCTTGATCTTGGCCTCAGCTCCCAGTAGGAAAATGACCCATTAACAGTCGGCATCATCTGAGCCTGGTAAGGCCTTCCTTGGGTAGAGCTGTCGCAGTCGGTGGTGACCAGCACACGATCATGGGTCAGTTCCCAGTTGAGTGTCAGGAGCTGGGAGCAGTTTGTGCAGTCTGGAAGGGTAACCCAGTGCTGTCACACTAGCAGACAGGCTTTGGGGACCTGCCAACAGGAGCCCTTGCTGCCACACTCCGTGGGTCTCTCGTGGAGTCCAGAAAGCACATTCCCAGCCTGCTGTGGAGGTCTGGGAGAGATGTGTTCTGTCCTCAGCCCCAAGGGTGCTCATGGGGCCCCCGGCAGTGGCCAAGGCAGGGGGAGTTGAGTTCTTGATTTTGAGTTGCAGTTGCTACAGGAGGAAACACCAAGGATCAAGCAGCAAGAGCCCATCTCCCTGCAGCAGGGAACATGAAGACAGGAGGGCTGTCAGATGTGGCTTCGTGACTTCACTTCTGCAGACCCTGGGAACTCCATGGAGCTGGGGACATTCCTTTAGGTTTTACCTGAGGCTCCTTGGCCAGGCTCATTCACTTCCAGCCTCCTGGAGAGAGCTGGGAATCTGCTAGCTTTTTTCTTCAGCACTCACTGGGATTGAGCAGCTGGTGGATCTCAGTAACGTATTTGGACACTTCCCGGGCTGTGCTTCTGGAGTTGTGAGAGGCCCCATGGGGCAGGGGGTGCCTGCCAGGCCCAGGCATGGGCTGAAGCAGGAGCCTGGGGAAAAGCCCTGCCAGTCTGCCTGCCCTAGGTAGCTCTGTGGTATCCACTGGGCCTTGTGAGAGGGAATGTTGGGGTTGCTTGGCCGGATGGGGTCTGTCCAGGCTGCTTTGCAGCCAGATGGGCTGGGACTAAGAGCTTCAGAGGTTAGTGAGCAGTGGAGGGTGTCCTGGCAGCGAGCAGCTCCCTGCCTGCAGCAGCAGGTGCCTCCTGAGCTGCAGCGAGTTCCAAAATCCCTCAGTCCTGCTCAGTGTAACCAGGAAAGTTGGCCCTTATCCATGTACATGTCTAATCCTCTTTGCTTCCTTGGGATTTGCTGCTGCAAGAGGTCTCTAGGCTGCCTTACGGGGCACTTGGTTAAAAGTCCTCTTTATTTGTCCTTTATTGGCTGTCGTGTTACTTCTGTGAGCGTGCTCCAGGTTTTGCTGCAGGGCTCCTGCTCTGTCCTGGCAGCCTGGGTCCAGCTCCTCCTCTTCCTCTTTTTTCTCTAATCTGTGTTATGGAGATGATGCATTCTGGTCCCATACCCTTTCTGGAACCTTCTTAACTCTGTGTTAGACAAGATAAAGATAAGCAGAGTGGAGCCCAGTACCCTGAGGTACTGGGCTTCTCTCTTATCACGCGATGGATTTGTTTGCACTGTGCTGGAGCACATCTGCAGCTCTGATGCTGTTGTGTCTGAGCAAGGATTTTGTTCCATAGCTCTGCTCTGGGTGTTTCTTGCAGAGGCTGTAGGGGTTGGTAGAGAAGTGACAAGGTGCAGAGGTGTCTGTTCACTGCAAGAAACTGTTTTCTTTTGTGTGTGTGTGGGGGGGAGTGGGAAAGCTGCAGAGAAAGCTGTTTGAGCCCCTTGTGAACTTGGCTGGAGCTGTGGGAATGATGCTGCCCCATCAGCAGAGTAGGCAGGGACCCCTTCCACTGGAGCAGCTTGCTCCAAGCCCCTGTGTCCAACCTGGCCTTGAACACTGCCAGGGATGGGGCACCCTGTGCCAGCGCCTCAGCACCCTCACAGGGAAGAGCTTCTGCCTAAGAGCTCAGCTCAGTCTCCCCTCGGGCAGGTTCAAGCCATTCCCCTTGGCCTGTCCCTACAGGCCCTTGTCCCAAGCCCCTCTCCAGCTTTCCTGCAGCCCCTTTAGGCACTGGAGCTGCTCTAAGGTCTCCCCTTCAGGAGCCTTCTCTTCTCCAGGCTGCCCCAGCCCAGCTCTCTCAGCCTGGCTCCAGAGCAGAGCTGCTCCAGCCCTCGCAGCATCTCCATGGCCCCCTCTGGCCTTGCTTCAACAGCTCCACATCCCTCTTGTGCTGCTGCCCCAGAGCTGGATCAGGGCTGCAGGGGGGGGTCTCCCCAGAGCACAGCAGAGGGGCAGGATCCCCTCCCTGAGCTGCTGCTCACGCTCTGGGGGCACACTCAGTACACGGGGGGGTTCAGGGCTGCAAGTCTCAGTCAGGACTGTGAATGCCGTGTTGCTTCCCTCCACTTTCATTCCCGTGCCATATTCCTGCTCATGTGTTACAGCTGCTGTCTCCTGGTATGATGAGTTCCAGAGGCTCTACGATACCATTCCCTGTGTGGAAGTGCAGGCCCTGAAGGAGCACAATGACCAGGTTTTGCACCTCAGCTTTTCCCATTCTGGCTGTTTGTTTGCGTCATGCTCCAAAGACTGTACTGTCAAGGTAAAGTGTCAGCCTCCTCTGCACAACCCTTCCAGCTTTGATTTAGTGAGCCTCAGCCACAGGAGCAGCCTTTAGGAAGTCGGTGGAGAGGTTTGACCATGTGTCCCTGGACTTAGGCTGGTCCCTGCAATGCTGAGTTCTCCAAACCACAGAACTAATGGCTCTTGCAAATGTAGCCTTGAGGGCTGTGGATTCCAGCTCTGGCCCATGTGAAGGTGGTGGCCAAGGCGCCTACCTGGCTCGACCTGCTTCCTAGGTGAAAATCAGTCCCCTGTTGTGTTGCGGGTCTCACAAAGAATGCAGAGATAATGATCCACTGCAGATGTCTTGCTTGAGGGGTTGTCTTGGTAGAAATTCCCCTGAACGTGCTGAAAAATCCAGTTGTGACAGTGCCATTCACTGCACTGGCTGGGGGAGCAGTCCTGTGCTGAGCTCTCTCCAGAGCTGCTGACCATTTTCTGTCAGGGGAATGGGCAGGGAAGTCAGGACCAGGAGGCAGTTAAATGGGGTCTTTAATGGTGGCTTTTTTCTTGGCCTGCTGAGTGCTGGCAGAACAGATAAAGTGGAGCCACACTCGGGCTTCTCAGCAGCTTCCTGACTGTTTGTCCATCTGTTTATAGATCTGGAGCAATGAGCTGGACATCTCCCTGCAGCACAGCTCCAACATGAGGCCGTACAACTGGAGCTACACACAGTTCTCCCAGTTCAATTCTGACGACTCGCTCCTCCTGGTGTCTGGTGTCTTTGTGGGGCCTCACAATTCCTCCTCAGGAGAGATTGCTGTAATCAGCATGGGTAAATGTCACCCCCTCCTTCACTGGGGTGCCTGGGAGGGCTGAAGTGGTGGGTGCTGGGGTTCCCTTGTGGTGTGCAGTGGCCTTGACCTCTGCTTGTCCTGCTTTCTACCATCTGTGCAGAGGGTTCCAAATCACAGTTTCATAGGGTAAACCTTATGAATAGCCTCAGCTCTGACATGGTGTGACCACATCATCACCTAAGAGCAGTGTGGCATATGTTTATTCTCACTTCAGCTCTAAGTGACAGTCTGGGCAAGGCAAGAGTTACCCATGTTACCTGTTGGCTTTGAACCACCATTTCTGGCTCAAGTGGTGCTAGTCTCACCCTGGGCTTTCTGAGGCTCATTCATCTGGGTTTGCTTCATCTCTTCTGCTGCAGTTCTGTGAAGCTCCCAAATCCCAGCTCTGTTGTCTCTCACCACCTCAGTGTGCCAGAAATCGAGGGGTGCTCCTGAATGCACGTATGTCTGGCTCAGAAAGGCCCTGAGCCCCAGGGGTGGGAGTGAAGATGTTCTGTACGTGTTTGACTTGTCCTTGGGGTGTCTGCTTTGAGCCATGCTTGGAGAAGGGCTCTGAGATTAAATTGCTCTTTCCTCTGGCTGCCCTTTTACTTTGTTTTCCCTTGTGCTTGCTCGCCTCACACATTGCTGTGGGAGAGAGAAATACCTATCTTCATAGATTGACTGGAAGCTGGATGGTGGTTGGGCAGCATCTGCTCAGCTGGCATTGGAGGTGCTGCATCAGAGCCTTTCATGGGGAGACTTGAATCCATCTGCCATGTCTTCTGCCTTGGTCTCTCTAGGGCCAAGAGCCATCTCCTCATGCTCACGTTTCCCCTCCCTTGCAGAGAACTTCACGCTGCTTTCCAGGGTGAGGAATAAGCCCTACGATGTGTTTGGCTGCTGGTTGAATGAAACCAACCTGATATCTGGCAATCTGCACCGAATTGGGCGTATAACCTCCTGCTCTGTGCTGTGGCTGAACAACGCTTTCCAGGTGAGGTGCCTTTGTTCCAGCTCCACGGGCAGCACAGCTTCCTGCTGGCTCCTGGGGGAGGAAATGCTGCAGAGGAGGTGTGAGTGGGAAGGAATTGCCCAATCCTCCTGTACTCCCTGTTTGTCTTCTCTTGAGTTGCCCTCAGGATCCTGAGCTTAAGGCAACCCTTGTGTGAGGCTTCTCCACACTTGGTGTTGTGGTACCCATTACAATATTCTAACTCTACTTTCACATTCCATTAACTCTTACCCCATTAATTGGAATGAGAACTTGACTGCAGTGCCTTAGAAGATGTGTTGCTCAAGAGGAGAGTGGCTGGAGCACAGAAGGGTTGCTGAGGTCCTTGCTAACATGAAGCTGGGCCTGGGACAGCTGGAGCCTGGCATGTACCCGATCAGTGGCCATTCTCCTACTTGGCAGCTCAGTGTGGTATTTCTGGGAGCCAGAGGCAGCTGAGAGCCTGAGCTCAGCCCTGCCTGTCCTTGCTTACAGTTCTGCGGGCCAGGTGCTGAAATGAAACCTGGAGATCAGTGTGAGCTGCCCTTATGCTGCTTGTTTGCTGCTTGTCCAGTCTCTGGCATTTTTCCTGCTCAGGCATGTTCTTCTTCCATGTTTTGCCTCTGTCTCAGTGTCACAGCTGCTTATCTCACTGTTTGTGGTTGTTAACATGAACGGTTGATGCTGGCCCCAAGTGAAATCCTCTGGTAGCAGAGATCCTTCCCATAACCACATCTCTGTTTTGCTCTGGTACTACAGCACTAACTCTTCCATCCCCATGAAGTGAGGAGGCACCTTGGCCACATTGTCCAGGGGTGTTGAAGCGCAGCTGCAGACTGCCAGGGCAATTGGGCAGGAAAAGACCTGCTGCTTGTACCTGAGAGCAGATAACCAGGGTGATTCTGCACAGGTGAACTGCAGAGTATGTAGGTTCCCTGCCTCTGCTGCTTGTAGGCCAGAGAATGGTACTTTGTGCTGCACTTGTGTGTATGTTAGAGGCCTGTCCTGGAATTCTTCTAACACCTCAAGCAGCACCAGCTGATAGCCTCAGCTGCAGGTGGCAGCAAGGCTGCTCAGCCTCTGTGTTTCCCAGCTCAGCCTGCAGGAGTTTTGTGTCTCAGTGTGCCCACCTCCAGGATAGGAAGAAGTGCCACAGAGCTGGCCAGCCTTGGGGTCCAGTTCTCATGATCCCTGCTCCATGTAGCAGTGCAAAGAGAGGTCGGTGTGTGGCTGGTGTTGCTGTGCCAACTCACAGGCTCAGCAGGTGGCTCTTGGTTTGAGCTGCAGGAGGGATGTGAGACGGTTCCTGCTTACTTTTATCTTCTGCTTGCAGGGGATAGAGTCCGAGAATGTGAATGTAGTGAAGAGACTGTTCAAAATCCAGAACCTGAATGCCAGCACCATCCGGACGGTGATGGTGGCCGACTGCAGCCGCTACGATTCGCCAGACCTGCTCCTGGACTACGAGGAGCAGCTCGCTGCCTCCACCTCCACCTGCCCCGTCTTTGATCTCGGCAGTGACAGCGAGGAAGAGGAGGCCAAGCCCAAGCAAGCTCCGGAGCCAGCAGTACAGGAATTGCTGGATGACGTGGGTGTGCCAGCAGAGGATGGGCTGCAGCAGCTCTTTGATGATATCATGGAGGGCCGGGTGAGGCCTGCCATGACCGACACGGAGCTTGAGACAAAGGTGGCTGAGCTGTTCGTACGCAACAGAACTAAACCCCCTGAGCTGAACCTGCTCTCCACAGACAGCAACAGCAAGACAAAGTACTTAATCTTCACCACAGGATGCCTCACCTACTCCCCACACCAGATAGGTAAGGTTGAGGTCTGAGCCCAGGGCACACCAGCTGCCCTTGGGGCATGGGCTGCATTTGAATCTGGGAAAGACCTGGTTTCTTTGCTGCCTGTTTGCAGCAAGTGAGTTGCAGCTTTGTTGAGGCTGCTGGGCTCTCCATACAGGAGGCTTTTGAGGTGCCCCCAGTCACTGAAGGGGGTTCCACCTTGCAAGTGCTTGCCTGAAGGTTTTGTTGTTACCAGACATGTGGCCAAACAACAAAGTCATGGTGAGGGCTGAGTAGAAGATCAAAAAGGAACTTCTGACTTCAGGACATCAGCCATGAGTCACGCACCGTGTGTGGATGTGAAGGGTTGTGATTGTTCTGATGGGAGTGTGTAGAAGGCCTCAGTCCTGTTCTCCTGTAGGGGAGCAGAGGGCATCAGGGTAGGGCTGGTTTGAGCAGCTTGGAGCTCATGTGTTGCTTGCACAGTGCCCCTCAGCTGTGGGAGATGGTGCCCTTCCTTCCCTGAGCCTGGCCTGCCTCACCCCCTGCCCACTGTGTGGCAGCCCACCACCATATGGCCTTTTGGGGCAGTCCTGGTTTGTTTTGCAGCTACCCCAGTGGGTGTTCCCATGGGAAGCTGGTGCCAGGCAGTTTGTGGTGCTCGGCCTCCCTGTTCCATACGGTACAAGGGGCTGTATTTGCAGCACATGCCAGGCAATGGCACTGCTGGTCACCTTGCTCATCCAGTGCTCTCTTGTCGAGGCACTGGGGCTCACAGAGCCTGAATTTATGAGAAGTAGGTACAGTGGTGAGCAGAAGCAGGTAGTCCCACTGCTTCTCTGAAAGCCCCTAAAGCCAGCAGAGAGGTTCAGTGGAAAGGACTAGACAGATCAGTGGGGAGGGAGAGCTGCTTCCAGACAAGAAGACTCTTCTATAAAGCCAGACAGTTTCAGCTCCTTTTGCTGCTTGCACAATTACAGCCTCGCTGCTGCAGACTCTTCTGACTTTCCTGTTACTTGGTCCTGCACCAGCACAGCCCAGGGAGAGGCAGTTTCCAAAGCTGAGGCCACTTGGTCTGAGTCACTTGGTCTTTGTCACTTGGTCTTTGTACACCTAAGTTGGGAATGTGACCGGGACTGAGTGTGGCTCTGCCCTTGCTCCTCTCCACCAGGTCTTCAGCTGGACGTGATGGACCTTGCCCTGCATGCTGGGTGGCAGCTCAGCCCTGCACCCAGCCCCATATCTGCATCCACTGACCTCCAGCAGAGCCCCCAGGGCTGTGGGCTCTGGTGCCTTTGATCTGGCTCCAGGAACTCCCTGGCTGGTGGCCAGTGCTGGCAGCACCGACTGGCTCCTGGGGGGACGAGCCCTGGCTCAGCTGCTCTCCAGCCATGAGTCACTGCAGGATGTTATATTCACCCATCAGTTTGTGTGTGGAACCAGCCCTTGTGCATCTGGTGTCTGCCCCAGGGACCTGGTGCTTTAAAGAGCTCTGTGTTGTGCTTGTCTCTTGCCCTGGAGCTGCTGGGCAGCAGTGTGCTCTGGTCTGATCTGTAGCACACAAGTGCTTCTCCAGGAGTTGCCTTGGAGCTCGCATTGCCCTTGTGCTGGTGGCAGGTCTGAGCCATGGGCACAGCCTCTTCTGTTGGCTTGTGCAGAGGGGACACGTAGCTGAGGTTGGAACTGGGAGTGCAGGGCTGTGGAAATGAGAGTGAAATACTGGTGAGCAGTGGCAGCAGTGGGAGAATGAGTGTCCTGGACAGCCCACTTTCAGATGCAGCATGCTGTGAAGGTCCTTGGACTTGAGGTGCATTGTGGTGTCACCCCAGTCATGTTGATCTCTGGGAGAGGCTGAAATTAAAGGTGTTTGACAGTGATTCCTTTAGAAGGGCATTGGGATGGGATGGGCCATCTTCCAGTGCCACTTGAACCTCCTGAGGGTGAGGCCCATGTGACCCCATGCTGAGGCTCATAGGGTTCCTTCAGGAAGCTGTTGTGGATCGTTTGCGTTGGGACCTCTAGAGATGGAAGGTGACAGAGCTTGACCCATAACATGTGTCTCCTTTAGTCAGGAAGCCTTGCTTCAGAGTGTGCTGGAGGATGGACTTGGAGCGATGAATGTCTGTGCCAGCCGGGCACTGGGCCTCTTCCTGCCTGTGGTGGAATCATAGAATCCCAGCCTGGTTTGAATTGGAAGCAACTTTAAGATCATCCAGTTCCAGCCCCTGCCACGGGCAGGGACCCCTTCCACTGGAGCAACTTGCTCCAAGCCCCTGTGTCCAACCTGGCCTTGAACACTGCCAGGGATGGGGCAGCCACAGCTTCTCTGGGCACCCTGTGCCAGCGCCTCAGCACCCTCACAGGGAAGAGCTTCTGCCTAAGAGCTCAGCTCAGTCTCCCCTCGGGCAGGTTCAAGCCATTCCCCTTGGCCTGTCCCTACAGGCCCTTGTCCCAAGCCCCTCTCCAGCTTTCCTGCAGCCCCTTTAGGCACTGGAGCTGCTCTAAGGTCTCCCCTTCAGGAGCCTTCTCTTCTCCAGGCTGCCCCAGCCCAGCTCTCTCAGCCTGGCTCCAGAGCAGAGCTGCTCCAGCCCTCACAGCATCTCCATGGCCTCCTTTGACCTTGCTCCAACAGCTCCACGTCCCTCCTGGTACCTGTGCCTGGGCAGTGTCCTGCCTGAAAGTATCACTTGCGAGGGCTCGAAGGAGCCAGGCAGGGACAGCAGCCCCGGTCTGGCTCTCCACCAGTGAGCCAGTTCTCTTCTCTTAGCAGCAGTAAGGGAAGTCCCTTCTTGAAGCCTGAGGACCTCCACCAGCCCTGCTGTCTGTGGGCAGCAGCCTACAGAATGGCCTGATTCTGCTTTCTGTCCCCAAGGGATTAAAAGGATCCTGCCCCACCAGATGACGACTGCTGGGCCTGTGCTCGGGGAGGAGAGGCGCTCGGATGAGTTCTTTGACTCCCTGGATCACGTCATTGACATCCATGGGCACATCATTGGCATGGGCCTCTCTCCTGATCACAGGTGAGTGTGGTAGTGCTGGCCTCAGTGCTAGCTTCGGGCACTGCAGGGGTGGGCAGCAGCTGCTCAGGGGCTTTGGGGAGTGACCAGGAGAAGAAATGACCGTAGTGGGTGCCTGCATGGGCAGCTCTGCTTGTTCACATCCGATTTCTGTCCTGATGCCCTGTGTTCCTGCCTCAGCAGGATTGCTTTCCTCCTCTGCCCTGCTGAGCCCAGGTCAGGATAGGGTCAAGCAGGGAGCTTGGAAGAGTGAAGAAATTGCTTGCACAAAGTGTCTTGTTCCCAAGGCAGATCTGTCACAGCCTGGTTTGTGTTGGAAGGGACCTTAAAGCTCCTCCAGCTCCAACGCCTGCCACGGGCAGGGACCCCTTCCACTGGAGCAGCTTGCTCCAAGCCCCTGTGTCCAACCTGGCCTTGAACACTGCCAGGGATGGGGCAGCCACAGCTTCTCTGGGCACCCTGTGCCAGCGCCTCAGCACCCTCACAGGGAAGAGCTTCTGCCTAAGAGCTCAGCTCAGTCTCCCCTCGGGCAGGTTCAAGCCATTCCCCTTGGCCTGTCCCTACAGGCCCTTGTCCCAAGCCCCTCTCCAGCTTTCCTGCAGCCCCTTTAGGCACTGGAGCTGCTCTAAGGTCTCCCCTTCAGGAGCCTTCTCTTCTCCAGGCTGCCCCAGCCCAGCTCTCTCAGCCTGGCTCCAGAGCAGAGCTGCTCCAGCCCTCGCAGCATCTCCATGGCCTCCTCTGGCCTCACTCCAACAGCTCCACGTCCCTCTTGTGCTGCCCCAGAGTTGGATGAGGGCTGCAGGGGAGTCACCCCAGAGCACAGCAGAGGGGCAGAATCCCCTCCTCAACCTGCATCTCATGATACAACACAATCCTTTAAGCTGGTTGTAATGGATTACAGAGCCCCCAGGACCCACCTTTCCAGTTCCAAACATGGCAGGGAGTGTTTCCAGCAGCCTGTTCCCATGTTTCAGCCTGGGTTTTGGTGAGCTGAGCCTCAGGCTCACCAAGGGCCAGAGGAGCTGCTGGGTCCCTGTGCCACCAACCTGCACATTTCCAGCTGGGGCTCCCCGAGCCCTGTGGCATGCAGGAAGGTGCAGGGTCACCCCTCTGCTCCCACAGGTACCTGTACGTGAACAGCCGAGCCTGGCCCCGCGACTGCGTCATCTCTGACCCCATGCAGCCTCCCCCCATCGCTGAGGAGATCGACCTGCACGTGTTCGACCTGAAGACCATGAAGGAGGTGAAGAGAGCACTGCGGGCGCACCGGGCCTACACACCTAATGAGGAGTGCTTCTTCATCTTCCTGGATGTCAGCAGGGACTTCGTAGCAAGGTGTGTGCGATGGGGTGGGCCCGTAGGAAAGATGGGGAGAGACTTTTTAGCAGGCTGTGTTGTGATAGGACAAGGGGTGATGGTTTTAGACTGAAAGAGGGAGATTCAGGCTGTGTGTGAGGAAGAAATTCTTCACAGTGAGGGCAGTGGAACACTGGCACAGGTTGCCCAGAGAGGTGATGGGTGCCTCATTCCTAGAGATGTTCCAGGCCAGGTTGGATGCATTTGGGCAGCCTGATCTGGTTGAAGATGTCCGTGCCCATGGCAGTGGGTTGGACTAGAGGGGTTTTGAAGGTCCCTTCCAACCCAAACTGTTCTGTGGGTGACAGGGCTACAGACAGAGGCTGGGAGGGTGGGAGCAGGCTCTCAGTGACATCCTTACCTTGTCCTGTGCACTGCAGCGGGGCAGAGGATCGCCACGGCTACATCTGGGACCGGCACTACAACATCTGCCTGGCCAAGCTGCAGCACGACAACGTGGTCAACTCGGTGGCGTTCAGCCCGGTGGAGCAGGAGCTGCTCCTCACGGCCAGCGATGACACCACCATCAAGGTATGGCGCTCGCCCCGCGCCGTCCGCAGCCGCCAGGCCCGGAGGCCCCGGCCCAGGAAGCTGCTCTTCTCCTGGCTCTTGAACCAGAAAAGCTGAACCTGGGTCCCCCTGCGCCTGCAGCTTCTCACTGCAGCCACCTCCTCTGGAGCCTGCAGAGCCCAAGGCCCTGCGCAAGAGCACTGAATCCCATCCACTGGGTCAGGAGGGGCCCCAGTACTGGGAATTGCTTCCTCCTTGGAGCACCTGCTCCAGAGACAGAATGTAAGAGCCAAGGGCCTGCTCCTGGACACTGCGGACACAGCCTGAGCTGGTCACTGCAGGGTGGGCTCCCCACAGCTTCTCACAAACGCTGCTACTTGGTCACAGCTCGCTCTGGGTGAGCTCTGGTCTCCAAGAACAGACTGAGGTGCGTCCCCAGCGCTGGTACTGCTGAGCCTGCGACGGGGCTGACCTTGCAAGAGCTGCCTCTGCAGAGCACTTGGCAGAGCCCCACGCAGCGCTGCTGCTGCACTGCAGGACTCTGTTAATGTAGTTTTGTGCCTGGTTTTGTCCCAGATCCCCACAAGCAGTTGGGCTGGCTGCTGGGCAAGGCCAGCGCCTGCTCCCTGGGGTTGGCTGGAGAGCAGCAGGGCTTTGGGGGAGCATTCACATCCAGTTGATGCCTTCTGTTGGCAACAACGTCTTGATCTCCCCGGTTTCACAGCTCGAGTGTGGGGAGGCTGGTGGTGACATGGTGCTCGCTTTGCCTCTCGTCCTCTGCTCAGCAGCACTTCACTAAGCTCTGGCATCAGTAACACACTCCCGGGGCAGCTGTGTCCATGGCTGGTGCTCTCGTGGTCGCCTCCCTCCCACGCTACCCAAGTCGGGGCACTTTAGGTTCTCTTGGTATGTTCTCTGTGAACGGGTGTAGGAGCCCATGGGTGGCCACCGGTCCCTCCTCTGCCTGACGTGACAGTTGAATAAGCTTCTGCCTGGGTTTGGAGATGAGGCCCCAACGCTGGTGGAGCTGCAGCACTCGGACCCGTGTTGATCATTCTGGCCCTGAGGCTTTTCTCACTGCAGCAGGCACCTGAATGTGAGGGTCTAAAACTCAGCTCCTGCTCTTGCCCTGGCTGGGATGGGGCGCAGGAGCTGCTCCTGGGCTTTGGGAAGGAGCCACGTTCCTGGCAGGGCTGGGGCCTCCCCTGAGCATGGGGCCAGTTGTCTGCCACTCCCCTGGGGTTGCACATAGACCTCGTGGAGGCAGCAGGCCCTGTACTGATGCACACCGAAGGCTGCAATAGCTCCTGTGCCCTTCAGCAGGAGGGTTTGTGCCCCAGCAGGTGCCCAAGGCTTTAACCACAGCCCCTGTGCTCAGGTTTGCTGTCATTGTAGGGCTTCCAGAAACAGGGAAGTCCTTTGTGTGTGCACAGGCTCCACACCGAGCGCTCGGTCCAGTCACACAGCATAGGAACAGCCTCCACCTTCCTCCTACCCCAAGATTGTGCAGTCTGCTCCTCGGCTCAGTGTAACAGTGAGCAGGGCACTGAGGGGTTATGTTTGTGCTGAGTTTTGCTCTTCACTATGGCATTGAATAAATATTCTGCTAAAGCATCTTTGCAATGTGAGTTTGTTTTTCTGCTGGAGCAGAGCTGGGGCCAGAAGCATCATCCTGCTGTGCCTGTGGCTGCTTGGGGCACCCAGATGGAGCTGAGCAGCTTGAGCCCACCTGCCCTGGGCTGTGAGGGGCAGGCAGGAGGCTGTGAAATGACCCGAAGAGAGGAGGAGAATCACAGAATCCAGGGATGGGGCATCCTAGAGCAGCTTGCTCCAAGCCCCTGTGTCCAACCTGGCCTTGAGCACTGCCAGGGATGGGGCAGCCACAGCTTCTCTGGGCACCCTGTGCCAGCGCCTCAGCACCCTCACAGGGAAGAGCTTCTGCCTAAGAGCTCAGCTCAGTCTCCCCTCGGGCAGGTTCAAGCCATTCCCCTTGGCCTGTCCCTACAGGCCCTTGTCCCAAGCCCCTCTCCAGCTTTCCTGCAGCCCCTTTAGGCACTAAAGGGGGCCTACAAGACATCTGGAGAAGGAACTGCACAACTGGGAGGGCAAAGCCATCAAGTTACACTCGTGCTGTGGGTGCTGAAGCAGCTGTGAGCTCCCTGGCTGCTTCCCCCACCCCTGCAGGGCTATACCCATGCTGGGTATATCCTGCACTGCTAGAGACCCAGTGGCCCATGAACCAGCCAACACAGATGCTCCTCAAACAGCTTTTATTGGTGGTTCTGACCAGTCTCCATCCTCGAGGAACAGCCTTGTTCCTGCTGCTCGGCTGCGCTGGGGCTCCATCACCCAGCCAGCCCCAGCCCCAGCCCCAGCCCCTGCACCCAGCTCAGGCCACGCTGCAGCCACAGCACTGCAGGGAGCAGCTCCTGCAGCAGGGACCGGCCTGAGCTTCACCCCCACCTTGGGCTCTTCCACCCTTTTCCAGGCCCATGCTGAGAGGGGGTGACCGAATCTGAACCTTCCCCCCCTGCCCTGAGCTGGTGTCTCCACAGGCCCCCCCCCGGCACTGCTTGGCCAATGGCAATGGGTGTCCAGCACCCCAAGAGCAAAGCTGCATCAACTCCCACCAAGCCTCTTCCCCCCCATCAAATACACTCAATTCCCAACAGCTCAATGTCCAGAAATGGTTTTCTTCCCCATTTCCAGGCCGGCAGCTGCCTTCAGGCCTCCTCTGTTGGAAGCATGTGTGGGAGTTCTGGGGTTGTTTTGGCTTTTGTTTCCTCCTAAGGCAACACACAGGGTGAGAGCAGCAGCTGCCTGTAACTACAGCAGAATGCCAGCGGCTGCATCAGGCAGGTCCCTGCTGCTGCTGGAGCAGCAGAGTCCATCCCAGCCCTGCATGCACAGGTGAAGATCCACATGGAGACTTCCAAGCAGGGCTCAAAGCTTGACCCATAGGAGCTGTGAAGGAGTGTGACCACCCCCTACCCCGCTGCCCACCCTCCTGCCCAGAGCAGCAGCACAAGCGCTGGGCAGGCTCCTGCACCCTCACTGCAAGCACTCTGACCTCCAAACCATCCCCTGGGGCATGTTCAGACACCGACCCTGATGCGGGAAGAGAAGACAGCAAAGCCTGGAACCCAGCCTGGGTACCTGCCCCTCCAGAGCCACTCATGGCCACAGCAAAACTGGAGGAGCTTTAAGCTCCCTCTCACCCAAAGCAATCTGATTCTATGCTGCTAAACCAGCCACCAAGCACACGGCAAGAGCCACGCTCGGGGCAGCACCACCCTCTGCAGACACCAGCGGCACCACAACAGCGGTGGAATCCTCACCCCTGTGGCCCGGCTTGCACCGAGCCGGCTCCCGGAGCTCCCAGAACACATTGATGGCTGTGGGCTGCTGCACCGAGCCTCCACACCAGGTGGAGCCAGGGCAAACCCCTCTTTCCCTACAGAGCACTGCAGGTGTGCGCTAAGGGCGCAGAGCAAGAGCTGCGCCGGTCCCCACGGGGAGCCCAGGCAGCGGCAGTTCACACACCCGAGTCCCTGCGGTCCCTTCTTGTTCCCCACCAACCGTGAACGTCCGCCCAAACATCTTCTCAGGAAGGTCTTGCGACACCAGGGAAGAGGGTTCCCATCAGACACCTCATTCCCACCCACAGTGAAGGTTCCTTTCTGGGAAGGGCTTTGCCCCTTTCCACGTGTTGCCCCCTCCTTGCTCCGAGACCTGCCTGAAGTGCAGCACAAAGAGGGCTGGCTCTGTGGTCACTGCTCCTGGAGGTGAGGGTTAGAGGCCCGTGAGATCAACGATGGCTTTAATAAAGATGGCATCATCCCGTACGTAGGAGTTCTTGGCTTCCATCACGGAGACGGGGCAGAAGAGGGGGCAGCCACTGGCAATGTTCATTTCTGTGACCGGTCGCTGGAAGGATGAGGAGGTCACGTCGGGTCGGAAGGCGTCGATGATGTGCTCCCGGTTGTTCTGGTCCAGGAGCATCAGTGTTACCTGTGGGGAAAGGTGGAAACACACACACGAGAGTGATGAACAAGCAGCACGTGGACACCCAGTGACTGGAAGCCTGTGAGATGTGCAAGCACCAGCACAGCCACAGCCCAGCACACACCTCCAGCCCCAAGAAACGCCTGAGAGCAGGGCCAGGGACAGCACCACCTCTGCAGAACCCTCCCCACATCCTGCCCCGTCACTGGAAACTTCTGGTGGCAGCACAGGGCTGTCACCCTGACCTGAGAACCTGCACCCACGGCGCTAACTCCCAGCACCAACACCCCCCGTGGGTGTTCTGTCACCTCCGTGCTGATGTCTCCCATCCTCTCCCTGCACCAGAACCTCATGGGCTCAGCCCTGAAGTGTTTCACAAACCCGCAGCTCCCAGACCCACAACGTGAGCTTCCTATAGGGGTTGAGCATCAGCTGCACCCTGAGCAACGGGGCCATTCCCCTTCCCTCACCCTCAACTCCCGCAGAGGCTCCACTTGCCTTCAGCCACGCTGCTGCTCCCCTGCCTCAGCCTCTGCCCCCTGTGGCACACTGGGTGCTTTCAACACCCCATGGCAGCCAACCCATCACAGCCCTTCCTCCTCCTGCTCGCCAAGCAGGCCACAGCAGTGGCATCTAGAAGCCTGAATGGGTGCAAAGCTAGAGACACACACTGCTGGGCACGGTGGGCTCTGTCCCAGACCTACCTTCTGGTTGAAGGGCCACCGCAGCAGCGCGTCATTCGGCCCCTTCATCACCACAAAGAACAGGGACAAGTGGGTCCCGCGCCCGGTGCCGTCCCCGTTCAGGTAAACGCGCAGACACATCTTGTAGCCATACTTGCTCGTGTAGAAAGCTGTCAGAGGCAAAGCAGACACAGGGAGGGTCAAAGGCAGCAAGGTTGGCACCAGCACGGTCCTCTGGATGCTGAGGACTCTAACACTGGATCCTGGAAGAAGCCAGGTCCAGGTCTCAAAGCACCTGAAGCATGGAGGTGGTCTGGAAAGCCACCAGGTACAACAGTTAGATGCCATCTTAGACTGGCCTGGGGACAGCCCAGGGCCAGGCAGTGCCAAGGCCCTGGTCTAGCTGAGACACTGCAGCACAGAGCAGAGCTCCTGCCCCCAGAGGCACAAGCATCCTGGGCAGGAGCTGAGTGATTCCCAGTGTGCCCTCCCAGACACACCTTGTGCAGCTCATGACACCAGTGCTGGTGAGCAGAAGCAAAACCCCTGACTGGGTGTAGAGCATCCTCAGTGCTCACTGCACCCTCTTTGGAACCTGTGGCTGCCCCATCCCTGGCAGTGTTCAAGGCCAGGTTGGACACAGGGGCTTGGAGCAAGCTGCTCCAGTGGAAGGGGTCCCTGCCCGTGGGAGGGGTTGGAAATAGAGGAGCTTTAAAGTCCCTTCCCACTCAAACCAGCCTGGGACTGTCAAAACCGGCTGCCTCTGGTGGGAGCAGGGGCTCGGGGACATGAGCTTTGGTCTCCTGTTGGATCCCTGCCACTCCGCATGGCACGGGCACAGCCGGGCACAAGCTCTGGGATCTCATCTGGGAACGCCCATGTTTGACACCAGACCTGTGTGGGGTCCCAGAAACACCCCTTGGGAGGGGACCTGCCCCCAGCTGCCCTCACACAGGGCCGGGGCTCAGCTCACTGCAGGCATGGGGCAGAGCTGAGCTCATTCACAGCAGGGCTCAGTGCACTGCTATGAACAGGCAGAGGAGCAGCAGCACATCCTGTGACTGCCACTGGGCCAGGAGCTGGGCATGGGGCTTTGCCACCACCTCCTCCCAGCACTCCCCACTTGTCCTTCCTCTCCACCCCAGGGCTCTCAGGGCAATGCCACCCTCTGCTAGTCCAAGCAGAGCATCCCCACTGCCCCTGGGGCTCCTCAGCACCCCTGTAAACCTTTGAGCATAAAGCCAGGCAGGGAATCAGAGGGAGGATGGCCCCACAGGGGTGGGAGCACCCAGACATGGAACCAGGCAGAGCACTGAGCACCCTGCGCACCACCCCAGCAAAGGTAAAGAGCATCAGAAGCAAAGCAGGAGCCCAGCAGGCTGCCAGCAGCACCAGACAGTTTCCAGCTGGATCTTCCCTTTGGCCTGCCCCTGTTCAGGCCCCCAATGAGCCTTTCCCGTGTGCATCTGCCTTTTTGAACTCGTGATTCTGCCCTTTGCAAAACCCCGTGGTATCGGGGTGAGCTCACAGCGTGAGTGAGCAGGAACTCTGCTGAGGAAGTTGTGACACTGATTTCCTCACCTGGATGTTTAAATGCAAACCAAACACACCCATTTCCCTTGTTTGTCCCATTCACAGCCTCAGCCTCTCTCCTCTCACTGACTCCCTGCAGACTGAACAGCACCAGTCCATCGCTTCCCTTTCCAAGGTAAAACCCCACCTCCACAACAAACGTTTGTTTCTCAGCCCCATCTCCCCAGCTAAAGCAGCAGCAATGAGATCTCTGCTCTGAACACAATTGGCTGCTGCAGGGAACAGGGCCTTGGACTTTGCACTTGCGAGATAAAGAAGTGCTGCCTTTTCCAGAGCCAGTCCTGGCGTTGGGCACCTTCACCTCCCACCCCCCCACCACATACGAGACATTCATCAGGAGACTGCAGACACCAACCAGCACCATGAAGCGCTTCTGGTGCCTCACGAAGGAGCTTTTGCTTTGATGGAACAGTTTACAACAGCCCTGAGCCCTGCTCCTGCTGCCAGAGTATCCTGGAGCCTGGCCCGCACACAGCACAGAGCAGGAGGCACCAGTTCTGGGAGGAACCAGGCACTCAGAGCATGCGTCTGGATGGACAAAGCCTCCTCAGTCAGAGGTTTCAGCCCTTTCCCTCCCTTGGGCTCTGGCACATTCTGCTGACCTGATTCTCCAACCTAGAAACCCCTCCCAGCTGCAGGGATGCAGATGGCATCGGCTCGTGTGAGGCCTGGAGCCGGGCACAGTGTGGGATGCCCATGGCCAGAGGAGCAGAGTCAGCTCCATCCAGCACCTCCCTCCAACCCACTGTTGCTGAAGATGTTCAGGCCAAGCAGCAATGGAGCACGGTGTGGGACATGGGCAGGCTGCAAGAGTCAAAGTCCTTTCAGTCACACAAACCAGATTTGAAGCAGGTTTGGGAAAGGGAGGCAGTGCCTTTCCTGCAGGGGTTCCCAGGCTGCTGCTGACTGAAGGAAATGCCTCTGTATGCAGAGTGTCAGCAGCACTGCAGCTCCCATTGACAAGGGGAATCCTTTTTTAAGAGGAAAAGGCCTCTGAGCAGCCTCCCTCCACAACACAGACGTCAGAGTAGTTCTGAACCAATTCAGCTGCTTTCATCCCGTGGCCCAGCCGCAACAACAGCACTGGGAGCAAGGTACCTGCTCCACACATGCACACAGCTCTGGCTGGTTCGAAAAGCTCTCCAGCACACTTCAATCCCAGTAACTCCTGCTCAGGCAAACCCCAACTCCCCTCTTCAACCATTCTGTTGTGAGATGAGCTTCCCCCAAGCAAGAACTGTTTGAAGAGATGGCCTCATCTCACAGCCGCCAGCCAGGGAAGTTCTTCCCCCAACAAAGAGGCCAGATCCCAACCCACTGCTCACTGTCCACCAGGTCCTCCTTTAGGAACAGGAAGAACAGTGGGGCTGGAGCAGCTCTGTGAGGACAGCTCCTTCCTCCAATTTAAGCACTTCCTGGGTGTGGATGTGCTGAGACAATTTAGACACTGTCTCTTCCACCACCACATTTTAGGCACTACAATGTATTGCAGGAGCTCTAATATATATTTCCTCCCTTCTTTAACCATTTTATTGCTGGTTTTATGGTCTCTGAATATTACTGAAGGGTTATGATGGGCTGTTCCAGAGCTAAGAGGGTTGCATTCTGCATTATGAGAAATCAAAAGGGTTTTCTGCAAACAAAAAGAGCATCATTTCACCACCAGCTTTACTTTGCCCACTGCTAAAACAGAGCTGCTCAGGGTCCATGGGGAAAGGAGAAGAGAACAGAAGAACATCTGAAGGGGCAGCATCCCCCTTTTCAAGGACATCCCCACAAATCCCACACCCAGCTGAGACACAAAAGGCATTAACCTGGGGAGAAGATGGCAGGAGAGCAGCCTGTGATGGCCTCCTGGCGCTTCCGGGCAAACTCCGTTATCTTCCAGATGAAAACACCATCGTAGGTGGAGGCTTCCATGTTGCGGATCTTCTCCTCCATCTCGGCCATGGCCAGATCTTTGAGCCCAATGCTCCTTTCCAGCTGCCGGACCTGCTCAGTGGGAGACAGGGTTAGAAACAGGTACCACTGTGAGACCCAAGAAAGCCAGTAGCCACCAGCATCCATCACTGGAGAGAGGCTTTGGACAAGGAACATAGGGACAGGACAAGGGGGAATGGCTTGAACCTGCCCGAGGGGAGACTGAGCTGAGCTCTTAGGCAGAAGCTCTTCCCTGTGAGGGTGCTGAGGCGCTGGCACAGGGTGCCCAGAGAAGCTGTGGCTGCCCCATCCCTGGCAGTGCTCAAGGCCAGGTTGGACACAGGGGCTTGGAGCAAGCTGCTCCAGTGGAAGGGGTCCCTGCCCGTGGCAGGGGTTGGAGCTGGAGGAGCTTTAAGGTCCCTTCCAGCACAAACCAGGCTGGGATTCTGTGATCCCCTTCAGGGTGACTCTTCAGTGTGAGCTGTTCCTCAGAACCGACAGTGGTCACAGGAGGGACAAACCTGGCATCAGAAGCTGATTCACTGAAGCTCCCTCTTGAATTCTGTCCCTCCACAGAAGATCCATTGATCTTCTGCTCAGTGCTTGAGCTCCAAACTTTTCCACAGCAAGTGGAAAAATTTGCCAGCAAGAGCTTCATTACCTGAGCAGCCAAGAAGTGCTGGGGGGTGAAACTGATGTGGCCTATTGTGTACAGGGGGGTTGTACAAGGGGGTTAGACAAAATGTACGGGGGGGGGGTTGTACAAGGGGTACTGCTTAAGTTATAGCTGGCTTGCCAAGCTTAGCAGATGCCTTATCAGGCAGTACCAGGACAGAACCTCCTAATGAGGAGAATAGGGGGGTTGTACAAGAAGATACTGCCTAAGTTATAGCTTGTTTGACAAGCTCAGCAGATGCCTTATCAGGCAGTACCAAGATAGAACTTCCTAACGAAGAGAATAGCTCATTAAACCAGTTGGACATAGACCAGACCCATCCAGCTCCTAAAGAGCATGCGTGAGGACCAGAGGTAAAAAGTTCAATCCTGAGGCAAACTCGTTTACTTCATCTTAAAGACCCCTACCCACAAGAGGAAGACTACTTACTTCATCTGAAGACCCCTGCCCAAGACCAGCAGGAGGCACTGCGCATGCGTGGAGAGCCTTTTAGCTCATTATAATACGAAGCGGGGATAGAATATGAATATGTATAGGCGTATTGTGCAGCCTAATACATATGTATGACTTTACAGGATAAATGTAGAAGGAAAACGGCACTGAGGCACGCATGCCTTTTGGAGGACCAATCCCCCGTGCGTCTTCAGCTGAATAAAGCATACCTACTTTACAACTTTAACCAAGTTGTGGAGTCTATTCCGCTATCAGGGGGGACCAACAACTCAGCACTGTGGCAAAGCTAGACTGAGAAGAAGCTACACCCAGCCCCCAGGGTCTCCAGAGGGTCAGTCACTCCTGGCTAACAGGATCACACCAGTGTTGGCAGCTCCCCTGCTGAGAGCACAGGTACACTGGGAAGTGCACAACTCCCAGCCTGCAGTGCTCAGCAGTGCCTGGGCTGGAGCATGCTGCTGGGGACAGCTTCCTCACGCCTCCAGACCGTGTCTGCCACAACGCTGCAGTGCAGCACTGATGACTACACTCCTTTAGGAAGGTCTAGAAGCAGCCCCATAGATCCAGAGTGATGCAGTGGAAAGCTGGGTGCTCTGTCTCTCATTGGAAAACCTCATCCAGGAACAACATCTCAGCATCTGCACAACTCGATTACTAGCAGAGATCTGAACGCTTTATGCTTGTCAGTTCAATCCCTGTCTTTTCCAGGAACCTTTTAAGGGTTGGGCACGGGCACAGATGATATCTTAGTCCTGCCCTTGGGATATGTGGAGTTTCAGGGCTGGTGAAGCTTTGCTAATAACATGGGAAGGAAACAGAAAAAGCCTCTGCTCAGGGTGCTGGGAAGCCCAAGGCAGTGCTCACACACCTTGTTACTCAGCGTCTCGATCTTCTTCTGGTCCAGCTGATGCTGCCGGTTGTAGGCTTCTGCTGTCAGAGACACTCTTTCCACCTCCCGGTTGAGCACACACACAATGTTCTCAAAGGTCACAGTTTTCCTCTCAAGGGCCTCACATCTTCCCAGGAGCTCCAGGGACCTGGAGACCTCCAACTCTGAGTTTCCTGCCAGCACTGGGGCGCTTTGTGATGAGGAAAGGACAGGAAGAGGCTTCAGGTCTCCAGCCCCAGCCTTGAGGCTGAGCACAAAACTCAGCAGCATGTAGAGATGCTCTGCCAAGCACTTCCTTTCGTGTTCGAGAAGCTCTTCTTTTTCCACCTACATAAAGAGAAATACATCCCCCATTCAGCAAGCTCCCCCTACACTGTCACCATCCACACAAGTCCCTCCTTGCAAGGTCACAGCTTAAGATTTAAATTATAAAGGGTAAAAACCGAATAAAGATAGTTAAGAAAACTGGTTTGGGGATGGGGTTTTTGTTTAGTTTTACAGATGCTGCAGCTCACATACAAAGTGGATGCTTAATGTTTCCCCAGCTGTGCACACTGCTCTGCTCTGCTTTCCTCTGGTACTCCCCAGAAGGGCTCTATCAGATGTACTCAACAGCATCGAAGGACAAAGACTCATGTAATCCCCCGGAGGAGGGATTTGTATGAACATCACCAATAGGAGCTGGAAAACTAAGTCACGTGGAGAAATACTGGCCTGGCCCCAGTCCTGTGCTTAGAACTGAAAGCAGCACAAACCCCAGAGCATCAAAGCACTTGGAGTGTTCCCCAAAAGAGGTTTCCTTCCACAGTGAGCTCATTCTCTGGATACATCAATTCTGGACAGCAGGTGATGTTAAGCTCCATGTGCAAAGGGTTTGAAACACCCCTTTGTTCAAATACCTGAATGCAAGCATCTGTTTGGACAACAGCAGTTTGCAGGTTACTAACACTGGAACTGAAAACAAGCCCCAAGATGAACATCTACACATGAGCTCTTACCACCTCAGTGCATCCAACAACCTCAAATCTGCAAGGCACTTTAGATCTGCCACAACTCTTCACATGGTCCCGAAACTAGAAAGCAAGGAAGGCAATGTTAGATCTTCTGTGCCCCAGTAGCTCCCTCTCCATCTTGCTGGTGTTTAGGAAACTGAAGGTGCATCCTAAACATCCATGCCACTGCTAATCACTCACTGCCCAAGTGCACGGTTACACATGGACACTGTCTGCCATCAGATATGACTTTGACTATAATACAAATCTAGTGCTGACACCTGGAAGGCAGGTTTTTTCTCTTGATGGCTCACTTCTCACCTCCATATGCACGAAAGAGAAAGCAACCAGCACAGGTACATGTTATGGATGCTGAACAAGCTTCACTGAAAACAGAGGAAGGGCAGGATCAAGAATGACTCTGTGAAGCAGACAGCCATTAGATTTTGTAGACTTCACATAACCCTTGCTGGGACATGCCACAGCTTCCAACTGATCATTACACATCTGAGAACAAAAAGCTTCCCACTGGTCCTTCCTGAGCACTTACAGCACTTACTGCAGGTCCAGCTGTGCAAGGGCAGGAGCTCTCTGGGTTCAGCATTCCCTTGCAGGGTGCCAATGACACCACACCTCACCTTGCCTGACCACTGCTGTGAAGAATCAGGGAATCCCAGACTGGTTTATGTTGGAAGGGACCTTAAAGTTCCAACCCCTGCCACTGGCAGGGACACCTTCCACTGGAGCAGCTTGCTCCAAGCCCCTGTGTCCAACCTGGCCTTGAACACTGCCAGGGATGGGGCAGCCACAGCTTCTCCGGGCACCCTGTGCCAGCGCCTCAGCACCCTCACAGGGAAGAGCTTCTGCCTAAGAGCTCAGCTCAGTCTCCCCTCTGGCAGGTTCAAGCCATTCCCCTTGGCCTGTCCCTGCAGGCCCTTGTCCAAAGCCCCTCTCCAAAAGAGCCAAGGCCAACAGTGGGTATTGCTACAGAGAAGTGCTGTAGAAGCACCCCCCAGCTGCCAAGAGGACTCCTTTGGGTTCCCACACAACGCATGACTAATGCTAACAAGCACTGGCACATCATCAGGTTGGGTGTGATACACCTCTCATCATCGTATAGGTGGTCTGTTCTGAACAACCACCATATTCCACATTTAACACCTACATCTGCTACAACAGATGTCGATTAAAACTGTTTTTAAACCACTTTCTTAAAGGCTTCTAGATCCATCTGGCTTGCTTAATGAGTTAGGTTACAACACTGCAGAGAATCAACTGAAGTTTGGAGAGGGATAGAAGAGGGAGTTAATATTTACACACAGGACACATCACCCACTGGAGTCCTACAGGAATCCAAGCCCAGTTAGTCTCTGCTGGGCTCCAGTTCCAGCCTGCAGAACAGATCTGTATCCCCACACCCCAGTGCAAAGCCCTTCATTACCTCCCCATTTAGAACTCTTTGCTCATCTTTGTAACACTTCTGTCCCCCCCTGCACTGCTACAGGGGCCTCTGACAGCACTACTCAGAACCTTTGCCCATGGAAGGCAGGAGAGTTTCACATAAATGTGCTTTTTGAAGGTGATTCCCAAACCCTTGGTTTCCCAGTTTTGAGCCTTGCCCAGGAGCCAGCAGCACGGATTCCATGACACCATTCATTAGAAATTCATTCATTTAGCTGGGCTCCCTTTCCATAAGTGCATAATTCCGTATCACCTGTGGGTGATAGAGCCACGGAGCCTCTGCACCCTGACGTGGCAAACACACTGCTCCAAGAGAGGTGGTGCTGGCAGCACTAACACACAACTACACGTGCCATGGGTCATGTTCTCACACCCAACCAGCATTCCGAGCCTTATACAAAGGTCACACCTGCACTAATAGCCACCACTCGTTTCATACACCCCACTTCCTAATTAATGGTCCCAGTTTCCCTCCTGGCTCTGCGAACACCAGTGTCAGCCCCTCAGGGCTCCAAACCCCACCACAGCACACAGATCTCCAGCAGGTGGGGGTTACCTTCTCCCTTGGGATCTTCTTCCCACAGCCTTCACAAGTCAGCGGGAATTCAGGGCAGACTTCATCGTGAGCCTGTAGGAGAATTGACAGGAAATTGTCCTCTAAAGAAGAGCTCCAGTGAGGTTGTGTGATGAACCCAACAATTCAACAGCAATAGTTTCATACATCATTACAGAAGAGCACCGTGCTCCACCACCCTCCACTCCAGCCTCGGCTGTGCTGCTGATGCAGATGCTGACTCACCTGTGTGATCTGCAGGCTACCAGATTTCAGGTGCCTCTGTAACCTCAGCCCCAGTTTAAAGCTGCTATAATCATTTCTTTTTATATCAAATTACTGCTTTGATGAACAAGATAATCAACAGGAAGCTCCATTTATGGCTCTGCCAGGAACACCTATGTTTGGGCAGGTCGAGTGAAGGAAGCCTCTATCTCAGCAGGATCATTTTGTGTAACTGATCCCCCGTGATGGTTATCAGAGGAGCCATGACCCAGAGCCTGGTCATCACTCACTGGGTGAGCTCTCTGCTAGCATCTTCACATTTGAATCAGAAAACCATCTTTTTACCAGAAAGAACAAACCAGTTTCATTCCCCAGTCCCCACACACAGGCCAGAGCACACACACACTGTGTCTGGCAGCCAGAGGAGCTGCACAAGCGATTGGGGCAATGTGATACTCTGAACTCAGCAGACACCAGTGTCAGTAGCTAAATTGAGAATGCCAGAACGTGCCTCTGCTTTCTGTGGCATTCCCACTGCTCAAAAAACACAAAACCCAGCTGGGACAAGGCACTGCAAATGCCATGAACATGCAGTTCAATATTCAGGTTAAAAGATAAGTGCAATGAAGTATCCTGCTATGGTAGTAACAGTGGGGGGAACAAACACAAACCCCAGAAACCCATCCACAACCCCCAGAAGCATTCATACAGCAGCCACCTGAAGCCAGATGCTTTGGAAACGTGGTCACATTTATTCTTTACTAAACCAAGTTACTGTCTTGGAGGCATGGGGGGAACCATGCACAGATTTAAATAGTTACCACATCAGAAACTGGAAAGTGAAACCCATCAGCGGCTCAGGTCTGGCTTCTTACTTACTCTCTCCTTTTTATACCTCACATGAGTGGCCAGACTCAAGGCCTCGCTGCCCTGTCCCTGCAGTGACCTGGGTGGTTTCGTTTGGGTGGGCAGTGCTGCCTGTCCAGACCCTGCTTGTGGAGGAGGAGGAGGCAGAGCACCTTCCTTCCTCCCACTCATTCCAAGGGGCTGAGCCCTTTCTTCTTCCCACCCACTGCTCTCATGTTCTAGAAACACCAGATAGCATCATCCCCAGGACCCACGCACCCTGGCAGCAGAACAGACGCTGTGGCTGAAGGAGGAAACTTTGCTGCAGAGACAACTATTTAAAACAGGAGTATTTAAACTCAGCTTCTCCTGTGCCAGTGTGCCAGGTATGAAACTACCCCCCCCCCCCCACCGCACTCCCCACGTCCAGCAGTTATCTAAACCTTTGCACCATTGCCATGTAGCACCCAAGATGCAGGCAGGGCTGTGAAGCTTGCCCAGCTTGCAGCAGAAGGGAACCAGCCCCACATAGCTAAGCTGAAAGTGCAACTGGTCTATGGGAAGTGTTCGAGGCGCTCAGAAGCATTGGCTTGAACCCGCACAGAGCCAAACCTCCCAACAAACATTCCTGTATAAACAGTTTCAGGCCCTTCTGGAATCCCCTGTTCCTCCCCCCCTCGATACAGGCATCTGAACAGACGTGATGGTATTGCTGCAGGAAGAAATCCACCGCACCCAGAAGCTGGAGCAGGGGCTGGCATTCAAGCCCGATCTGCTGCACTCCCTCTGCCCTAGGAATGGGGCAATCCTCACATTTACACCTTTCCCAAGCACACATCCGTGAGCTCCTGCAGCAGGGACAAGCCTCTGAGAGTCAGGCAGCTGCTGTAAAGGGGCTGACAACAAACCTGGAGAAGGGGCTTTGGACAAGGGCCAAAAGGTACCGGTACAGGGTGCCCAGAGAAGCTGTGGCTGCCCCATCCCTGGCAGTGTTCAAGGCCAGGTTGGACACAGGGGCTTGGAGCAAGCTGCTCCAGTGGAAGGGGTCCCTGCCCATGGCAGGGGTTGGAGCTGAAGGAGCTTTGAGGGCCCTTCAAGCCAAACCAACTTCTCTGGGCACCCTGTGCCAGCGCCTCAGCACCCTCACAGGGAAGAGCTTCTGCCTAAGAGCTCAGCTCAGTCTCCCCTCGGGCAGGTTCAAGCCATTCCCCTTGGCCTGTCCCTACAGGCCCTTGTCCCAAGCCCCTCTCCAGCTTTCCTGCAGCCCCTTTAGGCACTGGAGCTGCTCTAAGGTCTCCCCTTCAGGAGCCTTCTCTTCTCCAGGCTGCCCCAGCCCAGCTCTCTCAGCCTGGCTCCAGAGCAGAGCTGCTCCAGCCCTCGCAGCATCTCCATGGCCTCCTCTGGACTCGCTCAAGCAGGTGAATCTCCTAAATACAGTCCATTAGTCCCCTCCAAGCATGGCAACAGTGACCATGAGCACAGATAAAGCTGAGGCAGCAGGAAGGGAGCAATGAAAGGGAAGGAAAACTAACAGGAGAGCAGAGGAGAGGCAGCTGAGGTGGCACCGGGTGCGCCAGAGCACTGCCAGGGCTTTGGCACTCTCCAGCTTCAGAACTGCCATGTCCAGCAGGCAGCTCCTCTGGCATCTTACCCTGGCTACAAGATAGAGGGTGGGCTCACAGAACTGTGGAGAGACCCTGAGAATAAGCCTCCAGTGCCTTGGTTGCAAGGGAACACGAATCCCTTGTGACAAGGAGCACGAGCTGCTTTGTGCACCTCTCCAGGTCCCCAGGGGCTCTAGAGCCCCCAAGACAGAATGTGCCACACAGGGACATCCTGCTCCTCTCAAGTCAACGTGCCCATCCATGCTGTGACTCCTCCTCTTCAGGGGTGTCCTAAGGCTGGTTAAGGCCTGCTCAAAGCTTTCCCCACACATGGGCTTAGCTACCACACACATGGTCCTTGTGCTGCTTCATGGAGCCCAGCAACACAAGGCTGGGAAGCAGGAGCCCTGTCTATAACTGACAGTGCCATCTGAGAACAGGAGCTTTCAGAGACTGTCACATCAGTTGGTACCCGACACAAACTGCTCCCTTTGCTGGGACACGCTGGGCACAGAGGTCCAAGCAAGTTCACTTGGCATCACAAATAACTAAACCTCAAAAGAAGTGACAAAAACAAAGATGATCCCACCAGTAACTGCTTGTGGCTTCAGCCCATGGCAGGGGGTTGGAACTGGATGAGCTTTAAGGTCCCTTCCAACCCAAAGCAGTCTGTGGTTCTGTGCATGTCAGTGATGACATGGGAAACCATCATCACCTTTCCTCTGCTGCCCAATGCCACAGCATCACAACTGAGGACAAGGACTGGCAGCAGGGATGCTGTGGTTCCCAACAGCTTCCCTCACGCCTCTCTCCAGTACAGTAATTTTTGCTTTCAGCATTAAGGGGTTTGCTCACCAGCTCTTAGAGCTGATTATACACATTTGATCTGGGATTTCTTGGCAGAGGGACACAAAGGCAGCACTTCACACATGGAAAACATCTGAAAGCAAGAGCAGGTTTTGAAGAAGGCTGAAGGAACAAGAAGCATCTGAAAACAGCAGCGGGTTTCCTACCGTTTCCTAAACCAGGCTCTGCTCTTCCCTGGTTGCAAGGCAAGACCCCAGTGCATTTTAGATAAGCCTGAGCTTGACCCAGCCCCATGGCCAGCAGGATCCTGCACACTGCTGTGCTCCCACCTCCATGTGCCCACTGCACTGCAAACCCAGAACACTGAATCCACTTGCCAAGGAAATTAAACATTACAGCATTGGGACTACCCCAAGTCTCCGTGGGCTGACACCTAAGGGAGGTTCACAGCAACTGGGAACGTCTGATGAGGGGATAACACTGCGGGTGTGCTAGGCTACAGTTAACAGCTACAGTCACACTCACATGAAAGCGCCCAAGACATGATGTTCACATCTAATGAGGCCCCTGCTCAAGAACAAACTGCCACCAGGGAGGGGACCCCAGGCCTCCCCTCACACTCACAGAGCCAGGCTCCCACAGCAATGAATTCATCTCCCACAGCGATGTGACAGCTCCCACGGCAGGAAACACTCGAGGCACACCAAGAGCCAACCAGGTCCCAGAACAGCGCCGCTGGAGGGGTCCCCCTCTCTTCTAGCAGCATACAAAGCTTCACCTCCATTGCTCACATCACAAGGGACAGTCCTGGGATGGAGCCTCTCGGTGGCCTGCCTGACCTGCACGCTGGACAAGGTGGTGGAGCTCCAGGAGCAGAGGCACCAAAGGTGGACTCCTTTGCCTCGCAGGCAGCACAGGGAGCAGGCTGTGAACCCGACTGTCACAGCGTGAGGCTGAGAACACCGCTGGCACCCAGAGAGGGGGAGCTGAGACAAAGAGTACAACTGGGACACGTGCCTTCCACGTGAAGTCGAACCTGTGGTTTCAAACCCCCTTTTTCCAGGCTGGCCAAGGCCCAGGGGTGTGCCTGATCACAGCTTTGGCTCCTGCCAGACATGTGGAGCCCAAGGAGCATCCCCCTGGGGTGCTGCCCCACATCCCCCCCAAGCTGTGCTCAGACTGAGGGGTTTCATCACTGCCTAGAAGTGACACACAGCTCTCACCTCAGAGCTCCTGACAGCCTTTTGCTCTTCAAGGAGCAGATGCTCAAAGTGCTCACTTACTGGGCCACGACAAGGCTGAGCTGGTTTTACAAGCCAAGGGCAGACCATTTCCAGCCGGGGCTTTCCAGCTCCCACCACACGCTGGCATTCCCCATGGCTAAGCTCCCACTACGGGCTTGGATGAGAAACTGCCTCATGTCTGGGCAGCCAGATACAGAAACTGCTCTGGGGACTGTGAGGGAGGCTGGGGTCTGTCTGTGGGCCCCAATTCCAGCTCTGGAAAGGAAAGGTGTCAGATCCCTTCTGCCAAAGCAGGAGGTGCTTCTGGTCACCTGCATGTACAAGTCAAGGGTTCCCCCATAAGGAAGTGATCTGGTCTTGGGGCAAATTGCTGGTGAGGTTGGGGCTGGCTGCAAACCACCCCCCAACACATGCCATGACCTGGAGCCAAAACCTTCAGAACAAACTGTAAATGCTTACTGGATTTTAAAAGGAAGGGTTGTCACCCTCTGCCAGCATCAGTGTGTGTGCTTGCCACAGTGCTTAAAATGCCATATCCTGTGCACACAACACTGCTATAAACCGCTCAGAATACACCTTGGAGGCAACAGGAGCCAGGTGAAGCAGCTTCAAAGACCAGCAGCTCTGTTCTAAGCAATGTGCAGAAATCTGAAGATGAAGCTTTCAGCCTAAGCTGAAAATCACCACCAAAGCCTGTTGGGATGCAGCATGGAACAGTGAAGACCACGAAGCAGGAGGACCCCCTGGCTCACAGGCCCCAGCAGCATTTCTGAACAGGAACAGTTTCTCCACACAAAGGCTTCTCCAGCATCTCCCAGTAGGAACACTAGGTAGTAAGGCACTGCCCTGTTACCCTGTCCTCCTTGTCTCAGGAAGCCATATAGCCCCAAAAGGGCTGCAAGCCTCCTCTGACACCACAGGCTTTGGAGTAACATCTTCTGACATTCTGCATCTTTCACAACCTTCACCTGAAGTGAGCTCTTCAAAATCAAGGTGACAATAGCCTCCAAGGAGAACATACGCCTTCCAGCTGGACCAGGGTAGGTTATCACCACAGGTGACAGTCCCTGTCCTCATTTGCTGAGCAAATCTGTTTCCTGAGACCCCCCACACCTCAAAACTCCTTTTAAATACTGATGTCAGGATTAAACTTAAAACTTAGTTCTCCTTACAAAACCTAGACAATTCCATCACCTTCTGTCTCAAATGACTCTGTATCTCCTGAGATGAGCAAGCCATGGTTAAAACCTCTGTTCTGGGCAACAAATGGAATCGCCAAGGCTGAACACCCGCTGCAGCCCCCTCCTCCCATCCCATGTCCTGGGGGACAGGGGACAGGGTGGGGAGGGGGGATAAGATGAAGAAAGGGAGCAAGTGGTAGGAGAAGGCACATGAGAACTGAAGATACATTGATAAGCCAGAGCAAGGTTGATAAAGCAGAGATGTGGCCAACTGGAGGTACTGGAAGGCAAGAAAAGAAACAGGCCAAAGCTGGGAAACATCAAACTCCCTCTCCCTGGGCACCACAGGGCAGGTTCTCTTGGACTTTCCTCTTGCTGAAAGGGGCCAGTTTTAGTTTGTACAACCCTCCTCAGACTTTCCACCTGAATCGAAAGGCTCCTGCCCACAGCTTGCTTTGCTCTTTGTACACTCAGGCAGACTCATTGGGAAACCCACACATACAGAGAGATTACTGGTTAGAAGGAACCCCCCTCAGCCCCGCCACGAGCTGCGTTACCCAAATGACATGTAATAGTTACAAAATGTGAAAAAACGAATTTATAACCCCAGACATGTGCTCAGCATTGAAGTATTTCCTCTGCTCCACACAGCTTCAACCAGAAATGCAAGTCATGCCCAAGCAGATTGCACGCTCTGTTCTGTATGTCCCTTTTGAGACCTGAACTTTGGCCTGCCTGAAGAGAAGCAAAACTGCCATCAGCTTTATTAGGTTTTGAAGCTGAGGGGCCAGAGCTTTCCAGCTGGAGAACATTTTCTTTCTTGTTCGTGCCCCGATGGGCTCAGCAGAGCAGGAGGGAGGGCCTCCTGCAGTGTAAGTGGATACAGCAGCTGGGCAAACCTCCCTGGCCACGAACACAGGGGTTTAAATTAGCAAACAATGAATCTGCTCTCAGGGACTTTCCATGTCCCGTCGGAAATAGCACAGCAGCGAGGGACTTTCCAGCGCAGAGCTGGGGCAGGACGTTACACACACCGATGGCTACGGGCCCGCCCTGCCGGGGATGAGCTCGGCACTAAAGCAAGGAGCCTGGCCACGAGGCTGGGGCTGACACTAGCCCCCAGCACTCTGAGCCGCTCTGGGCTAACGCAGATGTTCTGACGTCTCCATTCATCAGCCCTCCCCAGGCACACACACCAGGGCTGCCCGGCCTGATTAGATGGCACAGCTCCTTGGCAGGCAGCTGGCTGGGAGGAGAGAGGACCCGAGCCAGCGGGTGCCTCCTCCCACCAGTTCCCAGGAAAGAGGCAGCTTTTCCCATGAGGGCACGAAATAACCTTCCCCTGTCAGACTGAACAGGGAGGTGCGACTGTGTGAGAGCCTCAGCCCCAGGTGAACGGGCCAGTGCTGCTCCGAATCTCCACTCCCCTTCCCTCACACAGAACTGCCCCGCCACTAACAAAACCTGTGACAGCCACAGTCACTGCTGCAGACCCGCAGCCCAGGCACCCCCAAACCCACCTCTGCTTTGGTTTAGCAAAGCACTAAACAGGAACCTTGAAAATCAGGTGGAGAGCTTAAAAAGAGGCACTTGATCCAGATGCTCTTCAGTATTTGGACAAAAGATTCTGGAGCATCACACACACCTGCAGCCTTGCAAGACAGACTTCACAGAATCCCAGACTGGTTTGGGTTGGAAGGAATCTTAAAGCTCATCCAGTCCCAAACCCCTGCCACGGGCAGGGACCCGTTCCACTGGAGCAGCTTGCTCCAAGCCCCTGTGTCCAACCTGGCCTTGAACACTGCCAGGGATGGGGCAGCCACAGCTTCTCTGGGCACCCTGTGCCAGCGCCTCAGCACCCTCACAGGGAAGAGCTTCTGCCTAAGAGCTCAGCTCAGTCTCCCCTCGGGCAGGTTCAAGCCATTCCCCTTGGCCTGTCCCTACAGGCCCTTGTCCCAAGCCCCTCTCCAGCTTTCCTGCAGCCCCTTTAGGCACTGGAGCTGCTCTAAGGTCTCCCCTTCAGGAGCCTTCTCTTCTCCAGGCTGCCCCAGCCCAGCTCTCTCAGCCTGGCTCCAGAGCAGAGCTGCTCCAGCCCTCGCAGCATCTCCAAGGCCTCCTCTGGGCTCACTCAATCAGGAGTTACCCCAGGACACCTCATTGCCCTTTTGAACTTCTAGTGAAGTTCTGCTGACTCAAGCCTGCATTCAAACACTTGCAGGATCACACAGGAGCACGTTTGACAGCTGATGGTTTCTGCTGAGCTCTGCAGGAACTCTTTAAGACATTTTGTAAACCCAGGACAAACAGCTCAGAGTTGCTCACCAGTCACAGCACAGCCACCAGCACTGGAAGCTGCTGAGAAGCAGGATTCGATTTAGTTAACGGAGCTGAGCTTTCTTACTACAATCACCATTCTGAACCCTGCAGTGGGAATCAGATTTCTAGCCACTGCTCCAGAAAGCAAGCCTGGGTCAAGCAATCTGCAGGCCCCAACAGCACAGCTCCAACCTGGAACCTCATTAAAACACACTGTACCCTGAAACACAACTCCCAGACTCTCAGTGCTGCATGGAAGTGAAGCTTTAGCCTGACATTTATTCAGTCATCCATCCACATCACGAACCACTTCCAGATCTGTCACAGTGAGGGCCTCACAGCAGGACAACCATTTAGCACCCTACATCCCCTCATCTTTTGGACTTAACTTTCAGCGTAAAGAAGCAGAAAGTTCTAGAGAGCAGGACAGGAAAGCAGGGGTGCAAAAGCATCAGCATCTCTGTTAATGGGCTCAGCAAGCCAGGCAGGATCCACAGCTTCCAGCCACCCTGCAGTGGCATCGCAAAGACAATCCAAATGTTAGCCTAGACCAAGGTTCTAGTCACACATCTCAAAGCTCCATGAACCACAGGGCTACAGCCTTTACCTAGGGCAAGTGTCAGAGGGAAATAAAATCTATTCCTTATCTCAGGCCCTGCACGTGGTGGTTCTTCCGCCCCAAGAGGAATGACAAAACTGTCCCTTATGGAGCACCAAAGTATATATCCATTCACAACTACCAGTGCATTTCAACAACAGAGATTGCCACAGCAGAGGTGAACTGCTGGAAAGCACAGGGAACACAGCATCCACTGCCATCCTCAGCTCAAAGACACTTCTCACAAAGCACCGTTTAGCTGTACACATGCTAACGACCAAACACCCCCAGCCACAATTAAGGCCTGGATTGAAAAGCTGGTGGGCTCCTTGAGAAGAGCAAGAGTCAAACAACCACCCTGTCCAGCAGGATCCTGGCCCAGAGCAGCTCAGAGTGAGAGCTGCCCAGCCAGTGACCAACAGCCAGTCCCACAGCCCTGGCAGCTATGGGGCTGCTGGCTGGAAGCAAGGTCATGGCCAGGCTGCTTTCCCCAAGCTTACGGGTCTGAAGCAGGTCTTGGGTTCACACAACACAGGGAACTTCACAACCACCCCATGGCACAGCACAGCTGCTTCACAGTTTGCTTGTCTTTCTTTCATAGCAGAAAGGAGTTGGAGATAGTGAGTGGATCCCATCAGGGAAGGGACATGCTTGGTGCCAAGCAAATCTGACACGGTTTCAGTTCAGCCTGTGTGCTCAGCAGGGCACGCACCCCCAGCACAGCCAAGAATATCCCAGCTCATTGATTAGTCCATGGAGTTAACAGCTCCCACCACCACCATCAGTGTCCAGGAAAACAACCTGAGCCTTCCCCAGACACAGAGGACAGAAGAAGGACACAGACATCACAGGCCTTGCTCTGGTCTTTACCTCGTATTCTTTAATAGTGCCCTTCCAAGTGCAGCCACTGTTAATACAGACAGCAGGCAGACTTTCCACCTCCCGACGAGCTGCGTTGTCTGGGAAAGCCTGAAATGGAAAAAAACACAAGCAAACCACAAGCATTACCGGGGCTGCAGTTTTGGTTTGGTCTCTTAATTCTTTCTCAAGACCAGTTGCCCATCCCATTGCCACATCACATCCTCAGAGGTGTGCTAATGGCGAACACATGGTTATTACAGCGTTTAAGTGGGCCACCACCACTGCAACATGACCTGGATTTCAGAAGCTGGGGAATGCACCACATTAACCAGAACTCTTACTACAGAAACAAACATTTCCTAAGAAGAAGGGGTTCTATGAGCTTGGGTTTTAAACGCAAACTGCACATGGTGTCAGTGCCATCAGAGAGCTGCTCGAGTTTTCAAAATGCATTTTTACTTACTGAGCTTGTTTCCAAAATCGAAATTCCCTCTTCGAAGATCCCCTCCTGAATGCAGCTGGCACACTTCTGAGGTCCAGCACTACCAGACAGGAAAATAATCATCAAACACAACAACAAGAGACCAAGTTATCATTTAACAATAAAGCGATTTCTGGTAACTTTTTTGCCTGTTCTGAAAACATCCCATTGCGCCTTTGCTCAGGGGTATTTCCGATTCCCATTTCTGACTCTGGCTTTTTGTTTCTTCTCCTGATTAACCATGGATTCCACTTCCCTTATTCAAAGGCAGAAGCGAGGCAGAGCACCAGGAAACTTTTCCAGCAGCCAGCTTTGGCACAACTACCACATGATGACTTTTAAGAGCAAGTTCCTTCAGTGGCTGTGATGGAGAGTGAAGCAGATGGGTGATCCACCCGGACGGGCACCTGAACAGCAAAACCAACCCATGGGATCCTGGAAAGGGAACTCTGAAGCACCTCCAGAACAACAGAACAAGTCAGAGACCACACATCCCCTTGAAGACGATCTGATGCTGCACCTCAACGCAGCTCTCTCACTGAAAAAGAAAACTTTTCTCTCTTTTTCTGCTTGAAAACACCTTTCCAAGCATTTTGCCATCAGACCGAAGGCACAGTTACCTTATAATTTTCTTGAGGCAGTAGGAGCAGTAGCGGTGCCCACACTGCGCTTGGAACGGGCGCCTCAGTATGTTCTTGCAATCGGAGCAGAGGTATTTGACCTCCAGTTTCGTTCCCAGGATCTCCTTTGCAAATCCTGGCTGGTTGAGATCCAGAGAGCCCGGAGGGGTGTTGTTCGCTGCTGCCATGTGAACGAAAAGTTCCGGCTGGACCTCCAGAGCCTGGAAAGAAACACATTTTCCCTTTGCATTACAAGTGGCTGGTGGCAACCTTTCACATCACCAGGGTGCTGCTACACTGGCAGCCAGAACCCATCTGCACAGGGATGTCACCAGGAGCCTGCCTCCACTCGCTGAAGAACGCGGTAAGAAACTTTACAGTTAACTTCAGAACTAAACCCAGACCAAAGGTGGACGGAGCTCACTAAAGCCCCTCCGCGTTTATTGAGATGCGGCTTATTCGGGCAAATCCGGGTTTCTGCCCCAAAACACTGTGAAAAGCCGCCTTAAAGCTGATCAGGAAAGAAACCGCCTCAGTGCAGCAACCCCTGCGGGGACCCGGTGTGCTGACCCCCGGTGTGCTGACCCCGGCCTCCCGCAGCACCCGGCGCTACATCCCACGGCCGGCCGAGGGAGCCCTCGGAACCTCCCGCACGGCGGCACCGAGCCCCTTCCCCGGGAGCCCCGCCAAGGCCCCGGCTGCAGGAGGGGCCTGGCCGAGGCGGAGCGAAGCGCAGGGCAGACCCCGCCTCCCCCGCGGCCCGGCCCCGCCGCCCGGTACCGGATGGACTTGGGGGGGGGCGGGGGGGTGACAGCGCCGCACTTACCCGCCGCCTCTGTCCGCGCCCCGCACCGGAAGCGCCCCCAAGGCCCCGCCTACCGGATGCGTGTGGCACGCCGCGCCCCACCGGGACACTCCCCCTCTGCCCCTCCCGGCACCGGCACCCCAAGTACGCGCACGCACGGTCCGTTGCCCCATAACCCCCAGCCGTCACCCTGTCACCCCTGCCCAAACACCCCCAGACACACATACTCATCTACCCCATATCCCCCACATTGTCACCCACCCTGTCATCCCCCAGACACCCCCCATCATCCCCGCCGCTGTCACCCCTGCCCCAAGCACCCACCAGACACCTTCACACTGTCACCTACCCCCATCGGTCCTAGACACTCTCACACCATCACCCACCCCATAATCACCACATTGTCACCTACCCCTGTCACCCCTCGACATCCCCACATCCATCATCCCCCATCACTCCCACAACCCCCCGCTGCCACCCCTGCCCCAAACACCCCTCAGGCTCCCTCTCACTGTCCCCTCCCCTTAGCACTCCCAGTCACCCCATACACACCATCACCTCCCCCGTGTCACCCCCTCACACAGTCACTCCCAAACCCGACCTCCCACCCTGACCCCCGCCCTGCTCCGCCGTCCTCCGGCAGAGGCCCCAGGTCACTCCCGTCAGCTTCCTCGGCTCATTCGGTCGCTCCGGGGCGTCGGACGCCTCCTCACCTGGGCACAGAGCGCCATGGCCACCGCGTCCCTGCAGGGCACGGCGGGGAGCGGACACCGCCGCGGCAGGGGAAGGCCGGGTGGGGACAGGCGGGTTCCGGTTTAATAGAAAATAACCGAATGACGCGGGGGACAGGCGCTGAGGTCACGAGAGGTGATTGCACAGCGGAACTCGCCCGGCAGAATGCCACAACCGCCGGGTTTACGGTCACCGGGTTTTCCACCCGCTTCGCCCAGCGTGGCCCATGCACCGGGCGCTGCCGGAGCCTTCCCTGTGTGCGGTGCGGGGACTTCGGGGCTTCGCCGCTTCCCGCATGGCGGGGCTGCGGCAGGCTTGTCCTCACCGACCGGGAATTCACCCGCCGGCCCCGGAAAAACCCTCCCGGTCAGACCCGGGCACAACAGGGTGATGGCAGCAGCCGCGGCGGCAGTGCTGAAGCGAAACGGGCCGAGCCGGTGGCTGGAACCGCGGGGCCAGGCAGCCGTCCGTCGAGGAGCGGCTTCCCAGGGCGAGCGGCTCCACTGGGGCTGAGGCACATCCCGGCGCGGGAGGCAGCACCGGGAACAGCACCCGGCAGCTGCTCGCGGACATGCGCGCTGCCCATCCCCGCAGGTCGCACCGTCCCAGTTCCCGGCACAACTGCGCTCCTCCGGGGAAGCGGCCGCTTTGCTGAAGCTCTTGGCTGGGTGATGCAACTCGGCGGGGGAAAAGCCTCTTCTCCGCCTCCCGCACCACCCCTGTCCCGGGCAGGACGTGCTGCTCCCAAGGGGCAGGAAACCCGCAGCCGCGTCTGTGCAGCACCAGCCGCGGGGCGGGACCACCAGGGGCCGCTCCGGGTACACCTGCGTCCAGCCGGAGCATCACGGAGTAACGCACTCGGAGGACGGCGCTCCCCGGGCCCCCATACCGCCTCCCCCCACCCTGCCCGTGCAGCGGCACCGAGCGCCTCCAGCGGCAGAGCCCGGGACCGGCAGCGGGAGAGCCCAAACCCCGCCCGAACGGGACCTGCGGCGGCCGAGAGCGGGAGGAGCAGCCACGAAGCCGCTCAGTGGCTGAGGGCGCGATTATTGGTCAGCGGTGCTGACAGCACGGAGGATTGAGCCAATCCTCTGTGGGCAAGGAGTGATTGGCACTCACAGCAGCCTATCAGTCTGCACAGCTCAAACCCGCCCACCTCCAGCCTGGCATGTACACCAGCCAATCAAATAGCGATAAGGTTGATCGCTATGTTCCTGCGCCTATTGCGTACAACTGCGTCACACCCAGGTCGCCATTATACCGCTGAGTCCGCTAAGGCTGCCAAAGTCCAGCACACTGCGAGCTCTCATCTCTCCACCAATGAGAGGCTGTCGCTCCTTGAAGGACGGGAGCGCAGCCCTATCGGCGTGAGCAGCGCTAGGCCCCGCCTCCCGGGGGCGGGCTTTGGGCTGCGCCGCTGAGCGGCGGGCGCGGTCGCGGGAGGGGTTGTGCCGGTGCCATGGCGGAGAGCGACTGGGACACGGTCACGGTGCTGCGCAAGAAGGGGCCTAGCGCGGCCCAGGCCAAGTCCAAGCAGGTCAGCGGGTGGCGGGCGGGGGCGGAGCGGCCCCGGCCGAAGCCGAAGCCGAAGCCGAGGCACGCATATACCGGCGGCCAGGCCCGGGCGAGCCGGAGGCCGGGGTCAGGCTGCTGCGCAGGGAATAGCTCCGGTGGCGGAGCGCTCACCACGGCCCCTCTCCTCTCCGCAGGCGATCCTGGCGGCCCAGCGACGCGGGGAGGACGTAGAGACCTCCAAGAAGTGTGGGTATCGCGCGGGGGGCTCCGCAGCGCGGAGGGGGGAGCCCGGCCCGGGTGGGGGCCGGCTCCGCAGCGGGAGCTGAGGCGGTGCCGGAGGCTCCTGCAGCGGGGGACGGAAGTAGCACCCCCCGGCTGAGCCAGAGCTCATCTTCCCTGGATGAGGATGGGGCCGCGCAGCCCCGCACCCTGCCACGGGCAGTGCTCCCTGTAGCCGGGGCTGAGGTTCTGGTTGTCCGGAGCTGAGCACAGATCTTGGGGGATCTCATGAAAGTTAAACTCCCCCAATTTCTGCAGCTGATTTCTCGTGTTGATGATGCGTGCCCGGGGCTTTAACCGCTGGCACTTCGGTGGCATTGTTCCTTAAAACTACCCCGTTTCCTCTGGTGTAAATTCTTAGGTTCTCTCGCCATAAGGATGAGATCAGGGTGGTGGGAAATAAAGAGATACTCCTCGAAGGAGGTTTAATCAGTTTTGTCAAGAGACTGAACATCAGAGACTAACGTGGGATAAAAGATTCCAACTGCGATGAGGCAAACCAAACAGCATGTTTTGAACCTCAGGTGTTCAGGAGAGCCAAGTACAGTTAGAGTTTACTTATAAAAGGCATCAGAAAATTGATTAAGTTTAGTCTTTGTGCTGCCTTAATACCTGAGCAAACCCCGCTCAAGTTCAGGTGTTAGCCCCCCCCCTATGCTGTAGCACAAACATGTGTCTGGATCAAAGCTGAATGATAAATCTCCAAGCCATAGTGAGATCTTGCCTGTCTGGAGTGAAGTTCAGATGGGAAATGGAGAAAGGGGTGGGCCCTGTGTGGCTGTGTTTAGACACCAGCATTAACAGGATTAAGATAACGTGTTCTCTGATGGGCAGGATCTGTGCTGATGTTGGCACATTGAAATCTTGAAAGCTCCCTGGGATGCTGAGCAGCTGAGAGCTTAGAAAAAGCACCTTGATACTGTTGGGCACAGCGCTGAGCCTTGTTTTGTTTGTCCTTGGTTTGTTTTGGTTTGTTCTTGCTTTGGGTGATAGGGGCAGCAGGCCAGAACAAGCAACACTTCATTACAAAGAACACAGCCAAGCTCGATCGGGAGACAGAAGAGCTGCACCATGACAGAGTTCCCCTGGAGGTGGGCAAAGTGATCCAGCAAGGCCGGCAGAGCAAGGGCATGACCCAGAAGGATTTGGCCACCGTGAGTACAGCCCCTGCTCCCAGTCTCCCCACGCAGCTTTAGGTGAAGGTGGATGCTCTTCCTGTCTCCTGGTGGGCAGCTGCAGTGGAGTGGTGTCATGAGCAGGAAGTTTGGTGAACGTGGCATCGCTGGTGGCTGCTCTCCAGGCAGGGTTATTTACCTGAGGAGTGGTTTAGGGGTTGTGCAGCCCTTGAACACTGCTTGCAGATGGATTGTTACTGTGGCTGGCGAGATGGGAGGAGGCTGGTTTGCCCCTTCTCCCATCATCTCAGCAGTGACGGGAGGTTTTGTTGGTACCATCTGGGCCTGACACAGCATTCAGAAACCCGCTGCCGTCTTAAGGAGCAGCACTGTGGAGTGTGCCTGCTCCTCCTGGGAGGTTGAGGGAAGCAGCAGCCTGTCCAGGATGGGTGTCACCATTGCTGTGAGACCCAAACAGGGGAGGGAGGTGATGGTGGTGGTGGAGCGAGCCTAGAAGTAGAGCTTTGTCTTCTGATCCTGGCATAATTCAAGGCTGTTGTTATGTGTGTGAGCAGCGTGGGGCTGTGCTGTGTGTTCAGTGTCCAGAGCCAGTGCCTGAGACTCAGCCTCTTGTTGCAGAAAATCAATGAAAAGCCGCAAGTTATCGCTGACTACGAGTCGGGACGAGCCATCCCCAACAACCAGGTCATGGGCAAGATCGAGAGAGCCATCCGTAAGTGGGGAAGGGAAACAGTGCCTAAGAGGGGTGTTCTGGTGTTCCATGTTCCACATCAGGAGCAGTCGCTGGCTGCTGGTTACTGTGGGTGCAGCTTTATTCTACAAAACCTGGGTCTGCTGCCTGAAACCAGAACTTGGAGCTCTTGTTCTTTGTTCATCTGCATGTGTGGGGCCACCCCTGTTTGCGTTCCCCCCAAAATCAGAGAGATACTGAGACCTGTGAAGGCCTGATGATACTTGGGAAAGTGTCTTGCAGCGAATGGTGTTGATGTTGCTCTCTCAGGCTAATTCAGATACCATATTCTAGGAAGATAATGCACAAGCAAGAGTTGGAGCTTTGTCTGAGTCTAATCTGGTGCTCCTAGAATGTAAAGTAGGATTCTCCCTCCCTTTGGGTCCCCTGCACTCATTCTCTTCCATATAGCAAACATGAGGACATAAAGTTATCAGGTGAATGATGGAGTGCTGATGGTGGTCATCTCCTTTGTCTTGTTCCAGGCCTTAAACTGCGTGGGAAGGATATTGGAAAACCGCTGGAAACCGGCCCCAAAGGGAAATGACAACAAAGCCTCGAAATCAGTTTGTTCAGACTGATCTCGTCTGGCTGGTTCTCCTTAACCACCAGGAGCTCTCTTCATCTTGCCAAGCTGAACAAGAGGGTTTCAGACTTGCTTCGGGGGGGAAATCTGCCGAATCTGTACCTGCTGTAAAAAAGCAACCTTAAAGAAGCAATTCTCCTGATTGTGTTTTTCCTTCCTCCTTTCCAGAGATTGAGGAACTAAACCCCCCCAAATACAGCATCTGATTTGCCAGAACCCATGTGCGTCTTGGTGTTTAGAGCTAATGTTAAGGCACCTGGGGTGGTCTGAAATGCAATCAATTGGAACAATTTGGGGGTGGGTGTGATGTCTTATATATAAATAATGTGGGAGAGTTGGGGCTTGCCCAGTGTCTGCATTTGAAGTGGCGCCTCTGTCACTGCATCGCAATGACATTTCTGTTTGTTCCTTCCAGCCTGTTTTAAAGAGATCTATAATAAAGTTTGATACCCTTCCGTTGCAGAGGGCAGTTGCTGCGTGTTTACCAGCTCGTAGTAAATTTGGGTTGGGTGTGACTGGAGCTGCAGCACCCTCTTCCTTCTGGAAGTGTAATTAATGGGAATACCTGGAGTGTCTGGGGAGCAGGTGCTGTCACAGCCTCCCCTCCCTGCTGGGGAGGACTGCAGCTCTGGCTCACAGCCCATGGATGAAATCAATTCTGTGGTTTGATCTGGTGCAGAGGTGAGTGGAGTCGAGTTCTGCAGCGTGTGGTAGATGTGGAGATGCTCAGTTGGGCACTGTAGGAGGTCTGAACCCTCCTTACCTCCCTTCCCCAGCTCCCAGTAGCCCAGCTTGTTGGGAGCTTCTTCCTGTGGGGCACTGCTGGGGCAGGACAGTGATGGTAGGGATGCTGCTTGATGTGGCTGTGTCACAGCCTAAGTGGGACAGAGCTGAAGGGTGAGAGGATGAACAGGCTTTGGTCACAGACTGGGGAAGCAGGATGCCCCAGTCCCCTCTGGACAAGCTCCGGGGGTGAGGTGAGCAGGATCCCCAATGGGCTGAACCAGTCTGGGAGCTGTTGTATGTGAGTGGCAGGTCTGGCTGTGAGCTGCTCAGGGTTTGTGCAGGATTAAATACAGTTCTGAAAGCTGGGGCAGGAAGAAAGGAGTCCTGCATGCAGGGGCCTGGGTGAGGGTTGGGCACCCACACAGAGGCTCAGGGCTGCCCTCGGGTATGCTGTGTGGTGCCCTGATGCTGCTCCCTGCCCGCCTTGGCCACCCTCCCTAAACCTCCAACACCAGCAGAAGCAGCTCACTGCCCTGGGAGCTCTTGGGTGTGGGAAGGGGCTTGTACCCCAGGAAGCCCCCCTGATCTGTACAGCCCTGGTCTGGCTGGGGCTGGCACTTTGCCCTTCTATGTCTCAGCTTAGGGTGGCCCCTGAAAGGAGCTCCTGGTAGCAGCACCCACCAAAGCATGGGCACGTCACCAAGTCTTGGCACAGAAAGTTCATGTTACAAAAGACAACGTTTTGGAGGTGTGGAGGCAGCAGCGGGTCCCTGCATGGGGCTGGCACCCCGGGGTGGGCGCCCACAGCCAGCACCTGCTGCAGGATGCTGAAAGCTGGAGGCAGCTGCTGGAGTGTGAGGTGCTGTGGGAGGGATGCTCTGCAGTAGGCAACGACTGCTGCTGGCTCATGATTTCAATTGTCATCCCCTTCTTTTGGCATGGGAGCTATAATGACCTTGTCCTGTAGAGAAAGGAGAAGGGAATCAGTTTACAACCGGCTCATTAGAAATACAAGGACTTCTTCCAAGCTGCAGGTAGGAGAACCTGCTTGCCAGGTCCCATGGCCCCAGCAGAGGAACCAACCCCCCCCCCCAGGGGGACTCCAAGCCTCTTGTGGGGTCTGTCTTGGGGATGGTGGCTCAAACTGCAGCTCAAGCTGCTCTCAGGGTCTGAGCTGCCGGCTCGAAGAGGATGATCCACGCCTGCAGGACCTGCTCCCTGCAGGGCCTGGGCACGAAGAGCAGCCCCAGCTCTTCCTGCAGCAGCGGTTCTGGGTCAGCCCCAGAGCTCAGGCCGCTTCTTTGCCGCGAGCAGGGCAGAGGCAGAGCCCTTGGGACCCCCGCGGTGCAAAGGGCGGGGGGAGCGGCACCAGGGGAGCCTTTGGCGAGGTTGGGACAAGGGGGAAATGCCCCCCCCCCCCCCGCTCACGTCTCGGAAGGTGATGTTGTCGAAGCCCTGCGGGGAGCTGCCCTCCGCCGGCGGCGCGCTCGGCAGCCCGCGCCGCTTCACCCAGCACCAGCCGCCGGCAGCCGCCAGCGCCACGATGATGATGGCCAAGAGGACACCGACCACAGCCTCTGCCACAAAGCCGCCGGGGGAGCGCTCTGCAAGGGGAGGAGATGCTGGCTCCGGCCCCGGCCCCAGCCCGAGCGCAGCGCCCCGAGCAGCGCCGGGTGCACCTTCACAGCCCCAGTCGTTCCCACACCTTGCCCCGGCAGCTCCGGGCTGGAATGGCAGCTCGCCCCGGCGCTGTAAGCGATGTCATCCAGTGCCACTGTCCCCTCCATCGGCCACCTTCGTGTGGTCACCTCAAAGATGATCTGCGAGGGAAGGTGGGGCCTGGGGGGGGTGCTGCATGTGGAGGGGACACATACCCCCCATACCCCACAGCACCCTGCACCACATATGACACCCTGCACCCCATATGCTACCCTGCACCCACACAGCACCCTGCATCCCATATGGCACCCTGCACTGCACACAGCACCCTGCATCCCACACCGCACCCTGCATCCCATACGGCACCCTGCACCACACACAGCACCCTGCATCCCATATGGCACCCTGCATCACACACGGCACCTTGCATCCCATATGGCACCATGCACCCCATATGGCACCCTGCACCGCACACAGCACCCTGCATCCCATATGGCACCCTGCACCACACACGGCACCCTGCATCCCACACGGCACCCTGCATCCCACACGGCACCCTGCATCCCATATGGCACCCTGCACCGCACACAGCACCCTGCATCCCACATGGCACCCTGCATCCCATACGGCACCCTGCATCCCATATGGCACCCTGCACCGCACACAGCACCCTGCATCCCACATGGCACCCTGCATCCCATACGGCACCCTGCACCATATATGACACCCTGCACCCCATATGCTACCCTGCACCGCACACAGCACCCTGCATCCCATATGGCACCCTGCACCACATATGACACCCTGCACCCCATATGCTACCCTGCACCGCACACAGCACCCTGCATCCCATATGGCACCCTGCACCACATATGACACCCTGCACCCCCTATGCTACCCTGCACCGCACACAGCACCCTGCATCCCATATGGCACCCTGCACCACATATGACACCCTGCACCCCCTATGCTACCCTGCACCGCACACAGCACCCTGCATCCCATATGGCACCCTGCACCACATATGACACCCTGCACCCCCTATGCTACCCTGCACCGCACACAGCACCCTGCACCCCCTATGGCACCCTGCACGGCACCCTGCATCCCGGGCGGCCCCCCTCACCTGGAAGGCGCTGGGGCTCCGCACCGGCACCGCACTGCTCCGCCAGCCCCGGCCCCGGTGCCCTGCTGCACTCCACAGCGTGCGCTGCCCCGCCGCACTCTGCAGCACCACCCGCAGCTCCCCGCAGGCTGCAGCGAAGGGAACAGGGGTCCCAGCATCAACCCACAGCCTCCGAGTGCCACTGGGCTTCCCACACTGTGGCATCTTCCACTGGGTTGGCAGCACCCGGTGGGAATGGGCATCCCCACAGGTCGACCAGAGCTGAACCAGTGTCCATAGTCATCAAATCATTGAATGGTTTGGGTTGGGAGGGACCTTAAAGCTGCTCCAGCTCCAACCCCTGCCACGGGCAGGGACCCCTTCCACTGGAGCAGCTTGCTCCAAGCCCCTGTGTCCAACCTGGCCTTGAACACTGCCAGGGATGGGGCAGCCACAGCTTCTCTGGGCACCCTGTGCCAGCGCCTCAGCACCCTCACAGGGAAGAGCTTCTGCCTAAGAGCTCAGCTCAGTCTCCCCTGTTTCAGTTTGAACCCATCAGCCCTTGTCTTATCACTAGTCCCTGATGAAGAGTCCCTTCAGCATCCTTGTAGCCCTGTTCAGATACTGCTCTGAGGAAGCTGCTCTGAGGTCTCCACGCAGCTTCTCCTCTCCAGGCTGAACAGTCCCAGTGTTCTCAGCCTGGTCCCATGGATGGGACAGGGTTTGCAGTCCCTGGCCAAGCCCCCTGCTCTCATCTGGGCTGAGAACATCCTCCCCAGGGGCATCACCTCCTGCCTGTGCTTACAGAGGTGCTCTGGGATGTCCATGTGGTACCAGAACCGCAGGCAGGAGTCGGCAGCAGCAGGTAGGTACTGGCTCTCCAGCAGGGCAGTGGTGCCCCCCGGGCCCAGCACACTGGTGTCGAAGTGCACGTAGTGACCTGGATGGCAGAGACAGAGCACAGGGCGTCCCCCAGTGCTACAGCCCCGCCACGTGTCCCCCTTCAAAGTGCTCAGGGCAATGGCCAGAGGTTTGCACCCCCCCAGCCCCACTCCTTGCTGTGCTTGGTACTGAAGGGGGCAAAGAGGGGATGTGGTTACTGTGGAGCCAGACCCCCTTGACATACTGGGGGGACATTCAGGGGTGACCCCATCCATCCCCAGCTCCTCTTCCTCACTCCAGCCACAGCAGGGTGCCCCAGGAGGAAGCGTGTCTCCTACCATTCCTTGTGCCCAGGGTGTGATCCTGCTCGGGGCCAGGGTACTTGGTGAGGGGGACCCCACTCTTCCAGCCCCAGGCAAAGCTGTGCAGGTGGGGGCTCGCGGGGCTGCTCCAGCCACACATGTCCTGCTCGAAGTCACAGGATACTGGGAGGGAAGGAGGGACTGTGATGCACTCACTGCATGGATGGAGACAGCAGCCAAGGGGGGCGGACACGGGACAACCAAGACCCATCCCTATGGCTGCGTGCCCCCATGGGTGCCCCATGCTGCTCTCACCTGGCTCTGGGCAGGCTCCATCCGACACGTGCAGGTCATCCAGCGCGATGTACCCGTGCTCACCCCCAGCTCCCACCGCCTCGAACACCACCTGCAGGTGGGCAGGGGTGCAGGGGGGCAGAGGGCTGCCATGTGCCCCCCGTCCCCCTCCCTGCCACCGGTGCCCAGTGCCCTGCCCCGTCTCACCTGCCAGTCCCCGTCTGCCTCCACAGTGGCATGGCCGCGGTGCCAGGCGTCCCCTTCCGCACTGCTCACCGCCAGCACCCTCCTCCGCACCCCGCTCTGCTCCACAAACACCCCGAGGGAGCCTGCACCAGGGCACCCACCATGAGGCAGGGTCTGTGTGGGACCCCCCCATCCCGAGGTTCCGCCAGGGTCCTGGTGCTCACCTGCAGTGCTGGTGCTCAGCTGGTACCAGAAGGCCAGGCACTGGGTGGGCGCCGAGGGCTGATAGGGCTGGGAGGTGAGGGCAGCCACGTGCCCTGTGGGCAGGGAGTCCCTGCCCGTGCTCACCACCAGGTAATGGCCTGTGGGAGAGAAGCCCCCAAGCTGTGACCCTCCAACCGGCCCCAGGGGACCACTGGGGCTGGGGATCGCCCCTGGCTTGGGGAGCCCCATTCAGAATCCCAGCATCATTAAGGTCTCTATATGGAGATCATCCAGTGCAACTCCCTGCAAGAGCAGTGCCACCCAGAGAAGGTCACACAGGAACGTGTCCATGGTGGGTTTGGGATGGCTCCAGAGAGGGAGACTCCACAGCCCCCCCTTGGGCAGCCTGTGCCAGGGCTCTGCCACCGTCAAAGGAAAGTTCTTCCTCATGTTGAGGTGACACTTCTCATGTTTTAGTTTATGGCCATTGCTCCTCATCCTGTCACTGGGCACCACTGGAAAGAGTCTGGCACCATCCTGCTGGCACCCTCCTTTGAGATACTGAGCTGCACTGAGGGGATCCCCTCAGCCTGCTTTTCTCCAGACTAAGGAGGCCCAGCTCCTGCAGTCTCTTCTCGTCAGAGAGATGCTCCAAACCCCTGATCATCCTTGTTGGTCTCTGCTGGACCCTCCGCAGTACCTCCCTGTCTGTCTTGCACTGAGGAGCCCATTAATTCCCTCTGCACATCCCGGACAGGCAGGAAATGAGGCAGATAAGGAGGGTAGGAAAGGCACAGGGCAAGCAGGGCACAGGGCAGGCAGGGCGCTCAGTGCAGGCAGGGAGCTCAGGGCAGGCAGGGCGCTCAGTGCAGGCAGGGTGCTCAGGGCAGGCAGGGAGGGCAGGGCAGGCAGGGTGCTCAGGGCAGGCAGGGAGCTCAGGGCAGGCAGGGTGCTCAGGACAGGCAGGGAGGGCAGGCAGGGTGCTCAGGGCAGGCAGGGCAGACAGGGTGCTCAGGGCAGGCAGGGCGTTCAGGACAGGCAGGGAGGGCAGGCAGGGTGCTCAGGACAGGCAGGGAGGGCAGGCAGGGAGGGCAGGCAGGGTGCTTAGGTCAGGCAGGGTGCTCAGGACAGGCAGGGTGCTCAGGACAGGCAGGGTGCTCAGGACAGGCAGGGAGGGCAGGCAGGGCCCTCAGGACAGGCAGCAGGGCTCCGCAGGAAGCCGTGGCACCGGTACCTGCTGCAGTGCCTGTGGTGTGGTCGGCCGGGGGCCCGGCAGTGTTGCCAGTGCCGTTGCTCTGCCGCAGCCACCCCCGCTGCCCGCTGCCCACCAGCCCGCAGGCGTCTGCCTCGAAGGAGCAGGAGAGCTCGGCCCCGCAGGCTCCCTCTGTCAGGGTCAGGTCATCCAGCGCCATATCCCCAAGGAACCCGTCCCGCAGGGCCTCGAATGCCACCTGCAGCGAGACATCCCCGTCAGATGGACAGCACCCTACCAGAACCCAGCTGCATGGGGATGCTCAGCGCTCACCCAGTACCGATGCTGGCCCGTAGCGGGCAGTGTGGCCCGTCCCCGGTGCCAGACACTGCCCTGGGTGCCCCGCTGGGTCCAGAGCACTGTCTCCTCTGCTCCCTCCAGCCGCAGCTTGAGGTTCAGGGTGCCTGTGACAAGGAGAGGATGGAGCAGCCACCCTGAGCCTGCAGGGACCCAGCTGTCCCCGGGGAGGAGGCTGCGTACCGATCTGCGCCCCAGCCAGGCGGTACCAGAAGGACAGGCAGCGCACGGTGGCAGCGGGCTCCTGCAGGTAGGTGATGAGCTGTGCCCGCTGCCCGCGGCTCCACAGCGCAGAGGGGTCCGCGGCCAGGAAGTAGCCTGAGTGTCCGGGACAGCCAGGGTGGAGTGGACACGGACACGGGTGCTCAGAGCTGCACCCGCATCACCTGCGCCCTCAGCCTGGATTCAGGCGTCCTCAGGCTGCCCCTGGTTGGTCTCACTCCACGGGCACATCCCAGCGCTGGGGACAGGAGGCTGTGGGTGCCCTGGGCTGCCTGGGGAAGGAGCCAGCCCCTTACCTGAGCCTGTGGTATGGTCGGGGCCCTGTCCCTGCCCTGTGCCACGGACCCATTTGAAGTCACTGGACTGATCCTGGTACCAGCCACACATGCCCTTCTCAAAGTTGCAGGACAGCTCTGGCCAGAGAGAGATGATGATGAGGGAGCAGGGATAGGGCACCCCAAAAGCAAACAGGTCCTCCCAGTGTCCCCCTCCTTCTGCCTGCCTGTCCCCTCCCCAGATTCACCCCATGCAGGTGTCTAGGAACAGGATGTGTGTTCAGCCCTACCCCAGAGCTTCTGCACTGTGATGCTGTCCCTAGACTGAGGGCAGGGAGACAGTACCAGGCAGCCTCCATGGGCTGGGGGTCCCCTCCTGCCTTCAGCTGCCCTCCCTGCCAACTTGCCCATGGCCGTACCCGTGGCCGCTGGTGGCACCATGTCAGGGTGGCACTGCACAAATGTCACATTATCCACAGCAGCGCTTGCTGAGTCCTGCAGATCCACCAGTGCCAGCAGCTCAACCTGGGGGCAGTGGGACAGCGGCAATGAGCCCAGGGTGCCTGGCACTGCCCTGCCGCAGCCGACCGCGCTGGTCCCTGTGCTCCGGGAGCACCTGGAAGGGTCGGCTCCTCTCTCCCAGCAGGACATGGATGTGTCCCTCGGCTGTGCCGCCCTGTCCCTCAATGTGCCAGGCCACATGGGAGGTGCCAGTGATGTGATCTGCGATGCTGACAGCGAGGAAGCCTGGCACGAGAGGTGATGCTGAGGCTGCAGGCACCAGCAGCACCCCCGCCAGAGCCCCCCATAGCCCCAGCAGCCTCCAGCCCACCGACACTGGGGACTGGGACACCACGGCTCCAGGGCTGTGTGATGGGGCAGAGCAGGGCTGAGCAGCGGCCAAGTCAGGAAGGGGCAGGGGGATCTGCCCGGTGCCGTGGGGGCAGGGAGCAGGCAGGGGGCAGGCAGGGGGCAGGCTGGGCACCCCAGGTCAGGCAGGGGGTTACCCTGGGGGCTGCTGTGGATGTGGTAGCTCATCTCCATGGCGCAGGCAGGGCCAGAGGGGCCCAGCAGAGGCGTGCGGGTCTTGGCAGCAGTCACCATTTGTCCTTCTCCCACCTGGACGGCCAGGAAAGCCCCTGGGGACGAAAACACCCTGAGGGGCTGGGACACCCCCGGCAGCACCCACCACGCACCCTGCCCACCACCACCTCCACCCGTGGAGGGTGCGAGCGGGGGGCCCTGCACCCTGGGGACCAGGGCTCCCTCTCAGCGGAGGAGCAGCCTCACCTGCGAGCACGGTGCCGGTGGGCTGGGGCTCGGGGCCGCTCTGCAGCCCCCAGCGCAGCCGCCCCACACTGACGTCGTGCCAGCCCCCGGGCCCCGCCTCGAACGTGGTTGCTCCTGCAAGAGCCCAGGCTCAGCCCCGCACAGCGCCCGCCTCCCGGCCGCGCCACCGGGGCTGCCGCTCACCGCAGCGGGTCTCGTCCGAGCCGTCGGCGCAGGTGGCGGCGAAGTCGCAGCCCAGCTCCGCCGCAATGCACTCGCCGCTGTCGCACGCCAGCTCCGCGGCCGCGCAGGGACCGGCTCCCGCCAGGCTCGGCAGCGCGGTCGAGGGCTGCTCTGGTGAGAAACCTCCCGGGATGGGAGCAGCGGTGAGAGCAGAGGCCCCCGTTCCCCACCCCTGCCCTGCTGGACACGGGGCGGGCAGGAGGACTTGGCACGGGAGAGGGGGGGTCAGAGCCGCAGGACAGGGGCACCAAGCTATGGGACCTGTGGCAAGTGAGTGCCACAGCAGACCCCGACGTCTGTCCCGTAGGGGGGGTGCCATGGGCACAAGGCACTCAGGGACATGGCCTGTGCCACAGTGGGATGGGGGCCCTGAGGCTCACCTGGCTCCTGCACACAGCCCGGGGACAGGATCAGGTCATCAATAGCCACGGTCCCTGAGCTGCCAGCCACCCCCTCGATCAGCACCTGCAGAGAAGTACCATGCCACCAGCGTCACCATAGGGTCTGACACTGCATGGAGCAGCTTGGAGATGGCACTGGGTACAGGGTGACAGAGGGGAGCTGTGGCACAGGGGGAACACCACTCCTGTGATGGCCAACTGTGCTTCCTCCAGGGATGGGCTCAGTAGGGTGATGCTAAGGCTGAAAGGGCTGGCAGGGCTGTGGTGGGCCTGGGAACACGATGCTGCCCCATGCATATCACCATGGCCTGTGTTTGCCCAGGGGTACTGTTAGGGTGCCATTGGGGTGCCCTCTAGGGCCATCTGGGAGAGGGTTGGGTTGTGTTTGTAGCCATAGGGGACAGTAGACTGGAAGTATGAAGGCATGGGGTGACACGGGAAGGATGCAGACACCCCCTCCAGTGGGGTGGTCCCTGGCCTGGGCAGGCTGGTAGGGGGTTTGTGGGCACAAGGACACAAGGGTGGCAAACACCAACATCAGAGGCTCAGCTCTGATGCCCAGTTCCCAGTTAACCCCTGGTCCTATGGGTGTGTACTGGGGGTGTCTGCCCACCTTGAAGCTGCCCGTCACGTTGAAGTCCACTCTCTCCCGGACCCAGAGGCTGCCCAGGTCCCCTGTCCTCTCTCTCACCAGGTGCTTGGTGGAGTTGGTCACGTAGGAGATACTGAGGCTGCCGGTGGCCGAGCCATGGAGGTGACAGTATAGCACGAGCTGGGGATGGGGATGGGGTGAGCAAACCCCAACACCCCAGGGTCCCCGCAGCACGGCCAGGGGATACTCTCAAAGGTGGGGCTGGAGGAACTCAGAGCTGGCAACGGGCACCAAACCACCCCCAAATCCTGCTGCCCCTCCAAACAACCCCCAAAGCTCTCCACCCATCACAAGGGAAGGGTCAACCGCAGCCCAGCCCCATGTGCCTGCACAGGCTGCGGTGTGGAGTCCCGGGGGTGACTCACAGAGCAGGAGTTGGTGGCCTGGAGAGTGGCACTGCTGAGCCGGGCCGTGCCACCGGCACTGCCCACGTGGAGGAAGAACCCTGCAGGAGATGCGGGGAAGGGGCTGGTGGCACCATGGGGATGCAAGGTCCTCTTTTCCTGGCACAGCCTTAAGCTGGGCCCAGGAATGTGCCAGTGATGCCCCATGGATCCGAGATGGGGCTCCCCGGGGGTGCTGGTGCACAGGTACCTGCCCTGCTGTTACTGCTGTGGTCCCGGCTGGGGAAGCCGTGCGCAGTGCCCAGGTTCAGGCTCGTGTTCCTCTCCCACACCGACTGCCCGGCCTCTGCCTTCCAACTGCAGAGGTTCTGCTCGAAGGAGCAGAGTTTGAAGGATGCTGTGGGCAGGGAGAGGGAGCAGTGACCCAGGGGGGGTCCCTGCAATGGGCCGGGCTTATGTCACCCTTCCAGAAAGCTCTTGGGGTGACTTTGCACCTCCGGCTGCACAGCCACAGGGCAGAGCTGGGGTGACCCCTGACAGCCCCACCGCCCAGCTCTGCCCCATCAGCGCAGACCCACAGCCCATCTGTGTGGCTGGGGGGGCCGGTGGGCAGGACCTCTCTCTGGGGCCAGGCATGCTCACTGCATTGCGTTGGATCCTCATCCGAGCTGTCCCCGCAGTCATCGGTGCCATCGCAGAAGCGGTGCTGGGCCAGGCAGGAGCCACGGCTGCAGCGGCTCTCGTCCGCCCCACAGACCTGCTGCCCCAGTTCTGGGGCGGTGGGACACTGTCAGCAGGTGGCTGGACCCATAGGGACCCCCCTGCACATCCTGGGGTCCCCCATATCCCTCCCTGGGGTTACTTGAGGGACAGACTTTGCTGCCCAGCCCTTGCCCTGGCCTGGATAAGGCAGCCCCGAGACACACCAGAGCTCCCAAAGCCAAGGCCAAACCAATTCCCAGCTCACGTCTCATCCCAGCAGATGTGGGACTCACCCTGCAAGCCACAGTTCCTGAAGACGATGTCATCAAGTGCCAGCTCTGCCCCACACATGGGTGGTTGTGTCAGGGAGAAGATGAGCTGCAATGGGAGGATGGGGATGGCACAAGCAGAGCATCAGCCTGAGCTGCCCAGGTGTCCTCAGCTGCCAGGGCATCACCCGGCTCTGCCAGCCCAGCTCACAGGGCTGGACACTGCCCTGTCTCACCTGGAACTCCCCTGTCACTCGGCCTGGGTACGCAATCAGCTGGTGCCAGCCCTCGCCTCCATGCCCTGGGCTCTGCCACAGCTCCACCACCTCATCCCCGTGTGCCATGGCCAGGCACAGCACTGGCCACTCTCTCTGGTTGAGCACTGTGGGGTTGCCCAGGATGTGGTCATGGGCATCCTGGGGTACCCCTGGGGACAAACAGCCCTGCCTGCTCTGACCCCTATGTCCTGTCAGCTCTGCTTGTGGAGCATAGAGATGAGCAGGAAGGCAAGGACCCATCTCGAGGTGCTGGTGGCTCTGTCCCTGCCATGGAGGCAGATAGCCCCATCCCTCCCCACTGCCCCCCATCATAGCTTCCCTGTGCCTGGTGCACCAAGACCTGGCTGTGCCCACCAAGGAGCCCTCACCGTTGCCTGAGATGTGATACCAGGCCCTGATCTCGCACGTGGCAGCTGCTTCCCGCATCACAGGTGACCTGAGCCAGGCAGTGGCTGTGGTCTTTGCCGGAGGGGACACAGTCAACATGAACCACCCTGGGGACAGCAGAGAGCAGAGCAGCGGCTGCAGCCCCATGGGACGGCATCGGAGCTGTGGCTGGCGCTGCTCCTGCCTACCATGGGTCTGATGCATCCCCTGCACCCTACAGGGATGGGTGTCCCGACACCCCTGGCTTCAGGACACCCATGGCCCTGTGGTGTGGTGCTGTGAGTGCCCAGAGCCCACTCAGCACCCAAGCAGCTCCTGCTTACCCAGGTCAGTGCCCAGGGTGTGATCCGAGTGAGGCCCCGTGCCCCATGCGGCCAGGCTGGCGTGGTTCCGCACCCATCTATACACCGAGGTGCTCACATCCTGCCAGCCACAGGCGCCGTCCTCGAAGTCACAGGTAAAGGAGGTGCCCAGCAACGCTGAGCCATGCAGGTACCCTGGGGCAGGAAGATGGGGCGTCAGGGCAGCGCTGGGGCCACCTTGAGGTCCTGCATCCACCCCATGGACCTGCATCCACCTCATAGACCTGCATCCACCCCATGGACCTGCACCCACCCCATGGACCTGCACCCACCCCATAGACCTGCACCCACCCCATGGACCTGCATCCACCCCATAGACCTGCACCCACCCCATGGACCTGCACCCACCCCATAGACCTGCATCCACCCCATGGACCTGCACCCACCCCATAGACCTGCACCCACCCCATGGACCTGCACCCACCCCCATAGACCTGCATCCACCCCATGGACCTGCATCCACCCCATAGACCTGCACCCACCCCATGGACCTGCACCCACCCCATAGACCTGCACCCACCCCATAGACCTGCACCCACCCCATAGACCTGCACCCACCCCATGGACCTGCACCACCCCATAGACCTGCATCCACCCCATAGACCTGCATCCACCCCATAGACCTGCACCCACCCCATGGACCTGCACCCACCCCATGGACCTGCACCCACCCCATAGACCTGCACCCACCCCCATAGACCTGCACCCACCCCATAGACCTGCATCCACCCCGCGGTCCTGCACCCACAGCGCCCCCGCTCCATCACCCGGAGCGGGGCAGGGGCTGGGGGGGGGGTACCCACCGCACTGGTTCTCGTCGGAGCAGTTGCCGCAGTCGCAGATGAAGTTGCAGAGCTCCTCGGCCGTGCTGCCGCAGCTGCGGGCACTGCTGGAGCCGCCGGGGGGGACGAAGCCGGCTGTGGGAGAGACAACGGCACTGCACAGGGCAGAGGCAGCAGCGGTGCCAGCACACGGGCCCTGCAGGGGACACCGGGCTCCCAGCCTGGGACCGTGCTGGGGAGCGCTGGGCTCTCAGCGGCTCCATTCCTTGGACAGGAACCCACCAGCGCCCCACAGCTCCACATCTGCTCTGCCGCATCCCACTGCCAGCCCTACTCCCGCACACCCCGGGTGCCGCTGACCCTCCAGCCCGGCATACCCCACCCCTGCGCCGGGGCTCACACCGTGTTTCGGGAAGAACAGGAAATCTGGGCACTTCCCGCGATGCCCAAAGCCACCGGTGATTCCCAGCCCAGCGAAGCCCCGTGCTGCCAGTGGAGCCCAGAGGAGGGTTTTGCTGGGCTGCATCTGCCCCGGTGCCCCCCAACAGCGCAACCCCCATGAGCTGGGGCAGCAGCGATCCCCATGGGAGCCAAGCGTTGGGGGGGAACGGAGCAGAGCAGCAGCGCTGTAACCCCTTCCCTCCCCACAGCAGCACCCCCGCGGCGGCAGAGCTCACCCAGCAGCAGCAGGAGCGTGAGCACCTTCAGCCCCGACATCTCTGGGCCGTGGCGACGGTGAAACAGAGCTGGGAGAGGCACGGGACCGGTGGGGGAGGCCATGCTGGGAGCCCAGGGCTGGAATCTGCTCCCCTGGACTTCAGCCCCACTGTTATCTGCTTCCCAGCCCCGCAGCAGGGTTTATGGCCAGGCTGGGACAGGTCACCCGTGGTCCTGCTGCCCGGCACCCACAGCATCACAGATGGTGAAAGGGCAGCTCTGCATCCAGCCCTAGGAGACCTTATTGAACCATTCTGCTTTAGCCCCCTTCTTCCAACCAGGACAAGATGCTGGGTACTGCTCTGATCAGGATGGGGTTGGCTGGCACACACTGGCTCAGAGAAGGAAAAGGCCACTTCTTCCCACCAAGTCACTGATGCTGCCGGCTCTGAGGGAGAAGCTGGCACCTCTGCCAGGGGCCCTGGGGCCATGATGTGCCAGCTGCTGGGCTGTGTCCCGTTCATCCACAGGGAAGAAAAACATGATAGTGTCTGAGCATAAGGAGCAGAGGGAGAACCTCTGGGTGAAAGGCATGGGGTGGTCAGGGATGACAGTTGTGCTAAAGGGTGGGGGGAATGGAGTGCAAGGAGCAACCCCAAGGCAGGAAAGGTATAAAGGAGCCATGATGCAGCCAGGCAATGGTGAGCCGCAGCAGGCAGGGATACTCAGGACTGGACGGAGTTAGCCTTAAAACTGTTGGAGCTTTGAATTCAGAACAGAACTCAGGGTCTGAAGGTTGGTGACAGGCTGGGAGGGAAGGCAGGGACGAGCAGGACACATCCCATGGTGTTCCACAGCCTGACCCAGCACCCAGCTGAGATGCCTTAGCGCACTCCAGCCCCACCGATGGCAGGCAGGAGTGGGGGGAGCTCAGCCTGCCTGCTCCAGACAGAGCAGCCTGGCAGCCCCCTCCAGGGCAGTGCCCCTTCCCCAGGCTCTCAGCAGCATCATTCCAGCCATTGCCCCCGCAGAGCCTCCTGCCACTGCTGCTGCAGCCCCTGTGCCTGAGGCTGGGCCCCTGCAGCTGGAGCTGTGCGTGGAGGCTTCTCCCCTCCTGTGGACGGCCTTGGACAGCAGATTGCAGGTGATTGCATCACATGCAGTAAAGCACAGGGTTCACTCCTTCCCTCAGTGTGAACAGGGTCGGTACCTGCACCCTCCGAGCCCCGTGTCTCGGTGCTGGCAGTGCCTGCAGGCAGGAGCCCTGCCCTTCCCCAGCTGCCCGGAGCCCTCATGGGTACTAAGCTGACCTTAAGCAGAGCAGCCACCGGCTCCTGGAGCATCTCCAGCAGGTCTGATCCCTCCCTCCTGCACTGAGGAGACACAAGGGGATGTTGTGGACCCCCAGGACAGAGACTGGGCAGATACTGGGCTCCATTGGACTGGAGCGGACTTTGATGACAGCAAAGGGACTGAGCTTCCCATGAGGTCAGGTTGAGAGAGCTGAAGCTGCTCAAAGTGGAGAAGGCACAGGAATGTCACCCTTGTGTATAAAGACCTGACAGGAGGGTGCAGAGAGGAGCTGGCTCTGATGGGGTAAAGGATGGACTGGACATCAGAGTTGTCTCCGTGCAACCAGTGCAGGGCACTCAGCCCCCAGCTAACAGCCACCAGTGTTGAGTGCACTCATGACTGCTGTGTCACATTCACCCCAGCATGGAGATGATGGTCAATACCTTGCAGGAGGTCAAATCTAGGCACAGCAGAGCTGTTTTAGAGCAGGCCAGCTTGCAAGGCTGGTGGGCACCATCCTTCACAGGAGACCAAGCTCCATCCCTAAGCCACCAGTGGGGAAGTGGGTCCCACACCCCAGCCTGGCCCATGAGGCTCACCCCTATCCCTCATGATCTCCTTTTGAGTTTGGGGTAGGACACTGGGCACTGGGGCTGAGTGTCAGCAAGGTGTGCTGATCCTGCATGGCTTCAGGCACAGAGGAACCACCTCCTGTCCAAGTACCCCACATCCCTGATGGCAAGAGGGGAAGACAGGGAGGCAGCAGCAGGTAGAGCAGCCAGGCAGGAGCCGGGAGCACAAAGGATCATAGTCTGACAAGTGACAGGGGTTGGGACCACAGGGTTAAGGTTCCTCCAGTTCCAACCTTGTATGGGATGGTGATCAAGTGATCCACCTGGCAGCCTGACCAGCACATCTCCCTCGACCTCTCCTGGCACTAAAGGCTCCAGCAGCTTTTCCCAGTCCCCCCACCCTTCTCACTGGGAGTACAAGCAGTCTCTCTGGGCAACATTGAGGGACAGGAGCTAATCCTGGCTGTCCAGAGGGCTGCAGTCAAGGAAGATGCTCTACCTCAAGGTGTGACCACCTGATGGGGTGGGAATGAGCATGGTCTCCCAACCACGCTCCCTCCCAACAGGGGAAGAGGGTGGTAACCTTGCCCTTCCTTCCATCAGGCACTGGGGATCCGCTGCCTCCTCCTCCCCCTTCCCAAGGCTAATCCTAACATCCCCTCAGCTGTCCCCACCCCAGACCCTGATAGCACCAGGGTCACCCCCCCCTCAGTGGCTGGAAATCTGGAAAGTCACTCCTGTTTTAAGGGGCTACATCCCAGACCAGGAAAAGGAGCAGACCAAGCCATGGGCGCTGCGCTGCCCAGTGTGTTTAATTCTCACATACACATGTGGGACAAACCCCATCACCACCGGGGACGTCGGGGCAGGGCACCCACTGGCTTCACCGAAGCTCTGCCGTGCTGGGGAGGTGGGAGCACCCGCTGGCACGTGGGAAGTCTGGTGACAGTGGAGAACAGGCGAGTTCAATGGAAAGGAAAACCAGGAGAGCTCAGAACACCAGGAACCTGCTGCCACCACCCCAACACCGGGTCTGGCTGCACCAGCTCCAGGCTGGTGCCGCTGCTGCAGCCTGGGCACAGGAGTCAGTAGCCTTCATCTGCCCAGGTGATCTCGTAGTCTGGGTACTCGGCCTTCAGCTTCTCCGTGGTCACGGAGTGGTCGGCTCGCCCGAAGCCCTGGCAGAGGAGAGAGGGGCCCCAAGTAGTGCCGGTACCACCACCCACAGGGGCGCTCACGGCAACCAGAAGCTCCGGCAGCAGCCCCACACGCCGCGGAGCCCGTGAACCACCGGGGGGGGGCTCCGACCCCTCTGCAGCAGCGGTTCAGGCCACGGACAGCTCAGCGCGGCCCCGGCTGCCGGACAGCGGGTGGTGCCACCTTGGAGCTGGGAAAACAGGCACCGGCATCACCGACACCCTCCCCGCTGCCATGGAGACGCGAAGGGCGCATCCCCGAGCGGGAACCCGCGCGGCATCGCGAGGAAGCGGCCGCGCCCAAGGGGATGTGATACCTGTCCCCCCCCTCGCCCCCCGGCCCCCGCTTACCACCGAGTATCCGTACACGTGGATCTTCCTCTCCTGGGGGCGGTGGGCGAGCCGGCCGCCCCCCAGGCACTCGCATTCCAGGCCCTGCCGCGCCAGCTCCGCCGCCGTCCGCTCGTAGATGTCGGCTGCGGGGAGAGGGACCGGTGGTGCCGGGCACACGCCGGAAGGGGGGGGGGCAGACACCGCCCGAGCCCCAGGAGGAGCCGCGGCGCGGGGCAGCCCCGGTACCGCAGGTCCGCGCGCCCCTCACCGTGGTACTCGGCCCAGCCGTGCCCGCGCACGACGTCCTTCCCGGGCGCGCCGGGCGCGCGCACGCGCACCAGCACGTACTTGAACACGCCGTCACCGTCGATCTCCACATCCCGGACCCCCGAGAGCGCCGCCGCCATCGCGCCCGCCCCGCATTCCCCCCCCGTCCCGCCCCTTCCGTCGCTGCTGCCAACCAGCGCCCGGCACCGCCCACTGGTACCCGCCCACCGGCGGGGCGGGGCTTGCCCTGCGGTACCGGGGCGGTACCGGGGAGATTCTCCCGTGGCCTCGCCCGTGCTGCGGGGGGGCCAGGCCGGGAGCTGGCCCGTGGCACCCGTACCGGCAGCGCGGCCGCTTCTGGGCAGGGCCATGGGGCAGCCCCGGGTGAGCGGTGAAGAGCCGGGCCGTGCCTTCGACCGGCTCTGCCCTCCGCCGGTGCCCCGACACCTCCCTGCGGCAGCCCCAAGGCTCTCGGCCGCAGTCAGACCCCTCCCGCCGCGGCAGCCCCATGCGGAGCCTTCACCTGCCCGGCTCCACACGCAGCCGTGGGTACAGCCCGGACTCGCCGCAGCCCCTGCCCTGCCTTAGGGGTTCCCGGGGCATCCGCGGGTGCGTTACAGCTCCCACGCGGGGTCCCCGCTGTACCCGACGATCGTGCTCAGGACACAGACTCGAGGGAGCAGGGACCTTGTGGCACTCGCTCCGACCGCAGACCGGCACCAGTGCATCCCTGCAGGGCTGCCAGCAGCACCCCAGGCTCTGCACGGCCCCAGAACGGCTGCGGTGGGGCCCGGGGCGCTGTGCAGGGCGCTGGGTGCAGGCAGGCACAGGGGGCTCTGCGTGTGCAGGCAGCCAGGCTGGCCAGTGGGCAGAGGCTGGCGATGCTTGGGGTGCCCTCTCTCTGAGCAAGCATCACTCACCCCGAGAGAGCTCTGTGGGGTCGTGCCAAGGGGCTGGCTGGGACCTGTGCCCCATGGCAAACCCTGGCCAATGCTCCTGTGCCCTACAGCCCCCCCCAGCCAATGCCGGCTGCCCGCAGCCTGTCACAGCCTCCTCCTCCCCTCCCTGCCACATCTGAGAGAGGGTTCCTGTCCCACTGTGCTGACAGGACAACACCTATCTACAAAGGGGGTGAGCCGGGGGGGGGGTGTGAGCTGGAGGGGTCCCCACCCCATGTTTACATGATGTCATCCAGGAGGTTGGGGCTGGCCACCCAGTCGAGTGTGCGAGGCTCAGAGGCTGCCATGATCATGCACATGAACTGTTTGCCTGTCCTCTTGTCGATGGGGTAGATGGTGGTGGGGGTGAAGCGCTTGTTGCTCTCCACGAAGTCGCAGAGCTGCTCGTAGACAGCGGGGAACTCGTGGCGCAGGAAGACGCCGCGGATGCGCAGCTCCCGCTGGATGTTGATGAAGCAGACCTCCCGTGCCTTGCGGCCCTCCTCGCCCTCCTTGTCGATATCTGCCGTGCCAGGGGGCGGCGTCAGGATCAACGTCTCCATGTCCCGCTCCTTCTTCAGGATCTTCTTCTCTGGGCTGGAGGAGGCTAAGGCCACCTTGGCGTATTTCCTGACCGTCGGCACCTGCATCTTTGGCGATGGCTTGTCCGGCACTTTTTGGGTGACGGCCACAGTTACATTCAGGAGGAAACATTCATCGGGGTCGTACTGGTTGCCCGTCTCCCGCAGCTCCCGGGCATACTCCCCCAGGTTGTCCGAGTAGCTATCCAGCTCCCGCAGGGACAGGTAGGTGGGGGACATGAGCAGACTCTCCAGCCCGAACTGGAGGAAGTTCTCCGCCGAGCCAGCATTGGGGAAGCCCAGGAAGAGGACACCGCGGCCACGGGAGAGGTAACCCACCTTGGCAATGCGTGAGAAGGCCTTGTGCACCTCAGTGTTCTCACGGCAGAACTGCAGGACGTGGCGGCAGACGCTGCCCACCCGCCCATAGACGCAGCTCTCCTTGTGCGTGTCCCAGTCCTCGCGGCGGCAGTGCCGGGAGCAGTAGTAGGTGTAGCAGCTGTGGCACGACTTGAAATAGAGGCAGGCGTTGAACATGGTCTCTGTCCGGCGGCACTTGGCGTTGGAGCACATCATCATGTCATCCTCCTCTGCGCTCAGGTCAGGCGAGCAGTTGTCCGGGGACTTCTCGAAGGTGCCGGCAGGCACTGGGGCAGGCGAGGGGCGTGGGGCGCTGGTGCGGGAGCTGGGGCCCGGCTGCTCCTTCGTGGGCCGGGGTGCCTCGGATGTGCCAGGAGGACCCCTCCTGCCCTCGCCTCGCCGCGGGGGCCCTGTGGCACTGGTGCCCAGGAGCTGTTTGAGCTGCTCGGCGAGGCTGTCCCTGTCCCCAGCGCGGTGGCCTGATGTCGGCTTGTAGTCGATGACAAGGTCGGTGATGAGCTCGTCCAGCTGCTCCAGGCTGCGCTGGCGCCCAGAGCTACTCTCCCTGGTGACGGGCTGCTGGGCACTGGGCACAGCGTAGGGCCCGTGCTCCCGCCCGCCGTCCAGCATGTCCCAACTAGCCGAGCGCCTCTCGCTCCTGCCCATCCCGTCGGCGCGGATGTCGTTGTCGGTGATGGTGATCTCCGGTGTGACGTACCAGGAGCGGCCTGGGGGGCCGCGGCCACCATCGGCGTGTACCCTCTCAAGGATGGAGCTCTCCGAGAGGGACAGGGCGGCGTAGCGCTTGGGCGAGCTCGACAGGTTGATCACCACCGGCTGGCGGCGCTCCTCGGGGGATAAGGCACGGTGCTGCTCCCGGGCCAGCAGGTTCTCGTAGCTGCGCCCGCGCTGCAGGACCTCCTCCCTGTGCACCGCCGGCGCCAGGATGTTATCCCAAGACTTAGAGTAGTGCTGGGTCTCCCGGCCCAGCCGTGGGGGGGTTACTCCATAGCTAGCGTGCCAGGAGGAGACCATAGCCTCGTGCCCTGCTGGCTGCGGGGTGAAGCGTGACACTTGCAGGGTCTGGTAGGGCAGCGCAGCCCGCTTGGAGCCGTACCAGTCACTGAAGTGCAAAGGCTGCGTGCTGCGGGGCGGGGGGCACGTCCGCGACATCATCTCCCGCTCCCGGTACTTCCCGTAGTCCTCGGCATAGAAGACCCGAGCCGAGGAGCCGAGGGCTGGGTACGTCCGGGCGTCCTCAGCATAGAGAGTTTTGACCGGGGTGCCGCGAGGGGGGTAAAAGCGGGGCTCATCCCCGTAGAAGGCGCGGGCGGGCGCCTCCTGCACAGGGTAGCCCCGAGGCTCCTCCACATACAACGTCCGGGGTGGCACCGTGTGGACGGCGGCTTTGGCTGGGTCCTCGGTGTAGAAGTGCTGGGGAACAGCGTGGCGGCCGGGGTAGGGGTAGCTGGCGTAGCCGGAGCTGCGCAGAGGCATGGCGGGGCTGGGGCATCGCGCCGGCTCCTCCGCATAGAAGAACTTGGCGGGGACGCCGGGAGCAGAGAAAGTCATGCAGCCCCTGTCGGGGTATTCCCTGAACTCCCGCGAGGCCGGCACCGGCACTGTCTGGTACGCCAGTGCGCGGGGGTCTGCCTCGTAGTACTCCCCGGGGTAGGGCAGGAACGGCGGGTCCCCGCTGTAGGAGTCACTGGGGGTGGGCGTGCGGGACGCGGGTGCCTGCCGGCCTCCCGGCACCGCCAGGCTGCGGGCAGGAGCGCGGGGCCAGCGCGGCGGCTCCTGCCGGCCCTGCGCTGCCCGCAGGCTGCGAGCTGCGTGCACCAGCACCGCCTCGTCCGGCTTGATGTCCACCCGGCACTTGACGTGGGGGCTGGCCCCCGCCTTGCCGCCCGGCCCCTCCTCGAAGCAGTTGCTGCCCAGGCAGAGCGGGGAGATGCGGCTGACGCTGCTGCGCTGCGGCTGCAGCTTGATGGGGTGCACCTCGTTGGCCATGGCCCGCAGCGGAGCCTGGGTCTCACGGCGCGGTGAGGGCTCGGGCCGGGACGGCTCCCGTGCCACCCGCAGCACCTCGCGCCCGCGCCGGGCCGGCGGCGGCGAGGCCGAGACCGCGATGGGCACTGGGGTGAAGGTGGTCTTGACCCGCGGCGCGCTCTTGGAGCGGGCACGGCGCTTTGGCTCGCTTCTCGGTGCCGGGGCTCTGCAGGCGTAAGGGTCCGGCTTCGGGGGCGCCCGCCTGCCCGGTGGCCCTGGCGTGGGCTCGGGGGTGCCGGGGTGCGGGCACGGGTGCTCCATGGCCGCAGGGGTGCCCAGCTGCTCCTCCAGCGACTCGTCGAAGTCGAAGCTCCTGCAGTGGCGCTTGTTGAAGGGCTGCGGCTCGCGGGGCAGGGATGAGGACATGGAGGCATCACATTGTGCCAGGGGCTGGCAGACAATGGAATCCCTGGGGGCTGCGGTGGCCACCTTTATGTCTTGGTACACCGTAGACACGAGGATGTCAGGTGGGTCTGTTCGTGTCATCTTAAAAGCGACTATTCTCCCGCCAGCTCCCCTTCAGATGGCCTCAGAGGAAGGAAGCCGGCCCTGCAAGAGAACAGACGAGGTGCCTGAATCCCAGCGGGGACCTCGGAAGCCTTGACAGCACTGAATATATCCCCACAGCTCCTGGCTTGAAGGGGAGGTTTGGCCACATCCTCAGAAATGAGGGCTCGGGGACATCCCAGCCTCTGCTGCTGCTGTCAATAGTCAGATCCCAAATGGGGGAAAAAGATGGAAAAAGACTCCAATCCAATTTGCACCTCCATTTGGGGTGCAAATAACAGAGGGGATGGCAGAGCACCCATGAGTGCTCCGGGCACTGCAGGCAGCAGGGCGGTGTGCCAGCTCACTGCGGGAGAGGAGGCCACCAACTGCTGTGCCCTGTTAGTGGGGTGCAGGGCATGGGGACCCCTGTGCAGCATGACAGGAGATGGCAGCACCAGGGGTTTCCACAGCGGGTGGGAAGCACGTGGCTGACTCCCCACTGCCAATGCAGGCAGGAGCATCACTCCAGGATGGGTGCCATGAGCACCCACTGTGGTGGCTGTGAAGCTCTCAAGAGCTCTGGGGCTCCAGGGATGCAAGAGGCTGTGCCTACCATGGCCCACGAACACTCCTGTGCGGTGCCAACAGTCGTGGAATCCCAGCCTGGTTTGTGTTGGAAGGGACCTTAAAGCTCCTCCAGCTCCAACCCCTGCCACAGGCAGGGACCCCTTCCACTGGAGCAGCTTGCTCCAAGCCCCTGTGTCCAACCTGGCCTTGAGCACTGCCAGGGATGGGGCAGCCACAGCTTCTCTGGGCACCCTGTGCCAGCGCCTCAGCACCCTCACAGGGAAGAGCTTCTGCCTAAGAGCTCAGCTCAGTCTCCCCTCGGGCAGGTTCAAGCCATTCCCCTTGGCCTGTCCCTACAGGCCCTTGTCCAAAGCCCCTCTCCAGGTTTCTTGCAGCCCCTTTAGGCACTGGAGCTGCTCTAAGGCCTCCTCTTAAGGAGCTTTCTCCAGCTGCCCCAGCCCAGCTCTCTTAGCCTGGCTCTGTGCTCTCTTACAGCAGATGTCTTCAGTCCCACTGCTTGCAGCCGCATCACTCCCTGGGGCTCATCAGTTCTAGCAATGGGTGGTACCAGGGCTCGGTAGAGGGGTGCTGTGTCAGATACCCCAACCCCACGTGCCAGCAGCGACTCTTCCATTGCTCCCCACAGCTCTGAGCAGCACAGACCAGGGTCTCTCTGCAGTAACCCTGCTGTGAGGGGCTGCACTGGCTCTGCACCCACCAGCTTTGTCTTCTCTTGCATCCTGTGGCTGTGACGTGTCCAGGGCTGGAGAGGTGGGATGGCAGCTGCAGCTCCCGTGGGATGTGGGGTCTAGCACCCACCGAGCACCAGCACCATGCACCCACCTGCTCCTGGGCAATGCTGCCAGGGTGGGCAGGACCCCCACCACGTGTGACCCTGCTGTGTGACCACGGGGGACATGAGCACAAGCTCCCCCCAAGTGACTGGCACCAAATGGATGTGCCACCAGCTTTGCCCACAGCAGAGAGACGCGGCCAGCTCTAATGGTTATTACATCCTATGAGGGTTTGGCCAAGGTGGGCACCAACCGCTCCTCAAGGCACTAAAGGTGCACAGCAAAGGCCAGCAAAAGGTGTTTGGCTTTGAACAGCAGCAGAGGACCACAGAAAGATGTTTCTGGGAGAAAAGGAAGAGACTTTATTCGGTGAGCAGCAGTATGGACCATGCAGAGATGAGGGGCAGCTTGGGTTGCCCCTCACTACACGGCTAAAGCCCTGTCTCACCCCAAAGCAGGGCAGCAGATGCTGGAGCTGAGGTGAGGTCAGTGAGGTTGGGGTGTGTGTCCATGGGGTAGGCTGGGGAAATCTTGATGCCAGGAGGAGATGGGGATCCCAGTGCCTGTGAGGCTGGGAGGAAAGGTTTGTTCTCATAGTGGTGGTTCAGCATCAGCCTGGCTGCATTACAGTGCTTGAGAGCTGGGCTGGATCCAGGCAGGCAGCAGCCATGCTGATGGTGGCATTGGGAAGCCCATCCCCATGGTGTCAGGGTGGCTGGTGGCAGGGAACCACAACCCAGGGTCCTACCTGGTCTGGCGGCAGCAGGGAGGGGGAGCGTGGGTTGACCTGGCCGAGGGCTCTGCAGTGGTTCCATCCCAGCTCTGTAAAACCAAAGAGGAACATGAGGGTCCTAGGGCAGCCCGGGGGGGGTTGGGATATACAGGAGGGGCTGTGGAGCACCCAGAGACACCCCTGCAGCTGCAGCACTGCTGAGCCACACGGAGCTGCAGCCCCCGAGGCCACTGTGCACATCCCGTGGACATGGGTGGACATGTCCATCCACTGTGGACATGGGTGCTGCATCCCGTGGGCAGTGGCGCATCCCTGTCCCCCCCTTTCCCCGCACACCCTGTGCCCGCAGAGCCCGCAGGTTGCCATGGTTTCTCCCCATCATCCCTGCTCTGCGTGGGGAGTGTGGGTGCGGGGGGGGGGGGTGAGGGGAGTGTGGGTGCGTGGGTGCATGGAGAGTGTGGGTGTGAGGGGAGTGTGGGTGTGAGGGGAGTGTGTATGCATGGGGGGGTGGGTGCATATGGAGTGTGGGTGCATGGGGAGCTGTGGGGGGCTGGAGGGAGTTGGGGGGGACCCTGGGCTTTGTGGCACTGCAGTGGTGGCAAAGCACCCGAAGAAGCACCCCTTTTGTGGTGCCCCCCCCCCCTCCCAGTGCCACCTCTGCAGGGAGAGGGTTACACATCCTTCCCTGCTCTCACAGGCTCCAGCCCTGCTGCCCAGGGTCTCCATGCTGGGTCACCCTGGGGATGCTGACATGGGCTGGCAGCACTTTCCAAGCTCACAGAACACCCCTGAGGACCCCCCCTAGGGACACAGCACCCTGCCCGTGTCCCCACCACAGGCTGCTTCTCGCAGAGCCCCCCGTGGCCCTGCTGCTGGCCAGCACACACAAACACCTCTGCCCAGGGGGATGCCCACGGGGACCACCCCAGGGCTTGACCTGGCACCAGCACAGAGCCCGGGGACAGCAGAGCCCGGTGCCCCCCCCCCTCCATTCCCTGGCGCTGCTCCGGGCCGGGAGCCGGCGGGGCCTGCACGAGGCTGCACGGAACTGGGTCACTGCCGGCACGTGGCACGTGCGCCCTGTGCGGTGCCCTCCAGTGCTCCCAGTACTGCCCAGGCTCTGCAGCACCAACCTCCCGCTGCCTGCCCTGCGCCCATGCTGAGCGCTCTGCCTGCTGCCTGCCCTGCGCCAAGCACTCCGCCAGGGCACTGCTGCACTGCACTGACCACTGCCAGGGCACTGCTGCACTGCACTGACCACTGCCAGGGCACTGCTGCACTGCACTGACCACTGCCAGGGCACTGCTGCACTGCACTGACCACTGCCAGGGCACTGCTGCACTGCACTGACCACTGCCAGGGCACTGCTCTGTGCACGCTGCCCGTGCACTGCTCGGCATCCCCTGCCCGCACATCCCACTGAGCACATAGCAGAGCGCTGCCTGGGTGCACTGCAGCAGCTGCACTGCCAGCACACTACCTACACGTGCAGTGCACCAAGCACACTGCCACTGCACCAGCCTGCAGACAGCCCCAGCACACGCTGTGCTGCACTGCACCGAGCTCCCGGCCTGCCTGTGCCAGCAGCATGCCCTCAGCACACTGGTCCAAAACAGCACCAGGGCAGCATTGTATGTGCACTGTGAGCACCATGCTCCTGCAGACGATGCTAGGTGCACTGCCATGGGTGCTGTGCCATGGGCACTGCCAGCCCTGACCCCGCTGCACACAGGCTTGGGAGGGCACCGACAGTTGCTGCTCCCTGGGCCCTGCCCGCACCTGGCACTGCCCAGAGCCAGAGAACACCCGGCCCCCGGCCCCTGCCCGGTACATTGGCAAATAGAAGCTTCCCCCTCTGTGCCCCCACCAGGGCACCCCCCAACACACAGAGTGCTCTGTGCCCCTACAGCATTGCCCCAGCCGTGCATCTCATGGCCGCTTCACCCTTCCCTGTGCCCCTCCATCCTGAGCCCCCCACTGACTCCTGCACACACAGTGCACAGCCCCAGCACCACCAGCCCCAGCCCCCCCCCCCGGAGGGGCTCATCCTGCCGCGGGGAGCGGCACCCCCAGTGCAGGAGGATGCTCCCGGTGCTGGCACCAGGCGAGGGGGTGCAGCACCCCCAGGGCACAAGAGATGCCCCTACCCCAGCCAGCCCCCCCCGCCCCGGAGGACCTTGGCAACGGGAGCGGCCGGGGGGGGCAATGGGGATCCCCGCAGGGGGTCACAGTGCCCAGGCCGGGGGGGGGCCGGGGGGAGAGGGGCTGTCCCGGGCGCTGCCGCGAACCCCAGGGCGGTGGCCGCGGGATTCCCTCCTCCCCTGCTGCGCACCGGCACCGGGAGGCACCGGGCCCGCTGGGCCGCGCCGAGCGCTGCAGGGGCAGATGGCCTGGCCCGGGCACTGCGGCGGGATGGAGAAGAGGATGAGGATGGGGATGAGGATGGGGATGGGGAACACGGGGGTGGGGTGCGATGCGTTGGGTGACTCGGCTGGGGAGAGGGATGGGGATGGTCCCGAGAGACCCGAGGGATGGGGAGGGCACAGCGGGATGGGATGAGGACAGGGATGTGCGGCATGAACTGGGGGGGGGGGGAATCGGGGGAGCACGGGCGGCCGGGGGGATGCCCCCGGAGGGTCTCAGGAGGATGGGGCTGGGATGTGAAAAGGGGGGAGTGAGATGGGGACTCTAGGAGAGGGCATAGGGGGATGGGACGCGATGCGATGATCCGGAGGGGTCGGGGAGGGGGACTGGCCAGGGTCCCCAGGGAGTACGACAGGCCCCAGCCCCCTGTCCGGGCCCCCCCTTACCTGCTCCTCGCCCGCCGCCACAGCGGCCCCCCCGTCGCATCCTCTACACCACCACCGCGCTAGGCTCGGGCTGCCGCCGCCGCGGTGGCCATGGCCCGGCTCCGCCCGATCCCGCACGGCCCGGTCCGGTAGGGGTCGGCTCGGCTCGGCTCGGCTCGGCTCGGCTCGGCTCGGCTCGGCACGGCACGGCACGGCACGGCACGGCACGAGGCTCCGCCGCGGCCGCTCGGCTCCGCCGCCGCTTGTTTTCCCATAAATACGGCAGGCGGAGTTACCGGCCGGGGCCGGGACCGGGACCGGAGCCACCCACCGGCACCGCCCCCGGCCCCGGGCCCATTCATCGGGCCCAGCTCTGGCTCCGCCGCTCGGCAGCAGCCCCCATCCCCATACTCATCCTCATCCGCATCCCCATCCTCATCCCCATCCCCATCCCCATCCCATCCCCATCCCCATCCCCATCCCATCCCCATCCCATCCCATCCCATTGCATCCCCATCCCCATCCTCATTGTGCTGTGCCCTCGCAATCTGCTGCCCTCCCGCCGGCAGATCCCCGGTGCCGGCAGCCCCTGGGCCCGTCCCCGCCTGACCTTGGCCCATCGTGGCCAGTGAAATCCCCGATAAGCTCTTCTGTGGCGCGGCCTCATTTCCCGGAGGCGCCGGGGCTGCCACTGCCCGCGGCCGGGAGATGCTCAGGGATGAGCCGCAAGGCACCGAGGAGGACGGAGGCGGTGTCCGGCAGCTCCCGGCGCGCAGCGGCTCCAGCGCCCGAGCTCTGCCTCAGTTTCCCTATCTCCCTGGTGCAGCCGAGGGCCCCGGCACCGGCGGGTGCCCCGGGAAGGAGCCTCGGCACTGGGGACCTGCTCCGAGCCCAGTGCTGAGCTCTGCCCTCCCCGCCAGTCCCTGCGCGGCCGGTGCCTACCGGGATTTGCTTGAGTTCAAAACCCTCCATAGCCAAGACCCTTCCCCCCCGCGCTGTGGCTCCGGGAGCATCCTCCCGCGGTCCGCCCGCAGCGGAGCCGGGCGCTGCCGCACACTGGTGTTGCCATGGCTCCTGCAGGAATGCAGCCCGGGATGGGTGCGTTTGCCCCCCGCGTGTCCCGTGATCCGCAGCAGGGCAGCGGCCGAGCTCACTGCACAGATGAGGGGACACAGCTGCTGCGGGGGGGCGCAGGGTCGGGGGGAGCAGCCCCCCGGGGAGCTGTGGCCTCGCTCAGCCAGGCCCGGCTCCTCCCCCCCGCAGGACGCAGGGCTCCGGTGCTCCCCGCGGCTCCATCTGCTCCCACCGGCTGCCGGCCCCGCGCCGGGTGAGCTCCTGACGCGGTCACTGATGCCAGCCCAGAGCCCTGCCCGGGGGTGCCGGGGCTCAGCACCCCCCGCAGTGCCACCACACAGGGGATGCAGGAGCCCAGATCCTATGGGCATGCAATGGAGTCCCCGCATGGAGGATGCTGCTGCCACGTGCCTTCCCTGAGGACACCCCCTTTGGTGCCACCATCTGACCTTGCAGATGTGGCCCTGAGTTGCACCTGCATGGATTGCAGTCACCGACCCGGAGCTCCACGCTTTGGAATGGCCACAGGGCCTCGGACAAGGGGCTGAACCGTGTTCCCTAAGCCCTGTAGCAAGGGGTGGTGGAACCATCTGCTGCCCCCACTGGGAGGCCGCTATTTTAGGCTGGGAAGTGCTGAGGGATCCAACTGGACGTTGTCGTCTCGCCACCAGAGATGCTGCAGCCATGGCATGTGCTGCTGTCACTGGGGTTGTGGGTGCCTCCTCCTCCTCCTGGAGCCAGGGGCAGCCTGGAGGAAAGGAGATGCCACAGGAGGAGGATGGAGGTTGTGTGGGGCTCACTGGGAGTGGGCAAAGGGGGGCTCTGGGGGAAGTGGCTGCTGTGGCTGTGGCACCCCCGGGCACCCAGACTGGGGCACTCAGGAGGGGACAGCCCTCGGGTGCAGTGGGGGCTGTCCCCAGCCTCGTGCCTGCTGCTGCGGGAGGGATGGGGCTGTCCTACCCCTGTGCTGGGCCCTTGCCATGGCTGTGCAGGTCCAGGCTTGTCCCTGGCCGAGCTGCAGGGGAGGACACGGGCAGTCAGAGGCCACGGCTCCATCAGGGAAAAGAGCTGGGGAAGGAAGGGCTGGAGTGGGGGACACCCCGCCTTGTGTGGGGTTCTTGCCTGGTCGGTGCTGGCCCCCCAAGCCCAGCAGGGAGCAGAGCCCGACAGGCCCTCTGTCGCCGTGACTCAGTTTCCCCAGCAGCACCACGCTCCTGCTGTCTGCTGATCGTGGCCAGGAGAGGCCCCCCTGTGCTGCACTGGGGCTGAAGCTGTTCATGGGTCTCTGCCCGCTGGACAGTGCTGGGTCGGTCCATGCCTGGGGCTGTGAGTCACAGACTGAGCTCTGCCATGCCCTGGCCAAGGGGAAACTGAGGCACAGAGGAACACCGTGCCCACTGCTCACAGTGAGGATCACTGGGGATGGGTGATGATGCTGAGCGCTTGGGCAGCCCCAGAACACGGCAGATCTCAGCCCTGGGGGACATGGAGGCTCACATCTTCAGACACTGGGAGGCCTGGGGTAGAGCCCATCCAGGGGGCTGCGTGTGCCATGGACAGCACCAGGAACGTGCTGGGGATGCTGCACGTTGCCCCACTTCCTCCCCTGCTGCTGAGTTTACAGCAGGGATTAATGTTTGATCCCTTCCCTTTGCCCCCAGGTGCTGCTGTCCCAGGTGGGCAGCTCCTGGCTGGGGCCATGCTCCTGTTGCCCTGAGCTGGCTGTGTCAGGGGTCTCTCCCCTCCTCCCAGTTTCTCTCACCCTTCCCTGGCATCACCTCCCTTTCCCCAGCCCTGAAACGAAGGAGAACCAGGCCCTGCTGCCTGCCTCAGGGCTCTGGAGGGAGCTGGATCTTACCCACAGCTCCTGATGCCCTTGGCAGGAAGAGGGTGTGAAGTGTGTAAAGCACCTGCTGGCTTTAGTGTCCCTGCCTGTAAAGAGCTGTACACCCACATCCCCTCCTGCCTCCTTGGGAATGATGGGTCAGTCCCCAAAGGCAACGAGTCTTGAGCTTAAGCACATGGCATCCATCTCCTGCCCCACAGCAGTGCCAGAGGCAGACATCCTGTTAGGGGTGCCCTCCCCTCCCATGGTAGTGGTGGGAGGGATCTGGTGCTGCCCTGTGTGATGCAGCCCTGGTGTGTGATGGAGCTGCACCCGGGGAGCACCACTGGGCAGCCTCCCAAGTGATGCCACTCGCCAGCAGCACCGTACCCTGGAGCCACCGGCACCCACAGTGATGCACGAACCAACCTCCTCATGCTGGGCCATGACTGCAGCACGGGTAGAGCTTGAGGCCACCACTGTGCATCCCTGCTCGGAGCCGCTGCCTGCCAATGGCACAAGGAGGGTTTCTCCTCCCAGCTCCGGGAAAAGCCTCTTCCCAGCCTGCTTGGGGACCTCAGGACAAGCAGAGCTCCCCCAGGCCAAGACTCGCTGTCCCAGAGCAGTCAATGGCTGGCATTGCAGGACACAGCATCCTCCTCGCCTCATCTCAGCTCTGCAGTGACCGACAGCCACACCACTGCTTCCCTCCTTGCTGCCACCCATTTGGAGATCACTGGTTTTAGTGGTTCCCAAGTGCACACAGGGAACCTCCAGCTCTAACCCATCATTGTGCTCTGGGCTCCCAAAGGCTGCTCCATGCCCAAAGCTGCAGCTTGAGCCAACGACACCCCATCTCACCCGACCAAGGTCTGCCCAAGCCTGCGGGACCCGCTGGCTACAGCCACTGCCTGATGGTGCCAGGGGATCGTTTCCCTCTGCTCAGCAACTCCCCTGTGGCATGGATGAAGGCTGGATGCTCCCTGTGAGCTGTCCTAGGGCCAGGGACACGTGTGACACCCCTGAGGCACTGCAGGCTTGTTTTGGAGGCAAACCCACAAGTCAAGGAGGCTCAAGCCCTGCTATCGTTAAGCAGCAGACTGAGCCACCACTGGATTAATTGTATTATGCCATGATTGAGGCTGTTGCTTGGTTACAGCAGCCGGTCCCTGAGCCCATCCTACTGCGGGAATTCCCCAGCATCACTTGTTTCAATCTCCGGGGCATCCCAGAAGGACACCATGTGCTAACGGCCTCTCCATGCAGCAGGAAGGGGAAGCTGCAGGCAGCTGCAGGCAGAAGAGCCATCAGCCCCCTTGCCCCAGCCACCCCTGCCTGCTCACTGCCCTCCCCTCAGCTCGGCCTGCCCCAGCTTTGCCTCTGCCGTGTATTTGTCCAAGAGCACTCAAGGTTCCCAGTCCTGCGGTCGTTCTGTGTCCTGCTAAACGCTGGGCTGCACCCCAGTGCAGATCAGAGCATCCCTCTGCTCCGGAGGGTGCCTTCCCTCACGTCTTGGTGCAGCAGCTGCAGCAAGTCACACACCGAGTTGCCAAGAGACAGGAGCTGCTCAGTGTGACGCTGGATCCCAGCGCAGGGAACCCTCCCTGCTCAAACACTGCGCGCACAGCTCCAGCGCTGTCTCCAGTTAGCAGCACAGCCTCTGCTTTTCCCACTGGGACGCTACACACGGTGTCCCCAAAGCAGACGGGTCCCTTCTCCTCCCCGATGGCTGCCAGCCCAGCCCGATGCCTGAGCGCATGGAGGCTGCTCCCCCTGCAGCAATTCCCGAGCAATCCCAGCTGCGAGGACATGGGGCCGTCGGAGGGACCTCAATGACTGCTCATGACCGCTCCACCTTCAAGCTGGCACGGTGGAAGCCAGGATGCAACCGCACCGTGGCTGAGGGGCCCGTGGGTCTGGTGTGGAGGCAGAAGAGCAGCAGCCTCAAGGATGGGGCTCTATAAACCTGCCCTTCTCCCTCCTGCTGCTCTAAACCAAGCACAACCTGGTCCAACATCAGCTCTGGGTTCACGAGAACCCGCAGCTCCTCAGCCCTCGAATTCTTTCCTTTGGATGACTGATAAACCCCAAAGCTTCCACACTGGTACCTCTAGAGATGCTCACAGGAACTATTTATATCCATGTGATCCTGCAGAAGCTTCCCTGTAACAACAGGCACACACATGCTTTTTATATTTAGCTTATTCAAAGACTGCGCATGGGAGAGCCGAGCTCAGTCTCTTTCCCCCCTCACTTGTGCTTGCTGGCGTGGGATTACACCTCATGCTGCAGTCCCAGTTGCGTTCAGCGTTCCTGAAAAAGGGAGAAATCCAAGCCTAAAATGCACCTTTTTTCCTGCTATTCCCTTGCATGCTCCTGCTTCACTTCCAGGGTGGGATTGCTCTGGCCTTACTGCTGAAGCCAGAACATGGCACGCACCCTCCTGGGGCTCCAGTGCAAGTGAAGAGAGCTCCTGCATCTGCTTTCCTCTTTCAGAGGAGTATTTTGAACACAGTGACTCATCTCTTGTTTTCCTCTCAGCTCCTTGTGCTGACAAGGAACAGGAGCCACACGGAGCGTAAAGGCTCCCGTGGTGCTCAAATCTGGCCCAGGTGAAAGACAAACCAATGCCCACGTTGGTGCTTCCAGGGGGCTCAGAGCCTTCTCCAAGAGCTGCACTCACACAGAAACAGAGCTGAGCTCCCTCCCTTCCACTGTGTGAGACAACAGCTCCCAGGAGTCTGGGGAAAGAACCCATGGGGTTTATGTTCACCTCTGGGGTTGTTTTAACCAGTTTTAATTGAGTGCCCCATTCCATGAAGTGTGAGAATGTGAGAGCAGGCAGCAGAGGGATGCCCTTGTGTGCACGAGTCCTGGAGACCCGCAGCTCCTGCACCCAGGCAGACAGGAGAAGAAGATGTCAGAGGCAGTTGTACAACAGAGCTTTATAGTCAGGATGGACTGTACCAGGCTTTTTCGATGCAAAATGGAACATGACCCAAAATGCTCACGTTACAGAAGTGCTCTCAGGAACGCAGCCAGCTGAGGCTCCAGCTCCTGCCTGACCTTTTGCAACCCAGTCACATCCCAATCCCCTTTTATGTCCCCAGACGTGCAAAATTTGAACTGTCCCATGCAATTTCCCTACAGTGTCATGTGAAATGTAATGCTCAGAGAAGTAGGCAAATGCTCCTGGCAAACAGACCTGAATGATACACTGCTCATGCAGCAAAAAACCCAGTTTGTTTTATAGGGAAAGAGTTACAAGTGCATTTTGGAGGCTGGGGGGAAGGAAAAAGAATAGTGGAGCAGCAAACTGCCTGCTGGTCAAGACAGCTCTGGAATGGATCATGGATCTAACGGACATCTTGCTTTACAGGGATGTAGAAGGAAAACCCAGTTTGAATTCCATGGCTGACATTTCACAACAAAAAGGTGACGGTGGGAACAAAACCAAACCTCAAATCAACCTGCAAGCAACAGGGTCATGGAATGCACAGTACCTGGAGGGAGCTTCACCACCTGAGCTGTGAAAGGGACACCGGAACCAGACCAAAAGGGGTGCAGAGAAATCACAAGCTCCATCAAAGACAGGGGCAGCTCACTGGGACACAGGCGAGTGCGAAGGGCCTGCAGAGCCCATCCAACGGCTCCCACGGCTCCTGAGCCGTGGGTACCAACCCACTGGTTTGGGTTCAAAGCAGAGACTACGGCTTCCCACAGGCAGGGGCTTGGAGGATGCTCTCCACTTGCAGGGGAAGGCAGCATATTGGTGGCTGGAGGCTGGGGCCAGGGCACATGGCTGTAGGATGGACAGGCGCTGCCCCAGGACAGACACTGGCTGAGCTGCAGTGCTTGTCCCTCAGCATAGAGGCAGCCAGGGTTTTACAGCAACACTGTAAGATGCCTGAGAAGCATATGCCTTTCCATGCTAACACCTCCCTGGAGACAGTTCTGAAGCTCTGGATTATCTTCATTTTCACATGAGAGTCATGTCCCTGAGAGGTACTGAAGGGAGGAGATTCTAGTGTATGTAAATCCAAGGGTGGGAAATGCAGAAAAGCACTGATTCTTCTCTCTCTTTTTCAGGTTAGCTTTGCACTTTGCATTGTTTTCCCAAACTGCATAGCAGCTTACGTGTAGTGTCTGAGACACTGGGGCCACGGAAATCAAAGGGGCTTCATGAATGCCAACAGCAGCATCAGTGAGTGCTGATTGAGCTGCTGTGCAGAAAGGTCCCGTTCAAAGGACTCCAAAAATCACACTCACTCTCTCTTGCTCTGGCCCTGTGGCTGCTGTGTGCACCACTGTAGCATGATCTGCTCCATTTAAAGCTCAGCAACTGCCGGGTGGAGCAATGGCCAACACCACCTTTCTCATTACAAAAATAGGAAGGACAGAAAGTTAAAGACTTGAGACAGGCGAGCGCGATGCATTCATGCGGCATGTTTTGTTGCACTCCTCTTAACAAGACAGGAATTTCAGGTGTGCAGGAGTAGAATATAGCTGGGGCAGAGCAGGCAGCAGGTCCCCTTCTCCTCCCACACCTGCCAGCTTCCCACAGGGCATCTCTGGAAGGAAAAAAACAACAGCCTGGAAGCGGGCCTGGGAGCTGTGCCCTGAACCATCCCCTTACTCAAGTACATCTCAGCTGGATTTGCTTTGTGTAAGGAACGCACCAGAACAGCGCCCGCAGATGTGAAGCTTTTGTTTTGCCAGCTCTGGTTTCAGAGAATATTGGGCAAACAGCCAAAGCTTCACAGATCTGCACCCGTCCTGGTGTGACTCCTATGGAAAGATGGAGACAGCACGACTGGGAGTCTGCCACGCAGCAGCCACCTACAGCTCCTCATAGTCCCCACCTCCTCCAGGCTTGCTCATGCTGGCTCCTCCTCCTCCCAGGAAAGCCTCAAGTTCATCTATCTCGCTGCTTTTCTCCTTGCTCTTCTTTTTCTTTTTCTTCTTCTCCTCTTTGCTCTCCTCCTTCTCTTTGCTTTTCTTGTGTTTGCTCTTCTTTTTTGCAGATTTTTCTTCCTCCTGCAAAAGGAGAGCATTTTCATTAGCAAATCCTCTGATTTTATTAGCATACCTCGCCCTGGAACTTGGCTCTGATGGGAATCTGACTTAGGGTGAAGCATCTACTACCAGGGCTGGCTTGGAGTTCATTCCAGAAGACCCTTCTGCGAGTTTGGACAGAACAGAGCAAAGACCATCTGGTTTATGCATAGCAGTGGTCTGTCAGGCTGTTTGTGCCCGATGATACCACAGTATTGGACAGGCAGAAATGCCAAAGACAAAGCCTCCTGCAGACTCCCCTCGCTGCTTCTGAGACACCCCTCTGCTTGGAGAAAGCCATGGAGCTCTCAATGGACTGAGCCCAGCAGAGATGCATGGCTCTGTTTAACCCTGTATTTTACAAAGTCACATGCTCCCTGCTCAAAATTCAGCTCTTCTAAAAGCTTGTTTTTAGACCCTGGGAGGCACAGGTCTGGTTGTAGGATGGGAGAACAGAAGGAAGTCCACCAGGCACAGAGTGCACTGTGGAAGGCCACCCCCCTTCTTGAGCAGTAGGTAACACGGCAGATCAGCTCTGAGGAATCCAACAGTACCTCTTTGCTTTTCTTTTTCTTCTTCTTTTTCTCCTTTTGTTTATCTGTTCAAACAAAAAACACCCAAACAATATTGTTTTTAATCAACTGAACCAGAAGAGAAGCAATTCTGCCCTGTCCCGATTCCTGAGACTCACAGAATCCTGGGATGATAAGGGTTGGTTTGGGCTTCTGGGAGTTCAGCTAGTGATGGAAGAACCACTCAGGCCACAGCATCAGCAGTGGGAGGGCCATGACAAGCCAGCAGTCACTGTGTATGGAAATTTTATCAGCACAAGGCCAAAGTGATAGTGCTGCATTTAATACTTTCACAGTATTAAATGAATCTCAGTGCTCATCACTGTCAAAACATTTATCTCAGGTTACTGTGAGTGATGATCTGGCTGCTGCTTTGACTGCTGACTGTCCACTGCCTTTGCACAAACCCCCCTTAATCAGGAGAGTATTGACTTGACTGATACATAGGAGGCTTTATAACTGCACCACATTTCACGTGTAGTATTAGCCTGTCATCTGTCAGTCTTACCTACACACTCTTTTTACTCAGTTGATCTGTAAATACAAGTCAGCCCTGGAGAAGTCTAACTGCTGGTAAAGCCCCAGCTCAGATGCAAAGATAGGCTTTTATATCTATTTGAGAAAGAGGAGATAGAAGGAACCAACACTGAATTATTAAAGATGCTAAACTGAAGTTCAGTTATTGACCGGGACCTCTGCAGACGCACTTCCAGCTATTTCAAGCTGCACTGTTCAGTAAATCAAAGCTCAAGCTGATAAAGCCACCACAGCCTGTGGCACCTTGCTTACACTTTTGTATAGTTATTCAAAAAGGTCTCTCTCTGGTGCTGCTTACAGCTTTGTTCCCCCACTTAAGTCTTTAACTTCCCATCTTCTGTGGCGACATCAGAGGCAGATCTATAGGAAGTTGCTTTGCAGTAATGCCAAGACAGCAGAAAGCATTTCTGTGGGTAAGAGTTGTACCCTCAGGGGATGGGGAGGGCAGGAAAGTCTGAGGAATGCTTGTGATCAGGTTGTGATCAAAATCCCACCTCACCCTTCCCAAAAATAGAACAGCAAATTGGCAAGGAGTATCAGAGCATCTTGATGAAGTTGATCCAAATCTTTGAGGGGGTGGACACTGCGGTGCTGAGCACCACTTCCCAGGCAGGCAGTGTAAAGCAGGAAGCCTTATGCAGAAGCAGCTTGTGAAGGATGTGCTCTGCTTCCAGCTGGGACCAAAATAGTCCATGGTGGTTGCTATGGATAAGCCAAGTTCCCCCGCTCCCCATGGGGAAAAACTTAAAGGTATTTATGCTGTGTTAAACCCCATTAGAGAGTCATACGAGGAACTGTATGACCCTGCAGGCTATTTTATTTAGTGCAAATTGGTTTCCTTACACCCTTGGAACCATTCTGGATAAAACAGAAGCCTGACAAGCAAAACCAGGAAGAGTGGAAATAAGGGGTGACCTTTACCTTCCTCACTGCTCTCCTTGGGACCAGCTTCTTCCAAACCCAAACCAAAGAGATCTGAGTCATTTTTCAGTTTGAAGGAGTGGACTGTTGCTTTCACAGCCTGGGGTGGCTTTGCCAACGAGGTATCATCATCCGATAGTTCAGAGAGATCTTCCCGGACTGGGAATTCATCCTGGAGACAAGAAGAGGCAGACAACACCCACAGGTTTTCAGCCCAAATCTCTCAGCATTTTGCACACAAGACATCAGATGTCAGCAGGCAGGGAGGAGGGAAGGAAATGGCAGCTGAACTGAGCTGTTATTGCCTGGAAATCAATGCTCCTGATCTCATAAGCTTTATCTATTCCTTGCCTTGGTAAAACGCCTCAGTAGCACTGGTACTGGGCAGTGTGCTCTGGCAATGTAACATTCCTGCTACCAAAATCTAATTCCTGACGTAAAGGCATTAAATGAGACCTTCAACTGTGTTAGCATGACAGCAGCAGCCTCTAACTGCCCTGGAGAGGCACCTCAAGTCAAATCTAATGGGCTGAGAACTCGCCTCCAGACCTAACAAACAAAACCTTGTTGCTTTGTAGCTCTGTGGGGTCTCCTGAATGAGAAGCAACCTGCAGTAGGGCCAAGGACGTGGTGTGTTTGCAGAGTCCTTCATAGAGTCAAAAGGGAATGTGCTTCCAGGGCGCATCTGCCTCTTCAGTGTGGGCTAAATAAATAGGATGCTGCAGAGACTGGATATCACCCAAAAACCCTCTGTCCCGGCATGATGGGGATGGAAATGGAGTTTAATGATCTGGTGATTCCTGCCAACTGATCCTCTCCAGAATTCACTAGCCACCCTTTCTTTCTATCCTCCATACTGCCCAAACACAGCCTTGCTCTGCTGCTGGTCTGAGCAATGCTCCTTCCTCCCTGCTGATGGTGGTGTTTTACTGCTCTGCCTGACCAGTAACCCTTGTGGGTGCCAAGCATTCACATGCTGTGGGGCATCTCCCTGACACTGCTGCAATGGCAAAACTCCCTCACAGATCCTGTTTTCGTCACTGCATGTGAAGAGAAGTAAACTTGTTCCAAATACTTTTGCTTTCACATTAAAGTGCCAAGAGAATTAGGTACTGGAAATGCAAAATGAATGGAAAACTACTTAATAAACAGCACGACACATAGCCAAGGGCTAAGAAACTGGGACAACCATCCTTTCTGCAGGACTCTGGAATGATGCAAACACATCCAACACTCCTGAACACCCCAGACACCAGGAGTCCCATCTCAAATCATGGCTACCGGTTTCTAGGGATTGCTTTGATGTCTGTGAGTACAGATCACTGAAAGCAGGCATATCTCCAGCCACAGAAGCAGCAAGTTCCTACCACCCCAGAGAAGATACTTGTGTTTTCTCCACCTCTAACACCCAATGGGTGCAGAGGGGACTCCTGCTGCACCATGCCTTTGAGCAGCTGCCCACATGCTGAAGGTCACAGAGACATTACAGCCAACCTGGCTCCACTGGAAACTCCTTCCTAGATTTTCCTACTTCCATAAGAAGCTTTGCCAAACAATTCTTGTTACAGCCTTTTGATTGCTGTAGGGAGCTCACCTTCTGGCACATACACACTTTTACATGTTAAACCTTGGGTGAGAACCTATTAGAGCTTTGTATTTTATAACCTGCATACTGATGGACTGACACCACTTTGGCCCTACTGAGAATAAACAGCATATTAAAACCCGTAAGCACAAACCTTGCTGCCATGTGGTTTCAACAGTCACAGCATTAGTGGGTTCGTGCTTACATCAATCTCTACAGGTTGCTTAGCACCTGAGGTGCTGTGAGCGCCGCTGAGAAATGGAGGAGCAGATGAAAGCTCTGCTCATGAGATGCCTCAACACTTCAAGCTCAGCTTGACAGCAGCACACAGCAACTCATGCAAGTTATTTACCATTTTCTTCTTCTGGCTGTCAGAATCCTCACTTTCGAAGTCCGGGTCATCCATAACAAATGAGAGCATCTGAGTAGCTATTGGTCCCTCTTGATCACTGTCAGACTCTTCAGGCTTTTCCTCTTTGACCACTTTCTGCTTGAGAGTGTGTCCTTTGCTTTGGGAAGTGGTCTTTGGGGCCTGGACTGCTGCCGGGGCTGCAGCAGCAGCAGCTGGCAGGCTGGTGTGGACCTTGCTGCTGCTGTTTCTTTCAGACCCAGAACGTGGAGGTAAAGTGTCAGGAGGCTTCGGGTCCATTCCTTTGGTCAAAACGGCTTCACTCTGTGGTTTCAGAGTATTTCTGGAAGACCTGGGAAGAAGGAAACAAGTTGTCAGAGCCTGTCCACCCCCATTCTGTGAAGCAAAGCACAGTGGCTAATTAGTAACTGAGCCTGCCTCAGGGCTGCATCTCCACAGCAGAGGTAGTTCATCCTAGGGGGGTGGCTGGTCAAACACATACTACTCAGGCTGAAAATAGCCCTCAAGTCCCTATGGATGCTGCTGCAGAGGTGTCTGCACCAGCTGGCCCATGCCTATCACATACAGGATGTGGTATGTGGAGAACATGATCCAGCTCATCATTCTCCTGCACAGGGTGTGGTGAATGACTTCCACTCCCTTCACAAGGCTTGATCTCTCTGTCCTCCTCACTCAGCTATGAACAGATATTGCGGTGCTCAGTTCCAGCCTCTGTTCAAACTGGAGGAAAAGGCTGGGCCATTCCCAAGCAGAAATGTTCCAGTGGCAGCAGCACAGTGCTCAAGGGCATGCTGCCTAGGTGTGCTGCAGCAAACACGGCACAGAACAGGCCCAGCTAAAGAAAACACAGCCCAGCTTATAGCTGAAGGCACAGACACCAAGATTCCCCAAAGGATGCCCAGAAGCCAGTGGCAGGATCAAGGAGAGGCCCCTTTGCCAGCACAACCCCATGCCTCAGCCTGTGCTTCATACCTTTTCTTTTCCTGCTCTGCGTTGATGTCTTCATTAGGTGTGGGAATGACCTTAGAGTCCTTCACCTCTTCTTCCTCTTCCTCACTGGAGAGGGTGACATTCTTGCTCGGCACCCGTTCTGCTGCCAGAATGGGTCTGCTGGGGATTTTGTCATCCAGATCCAGGTCATCTTGGAAGCCTGCCACCATGGGGTTCCCCCCAGGGGCCTCTCCATCACTGCAGAATAGGCAAGGATCAGACACAGCACCCCAGGATGTGCTGGGACAGGCGGACCTCCCCTGGAAAGCAGCCTGGCTTTTCCAGCCAACTGCACGTCCACATCCCTCAGCCCAGGGCAGTGACACTGCACCACCCAGCCACTGGCCCCTTCAGACCTGATCTGCATGAGCTGCAGCTGTGGCACAAACCCTCTACAAAATGGGCCACAACTGGATGTGTTAGAGTGGCTGGAAAAGCTGAGCTTCAGAGCTGCCCATTGCTCCAGCTCTACTGGAATATCTCTGGTCCAACATGCAAGGATCAGTCAATCAAACCATGGGAGCTGCCTGCCTGAAAGCCCACAGCCTGTAATTAAACCTGATCAGACACTGCCACTCCTGGGGGATTCACCTGCAGCTATTAGATTGCTGGGTTTATTTCTGTGTCTCTTGTGCTCCCTGCAGCAGGCAGGTACCCGCCACCACAACCAGGCTTTGACATTCCCCAAATTAAATTCACCTAAGGACACACTTTCAGAGCTGGGAGTCTGTCAGGCTCCCTGCATGCCACATGGTTACGTGCTCAGAGGCAGACTGATAAAGAGCTTTGCCGCTGAAATTACCAGCTGAGGATTCTTGTCTCAATGTCCCCAGGACTCAGCAACTTTAATACTTTCAGAAGGATTTGCTCATGTCAGGAATACAGATGTTTTCCCCAGCCTCAGCAGATGAGCCTTTCCATCACCTTTCCTCATTCTACTTGCTTTATGTGCAGCAGATAGCCAGCTCCTTCGGACAACCCCCACAAGAGTCACTGTCCTTTTAATAACTTGATTTGGATTGTACAGACACAGCTTCATCTGTACAAAGAGACCAAAAATCGAGATGATAGCTTGGACCACATCCCATTTTAGAGGCATCAAATGAATCATCAAAACCTAAAATCCTTAATCTGGATGAAGGTGTTGCTCCCAGTCACTAGCACATAGCCAGCACTGGAAGAGGCAGTGGAGGATGATGTGCTGATGGGATGAGAAATGCTGAGGCCTGAACACAGTCCAGATGATTGTTATTACTCAACCTGGTTCTTCTTATGGCCAGTTACTGGTTTACGGGTTAAAGAATTAATACATCTGCCACCAGGTAATGTTGTTATTTGTGACATCTGGGACACCACACTTACGACAACCATTGAAAGTGATTACAACCAATGCTTGTTTGGGTCAGTGCTTGGATCAGGGCTAACACCCTCTCTCTCCTTCTGCTTTTGGTGTGGCTCCCCCTGCTCCCAGCACAGCTCCCAGCTAAGCAGAGCCAGGCTGCTGAAGAGCCCCTTCATAAAACACTGCTGCTCTCATTCTGAGCCAGAGAGGAGGCACACAGCCCGCCCCACACAAAGGAGGAAAGAAACTGGTGCCCAAAGCAGCAGCCAAGGCTGGAGGAATGACAAGTGAGTGATTTCTGTGGTCTGCAAAGCACTGGAAGGGTTCCTCTGGAAATGTGCTTGAAAGTAAATGGACTGTGTCCTAAAAATGGAAGGATGTTATTCTGAACTGGTGACACTGCATTTCTCTAACAATGCATTGCTCCATTAAGCACTGGGACTCTTCAGAGATTGCTGCCACTGTCCTTCTACCACACACCATGTGAGATCTGCAGCCTCTAAAGCATTCCCGGTCTGAACAGGATGTCCATGTGTGTTCACACACCCGCACAAAGCGGATCACCTCCCCTTGCACGGAATGCACTGCCTCTATCTCCAACTCCCAAAGTGTGGAGTGACAGCTTCAGAGCAAAGCCATGGAGTGAGCACCCCTCGGAAAAAGCACTGCTGCACTATGAACAACGCAGAGCTAGTACCAGGTTGTGGTCCTAAGGCTCCAGCTGGAAGGAATCCAGAGCACACAAACCCAACCACGTTGCACCACTCTCTCCAATGCCTTTTGTGGTGCCAAGCCTGTGTTAGTGTTAAGCCAACGTGTTTGCAGGTGGAAGTACCCACCAAAAATGCCTGAGCTTGCCCAGGCCTGTGGCTGAGCTACTGATCAAGAGCATGCTGGGGTCTCCTTCATGATGGTGATGAACAAACCCTGCTGCAACACAAGTGCATGGTCCCAAACCTGAACGGATTGTGTTCCACCAGCCCTGCTGTGTGGCCAAAGAGCGAGCAGGATCCTCTGGGCACGTCAGGTCTTGGGGCTAGAGAACCAGGAAAAACCCAAACCCCAAAGCAGCAGACAAAGTGAGGCAATTATACACTGCAGCATGAGCTGCCTGGCTGTATTTTAGGAGATGGAGGTGTCCTGTTGTGAACCGGTGTCCTCAGCTTCTCTCACTTGGTCTAGTGCAGCAAGGTACCAATAGAGTGATTGTCAACAAAACCAGATGCAGTTAAAGCAAAGAACCAGCTCAAAGCCCTTCAGATGTAAGAAGGACTTACCCATGGCTAAGATAAACATCTAGTGATGCTGAGAAGAATCCTGTAAGCACAACCTTGCTTGCAGACATCTACAGCCTATCCATGGACCTCAGCCAGCCTAACTCAGCAGCGGGGAAGTGGGGAGACCCTGGTGCCAGATTAGCTCCTCCAGTGCAGTCACATACCCACTGGCTCAGGGGATCAAACTGAAGAGCAGCAAATTAGGCTCCTAAACAGTAAACCAGCAGCTGGAACTGCCTTCCTAATGAGCTGGTGAAGGAACTGATTTGGGAGCTGTCTTTATTGCAAGCTAGTGAACCATAACACACCATTAAACAAAACCCAGGACTCCATCCATCTCTGTAGATCTGTGCTGGGATTTAATTATAGCAACTCCAAGAGATGTCAGTAAATGCTGAAAGCCTCAGCAGCTGCCTGATCTTTGGGCAAGAGTAGCCTCGTCCCACAGGCAGGAGCACATTCCCTCACTGACAGCAGGCTTGAGAAACAAAGAAGTGCTTCTTTTGTAACATTACTGCTCCATGTCAACTCCTGCTCCGTTGTTTGGAGATGTTATGGATCAGGGAATGGGAGAAGTTCACCGGGCATCACTGTAAACAAACTTCCAATGTCAACAAGATGGATGAGAAATCCCAGACTTCCAAACCTCTTTCCAAAGCTCAGAAATAAGTTCTTACACATGGAAGCAAGCCCAGGCCTGACATGAGGCAGCAGCTCAGTCACAAAGCAGAACACCCTGCTTCCAACAGGAGGACAAGACTCTCTCCTCTTCCCAAAGAGTCACCCTCTATGTCAATGACCAGTGCAACACATGGAGCTCTGCCTGGGGATGCCCAAAGGAACTGGGAGTGTATGGGACAGGATTAAAGAGAGGACAGGTAAGGGTGACACCATAACGTCTGGAAACTGGTTGAATGACAGCCCAGAGTAAGGTGATCAGTGACACAAAGTCTAGCTCGAGGCCAGTAACCCGCAGTGTGCAGCAGGGATGAATAAGGGGCCCAGTCGTGTTTATCATCTCCATTAATGATCTGGATGATGGGGCAGTGTATACCCTCAGCAGATGACTCCAGACTAGGAGCAGTGACCAGAGGGTCATGGTGCCACCCGAGGGACCTTGCCAGGGTGGAGAAATGGGCTACAGGAACCTCCTGCAGCTCAGCAGCAGGAGCTCCCAGCAGTGGGGAAAGTCCTGCTCCTGGGGAGGAGCAACCCCATGCATCGAGACATGCTGAGGGGAACTCTGCTGGAAAGCAGCTTGGCAGAAGAGGGGCTGGGCGTCCTGGGGGGCATCAAGTTGAACATAAGTCAGGAAGGTGCCACTGCTGCAAGGAAGGCCAAGAGTATCCTGGGCTGCATTAGGCACAGTATCACCCCAGGTCAAGAGAGGTGATCCCTGCACTCTGCCCGGCAGTGGTGAGGCCACACCTGGAGAGCTGTGTCCAGTGCTGGGTGCTCCTCAGTACAAGAGACATGGGCCCAGACTGGAGAGAGCCCAATAGAGGGCCATGAAGATTATGAAGTGACTGGAGCAGCTCTCGCATGAGGAAAGGCTCTCCCACGTGAGCACTGCAACTGCCTAGCCCAGAGAAGAGAAGGCTTGAGGGGGTATTTAAATACCTGAAGGAGGGTGCAAGAAGAAGGAGCCAGGTTCCTTTCAGTGCTGTCCAATGATGGGACGAGTTGAGGAGCACAAATCGAAACACAGGAGGTCCCTATGAAAATCAGGAAATGCTTTTTCCACTGTGAGGGTGACTCAGCACTGGCACAGGTTTCCAGTGAGGTTGTGGGTTCTCCAACCATGGAGATACTGAAAAGCCATCTGGAATGGTCCTGGGTGGCTCTGGCTGAGCAGGATGACTCCAGAGGAGCTTTCTAACCTCAACTTGGCTGTGATTCTGTGACTGTAATTGTCTCTGCTGCACATGTGCAATGCACAGAGCACTAAGGCACTCACACATGAGCTAACTGCAAGGCTCTTGTTTATAGACAGCAAGGCAATTCCCCTTACTTGGGTAAGAGAAGTAACCTCACAACTTCTCAAAACAGCCCATTCTTCTGCCACATCTTCAATGGCACTTGGAGCCATTTGGAGCATACAGGTGGTTACAGCACACCCACAAGAACTGCTGGCAAGCTGAGTGAGCTGAACACTCAGGTATCTGCTTAAAAGCAATCAGGAGACATGAACACATCTCTCCAGTGTGTTCTCAGGCTTCCAGCATTTCATTTTTAAACCCAGTAAAGCCTCCATTGGGTTTGGGTGGCTTCACAGCCACTTCTGTATTCTTTAGACCAAAGGTAAATGTCTGCAGCAGCAGATTTTGTTGCAACTACAGCAACCTACTCCCTGCAGTAGAAGCTGGTTTAGAGGTGGTGCTTACAGAACTCTTACGTTGGTTCTAGACATCACGGGGCTGCAATTGCCTTCCTGAAATAAATCAGTTATTGCAGGTGATGGTCAGAACTATGCCTACAGCTCTGAATTTCAGTACATCTGGCTTATTGTTGCTGGCCCTTTTTAGCAAGAAACAGAAGGTAAAATTGCCAGACCACTATGAAAACTGTGCAAGCTACACAAGAAACCAGAGGAAGACATGGGTGCCAAGCTGCAGAGAAACAAGACTTTGAATTAGCAGGGATGTGCTGCATGGACTTCTCCTAGGGAAATAGAGCTGTTCTAACTGCAGATGGTTACGACAGAGGTGTCATCAAAGGATGAAGCTGTGAACAAGCATTCTCTCTGGGCTCTGTGGAACCCCAAAGGTGTCTCATTTTCTGTCCCCACCAGCTCATAGCCACTGAAGTTCCCAGACTGGAGAGAGAAGGCACGAGGGCATCACAGCAGCCAAGAACGTGACACCTCTCGAACCAGGGAGCAGGGCTCCTGCACCACTGCTCAAGGTGTTTGGCTTTAACATCTATTTGATTCCAGCCACTGATGTGAGAAGTTAAAGCTTTTGTTAAAGATTCAGCCTCCCACCCACACCAAGAGCTGCAGCAAAGCGCAGGCAGGTCAGGCTTGCCTGCCTGCATGTCCTTGGTAATCACAGCACAGCATCGGCACCCAGCTGCAGCCGGAGCAGCCCAGCAGCTCCCAGCAGCTCCCAGCAGCTTCCAGCAGCTCCCAACAGCTCCCAGCAGCTCCCAGCAGCCACCACCGGGGGGGTTCTTCCCTCCTTTTTTTTCCTTTTATTTTCTAATACAGCATCCACGTGTTCCAGCATCACCAGGGATGCTGATTCAGGCTGACCTGCAGGAGACTGGCACCGAGCCCCATACACAGCACCGATTTAAGTCGTTCTGGTTGAAACAGAGAACCATGAACCATGTCAAAGACATCAAAAGATGCAGAATCCTCCAGGTTCACAGATGAGCTGTATCAGTGTTTAATGACTCTCCTGCTTAATCCACTGTGATGACAAGAGGCATGAGGCAAGCTCCATTCTGAGCTGAGGGATGCAGATCCTGTGGGACACTTAAGTCACCTTTAAAGCGCTAGTCTCCTTTCAGACTGCTCATTGCACACCCTTGTGTCAGGGCAGCTCAGATACAATCCATTTTCTTTTCTTTAAAAAAAAAAAAAAGCCAGGAAAAGGTAAAAAAAAAAAAAGCCAAAGAAAAAAGAAAATCCGGCTTAGAGCAGAGCTCTGCCATTTGGAGGATGGAATCCCAAACTGGCTTGGGCTGAAGGTACCTTAAAGCCCACCCAGTTCCAACCCCTGCCACGGGTAGGGACACCTTCCACCAGAGCAGCTTGCTCCAAGCCCCTGTGTCCAACCTGGCCTTGAGCACTGCCAGGGATGGGGCAGCCACAGCTTCTCTGGGCACCCTGTGCCAGCGCCTCAGCACCCTCACAGGGAAGAGCTTCTGCCTAAGAGCTCAGCTCAGTCTCCCCTCGGGCAGGTTCAAGCCATTCCCCTTGGCCTGTCCCTACATCCCTTGTCCCAAGCCCCTCTCCAGGTTTCCTGCAGCCCCTTTAGGCACTGGAGCTGCTCTGAGGTCTCCCCTTCAGGAGCCTTCTCTTCTCCAGGCTGCCCCAGCCCAGCTCTCTCAGCCTGGCTCCAGAGCAGAGCTGCTCCAGCCCTCGCAGCATCTCCATGGCCTCCTCTGGCCTCGCTCCAACAGCTCCACGTCCCTCTTGTGCTGCTGCCCCAGAGCTGGATCAGGGCTGCAGGGGGGTCTCCCCAGAGCACAGCAGAGGGGCAGGATCCCCTCCCTGAGCTGCTGCTCACGCTCTGGGGGTGCAGCCCAGCATACGAGCTCAAGCGCACACTGAGGCCAGGTCATGAGAAGGTTCTCCTCACCCAACACCTCCAAATCTTTTTCTTCACAAGCACTCTCTATCCCTCCATCCCCCTGTTCTATGATGCTGTGATACTGGGGGTTGCCCTGACCTGTGTGCAGGACCTTCCTTGTGGCCTCGTTGAACCTCATGGCATTCACATGGGCCCACTTCTCCAGCTTGTCCAAGTCCCTCTGGATGTCATCCTGTCCCTCCAATGGCACCAAGCAGCTTCATGTCATCTGCAAACTTACTGAGGGTGCTGGATCCCACTGCCCATGTCATGGATGGATACTAAACAGTACTGGTGCAAACACAGAGCCCTGAGAGACACCAGTCAGCATCGATCTGCTTCAGACACTGAGCTACTCACCACTACTCTCTGGATGCAACCATCTAACCAATTCCTCATCCACCAAACAGTCCATCCACCAAATACATGTCTCTCCAGTTTAGAGAGAAAATGCTGGGAAGGAACATTAGAAATGCACATAGAAAAGGGGAAGGCCCTCTCTAGGACTTTTCTGCAGGCAAGCAGGGAGTGACATTCCCAAGGGAGCATGACCCTCTGTATCCTTTCTTCTGGAATCCCAACTGTGTGCCCCCAGGTGTCCTCTAGCAAACACAAACCCCTTTATAATGCCTCAGGAATGGCAGTACCAGGCCAGGAAGGAGCTTGGCCATGCGTAACATCCTTGCACTGTGTTCCAGAAGGCAAATCCCTCCCTGGCTGACAGCATCCCAGTGGTTTAACACTGAAAATGAAAGCAAGACAGCAGACCCAAGAAAGTGATAACTAGCTCTTACTGCTGTTCCTCATTCCCAAGGGGCAGTATGTATCGTGAAATGGGAGACAGGGAACACTATGACTGACTACACCACAGCCAGAAAGGCTTTAGGGGCAGTTATTTGCACTGCAATCCTTTCTGAACAGTTACAACAGGTTACCCAGGCCCGACTCCTCAGAGTGCACATCTGGGTATGTCCCTGTCTCACCCTCCCTCCATCCCTCTTTCCTTACCTTTCACTATCGACATGGCGTTTAGTCTGTGGTTTCCCTCTGTCCTTCTGTGGGGCTGGATCTTCTAGAAAGCTGTGGTCCAGGCTGTCATCAGGAACAAAATCTTCCACGCTCTGTACCTTTGCAGGGGCTTCAGGGTGGGGAGGAGGAGCGGCAGCAGCAGGGTCTGCATTGGCAACAGCACTCGTAAACCACAGGGCTCACCACAAGCAAGACAAATTTGCTTTTTATGGATCTATCCTGTGCAGGGTGGCAGCAGCCATAGAGCAGGACCTTGGCTACACAGCAAGGGAAGAGGAAGGATATGAACAGGATACTCAAACCAGTCTGATCTTTCAGGAAGGCACTCAGAGACCACACATGGCCACTGTGGTTTCAAATGCACCTGGCTGATGCAGGGGCCTCAGAAGGCTATCAGTGCAGCTGACTGCTCTGCAGGGACTGCTGTGACTGCCTATGCCACCAACGGGCTTGCATGGAACCCCAGCCTGGTTTGGGTTGGAAGGGACCTTAAAGGTCATTCAGTTCCAACCCCTTCCACAGACAGAGACACCTTCCACTAGAGTAGCTTGCTCCAAGCCCCGTCCAATGCAGCCTCTCATACCAATGCTGCATGCACTGCTCCTCTGTGCTGCCCCTTCAGGATTCGGCTGCCTTTCCCAGACTGTTCAGTTCACCCACTTACCTCCTGCTTCTTCAACTGGAACTGTCACAGTCAGAATCCTTCACATGGTATTTTTAAATGCAAACCAAAAACTGTGTAACCAAAAGCTCAAGAACTACTGCAAACAGGCATGCTTTAATATAGCTCACTTGTAGAGACACCTTTACTTATCTTCAAGGTATCAGGATGGAAACTCATGAAAGGAGCAGAACCAAGAAGCGTGAAGCCATGAACCTTTTCAGTTTGCAGTATTTAACTTGTTTCTCCTGTCCATGCTGCACTTCACACCCAGCTCTGTTCCTTTGGGTGAAGCTTTGTGTATCTTTTTCTAGATTTTGCTCTACTAGCACAGCTTTCAGATCACTTGCATATCAGTAACACTATTACTAATGCCACAGAGCAGCGTTGGTGTGAGCTAAAACACAGCCAGAATTATTCCTTTAACACTTCAAGGCAAAGCTTCAACAGCAGCTGCCATAAAAACCAAGTAGTACTTTGTGACAGTGATTGTTCAAGTGATTTCCCATTCGCTGCTCCCTGGGTATGCAGGGAGTTCTGCAAGGTATGTTTTGCAGAGGTGTGGACCCTTGGCACGCTACATAAACCTAATGCCACTGACACATCAGCTTTTCCTGCATTTTGCAACCCTGCTAAAAAGCACCCTTGAGATACCAGGGCTGCAGTCACCAGCCTAAAGCAATTCTTCAGCTAAGTGAGATTTTAAAAAAGCAGCAAACCCCAACAACTGCAATACTGGCAGGAGACACTTTTCTGATTTCTATATACCAATATGAAAGGGGGTTTTATTGACAAGGGACTTGCTCCTGTATAATTCTGGGTAGGAAGAGCCATAACCTCTGGGTGCATTGTGTCATATCTGGTAGCAGGTTCATGGCTGCAGACTGTTGTGCGCAGATCTAAACCTGAAAGATTTCAACATGTGAAGCTGCAAATCGTGTTCCAGCACCTCCTCCTTTCATTCTGTGGGTGTCTGGAGAGTGCTGTGAGCTCTAGGAATTGACAGTTTGAGAGGGAAGGTATTTCCAAAGGGGGATTCAAACCATGTCACGCTACTGATCTTTAGGCAGTTCCAGCTCTGCAGCTCCAGTTAGCTCTGCCAACAAAGTCAATGTGACAGGCAAATTGAGGTCTGGATCAGTAAAATTACATGCAACAAACCCCCTCAATGCTTCTGCCCTACAAGTTCATCCAGCAGGGCTCAGGCTGAATACTCTGCTCCTCTGCTCCATTGTGTGCTGGCACTAAGGGAGAAGCCGAGGCGGGTGCCCTCCTCCTCAGACCATCTCTAAAGGAGCAGATTCCCCTGGAGGAGAACTGCTGCAGAGCCTGCACTGACACGATCACTTCTGGCTGAATAACCTTTAAAACCAGCACTCTGCTGCTCTGCATTAACACACAGGAGCCCCTTTGGGTTGCCACATTTTTGTGAAGACTGAGCTACAAATAGCTCCTCTAACGCTATTCAAGAGAGAGGCTTTGGCCAAGGGCCTGTAGGGAAAGGACAAAGGGGAATGGCTTGAACCTGACTGAGGGGAGACTGAGCTGAGCTCTTAGGCAGAAGCTCTTCCCTGTGAGGGTGCTGAGGCGCTGGCACAGGGTGCCCAGAGAAGCTGTGGCTGCCCCATCCCTGGCAGTGTTCAAGGCCAGGTTGGACACAGGGGCTTGGAGCAAGCTGCTCCAGTGGAAGGGGTCCCTGCCTGTGGCAGGGGTTGGAGCTGGAGGAGCTTTAAGGTCCCTTCCAACACAAACCAGTCTGGGATCCTATGATATGATTCTATGATTAAAGAGGCTGGCAAGAAGCTGACAGTTATTTTATTAGTGTCTTCCGCATGCTCAGTGCCTTCCTCCCAAAGCCACCCAGCTGGCTGAACACAGACCCCATGCAAGCACAGAGAAGCCCAGGGGTGACACCCTGGCTTAGACGCTGCATCCAGCAACCTACCTGGCTGGGGAGGAGAGGGGTCTGGTGCAGGAGACGTCCCAAACAGACGGGAAATGATGCTGCGCTTGGGTGGTGGGGCAGCAGCTGGAGGTGCTGGGGGGACTGCGGCTGCAGGAGGCGCGTGTGGCTGCAGGGCCTCAGGTGCAGGCACTGGTGAAAAGGATGGAGGGGGCTCAGGAGAGATAGTGGAGCTTGTGGGAAGTGGCTGCGGTGGCTGTGGGGTGCCCGGGCTGGAGCTGGCTGTTGATGTGGAGCTCGGAGGTACGATGGGTGACTGGGAGCCAGAGGAGGGGCTTTGCCCGTTGGTTGTTAGTGGTGATGTGTGTCCTTGACTTCGGGCTTCCATCATTTCAAGGAAGCTGCAGAGAAGATAAATTGAGAACATAAGGAATGGAGAAAACATGCTTGGCAGAGCCCTCAGCATGATGCTGGGCTGCTTGAGCCATGTGCTGAGCTGGGAGCGTGTGGGTCTGCTTTCAGTGATGCTGTGACTCCCCGGGCCACAATAAACCTGGATCACTCACATGAGCTAAAGTCACTCCCATTTGCATCAAGGTGTGGAGAATCCCAGCCTGCGTTGTACTGCAGGATGAAACCCGTATTTGCAACGCTGCTGGGAACTCCCTGGATAGACAGACTATAGCAACATGCCAGAGCTTGAAACACAACCTTAAACCAGTTCTTGGACATATGTCTCCAAGGGAGGCAGCGCTACAGTAATGGCACATTTTTAGACTGTGCAGAAGAGATAAGAGTGTTAAAGAAAACCCAAATGCTGTAAAAACCTCTTCTTTCAGCCAAGAATGGGTTTGAGGAGAATCCTTGAACATCAAAAGAAAAGAGCTATGCAGAGGGCTCACAGAGGACTGACTGCAATGATCCTTCTCGCATTTGCAGACACACAGGCTGACTCCCTGCATGCACTCCCACTCTGTGTGGGAGGCAGCAGAGCCAAGCAACAGAAGCTCTGAAGCAAGCTGTGGTCCTGGCTGGATTGCTGCCTAGAAGAGCATTAAAGCCTACACCAGCAGACAGGGTGAAATACTCTAACTTTTCTGCAGCCTCCTCCTGCAGCCCTCTCAAAGAGAGGTCTTTTCATAAGCTGTATGCAGAGAAACACCAAGACAGAGGCTCTTACCGTGTAGTGGTTTTGAAATGAGACATGCCACATGCTGCACATCTGAGAGATGTAAAGAGGACATCCAAAGTGAAGCACCATGTATAAAAGGGGTCATGGTCTCACCCCTTATCTCATTAAGGCCAATGACCTGGTGCACAGAGGCTCTGGGTTCAACTGTTTCTGCAAGAGAGAGTCAGTCATGCTCCAGGCAAGGAGGATGTTAAATGGAGACTCCTCTCCCATACAGAATATGACCTCGTCCTTGAGCCAGACACCTTCACTGGAACGACTACAGAGCAGAAGCAAACAGCAGGGGCTAAAAGACTCTAACCCCCCTTGAGATATCACTTCCTATTTTAAGGAGCAACCTGATACACTTTTAAAGAACCAACTAATACACTTTGTGACCAGCAGTGTCTGGAGCCCTGGAGAACAACATCCCCAGGAAGCTGCTACTTGAGCCGGAAAACCAACAGTCCTCGACTAAGGAACTGGCTGAAGTAAAGGGCAGCACTAAAAAGCAGTATTAGCTAGAAGAGAAATCCTTAGTAGAGTTCCTCAAGGACTGGCCTTGAGATATACCTCAAGTGAAGCAGCAGAGACGAGGGAAATGCTCATGAGGTTGCAACATGGGAGGCAGCATTAGCAAAGAGGAGAGCAGCGACAAGATATAGGAAGAACTGGATGATCCTGAATAAGAGAAATAGGAAGAAATTCAACAGTACAAAGGAAACTCATCTGCTTAAGGGTGAGGAAACAAGGGCACCCACTCCAAGTTCACCACATGAGAATGGCCAGGACTCTCCTTGCTCACCACTCAAGACTGGTCTAAAGGCTGTAATCACAGCGATGCCTGGGAGGAGCAGCAAAGGGGCCTGGCTGTCACACCACTGCCAAGGCACCTCCACCAGTGCCACGCTATGGTAGCCTCACTTACGCTTCCACCAGGACTGGGGCAAGGTGTACGTGCTCATTCCATGCAGCAGACTGGCTTTAAGAAAACAAGCTCCTGGCAGAGCTGAGATTACAGCATCCATTCCAGCATCCTTCCTCCCAGGGAATGGGTAGCTGGGGTGAGCTGTGCAACAACACATTCCACTAAAATGATGCATGGATTTGTCATGCACCAAAGAGAAAACAGAAAAGAGTTTAACTCTGGCACTGAGCCATGTGGAGACTGCTACAGGTTTGTTTGGGAGGTGCACAATACATCATCCACAGCACCAGAATATGACTGTGTTTTCAATACATCTCTGCCATGGTACTGCAGGGCTGAGCAGCTGCTCATTGCTCGTCTCCTGAGGAAGGGTCACCACAGGCAGTTCAGCATCCCTCCAGGGAGAGCACATAGGGCATCTGGGATGAGGGAAGGACAAGCCAAGTGTTCCTGCCACCCAGCCCTTGTCCAACAACAGGAATGCTCTTTGCCCACAGAATTGCTGTGGCCTGAAGAGCCATTCACCAGACTCACCTGCACAAAGTGTGCGGCTCTGCAGCTCCATGCCAGAAGCACCGGGTGCTCAGTCCTGTCACCCCTCCCCTCTGGGCTCTGATCCTGGCGAGTCAAAGGCAGGAGGGGTGGATAGCTCTGCTTTGTGGTACTCATTCCTCCCCCTCCCAGGCCCTACTCAAGGTTAAAGACTCCTGCCTCCCAGATGTGAAGATGTGGGATTCCCTGCCAGTGCATCTGATTCACCCCTGTTCCTGAGTAAGCAGCAGCAATCCCAGCTGGAAGACCTGAAAGTTTGGTCACTGCTGCATCCAGCTTCCAAAATGCTGATGCCAGGCCTGC